>NW_025728274.1:6532964-7246714 GCF_021461385.2 Schistocerca piceifrons
CGAAATTTTCCACAAACTGTTACAATACAATAGGCTCCGAAGTTCTTGATTGCCTTCAACAGCTGTAACACTGTCCCGTTTGAATTTGCTTTCTCTTTGGAACTGTTGAACCGATGAGAGGACCAGAGGAAGTGATCGTAATGGCATGGCTCGACGAATGTGCCAGAAAACGTTTGGGATCATTTTCGAGTGTGAAGAGATGCATCGAGTGCAGTGGAAATCAATTTAATAAAGTACAATGTACACACTTGACCTGCAAAACTGCTAAGTAGTTGTCGTATTTGAAGTATGGGCAAATCGGTGATGACATTAGTGCCAGTGGGCCAGTTGTGGTGTTTGGATCCAGTCAATGTATAGCCGCTTCCCCTTCCCTTCCTTCTCTCTCTGTCTGTCTCTCTCTCTCTCCGTCTCTCTCTGTTTTCCAGTCTTTTTTTTCATTTCGTTAATGTAGAAATCAGTGAATTAGCACGTAATACCAAGCCACGTAAACTTAAACAAACTTCAAATATACAAGGACTAAATATACTCCGCATAACAAATTGAGAAAGAAATACCAAGAACGTAAGAATGTTTGCGATATCTTCTAAATAGTTGAGAAGACATTCAATGCATTTTTGACAAGCGTGTAAATGTGACGATAACCGATGTTAATGTATATTTGCTTGGATGCCAATCCCAAAGCAATGCACTTTCCTTAAGTCCACTGAGTATTTTTACCAATTATCAATAAGATAACTCAACTCTGCTGCTGTATACCTGTAGGAGTCACGCAAATAAAATGTCCCAGTACGACGTACAACGAAAAATAAACGTAAACAACAGAACGTATCCTGTGCTAGCTTCTTACGTAACACCATCCGTTATCGATACGATAATCGTAGCGAGGTTATCAGTTTTTGCGTATCTCAATGTAGAAATCTGCAGCCAGTGATGACGACTGTTTCGTGCATCAACTCCCTCTAGTAACATGGACGTCATTCCTTCGTGTCTTAACAAATGTCCAATCATCCTGTCTCCCTTCCTTGTCAGTGTTTTCCACAATTCCTTTCCTCTCCTATTCTGCGCAGAACCTCCTCATCCCTTACCTTATCAGACCACCTCATTTTCAACATTCGTCTGTAGAGCCACATCTCTAATACTTCAATTCTGTTCTGTTCCGGTATTCCCACAGTGCATGTTTCACTGTCATACACTGCTGTGCCCCAGGACAGCTGATGAAATCTGACGTGGCATTGGAACGTCTGTTGTCTCCAATCAACACACCAACTCACTCCATCAGTCTTGAGTCACTTCCCACAGTCGCCCGATTCACAAGCCCTGAGATTAACGTTCTCACTCACCTACAAGCAGCAACTGATTCTTTTTTAGAATCCATAGGTAGTCGTAAATACACATTGCGGAAAAATTAGTTCTTTAGGAATCAATGAACGTGCAGCCACAGTCTTCACGAGTCTTGGAAAATTGAAGAAATTTCACTTCTGCACTTCTAGGTAAGGCATTTCCGCAGCTGTGGATGAGCGGACGGGGGGGGGGGGGGCGAGGGTGAGGAGTGAGATATAGCCATCGTCACGTGCTTCGAGAACTACGCTTTTAGAATTGCGCTAAAAGATAAACTTAATGGATGGAGTGATAATTAGTTTGTATTTCATAGTTTCTGTAATTATATCAGTAAGCAGTTAGTTAACAGTAATTTAGTTCTGCGGATCTTCTGTATATCTGATACCTGATTCGCTGTGAAAATTGAGTTTTGTAGAATGTGGCGAGACATTTCGTATCCATTTAGTCAGCGTCTTTCTCATACAGGAGAGGCAGGAGGTAAGCGGCGAGGAGTCGGAAGGAGACGGAGAACAAGAGGAACTGGAGGTCAAGGGCGGCGTGCAGAAGCGGGAGGAGGGTGAGGAAGAGGTCGAGTAGGAGGAGGAAGACGAGGAGGAGGAGGAAGAGGCGTCCACGACGACCACGCGCAGCCGCTCCAGCGCGCAGCCCGACTCTGGGTTCGAGCCGTCGCCGCGGCGGGAGCACGAGCAGCCGGGCGAGGCCGGGGGCAGCGATGGGGGCGGCGGGGGCGGCGGGGGCGGCGGGGGGGGGGGGGGCAGGGTGCCGTGGCCCTGCAGGCAGGACGGCCGGCCGCCGCTCAGCACCGTCACCGTCACGCAGGCCGTGCAGAACAGCATGCGCAAGTGAGTGCACGCCACGCTTTATAGAACCCAGTTCGCTGACGATACTAATAGTGTCACATTACTACTAGCCTTCTTCCTGCGGCTTCGCCCACATATGCTGTCGACACATATACTGAACACACCTCTCCCTCCTTCTGTTTGTCTGTTCAACTCTACCTCTCTATCCCCTCCTCCCTGCCTCTTTGTCCATTTCCTGTACCCCTCTCTCTGACCATATCTTCATCCTCCTCACGCTGAGCATACACTCCTGCGCCTTCCTTTTCCATCTCCACCTCTCCCTCCTCCTTCGCTATTTGCCCACTATTCCTCTACACATTTCACCTGTCTCATGCATCTCCCCCTCCTCCCCTGACCATTTGCTACTCCCCCTCAGTCTATTCATCTGCTCTTCTGCCCATCTCAAGCTATCCCCTGCCAAGCTCGTTGTCACATGTAGCCACTGCAATACAGTTCAGTAAAGGAGGCAGGTACTACTTCCACAATTAGCCTACCATGCAGGGCAGGCAACATATCAGGAGCTACAAAATCATTTATTTGCCCCTGATATACAGGTGTAAAGCCGGTCGATAAATCAGGCTGACACTGCTCCAACAAAACACGCCTGTTATACAGGGCAGCCTATAAATCAGGGCCCAGAAAGTCATTTGTTGCCCCTGACTCGTAGGCTGCCTTGCAAAGCAATTTGTTTGGACACGCTGACACTGTTCCCACACTAAGTACCTGTTGCATAGGGCAGCCTATACACCAGAGGTGAGGAAAACACTTTTTTCCCTTATCTCCACTCCTATTGGAGCTAGGAGGTTATAAACCCCACAGTGCTAAGCCTGCTGAGCCAAATTTGGTTGTAAGCGTCTCTTTGGAAATTTAGTATCGACATACTGGAAAACTATCCATGTATTGGGAGGTGGAGCACCTTTGTGCGAAAACCACATTCGTTGGCTGACTTCTAGAGATACATAATCAACTAAATGAAACAAATCATCTCTGAGAAACAGCAGATTCGTTTATCCAGTAAGAAGTTGAGGAAAGACATAGAGGCCAGTTACATGATCATTAACGATTCCACAGCACACATTGAGGCTGAACCTCTGTTGACATATGTCTTGTCGCAATTTGCGATGGTTTGCATAAGCCCAGTTGCGATTGCTATGATCATTGAAGATCCCTACCCATGAACTTAAAAGCCAGCCTCATCAGTGAATCAGGTACATGCTAAGAAACGCAGCATACTGGCTTAACATGCGTCGCCTCATTTAATCCTTGCACCTGTTGAAGTCGATACGAGTACATAAGTTTCCACACTAACTGCTTCACGTCGACATGTCACTGAGGCCTTCCCTTCCGGTATTCTCTTTGTACTAGCTGCTCGAGCTCCATCCGCAGGAAGAAGAACATATTCTTCAATCTCACGAATTCTTGCATCACGTGGTCTTCATCTGAAATTTTCTTCTCAAATGAGGCTGTCTCTCACAAGCATTGACGGTGTCGTACAAACGATCCTGCACAGGTAACTGCCTATCGGAGTTATGTTCAGCCATAAAATTGACGTGCTGAATCCACATTCCTATCTGCCAGGCTGTAGATGTAGTGCATGTACGTCATTTCAGACACAGAACACACAGTATCGATATGTTGCGATGGAAGTTACACTGAAACAGAACAAATGCAAATCAGAGAAAAAATTCCATGACTGTAAACAGTAATGTCAGCAAAAACGCAAGTTTGAGGTAAATTACACAACCAAGAGACACAACAGGGAATTCATTTCATATCTCTTTAACGAAACATTTTCTTACCCCTGTTCATCTTCTGTTTCTCCACTATGAGGTATATCAATCTGTGTCATTTTTATGGTTATTTTTGTTGATATCCAACAGCATTTTCTCGATCAGTCTGATTTTTTCTGGTTTATCAATAACAACTTCTGTAGTGAATACTGTCTGGCTTCATTTGGCAACTCGCTGGATTTAATCATATGAAGATGTCATTTTAGATCGTAAAATGAAAATGGTAGCATCTATTTTCGCATTAAAAATATAAAAACGTTTAGTTTGTATGTTCTAATGTAATGTGCTTATCATTTAGGTGTCAAATCAATCTACCTTCGACAAATGTGACGTGTTGATAACAATCAATTCTCGACTATACAATGAAATTTACGTACATTCTGTTACATATTATTCTGGAGGGATGACACATTCTGAAGATTACCGAACGGATTATAGCAAAATAGGAAATTTTAAAATCTTGCTCCCTTTCGGATAGATTTGTGCGGAGCCTGTGCTCACGACCGACCATGTGGTTCAACACCTTGCACAAGGAAAACTTGAGAGTACAGCTATTTTGAGACAGAGTCTGCGGTGCTACTGAGACGCTGCCTGTGTAGCCGGGTCGCCGACTAACGCTGCCGGAGGTACCACATGGAGCGGCGCATCTTCCAGCAGCTGCTGGAGCTCAAGAGGCTCCAGACCCGCGCGGGCCGCGCCAACGAGCAGGTGCTCGTCAAGAGGCTCGTCGACGACTACCGCCGCGCCGGTCTCTTCGTCGGCCTCGAGGGCTTCCACGGACCCTTCACCTTCCGCGCCTTCGAGAAGTACCTCTACGGTAGGGAGGAGCAGCCGCCGAGCCTCGTTTGTGCGAAAAGCAGCGGTCTCACGCCACAGCCGAGAGACGAAAAAGAGTTGCCGCACGGTTCATATAAACCACACTACTGCGAGCTACCCTTTTCACCGGATCTTTGTATGCATTTAGTTACAAGGGCTGTTCGGAAAGAAATGTTCGATCGGTCGCGAAATGAAAACCACAGTGAAACTGAAAATTTTTTTATTCGCAACTGTTAGCCACACCTTCCACCTACCTCTCTAGTCTCCGCTCAGACTTAGAAATTTGTCGCACTATTGTTCAAACTTTCCACTGTCCTCGTCACAGAAAGCAGCCGCCTGTGCTTTTCACCAATTCTCTACGCTGGTCTGCCTATCGCTGTTTGTGCCAAAATGTTGTCTTCGTAGCCAGCGGTTCATGTGAGCAGAGATGAACATCAGAGAGAATTAAGCGCTCTATTGTGGGTGATCAAGCACTTCCAATCGAAAACGCCACAGGAGCGTCTTCATTGCCCCTGCAGAACGCGGCTGAGAACTGTCTTGAAGAAAGATTTTTGTTACGTGGGCTGCATAGCTTCAGGCGAATCTCTCACCAGGGATTTCTACGGCATCACTTTGCGCTCTGATCTGAAAAGAGCGACGTGAAGCGATCGACAGGCACACTAAAGACACTGCCCAACACATATGATCGAAGCTACATCGGATTTTCACAGTAGTTCCCACTTCGCGCCAAATCGGACATTACTTTTTGAATGCGCCTCGTATTTAGTCGTTTCGCCCCTTTAGAATCACCGGTGACTTATTCAGTACGCCAAGACATTTTCGTTCTCTCGCTCCTCCCATTTCTCTCTGCTTCCGTGATCTTAATTGTGATTCTGATAGCTGCCCACCTGTATTCCTACAGCTGGACCAATCCTGCACTGTTAGGTACGAAGTTTTTCACTTATTCCAATTCCTTTGCAGTCTTCCCTGATTTCTTTCGCCCAGTTCTCTGTTAAGCGTGCTGTGTTCCATATCTTCTTTGTCAACGTGTTGTTCCCCATTCTCATGATGCCTCTGACAAATGTCAGCCTTCTCTTTCGTGTCATGCTTTAAACTGGTTCAACGCTCTCACACAGCTCCTGCGTTTGTCTGTGCATCCAGGTTTCAGCGTGTTTTTTCGTGTCTCATATGTGTTTCAAGATCTTTCGCTTCTCTTTCTCCAGCCGGATGCAAGCTCACTTATCCAAGGTGGTCCCCTCCGTTGCATACACGCGGTGTTTCTAATTGAAGACATACACTCATGTTTAGGAAAGACAGATCACCTTGAACGACTAGAGATAGGACGTTCATATAATTAGAATTTCAGTCACCTCGATTGAGCATGTGTCCTGTGATAGACGACTAGTCTGGTGACCTGGCATGCCAGGGCTAAAGGCTGATAACCTGTGAGAGTACGATGGCACAAGTTCGTGCAGTAACGTGTGGTCTTGCACTGTCTTGCTAAGAAATGGCGCCGGCCGGAGCGGCCTAGCGGTTCTAGGCGATACAGTCTGGAACTGCGCGACCGCTACGGTCGCAGGTTCGAATCCTGCCTCGGGCATGGATGTCATTTGTGAAAAATGGCCTCTGAAGTGCTGTGGAGCAAGGGTGTGGCTACGGTTCCCAGGATGTCATCCACGTAGCTCACACTGGTCACAGTGGTCTGGACACGCGCCAACTGTGACCTGTGGCCGTGCCCAGTAGCACCCAACACCATAAGGCCCCGAGATGGCGCTGTGTGTGTTGTGTGAATACAGCCACTGTGATGACGCTCCCCCTGTCTGTGGCGAACCACAATGCGGCCATCATCTTCAAACAAACAGACCTCGGATTGGTCTTAAAACACTATCTGATGCCATTCCTGTCCCCTGTTGCGTCGTTCCACACACAATTGCCTAACATGTTCCTGCACATTCCTCAAAGATAGGCGGAGAAGCCGATTACGCACGTAACCTATGCCGTAATGAACGGCGACGAGCAGTCACCCCTTACAGAGTAGGACGTGTTGCACTGTTCCGCTGTTGGGCCACAGCCGAGGAGGACGAAGGTCTGTCCTCTCTGTCCTGGAGTGCCATTCAGGTGGGGTGTCGATCTTCTTGGGAGGGGGGGGGGGGGTGAATGGTGTGAGCTGACCCATCTCGTCATGTTCTGTGGCCTTAAGTCAGCCATTCTGCACACACATGTTCCTGCACTGCTGAAACACATCGTCTCACACAAGCTGCAATTTCCCGGGTGGATGCGAATCATTCTCCCATGCCAGTAATGCGCCCACTTTCAAACATTTATTTGAGGGCACCGTTCGAGCATACGTTTACGAGGCATCCTGCATGTCTGCTCACGTCACACTGGTCCATTGCCTTCGGTTTACAGCAACGAGAGCCGCAGGCAGATTTTACCGGTAGGTGGTGTTGTGCTGCGATATCCATCTTGGCCTTGAACCCGCGAGCCGACATGGTTTAAATGCAGAATGTACTAATCTAAAATTTAATGTCCTGTGAATATGAGGTCCTGTATCTATCGTTCAAGGTATTTTTTTCCCTGTACGTTAGTGTATAATATCTCACTTTGGCGTTCGTGGACCGGTTTTTCCTTCCATAGGTTGTCTTTGCAGCATACCGTAGTTTCTGCGACGTTTGGGACCTGTCTGTCACGCCCTTGTTGATCTGTAGCCCGTCTGTTTGATTTCCCTCCAACTAGCGGAAGCTTTTCACATTCTGCACCACGTAAACTTCAACCTTCAACTTGGTCTTTGCATTCAGGACCTAGATCTTATTGTACGCTATCTTGTACACTGATCTCATGATCAACCATTTTTCATCAGCAGCTGGTGAAAGACCACTTCAAGCCTTCGCGTTATTGTGTTCATTTCATTAAAAATTGTTTACCCCTTCCCTATCAATGTTTTTTACCTGTTATAACTTCTTCGTTTACTGTAGGCAGACACAGCAAATCTGTGTTGCTGCACTACGAATGTGAATCTAGTCGAACTGGAGTGGGAACGTTAAATACTGTAATACAAAGAAACTCCAAAAGGTGTCCTTAACTCACCTCTCTATTCGTGTCTTCGTAGTTAACCCATTAGTGTTAAACAGTTTATTTTGACTGCTCACAATGGCATCGGACGCTTTGCCAGTAGAAGTGCAATCTTCTCATCGATGTGACGCGTATTTACATTCCTTTTCTTGTGACACATGAAACTGAGGCGGGAGGACAGATGTAAATGCTCAAGCGAGAATCTAATCGACGACAACATACACCAAGATGAAGAACTATTAACGTCACTGTAAACCACTAAACTAATTTACATCGCAGGTAGGGGAGGTGTAACACTACCACGTATTACCGTTTTTAACTTTTTGCGTCCATCATAACGATGTCCGTCTTTGCTGCTCCTACCCACCTTCCGTTAAGTCCTCGTTTGGAATTTACATATTTTCTGATCACGATAAATCCACGGTTTTCGGCCAAATTTTTCAGCGGAGCAAACACATGACACCGCAGAAATTAAATAACGGATTTTTCCCAACATTTTCATAGCCAAACGAAGAGTGGGAAACGGAGAGACAAGTGGGGTATCAAACAGACCAGCGTCCGGTCTAGTTTCGTAAAAACTGATTCAATTTTTCGAAAGTAATCAAAGTAACTAAGAAAATCTAAATAAGTAATTTGAGGGAAAATTGAAACTATGACGAACAGCTCCTGCAGTATCAAAAAATATCAAATAACAGCATAAATTAAAACTTCTCTAATTTCTCTTGATGCATATACTCTAATAATAATAGGCTACACTCCTGGAAATTGAAATAAGAACACCGTGAATTCATTGTCCCAGGAAGGGGAAACTTCATTGACACATTCCTGGGGTCAGATACATCACATGATCACACTGACAGAACCACAGGCACATAGACACAGGCAACAGAGCATGCACAATGTCGGCACTAGTACAGTGTATATCCACCTTTCGCAGCAATGCAGGCTGCTATTCTCCCATGGAGACGATCGTAGAGATGCTGGATGTAGTCCTGTGGAACGGCTTGCCATGCCATTTCCACCTGGCGCCTCAGTTGGACCAGCGTTCGTGCTGGACGTGCAGACCGCGTGAGACGACGCTTCATCCAGTCCCAAACATGCTCAATGGGGGACAGATCCGGAGATCTTGCTGGCCAGGGTAGTTGACTTCCACCTTCTAGAGCACGTTGGGTGGCACGGGATACATGCGGACGCGCATTGTCCTGTTGGAACAGCAAGTTCCGTTGCCGGTGTAGGAATGGTAGAACGATGGGTTCGATGACGGTTTGGATGTACCGTGCACTATTCAGTGTCCCCTCGACGATCACCAGTGGTGTACGGCCAGTGTAGGAGATCGCTCCCCACACCATGATGCCGGGTGTTGGCCCTGTGTGCCTCGGTCGTATGCAGTCCTGATTGTGGCGCTCACCTGCACGGCGCCAAACACGCATACGATCATCATTGGCACCAAGGCAGAAGCGACTCTCATCGCTGAAGACGACACGTCTCCATTCGTCCCTCCATTCACGCCTGTCGCGACACCACTGGAGGCGGGCTGCACGATGTTGGGGCATGAGCGGAAGACGGCCTAACGGTGTGCGGGACCGTAGCCCAGCTTCATGGAGACGGTTGCGAATGGTCCTCGCCGATACCCCAGGAGCAACAGTGTCCCTAATTTGCTGGGAAGTGGCGGTGCGGTCCCCTACGGCACTGTGTAGGATCCTACGGTCTTGGCGTGCATCCGTGCGTCGCTGCGGTCCGGTCCCAGGTCGACGGGCACGTGCACCTTCCGCCGACCACTGGCGACAACATCGATGTACTGTGGAGACCTCACGCCCCACGTGTTGAGCAATTCGGTGGTTCGTCCACCCGGCCTCCCGCATGCCCACTATACGCCCTCGCTCAAAGTCCGTCAACTGCACTTACGGTTCACGTCCACGCTGTCGCGGCATGCTACCAGTGTTAAAGACTGCGATGGAGCTCCGTATGCCACGGCAAACTGGCTGACACTGACGGCGGCGGTGCACAAATGGTGCGCAGCTAGCGCCATTCGACGGCCAACACCGCGGTTCCTGGTGTGTCCGCTGTGCCGTGCGTGTGATCATTGCTTGTACAGCCCTCTCGCAGTGTCCGGAGCAAGTATGGTGGGTCTGACACACCGGTGTCAATGTGTTGTTTTTTCCATTTCCAGGAGTGTATTCATCGCTATTCAAATATGTTTCACGCTTTCTGAAAAAAACTTGAAATAGAAAAATATTGAAGAAAATAACGCTCAATTATTTTAGGAAATCACTTGTCTAAAAGTAAGAAATAAAATAGATAATAGACACATTGGGCACGCCTTTGAACGATGCTCGAAACCATGAACACCAAGTGAGTATTTAAGGCTCAATGTTTAACTTTGAATCTAATAAGTTTAAAGAGCTGTGTGTAGGGGATAGGATGGAGCCTCAAGCACACCTGTAGTCGATCGGGAAATGCAAGAGTGTGTGTGTCGTTTGCCGCTGTAATCTGCCTTCTTAGTGTGGCCGTGCTGGTCGACTGCCGGCAGACCAGCTGCGCACGCTGCAGTCGGCGGAGCGGCGGCTGGTGCGGCGGCTCCGGAGCAGCGACGACCTGGAGAAGCTGAGCGCCGAGCTCCACAACCTGCTGCCGGCGGGAGACCCGGCGCTCTGCACGCGCGGCGCCCACCGCTGCCGCCACGCCGCCCACGCCTACACCGGCGTGCCCTGCGCCGCCTACAGTGAGTCCGTCCTCTCTCTGTCACAGCCGGCGACCTATACGGGGTGGCCTTATCCGCCGTGTGCGAACTCTGCGGATTGGTCGATGAGAGGATACGGAACAAAGAAGGTCAAATGCGTCGTGCCCATGCTAGAGACCATTTATTCAATCCACAGTAGCACATACTGCAGTAGTATAAGTTTATTTGCCAACTGGCTCTGCAGAAGAAGAAGAGATTGAAGAAATGTATGTTGCGATAAGAGAAATTATTCAGATAGTGAAAGGAGATGAAAATTTAATAGTCATATGGAACTGGAATTCGATAGTAGGAAAAGGAAGAGAAGGAAAAGTAGTAGGTGAATATGGACTGGGAGTAAGGAATGGAAGAGAAAGCCGCCTGCTAAAATTTTGCACAGAACGTAACTTAATCATAGCTAACACTTGGTTTAGGAATCATGGAAAGAATGTTGTATACGCGGAAGAGGCCTGAGGACACCTGAAGGTTTAAATAGATTATATAACGGTATGACAGAGATTGGGAACCAGATTTTAAATTGTAGGATATTTCCAGGGGCTGATGTGGATTCATACCACAATTTATTGGTTATGAACTGTAGATTAAAACTGAAAAAAACCTGCAAAGAGGTGGGCATTTAAGGAGATGGGACTCGAAAGAAGAAGAGGTTGTAGAAAGCTTCAGGGAGAGCATTAGGGAACGATTGATAAGGGCGGGGGGAAGAAATACAGTAGAAGAAGAATTTGTAGTTTTGAGAGATGAAACAGTGAAGGCAGCAGAGGATGAAGTAGCTGAAAAAACGAGGGCTAGCAGAAATCGTTGGGCAACACAAGAGATACCGAATTCAGTTGATGAAAAGAGAAAATATAAAAATGCAGTAAATGAAGCAGGCGAAAAGGAATACAAACGTCTCAGAAATGTGATCGACAGGAAGTGCAAAATGGCTAAGCAGATATGGTTAGACAACAAATATGAGCATGTAGAAGCATATATCAGTTGGTGTAAGATAGATACTGCCTACAGGAAAATCGAAGAGACCTTCAGAGAAAAGGGGGACCACCTGTAGGAATATGAAGACATAAGATGGAAAACCAGACCCAAGCAAAGAAGGGAATGCACAAAGGTGGAAGGAATATATTCAGTGTCAGCAAAAGGGCGATGTACTTGAGGGCAATATTATGAAAATGGAAGAGAATGTAGATGAAGATGAAATAGGAGATATGATACTGCGTGAAGAATTTGAGAGAGTACTGAAAGACCTAAGTCGAAACAACGCTCCAGGAGCAGGCAACATTCCATTAGAACTACAGATAGCCTTGGGAGAGCCAGCCCTGACAAAACTCTACCATCTGGTGAGCAAGATGCATGAGACCGGAGAAACACCCTCAGACTTCGAGAAGAATATAATTCCAATTCCAAAGAAATCAGGTGTTGACAAGTGTCAAAATTACCGAACTATCAGTTTAATAAGTTACGGCTGCAAAATACTAACACGAATTACTTACAGACGAATAGAAAACTGGTAGCAGCCGACCTCGGGAAAGATCAGTTTGGATTGGGTAGAAATGTTGGAACACGCGAAGCAATATCTATCTTAGAAGATAGGTTAAGGGAAGGCAAACTTACGTTTCTATCATTTGTAGACTTACAGAAAGCTTTTGATAATGTTGCAAATACTGAAGATAGCAAGGGTAATATACAGGGACCGAAAGGCTATTTACAATTTGTACAGAAACCAGATGGCAGTTATAATAATCGAGGAGCAAGAAAGGGAAACAGTGGTTGAGAAGGGAGTGAGGCAGGATTGTAGCCTATCGCCGACGTTACTCAGTCTGTATATTGAGCAAGCAGTAAAGGGAACAAAAGAAAAAACTGGAGTAGGAATTAAAATCCAGGAAGAAGAAATACAGACTTTGAGGTTTGCCGTTGACATTGTAATTCTGTCAGAGACAGCAAAGGACCTGGAAGGGCAGTTCAACGAAATGGACAGTGTATTGAAAGGAGGATATAAGATGGACATCAACAAAAGCAAAACGAGGATAATGGAATGTAGTCGAATTAAATCAGGTGATGCCGAGGGAATTAGATTAGGAAATGACACGCTTAAAGTAGTAGATAAGTTTTGCTATTTGGGGGGAAAAAAACTGATAATGGTCGAACTAGAGAGGACATAAAATGTAGACTGTCAATGGCAAGGAAAGCGTTTCTGAAAAAGAGAAATTTGTTAACATCGAATATAGATGTAAGTGTTTGGAAGTCCTTTCTGAAAATATTTATATGGGGTGTAGCCATCAATGGAAGTGAAATATGGACGACAAATAGTGTAGACAAGAAGAGAATAGAAGCTTTGTAGATTTGATGCTACAGAAGAATGCTAAAGACTGGATGGGTAGATCACGTAACTAAAGAGTAGGAATTGAATGTAATTGGAGAGAAGAGAAACTTGTGGCACAGCTTAACTAGAAGAAGGGATCGGTTGGTAGGACACGCTCTGAAGCACCAAGGGATCACCAATTTAGTATTGGACGGCAGCGTGGAGGGTAAAAATCGTAGAGGGAGACCAAGAGATGAATGCACTAAGCAAATTCAGAAGGATGTAAGTTGCAGTAGTTACTCGGAGACGAAGAAGCTTGCACGGGATAGAGTATCATGGAGAGGTGCATCAAACCAGTCTCTGGACCGAAGACCACAACAACAACTTTGCTACAGAGACTGCCGTCTAATACGTTCACATCAGCCAGGGTGCATCCGGACAGTGTCAAAGGCAGTGTGAATACGTTGGTGCAGTGTCGCCACATCTGGAATGTGCTCTGCATACACGATACTTTTGAGATGGCCCCATAACGAAGAACCACACGGGTTGAGATCCATCGAACGAACGGGCCTTGCAATTAAGCCCCCTTGTCCGATTCATCAAGCAGGAAAGACACAACTGAGATGCATCCACACGTTAACGGTGAAGTTGGCTGGAGCACCGTCGTCTAGCAGCCACATAACCTTTAGAATCATGAATGCTTCTTCCAGCAGGTGAGGTGAAGTTATCCGCAAAAACGCTTATATTTCCGTCCTGTTAGGTGACGTGGAAGAAAGACTAGTCGCAAAATACAGTCACCAATTATCGTGGCCCACACATTCCGGTTTCACCGATGCTGGTGATTCGCTCGTACCGTGGGGATTCTGCATACTATCCCACAGATGACTGTTGTGAAAGTTCAAAATACCACCACGTGTAAAGGTGGCCTCCGGATATATAAACGATCTAGTAGAAAGCGTCGGATGCCCTTTAAGGCTATTCACAAGTGCTGCAGTTGTCTATTCCAAACTAGCAACGCTAGAAGATAGTAAGAATTTGCAGAACGACCTGCAAAGAATTGATGACTGGTGCAGGCTCTGACAGTTGACCCTGAACGTAAATAAATGTAACATATTGCGCATACATAGAAAAGAAAATCCACTACTGTATATCTACACTATTGATGACAAACAGCTGGAGACAGCGTCTGCCGTAAAATATCTAAGCGTAGCTATCCAGAGCGACCTTGAGTGGAATGACCATATGAAACCCATAATGGGAAACGCAGATTTCAGACTCAGACTCATCGGAAAAATCTTAAGGAAATGTAACTCATCGGTGAAAGAAGTGTCTTATAAGGCGCTTGTTCGCCCGATTGTTGAGTATTTTACATCTAACTGCGATCGCTATCAGGTAGGACTGATAGAGGAAATAGAGAAGATTCAATGAAAAGCAGTGCGTTTCGCCACGGGATTGTTTAGCTGGCAAGAGAGCGTTACGGAGATACTAAACAAACTCCACTGGCAGACGTTACAAGAAAGGCTTTGTGAATCACAGATGGAGCTACTATTGAAATTTCGGGTCAGCATTTTTCAGCATGAGTCGGACAACATATTACTTCCTCCCACATACATCTCGCCTAATGACTACAAGGAGAAAATTCGAGAAATTAGAGCCAACACAGAGGCTTAGCGACAATAATTCTTACCCCGCACTATGCGCGGTTGGAGGGATCAGATAGTGCTATCGAAAGTACCCTCGACCACACACCATTAAATGATTTGTGGAATATGATGTAGATGTAGATGACACAGAGACCGGAAACGTTGTTGCCTGGTGTAGAAACCAGTGACGAAACTGCTGCCGATGAGGAAAGTCTGTCGCTAGTAAGCCCTGCACAGGCTGTAAGTGGTAAGAGTAGTAACAATTGTCGTGGAAAACATTCCGCACGGATGTCTGGCTTACCCCGTACTGGCGGGCCAATTGCCTGGTACTGACACAGCGGTCGCCTTCCACATTTTCCTCCAAGTCTGGTGTCCGAACGTTTCGGGTACGTCCTTCATGATTTCCTGCTTCCTGAAACGACCCAGTCTCAGATAAACGGTGAAAAACGGTTGCAAACGTTGAATGCTGTGGTGGTTGTCGGCGGGTTTAGGTCTCGTGATCCAACCGTGTTGCCCGCCGCCCGTTGCCATTTGCCTTTCCATGTCGGCAAGTTCTCCATTCGAATACGGAGCCACTGTGTACTGTGTACACGGGGACTCAGCAAGAGAGGTGAAGCGGACACAACATTACCAATTACTATGGCAAGAGTGGGCGCTAGGGCATGACGTATGAGGAACAATGCCACCCTCTAGGAGGGAATCATGCATACCGCTGCATGGTACAGCGCGTGTTAGACCGCTGACTATGTAACAAAGTATGATTGAATAAATGATCCCTAGCATGGAGACCACTCATTTCCGGACGTAGGTTCATTACACCTTTCTCGTTCCGTATCCTCACATCGATCACAACTTAGTACACGGTGAAAAAGTTCACCATTTATAAACAACACAAGCGCCGCCATATTAGAAGCCAATTGCATACTTAGCCGCCACGTTTTGCAAGGTCATGTCGAGTGGTACTAATCGTCTACTAGTACAGAATGGTATAGCTTTGTTTGTTATACAAAGGGTCCCAAATAAAGGTGGTACGCCACACGTACTTGTTAATCGTCTCTCATCGAATTACTTGTGAAGCGGGTACAGTGTCTCGGGAGTCGGCTACACTGCATTTTTTCGGAAAGTTGAGTGCAGTTGTATGTTCGTGTGTCAATTATTCTGAGAAGCTAGTACTGTTGAGATGTTACAGGAATGGGGCAGTTATCATTAGAACAGTGAACTGATATAGTAGAATGTTACATAAAGACAGGATCCATAGAATAACGTTAAGAAATGTTCGAAGCGAAGTATTCCGGTAGAAAACTCCCCACGACCAGCACAATTCAAGATCTGTACAGGAAATGGATGGCTGCAGGATCTGTTTGGAATGTGCAGAGGAAAAGGCGACCGACAGTGAGGTCCCTTGAAACTACAGGCAGAAGTCCCATGGGCATTACGAGAAGTCCCTGCAAGTCAGTAAGGAGCTTATTGCAGTAGGTTGGTGTACTGAAACACCTATCGTGTGAGTGTGGTGCAAAATTGAAATTTGAGGACCAGGAAAAAAAGAGTTGATTATTGTAACTGGCTATTAATATCAAGTACTAACAGCTACTTGAACCCCTCGCTTTACTTCATATCATATGAGGCATGGTTTCATTTGTCAGGTTAATTATACTCCCTGAACTGTAGTTCCAGTCGCAGGACAACGTACGTATCTTGCACGAAGAACCTCTCCACTCAGAGAAGACTGGCGTTTAGTGTGGGTTGATCGGCATGCACATTAGTTGTTCCATATTTTTCTATTACACCTTAAACAGTACCAGATATCTAGAGGTCTTTGACTCTTTCTATCCATAGTTAACAGATGCAGAAGTGCTGTATGTAGTATTGCAACAAGATGGAGCGACCGTTCATACATCGACCAAAGTACGGCCCACATCATCAACGTGTTCCCTGAAGACAGACCTGAAGACAGACAGTCATCAAATGCTCAAGTTCTTGGGTTAAGCTGTCTGCGTCGGAAATGGCATATGCTCTCCGTACCTAAGCCCTAAGGACGCCACTACGTTGGTGTGGTGGATGACAACTCTTAGGATGCAGATACCAGTCCGTGTGTGTCGGCTTTCGGTGAACACTGTGTCCCAAAGTTCCATCTGGTTTTTTATAAACCATTACGTCTAAAAATGGAAGCATCCCATCATTTTCAACCTCCACAGTAAATTTGAGACGGGGATGAATACAGTTGAAGTGGTCCAAAAATCTGTCAAGAGCATCACGTCCATGCGGCCAGACGAAGAAAGTATCGTCCACGTATCTCCAGAAGCACGTTGGTTGCAAAGCTGAAGTCCTCAGTGCCATGTCCTCGAAGTCCTCCATAAATAATACGATTGAAAATGATGAGATGTTTCCATTTTTAGACGTAATGGTTTATAAAAAACCAGATAGAACTTTGGGACACAGTGTTCACCGAAAGACAACACACACAGATTGGTATCTGCATCCTAAGAGTTGTCATCCACCACACCAACGTAGTGGCGTCCTTAGGACTTTGGTACGGAGAGCATATGCCATTTCCGACGCAGACAGCTTAACCCAAGAACTTGAGCATTTGATGACTGTTTTTAAGGAAAATGGGTACACCGAGAAGCAGATTCGTCGGGCTATGGAGTTTGGACCATCTCCGGAGGTGTACGAAGAGGAACCTAGATCTGTGGCCTTTCTTCCTTATGCTGGATGCTTATCGTTTAAGATTGGACGAATTTTAAAGAATTTTAACATAAAGAGTGTGTTCCGTCCACCTTCTAAGATTAGGCCTCTGCTCGGCTCTGTGAAGGATGATTTGGGGCTTAGGAAACCCGGGGTGTATAAAATTCAGTGTCATTGTGGGAAAGCTTACGTTGGCCGTTCTATTCGCACAGTGCATGAGAGGTGTGTGGAACATCGCCGTCATACGAGGCTACAACAGCCGGAAAAATCGGCGGTAGCAGATCACTGCCTAAATGAGGGACACAAAATTAAATTTGAGGAAACTGTTGTGGTTGTCAGCATTTCCGGTTCTTGGGACAGTGTCTATAAAGAGGCGATTGAAATTAGGTTGGCTGATAATTTAATCAATAGGGACAATGGGCTTCCTCTTAGCAAAACGTGGAATCCTGTATTATCCCACATCAAAACTGAACGTTCTTCGGTACGGCCTTGATTGCGATATATCGTTGCCAGCAGTGTTTCACTAAGGGCGGCGCCACAACCCTGTTTTGGAAGGCAGAGACCGCGATGGGCGGCGCATGTGCCGTATACTGAACGGTGACCTATATAGGACGTCGATATGCAACCTGGCGTCAGTTCTCAGCGGGACTCATCAGCAGAAGCAGCATTTTCCTGAAGATGGCGACCAGTTGGATCGCCGAAATATCGAGTCAAGTTGATTTTAGGATCCGGCAGCAAACCCGAAGAGACTTTCACGTCCTCTTAGTTTATTTTTGCAAAGCACTTTGTGATGACAAAGCATTATATGACCTCAGAAATCAAATTCAGGAAGAACTAACTACACAGATTATACTAGTGTTATTTTTTTTGTGACAAACTGCATCACAGGAGTATTATTACATTTAAATTGGGGGAGTGTGAAATATGGAATACCACAAGACCTGGTATTGGATCCATTTCTGATCTTCAGTTAAATGAATAACTGCCAAAATACTTCAAATCATCAAATGTAAATGAGGATGTTCACTAGTGACAAGCTATTTGATAAAGGCTAAAATGCAACGATGTGAGAGAAAATTCAGTTGATAGTTGAACAGCTGTGCAATTGATCATATCAAATCACTGGAGATAAGTTTCAAATGAGAAATTGTATCTTACTGAAAATATATTGCTTGACAAAAAACGAAGTGTAGCAGCCAGAAGACATGGTCGGATGTCAATGCCACTTTGCAGATATATACACTATTGACAGATAAGTGAATGATTACAGTTGCAGTTCTCTTTGACAGGTATAATGGCCACCAGAGTCCTTTGGTTTGTTCAAGACCGAGACCCTGCTCTGTGTACGATTATGGAAGCTTTGTTAAACGGCAAATCAGTGCTGGAATGCAACCCACAACAGGATGTATTGTGTTATCGGGGCAAACAGGATGATCTGTCCAAGATTTGTTTTCTGGTAATCTTGGTTCCCGCCATTTTCCATTACTTTCTTAAGTTTGTGGTTAGAGGCCATTTAAGAATCGGTAGAGTCCTTAGAAAGGTTAGGGATTTTCTCACTTGGTCTACCTTGTACAGGATAAATGGCGTTCGGCGGGGGAAGTGTTGTAACTATAAAAATCCTAAACCCAATTTCAACACTCGTAGAGGATTTGTACTGTCTTCTGTGAATTATAACGAGCCCCTGCCATGCACTGGTAACGGCACTCATTATATCCTGGTCTGGTTCGTGTCCAGGAGCAAGGTGGCCGCTGGGTTCATTATTCTTCATTTGTCTGGGATATTTTTCATATTTATCCCTCCCCATACCGCTGTCATGGACTACGCTCTTCCCTTCCTCTCACAACAGTTTAAAGGATTTTGCTACGACAATGTGATAACTCACTCCACGACTATACTGAATTGTCTGCAGCTTCATTTACAGAGAGACTGAAATGCTATCTGAAGGCAGCCTCAATTATTTTCCATTCTGATTCACGCCACAAGTGCGATTATTCAGTACGTGGCATATTTGGCATTTAATTCCGCCAAACATGTAGCCCCTGGGACCACCTCCACTTCCTTGATGTTTGATCATCGTCTCATGATCCACTTGCCCAATCTGTTGTAGGGAAGCAGTCTACTCACGCCTTATAAAATTCACATTAGTCTTTCCATTGTGTGCCAGACAGTCCGCTGTAACTAGTTCTGACGTCATAAATATTGCGCAATACTTTAAAATGAAGTAAATAACCTGAAATGTTTCTAGCATGTCAGGAGTAATACAAAATCAATATGTGTTGGATATCAGTGAAATAACGTTAACCATTTTCGAAATTTGGACATTTTTCTGTAAAAATCATTGGCGCAACAGAAAAGAGCTAGAAACTTAAAAATTTATATTTAGCTTCCTTTTGAATAATAATTTAGTAGGAACAGTATTCTGGATCACACAAATTAAAATTTTAGTTGAAATTCACGATTTTCTGGTTTCTGTCATAGAAATTATGGAAGGAAGGTAGATTAAGTAAGCGAATAAATAAAGCTAGGATGTTTAAATTTAAGTAGAAGTGAGATCCGCTATAGTCATAAAAATGTGAGAAGTGTCAACAGAATAACTATAAAACTATATCTATAGCGTATCTCCAAACAGCAACTTCAGAGCTCGTCTACTACATGTAGTGTAATTAAATTAATTCCCTCGCCCAAAATATTTACCTTAGCCACTTCAGACTTTTATTTTAATTACTTACTTGTGTGCTGATTGCACAATTAAATTGAAAGTTTCATCGGCCATCAGAAATGGAAGCAATGATTTATTTGATAACTTACGGTGGTGCATTACTAGCCCAGCGGCTAGTCGGGAGAGCAGATTTGATCAGGCGTTCCCTTATCCGTCCACACCGCGGCTTTATATGTAAGAACACTGCGCGAGAAAGAGAAGGCCCCAGTTCTCTCCAGACGCTGATTAGCGCACCACCTGTGCCGGGAGTCGCGTCGCATCGGTATCGTTGATATAAACAGCCTCGGATGCAGTAATAAGTTACTCGGGATACGTGTAACCATGAAATCGTTTTCGAGTGAAGTGTTAATTTTGGGATGATGTTAATGATCTATCTTTAGTTTGTGTATGTCGTATTTTCACGTGCCGCCGCAGGACAGACATTCTACCATTATTAGCGTGGCGTTTGATGAACATTATCATCAAATTATGGCGAGCATTCACTTAAACATTTAATTTGAACAGTTATAGTTGCATCAGCGCATTAGACTCTGAACTGCTCTAGTAGTTGGATTGTGTGGATTCTTTTTGATCTGTGACTTTCAGAATATAGTGAACATTTTAGAGAGAATAGTTTTTGATTATGAATCCCAGACAATCTCCTAGTTCCTCAGAGCTATAAGCTGCAGCTATAAATGTATTTCTCAGATGAAGTGGGCACTAGGAATTCTAATTACAGGCTTCACGTTTTGCTAATCACTTTCTGGTTGCCAATATTGTAGTTAGAGTGCCAGTGTTGAGAACAGAAAACAGCATCAATAATAGGAACATTAACAATTGTTCCACCCGCCGCTGCACATATGGTGCATCGGCCGGGAAAGAAACTGAGTAAAAGTGAAAGTAATTTTTAAATATTCGGATTCGGGAGTGAAATGCGACACGCAACTGAGTAATAGAACAGTGATAGTATTATGTGTGCATGTGGACGACGTAATTGGATTAACAACGCATCTGGATTGATGGAGCTGGCACTGAGTCTAGCAGCGTTGCTGGCATCGCGAGAAGCCAGTTTCACCTCACCACAGTCGTCCGCTGGAGCAACCGGAGCCGCGCCTGCAGTTGCGGGCCACGCAAACTCACAGTAGCCGCCGGAGTGCCGTCTGCAGTTTAAAGCGCCGCGTCGCTCTCAGTAATCCTGGTATGCTGCGCCGGCAAGGCCATACGTCGTGCAGAAGGAACTAAGTTAAGTGAAAAGCTGTTAAAATTTTTACTAACCTGCACTAAAAGACTGTCGGCGATGGAACCGCCAGAAGAAACTGATGTTAACGTTAAATCAGAACCTATGTCTGTTGAGGGAACTGTAAATCCAGTGAATGGTTCAAGTGTAAATATGCATGACAAGAGTAATGTTAAATTGAAATATGAAGTATTGCCTCCTGACAGTAGTATGAAAAGGGGCAATGATTCAGTGGTAGAGACCCCTGTAATAAATCAGAAATCAGAAATTGTTAATTTATTGGATGATAGTTTATCTGATGACTTAAAAACGAATCAGTCATCAGAGGTGGTAGAGTTTAAAAAGGATAAGTTAGATATGACTGATAAATCAGATGTTTCATTTCGTTATGATGATTCTGGTATTGGAGCTAGTTTTCTGTCACCTGAGTGTGATAAAAACCCAGCTAGTGAGCAACTCATAGATACTGGCGCTATTGATTTAAATGTTATATTACAAGCACTAGCTACCAGTAATGCTAAAATGACAGCTGAATTAAAGTCTGAAATAAGTGAGGTCAAAAGCAGTAATTCTGAATTAAAGTATGAAATTGTGGCCAGCTAAACTAATTTTAATAAACGATTGGAGGTAAGCCGGCCGCTGGTGGCCAAACGGTTCTAGGCGCTTCAGTCTGGAACCGCGCGACCGCTACGGTCGCAGGATCGAATCCTGCCTCGGGCATGGATGTGTGTGATTTCCTTAGGTTAGTTAGGTTTAAGTAGTTCTAAGTTCTAGGCGACTCATGACCTGAGATGTTAAGTCCAATAGTGCTCAGAGCCATATGATTTTAGGTAATGGACAATACCTTCAAGGCTGGTTGCAATAAGTTGAAAGAGGATCTGGACAGTTTGAATTATAAAATTGATTACAAACATGAGGGTATTAAGAAAAAGGTTGCTCAACATTTTTCTGAAATGTATAAAACAGTAAAATCCGAAGTTGCTGAGGTTCACAAAGACTTCCAAATGGAAGATGCGAAGCTGGAGCACAAGTTAACAGAAAAGATCGTGGTGGAATCTGAACTGTGCTCAGATAGGTTTAAAGATGTTAATATAAAAGTAAACATATGTCAAGCAGAAGTAGATGCAATCAAAACTGATACTACTCGTATTGTGCAAAGAGTAGATAATGTTGAAATGAGAGTAGAAAATATTAGTACTAACATTGAGAGTAAAGTAGCTTCAGTAACTTCTGGTAATGGTAGTATACAACAAGTTGTAGCTGCAAACGCCGCATTTATCGGATGTCGGCAGTTCTTGCGGTTCGATCCAGATAAAAATATCCCCCCGCTACATTTCTGGAACGATTTTGAAGATTTGATCCACCAACTTGGTGTGAACGAGAGAAAATCTCATTTATTAGAAGCCATTTAGCAGGTGACGCCATGCATTGGTCAGCTGATGTTATGTGGAAGTGTAAAACATTAGCGGAATTTAAAACAGCTTTCATTAACGAGTATTGGTCTAGCAATAAGCATAATGGAGTGGAAAATGCTTCAATGCAGGCAAGGAATTTATTAAAGAGTTTGCTAGGTCATGGATTTCACGTTTGTCACATTTGGCGGAAAAGCTGAAACCTGAAATGATAATACTAGGTCTTGAAGCCAAATTGCCATGGTATTGGCAAACTAGAATTGTATCTGTCCCTCGAGACAATCTTGATCGTTTCATTGAGTATTTGGAACGTGTAGAGCGTGTTGCTGCCAATGAGGAGCAAGCACGTAATAACAGAAATGGTAATAACACTAGTAGTAATTTTAAGAACTACCAGAATGGCAATGTAAACATCAGAACAGTAGGTGTTCGCTAGCCTAAGAGAGGTAGGAATTGCCGGCCGCGGTGGCCGTGCGGTTCTAGGCACTTCAGTCCGGAACCGCGTGGCTGCTACGGTCGCAGTTTCGAATTCGGCCTCGGGCATGGATGTGTGTGATGTCCTTAGGTTAGTTAGGTTTAATTAGTTCTAAGTTCTAGGCGATTAATGACCTCAGAAGTTAAGTCGCATAGTGCTCAGAGCCATTTTTGAGGTAGGAATTGCAGAAATAATTATCAGAACCAACAATGGCATCCAAATTATAGTAATTTTGATCCGAACAAAATTATGCAGGTAAACAACAGTGCGGAAAGCAATGCTGTGCCAGTTAACTATAACGGAAATAAAGGAAACAGTAGCAGGCCGAGGCAGGAAAACTAGTTCCCGTCTATGAGGACACTGGCGCTCACCAGGCGGTTACTTTTCCTAAGGCAGTAATTACAGTAATTGGTAAGACACATCAGGATACTCAGACTGAACATGTGGATGAGGGGTCGGTAGCATCTAAGGATACAGCAGAAATATTAAATCACTCACAGTATTAAATAGATACCATGTTAGAGATGCTTTCTAGGTGGGAAGAGAAAGAGAAGGCGCAGCAGTGTAACGGTAGGAAAGAGCTACAAAATACTGAATTGTCAGATGAAGAAGCTGAAGAAATTCATGCTTATATTTACGATAAGGATGATGTGCTCTTATCTAAAGTGCCTGTCACGGGACGTAAGTGAGAATGTAGAGGATAGCCTGTTGCGGGTCGATGAACCCAGTAGCTGTGACCAGTTGTTACTTGAGAAGGAAGCCGACGATAATAGTGAAAGTGGTTTAGCTGTAACTAGTGTTATGCCCGTTGTGGAGGCGCAGAATTGCTCAGACTATAGTAATTTGGGTCATGTTCAGCAAACTAAATGTAATGAAGTCGTGCGGTGTTTCGATTTAAAATTAATAGACCGACTGGAAAAGGCAGCTGAAAATGTAATTCAGGAAACCACTACACACTTTGACCTAAATGTAATGAAGACAGATTTCGATCACTTTAGTTGGAGACAAATCCGAAAGGAACTATTGGATGAGCTTGAGGAACCACCTGTACAACCTTGAATAAGCCACCCTATAATAACACTGAATATGTTGGGTATCAATGTACGTTGTCTCTTAGACAGTGGAAGTGAGGTGAGTGCGATATCTCAGTCCTCCTTTGATGCAGTGCCTAGTAAAGACAAGCGTACCGTAATGATGGTATCAGGACTAAGAATAATTGGTGCTACTGGCAAGGTGTCAAAAACGGTAAAGCAAGAAGCTTTGCTGCCTTTAACATTAATGGCAATTTAATTGAACATCCATGGTTAATTGTAAATAATCTCAGTATTGAGGTTTTAATTGGCATAGATTTCTTGTCAAGATATCAGAGAGTTGTTGACTTTAAAAGAAGCCAGTACAAAAATTGTCTTGCGATAACCAGAGTAATTACCGTACCTTTTATTGATAAATATGTAGTAACTAATGATGAAACTTGGGAGCTGCCTATACGAGTTCTGAAAAATAGGAGATATTGTGACAAAGACGTTAATCTTAGTAAAAGTAAGCTAAACACAGAAGAAGAAGAAGAAGCAATTATTTTGGGCAAGATAGAAGCTAAATTGCAGGAAATCGATAAAATTTCAGCTAATCAGAAGGAAGAACTGAGACAGGTTTTAAAAAGGCATCATAAGGTATTTTCAAATCGACCTAGCGTGGTCAAAGGTTATGAATGTCAATTAAAGATGAAATCTGGCCAAGTGTTTTTCAGGAAGCCATACCAAATACGTGTAGCTAGGAAGGAGTCGGTTCAAAAGGAGATGCATAGAATGCTAGAGTGGGGTGTGATTGAAAAATCGATCAGTGAGTACAATAATCCTCTTGTTGTTGTACCAAAATGAGACGGGAGTGTCAGATTGGTCTTGGACGCTCTTTGGTTGAATGAAATAGTGGTTAGGGAAAGTGATAGACCGCAGAACATGGACGAGTTATTGCAAAAGTTCCGGGGAGTAAAATTCTTTACTTCTATGGACATCACCTGTGGATATTGGAATTTGCCACTGGCGGAAAGTTCAAGGAAGTACACAGCTTTCTTGTACGAAGGAGTTTGTTACCAATACCGTGTGGTAACTTTCGGACTTAATATCTCTGTTTGTGCCTTCGTACGTGTGATGTGCCATGTTTTAGGACCAGCCTTAATTAATAAAATCACAGTCTACGTAGATGATCTGTTAATAGCAAATCCTACCTGGGAAGAACACATAGTTTTATTAGAGGAAGTGTTAGAGGCTATTGAGAGAGGTGGCATGAAACTAAAGATTGAAAAGACAGAGTGCGTTAAAGAGGAAATAGGTTTCTTGGGATATATGATAAGTGGAAAAGGTATTCTGCCTGACCCAGGCAAGCTATCAGTCATCGAAAAATTTTAGGCTCCCAGAAACAAGAAGCAGTTGAGATCCATGTTCGGTCTTTTCGGCTTCAATGGGCGTATTGTTAGTGATCAGGGTTTTAATGCACCCTATCTTCACCTCCTGCTGAAAAAGAATGCCCTTTGGGTTTGGACAGCACAATGCCAACAGGCGTTCGAGGTGCTTAAACAATCCTTAATTAATAGTCCTATTTTACATCATCCTGATTTTGAAAAACCATTCTGTATGTCTGTTGATGATAGTTGCTATGGTATAGCTGTGGAGATATTCGAAGTAGAAATAGAGAAGGAACAAGAAGTGCAAGTCGATCTTTACAGGCAGCAGAGAGAAATTATGGCATCTCAGAACTGAAAGCATTGGCAATTGTATTTGGGGCACAGAAATTTGAGCAGTATCTATTAGGTCACAAGATAATTGTTTACAGTGACGATAAGGCGTTGACCTTTTTAAAGACCTGTAAGTTGAGGAATGCTCGTTTGGTAAGATGGTCATTGTATCACTAGCAGTTTGACCTTGAAGTTAGATATATTCAAGGGAAATATAATTTGGTAGCTGATGGGTTATCTAGAAGTGCGGAGCTCTGTGATGACGCGGGAATTACAGCAACAGACCTAAGTGAAGTACGAATGCTTGCGTTGCACGAAGTAAAGGAAGAAAGTGCATTAAAGAGGGTGATTAAGAACTTGAGACGTGAGCAGAATCCAGATGACCAGCTGAAATTAGTAAAGAGCTATTTGGGAGAAGCGAACTATCATAAGGTTTCGCAATACTACTGTCTGCATAAAGGTATTCTGTTTAGGAGGAAAAAGGTAGGTGTTTCTGAGTGGAAGCTGTGCTTTCTCTCACAACATGTAGACTTACTAATCGACTATGCACACCTGAGGTATGGGCACTATGGTGCGAAGAGGTGCATTGCAAAATTAAAATAGAAAGTTGTGTTTGACAACATGTACCGCCGTGTTGCCAAGCGTCTAGCATCTTGTGTAGTGTGCCAGAGAGTCCGTGCTGCTAACACCAGAATACAAGGGGATATGCATTCAGTAGAGCCAACTGAAACCCTAGAATTACTGGCTTGTGATTTGTTTGGCCCTCTTCCTGCTTCGAGAGGTGGGTGCACCCATGTTTTTGTTGTTGTGGATGGATTTAGTAAATATGTTAAGCTATACCCAATTAAAAGAGCAAATGCAAAAACGTTGGTGGAGAAGTTGGAAAAAGATTTCTTCATGAACGTTGGCGTTCCTAAGAGTTTGCTGTCAGACAATGGGCCTCAATTTACTTCTGATAGATTTAAAGAATGTCTGGATAAGGCCGGAGTGAAACATCTGAAAATATCTGCGTATTTCCCCCAAGGAAATATGAGTTAACGTATTAAGAGAGAATTGAATAGGCTTTGCAGGACTTATTGTGCTCGGAAACACTCAAGTTGGGCAGAGCACATGAAGTATTTTGAGAATGTAATTAACAACGTAAGGCACGATGCAACTGGTTTTGCGCCTTGCGAATTGATGTTTGGCCGAGAACCGCACAATTTGATTGCAGATATGGTAGAATTCCCTATTCTAACGCAAATATCCTTAGACGAGAAGAAGCTAAAGGCTAGGGCAAATATAAGAAAAAGAGCATTGGAAAGGAAGAAGCGTCATGACGCAAAAGCTGTACCCACCAGTTTTGAAATAGGTCAGTTAGTCCTTGTCAAAACCAAGGAAAAATCAAAGAAAATATATGCAGAAAAAAGGAAATTCGTGTTCGTAAACCAAGGACCTTTCAGGATCATAGGAAAACCACATGCTAATGCATATAGGCTAGAGTACCCTAAAAGTAAAAAGCTATTCCGTCTCAGGAACGTGATCGACCTAATGAAGTTCATAGGTAGTGAATGAATTCTGTAGGGAGGAGGTTGTTCTGTAACCTCTACACAGTGTGCAGCTGTGCAGCCCCTGCTGTGTGAGATCTTCTTTCCCATTTCAGATTTCACTCTCTCTTCATCTTTTCTATCCACCTAAAATTTCGACCTCTTCTTTCCAACACATTAAATTTTCCGTTATGGTTATCAAGCGAATAATAAACTAATGAATTCTGTAGGGAGGAGGTTGTTCTGTAACCTCTACACAGTGTGGCAGCTGTGCAGTCCCGGCTGTGTGAGATCTTCTTTCATTTTCAGGTCTCACTCATTCTTCATCTTTCCTATCCATCAAAGTTTCGACTCCTCCTTTGCAATACAAAAATTTTCGGTCATGGCTATCAAGCCATGAGTTCTGTAACCATTCTGTCCACCGAATAGTGAAGAAGATACCTAATGTGACAAACCTACCGGTGACATAAACAATAGAGAAGTATGATGTAATTAAGATACAAAGGTATTTGAGTAACAAGTATGTATAGAACCCTGGTAATATTATAGGTACAAAGTTGTTGTTTTATTGGAAATGGTCCACCAACAGTAATTTAAAAAGATATACAAATTCGTGTACAAGCAGGATCTTAAGTGGCAGTGAAACCTAGTGTATGCATTAGAGCTAACTAATAAATGGTAAGAGAGAGTGCTTAGTGTTATGAAAAATAGACAGATAAGTTGTAAAAATGAATTCACCGTGTGTAGCAAGGAATGGCAGTGTAATAGAATTGAGCAGTGTTGGTGGTTGAGACGTGAAGGACACATCCCAGAAGTATTTATAAGGTCGGAGCTGGCCATTATTTTGGTGTTGGGTGTGCGGTGACGCACCTACATGTATTGAGGCTATGAGTTGGAGGCGTGAATGCGACAATAGGTACCCTTATGTTAGATGAGACAGAGCAGCTCGTGGTGTCCTATAGGTTTAAGGAATTTAGCATTACGCTCGGCCATAATTACTTAATGCACTTTAGTGGTAGATCGAGAGAGACTACCTGTGGTTTCAGCATCCAATCAAGTGGAAATGGACTGCAACGTGAGCAAACTGATCAGCTGCATTACACTATAGATATGAAATAAATGTGCTATCCTATGCATTAAATGTTAATAGAGTGAGTGTTAAATAAGTACATACACTAGGAACATAATTGAGTAACATAATGGCAGACATGAAACATTATTTATAGCTCAGCATGAATACACTTCGATGAAGTAAGTACATAATTGCAGATGTGGAACTGACACAGCAGGAGAGGACCAATAAGTGGATTTAGTAGTCAACTAAACGTAGTGTGTTTTGAACACTCAGAACTGTACTATTACCACAAGTTACTCACATGTACCAAGAGGCTGAGAAGACAACTGCTAATCAAATATACTCATACTATCTCTAAGAATAAGATAATCGAAGATGAGTCAGTTAAGTAAATAATATAGAAATTTGTCAGGAATGTACCGAGCATTGGTTCAGTGTTCCGGCCCATAAATAATAAATTGAGATTAAATAGGATTTATGATTGTATGCCTTGAGCATAACTTTTCTGTAGTACGTGACTAACGGCGTTTTGAGCCATTTATTTACCGATTTTATGACAGTTAAGTAGCTGCGAGAGTAAAATTGAGAAAGTTCTGTTAACTTTGTTCCAGTAATATATTGAAAGATAAATGTATATATCCCCATTTCATTGTGACCCACCCCTTAGATATTAAGTGAACAGAGTCTGAGGCACTCTTTTTGTTTGTTCTACAGTACAAACCAGATAATTGCAGCCTGGTAGCTGTGTGAAAGCGTGGAGTGACTTGGACACAACTCACAGTGACCCCTCCCCTTTGACCCATGTAATTTAGAGTGAACGTGAAGGACGCACACCATAGCAACTTCCCCTCCTCTACCCTTGTGAATGGAAGTGTAGAACGCCAGCCAAAGCGGCTACAACCACGTGTGTGAAAATTAAATTGTCATGATTTGTGAAATTTTCTTTCAGGTTTAGAAAAGACTGCTCGGATATAATTATCTGTTTATGTATCATGAATAACTGTGATATTTTCTTTGAATTTGTGTATGTAAAAATATTTACAGACAATTTAATGGATTTCAGATTTTCATAATTTTATATATTTTTATGTGTTTTTCTGTTTAAGGCAATATGTATGCCAAAGTGTTCCGTTGATTTTGCTTAAATTTTGATTGATAATGTTGCTGAAGAGGCAGTGAACATGCCTGAAATTTAAATAATTGAAGCAGGTAATAAGTTTTATTTTAATATTTCTATATGTTTACATTTCAATTTTAATTTTCATAGGAAGTTAAGCTGTACTCTTGCTTCCCTTTTTGTAATTAATTTTTTTTCATTTACAATCAAAAAAATTAAGTAGAGGGTGATGTAAGGAAGCAGCCTACTCACGCATTATAAAATTCACATCAGTCTTTCCATTGTGTGCCAGACAGTCCGCTGCGACTAGCTCTGACGTCATAAATAATGTGCAATACTTTAAAATGAAGTAAATTACCTGAAACGTTTCTAGCATGTCAGGAGTAATACAAAATCAATATGTGTTGGATATCAGTGAAATAACTTTAAAAATTTTCGAAATTTGGACGTTTTTCGGTAAAAATCATTGGCGCAACAGAAAAGAGCTAGAAACTTAAAAATTTATATTTAGCTACCTTTTGAATAATAATTCAGTTGAAACAGTATTCTGGATCACACAAATTAAAATTGTAGTTGAAATTCACGATTTTCTGGTTTTTGTCTTAGAAATTATGGAAGCAAGATAGATTAAGTAGGCGAATAAATAAAGCTAGGACTTTTAAATTTAAGTTCAAGTGAGATCCGCTATAATCATAAAAATGTGAGAAGTTTCATCAGAATAAGTGTAAAACTATAGCTATAGCGTATCTCCAAAGAGCAAGTTCGGAGCTCGTCTACTGCGTGTAGTGTAATTGAATTAATTCTCTCGCCCAAAATATTTGACTTAGCCATGTCAGACTTTTATTATGATTACTTACTTGTGTGCTGATTGCACAATTAAATTGAAAGTTTCATCGGCCATCAGCAAAGGAAGCAATGATTTATTCGATAACTTAAAGTGGTGCATTACTAGCCCAGCGGCTAGTCAGGAGAGCAGGTTTGATCAGGCGTTCCCCTAGCCGTCCACACCGCGGCTTTATATGTAAGAACGCTGCGCGAGATAGAGAAGGCCCCAGTTCTCTCCGGACGCTGATTAGCGCACCACCTGTGCCGAGAGTCACGTCGCATCAGTATCGTTGGTATAAACAGTCTCAGATGCAGTAATAAGTCACTCGGGATACGCGTAACCATGAAATCGTTTTCGAGTGAAGTGTTAATTTGGGATGATGTTAATGATCTATCTTTAGTTTGTGTATGACGTATTTTCACGTGCCGCCGCAGGACAGACATTCTACCATTATTCGCGTGGCGTTTGATGAACATTATCATAAATTATGGCGAGCATTCACCTAAACATTTAATTGGAACAGTTATAGTTGCATCAGCGCATAAGACTCTGAACTGCTCTGGTAGTTGGATTGTGTGGATTCTTTTTGGTCTGAGACTTTCAGAATATAGTGCACATTTTAGAGAGAATAGTTTTTGATTATGAATTTCAGACAATCTCCTAATTCCTCAGAGCTATAAGCTGTAGCTGTAAATGTATTTCTCAGATGAAGTGCGCACTAGGAATTCTAATTACAGGCTTCACGTTTTGCTAATCACTTTCTGGTGGCCAATATTGTAGTTAGAGAGCCAGTGTTGAGAACGGCAAACAGCATAAATAATAGGACCATTAACAATTATTCCACCCGCCGCCCCACACTGTGATCTGTTAATTACCTACCCCTTGTGGAAGTGACACCTAAGCTGCTTAAGGAGACGAAATATTAGCATCACACACAAGAGGCAGGCTTGCCATTGCAACCTTGGGGAAAGCGAGATTAAAGGGTGTGTTGGTGATATGGTTTCGCCCAAAAACTTGCTCCCAGGGTTCAAGGTATGACCCAAATTTCTGATAAATTGACAGCTTGCTTTGTAGGACCTTGTGACGTTATCGAGGTTCCTAACCCAGTCACCCTACTGGTACGTAACATGGCTACTGGGAAGTTTTCTTGAGTACATGTCTCCATGATCAAGGGAGGAAGCTAAATTTTCTGTTCCCTGTTCGAGATAAATTGGCGGATGGGCTGTGATGAGGTTTTTGTGGGGAGGATGAGCCGTGGCTCTCGATTCGATATATCGTTACAGGGCCGGATCGCGATCCTTGCATGCAAACCTGGCTGAATGATGGTATGAGGTAAGTCCGAGAGAGGGCGTGAGTGGTGTGTCGGCAACGAGTGAGGCCACGGGGTACAGAGGGGGAGCCACACCGTGAAGAGCAGAGGCAGTGAGGAACATGTTGTGCATTCGAGGAGTGGCATGAGTGGATACAAAGAGAGGAACCATGAACTGTTCACGGGGTTACTGCCTTCATGTTGTTGCGTGTGGTGTTTGGAAACTGGTATCATTGCTGGGTGGAGCGACAACCTTCAGTCGCTAATATCCATCACAGACTTCTCGGCATCCTATGTGGCTAATTCCAATTCCTCTATATGGAGAGACGCTTCGTCCGATAAGCACTTGTTTACACGTAAAGGACAACATACTGCGCTGCTTTGATGTTCTAGTGGAGCTTACAGACGAGATTTCTACAAATTTTTTAGGCGTAATAAGCCAGCACTTAAGGCAGCCGATGTTACAAAGCAGTGTAGTATATGATAGTCAAAATGTTATATATTTCGCAATGTTAGACAGATCGTTGCACCGTCTAAGCCTCATATTCTACGTTGCATTTAGGGGCGATATTGAAGTTCCGGAAACAATGTTAACTGCCTGACTTGTGACAGAGTTCCCTGTTTCTTGTAAGCTAAATTCAAACCATTGCTATTGTGTACAGACAGTATTTATGCGGACCAAAACAGGAACGTCACTCTCACTTCGCTCAAGTGGAACTGATTTGTTGCCCATTTGTAACTGTTCATCCTTGTGTTTAAGAGTTTGTAGGTTTAGAAATTTATCCTATGTCATTTCCACAGTTCAGAGGCGAAACTTAAGGCCAGGTTTCCGCTGCCCTGGTCGGCCGCAGGTCTGGCGCTGCTGTCTTAGCGACCGACCGGCCGCCGTGCCGGTGTTAGAAAAGGCCGAACCACCTGATGTCGGTCTGCTGGCAGAGGTCGGAGCTGTAAAACAGTAACAACTTCATTGTATGTGTCTTACTTTCTTAAACATATCTGGCTTTATTCTGATAGCTGTTAAAGTTTAAGTTGGGAGATTACTTCGCACTGACCTGTTGGTATTTAATTAATCATTTAATGAGCGCCATGGCGCGTTTTGATCTTAAATACTTTGTAACCTGAGTTGATATCAATTAAAGACTTAGTGAGTGCTGTGGAGCATGCTCCTTAATTACAATTTTAATTCGAAAGTTGTTAATAGTTTGCTAAGCGCCAGGCGCAATTTTTCTGAGATTGCAAATATTATTCAAATAGTTTTGAAAAGATAAGTTGTTTTTGACAGATAGTTCAGTAAGCGCTAGCTACATGCTTTCTTAAATCTAAAGTTTACTGAAATTCTTGCTGACATCTGTTTTACAGTGTGTCGTGACATATTTTTCTGAGATAAAAATGTTTACTGTGTAATCAGAATTTCATTCATGTATTTCATCCAGGAAGAAATTTGCTTTTTTTGTGTCCATGTACTCACTTGTTAAACTGGTACAAATAAATTGTCATCATGCAAACTGTGAATGATGATGCTGTTGCTGGGTTAACCCTCCCACTCCACAGCATTGTTTGCTGAGCTGTCACAATGATAGTCATTGTGAATTGTGAAGCATAGCTAGGTTTACTACTCCATGATATATGGAATCGTTTCTATAAGTCTTTCTCGCATTCACAGTCCCAGATTTGCACCTGGAGACCAAAAGTGGAACTATTTTTTTTTTTTTTTTTTTTTTACGGACATAAGTCAGTTCCAAGTAAACGCATTAGAATAACTACCAAGTTTCACTGCTCTACCATAATTACAGTCCACACTGCACCTCTACGAGCAACTGCACTTTAGTTATAACCATCTGGTATTTTCCACTCAGTATTTCCACAGCGTCAGCCAAGGAAACATGAACTTCACAAATGTAAGGTATATAATGACACAAAGGAAATTTGTAGAACTTACTATAGTAATAATGCGCTATAATTAAATTATTTGAATACTTTGGAATTTACTATTATTGACCGAGTAACTTAGCTTGCACGTATAGGCTTTTAAATTTTATCTACACTACTGGCCATTAAAATTGCTACACAAAAGAAGATATGCAAATGATAAACGGGTATCCATTGGACAAATATATTATACTAGAACTGACATGTGATTACATTTTCATGCAATTTGGGAGCATAGATCCTGAGAAACCAGTACTCAGAAAAACCACCTCTGGCCATAGTAACGGCCTCTATACGCCTGGGCATTGAGTCAAACAGAGCTTGGATGGCGTGTACAGGTACAGCTGCCCATGCAGCTTCAACACGATACCACAGTTCATCGAGAGTTGTGACTGGTCTATTTTGACGAGCCAGTTGCTCGGCCACCACTGACCAGCCGTTTTCAATTGGCGAGAGATCTGGAGAATGTGCTGGCCAGGGCAGCACTCGAACATTTTCTGTATCCAGAAAGGCCCGTACAGGAACTGCAACATGCGGTCGTGCATTATCCTGCTGAAATGTAGGATTTCGCAGGAATCGAATCGAGGGTAGAGCCACGGGTCGTAACACATCTGAAATGTAGCGTCCACTGTTCAAAGTGCCGTCAATGCGAGCAAGAGGTGACCGAGACGTGTAACCAATGGCACCCCATACTATGACGCCGGGTGATCCGCCAGTATGACGATGACGAATACACGCTTCCAATGTGCGTTCACCGCGATGTCGTCAAACACGGATGCGACCATCACGATGCTGTAAACAGAACCTGGATTCATCCGAAAAATTGACTTTTTGCCATTCGTGCACCCAGGTTCGTCGTTGAGTACACCATCGCAGGCGCTCCTGTCTGCGATGCAACGTCAAGGGTAACCGCAGTCATGGTCTCCGAGCTGATAGTCCATGCCGCTGCAAACGCCCCCAACTGTTCGTGCAGATGGTTGTTGTCTTGCAAACGCCCCCATCTGTTGACTCAGGGATCGAGACGTGGCTGCACGATCCGTTACAGCCTTGGAGATAAGATGCCTGTCATTTCGACTGCTAGTGATACGACGCCGTTGGGATCCAGCACGGCGTTGCGTATCACCCTCTTGAACCCACCGAATCCATATTCTGGTAACAGACGTTAGATCTCGACCACCGTGAACAGCAATGTCGCAAAACGATAAACCGCAATCACGATGGGCTACAATCCGACCTTTATCAAAGTCGAAAACGTGATGGTACGCATTTCTCCTCATTACAAGAGGCATCACAAGAACGTTTCACCAGGCAACGCCACTCAACTGCTGTTTGTGTATCGGAAATCGGTTGGAAACTTTCCTCATGTCAGCACGTTGTACGTGTCGCCAACGGCGCCAACCTTGTGTGAATGCTCTGAAAAGCTAATCATTAGCATATCACAGCATCTCCTTCCTGTCGGTTAAATTTCGCGTCTGTAGCACGCCATCTTCGTGGTGGAGCAATTTTAATGGACAGTAGTGTAATTTTTGTCTTTGAAATTGGGGATCTATGTACGTGAATAACAATGCGTGATACAAATTCACCGAGTTGACGATTACAGTTGTTATTAATTTTCTTTTTTCTCGTAACTTGAGTTCGAAATAAAATTCGGAAGATTGCAGCCTCTAGTGTAGACGTCGATCTACTCTCGAAACAGTTATTGTAACCCACTAAAGATTCGTAATAATATTTTAAAATACAATGATTCTGTACGTACAAGAAGAACAATTTTTGTTAATGAAATACCACAGAACATGTCCCATTTATTCGAAGCAATACATAATTTACAATATAGCGTTTCTATAATAGTGCACTCTTTCTTCATCTGATGTTTGAACTTCATATAAGTTGGTCTGTGTTAATGAAAGGTAATTTATACACTCAACAACTGTTACACTCAAGCACCTTAATTCGATCCTTACACAACTTTTCATGTTCGTTATGTCATTATTGCTATGTCTCTCATTAAATACTGAACAATAACTGATAGACATGTGCATGGACCCTTTTCTCAAATTGTTAGAGGAGTATTTTGAGTGCACGCTAAGGGGAATGTTACATTCACATTTGACGAAGTGCAATTACGTTGCTTATTGCTAAAGTATTGTCTTTCTATTTCTTTGTGGGACCATATTTTTAATGTGTAGAGGAATTACTATCCAGTAGGGCTGGCATATTAATGTGTTAGGTTGATTTCATGAAACGAGGGTTGTGCATAACAGTACTGAATTGGTAAGTGTGTACTGGTATAATTTATCTAATACTGTTATGCTATTTGCCTCGTTTGTTCGATATTTGAGCCAGAGTCAGTATCTTGGTAGGATGAAAGTGAAGCTTATGTGCAGCGATGTTAACGCTCAGCGGATTACACTGACTGAAAATATGACGAGTGTAACAAGGTCAAGGTCACTCCTGACGAGGCAGTGCATCTTTTGTCTTCCATTCCATTGATTCATTCGGGTTGCGTGAGACATGGTGGGTTGGGTCAAAGGAATTGATAATTGTGATTAAGGCCTTGATATGGACTCAGTTTCACTGATGCTTGATTATGTTTCATTGCGGATTCTCCAACTAACGTGGTGTTTTGTTGGTCCCATTTCTCTATGGAACAAAGCAAGTAGTAGTCCGAAATTAACACTAATATGATTTTTGTAGCGGTAGGTTTTTAGAGCTGCAGAAAACCGTATTTGACGTCCATCTGAAGACAGTGACAAAATATGGTATGCACTCGCCTACGTCAGCTACTAATCGTGACCCATCTTGTACGTCATTTAGCATTTGAAACTGTTTGTTAATCTTCTTTATTCTTCTTAGGAACACATCTCCTCTGTCGTCTCTTGCAACACTGTGTCCCCCCTAAAAACATTGCAGTTATCGTTCCTGAGCTTTTCTCTTACACTTAAATGTAATAACTTATTACGAGCTTCAAGAATTACAAATTGGTGCAATTTATATCTTTGTCTAAGTAGATCATTTCAGTCTTGCTATTAATAAGTACCGATTGCGTGGACGTTTAATGTAGTGAAAAAAGTGCAGCAGTTTTGATTTATCTCCTATGGTTTCCACCGATGGGATTGTACATGTTGGTTTTGAGTGAAGGTAGCGACTCTATACCTGGATATACTGCACAACAGACTTGATAACATCCATTTTTGTACCCCTTGGCTGTGTTGTGCAATACTAAGCAAGGGAAGATTTTGAAGAAATAAGGTCTCATTATTTACAACACTACACGCTTTTAATAACTATGTGAGATTCTGATAAAAATTCATATAATAGGCATGTACTCTACAAGATCGTAATCATAGCAACACTGTTATAGAATTTTACTGCAGAACAACCCATGTTCACAATACTGTTGCAATTATATTCAACTCACTGTTGTTTTTATTTTCTTTTTTCGAACACTGTCTAGAAAGTTAACAAAATCACGGTGCAAGTTGTAACGAATGACAAGGAGGCCACCAGCATCCGCGTATCCAAAGGAACGACGCAGTAAAATTGATGAGTGGCAGTCTGACTGCGGGCGAGTCGGCAGAAGTGGAACAGCTCTACCGTTTCTGAGCTGCGGAGAGTCGAACCCAGGACTAGCCGGCACAGGTCAGGAGCTGTCTGCGCCGCCTCCCTGGACAGCGCGTGCGATGCCGTTGACACCATTAACACCTGTGACGACTGCCACGATATAAGCAATATATGCCTCACCACTAGGTGTTTCTGGTGCTGTAATAAAACAGCGGCAACTGCATTCCAAGATATAATGCACAGCGCCGTCACCATGAATAAAACTAAGAGTATCTGGAGGGCCGAAAAGACCTCCTGGGACAGGTTGCACAGTGCAGCTTCCGGTAGCGGTCCGCAAGAGGTCGCCGCTGGCATCTCCCTTGCGCTGTTGCTCTCAGACAGTGGTTGAGTTGGCGTAAGTCACTCCGCACAGGAAGAACAAGGCCCACATACCTGGCAACAGCGGTAACTGCAATACAACATGAGAGCAGTGTTATCATGTAAGTCCATTTCATTTCGATAGTCAGAAATTTCATCGTCACAGCAGCTACACGTAGCGCGAGAGAGCCTGCACACACCACTTTGCTGGAGATCCTCACTGCTGCACTGGAGAAATGGCGTGACTCCAGGATACCACTGTCCCGATAAGACAAGACTGAGGATCCTCTGGTACTTCTGGACGTTTCGAAACAAGTCTGAAGCGACCGCCGTCACCGTGGTGGCATAAAATGTCATCATGTAGGGAACCAACCACACAAAGATGATGGAATCCTTTTATCTCGCGTTCATAGCTTGCAACCAGCTTACCATGTGTTCTGTTATTGCCACGTTAATGACGAGAACAACAGCTACGTACAGCGTACCAGCACGTGTCCTCCGTAGCTCACACTTCTCAGTGTCCACTGTGAACGGCGTCAACCCGAAAATCGTGCAGGTGGCGTGGTACGGTGCTACTGACCTTAAGAGGTCTCTTCTATTCGCCATTTCTACATCGGCTAGAACTCCAGCATACCTTCGTTACCTGTGCTGAACGAAAAAATTTCCCCACTTATAGTAAGCAAGACGCTTGTATTAGAAAGAGAATTAATCTGAAAACATCAACATGTGACTGACTAAGAGAGTACACTCAGCCTTAAGATAGCACTTCAGCGACAATGAGTTTTCCTTGACTCATGGAGTAAGCATAGGCATGATCAAACAGCGCCTTCATAGTCTCTATTTTTCGACATCTGAAATCGATACAAAGGTGCAACAATTATAACAAAACCGAACTTAACCATCCAGTACAGTTGCCGCACCTCTGCAAACCGAAAATAGTGAAAAATGAGAACTAGAATCACTCATAATTCCTTGAGTATGATCTGTGGGTAAATTTTGGGTGTTTGATCGTATAAGTTATTATGTTCATATAAGAAAGTGAGCTATCTGACCTTGCCGTAATACATTTATTAATTACTACAAGTATTATTATTGTTACGAAAAACCATCTATAAACTTCATTGCAAAATTTACTGTTACGAATATCTGCAAGAAGTCGTGCTTACATCTCAGACAGAGCCCGAAATATTTAAACATCAGAGTAAAGTAACAAAATAAATGAAAATAAATAAGGCAGTAAACAAGAAAAGTTAAGAGGAAATGTTGGATCGTAATCCGGACCGTTACAGACGGCGCACTAAATCACCTGCAGAGGGAAGTGATGGTTGCCACTTGAAGGAGTAATGTCGACAGTCATGTAGTTAAGCCAAGCAAATCTAAATCATCTGGCAGAATGGAAATTCATATTTCGTTTCACCCATACATGAGTTTAGTAACTCAGATTTTATCGGAAGTTGTTTTGCCAATATGGGATGACAGTAAACTGAGTTTTTCCGTTATCATGTTTGCTTGTTAAAGTAATGCTGTCTTTTATTTTATTTTACTTCCATTTAGGTATAATTTTTTAATATAAATTTTGTCGTGTAATGTGGGATAGTAGCAATCGTTTTCTGCTATTTTTGCTATGTAAGATAGACGTAAAAATTTATTTTACTATGGTGTTCATTCTCGATTGTAAATGCATTTTTGTGTGAATTCAAACAGTGGAATAACAATATGGGAAGAACAGATTGCTACTCACCATATAGAGGAGGCACTGAGCTTCATACAAGCACAATGAAAAACCAGTCTAAATACTGAGCTTTCAGACAAAGTCCTCCTTCCAAAATAGAAATCACACACGTATTCAGCCAAACACAACTCCCGCTGACATGGCCATTGTCCCTGGACACTGGGGAAATAAGACAGGGGAACGACTAATTAATTCCTTTACATAAAATTCATTAGTAATGGGTAACACATTATTTGAACACCACAAAAGGAGACGTTACACATGGATAACTATTTTGAGTAGGAAGGATATCATTTGGGCTGAGGTTTAGGAACTGTTTGAAGAATTCCAAAGCTTATCCAGGAGCGGATATAAATCCAGACCACAACCTAGTAGTGGGAGAAATACAAATGAAGTTGAAAAAAGTCTGGAGAGGTAAAGGAAAAGAAAGACTAAACATGAAAAGACACAAAGAGGTAGGGAAGGGATCAGATCTGGAAAACAGACCCATGGAAAAATGTGAAAGAGGTAGTGTTGATGAAAGTGTTAATGACAAATGGAAAAAAATGAGGGTAGGACTCATAGACTCTGCCAAAGAAGTACTAGGAATTAGACTATCCCAAAGTACCAGGAAAGAATGGATAACAGAAAACATGTTAAAAAAGATGGAAGAGCGGAGACAGTGCAAAAATGTAGAAACTGAAGAAGGCAAAAAGAGGTACAGGAAACTGAATAATGAATTAAGAAGAGAAACTGAAGTAGCAAGTGGAAAATGTATGAAACAGAAATAGAGAAAATGGAGAAAGAGGAAAAGTATGAAATGATGTATAGACTGGTTAGTGAGATAGTTTTTGAACGTAAAAGAAAGAGGAATAACATGGAAACTGAAAGAGCGGAATTTACTCTAGCAGAACAACCACAGGAGCTTTTGAACAGACCGCAAGAATATACTGAATGTTTGTATAAGTGGGATGAAAAACGAAGCGAAATTAATGTTGAAGAGGAGCCGTATGTGCCGGAAGATGGAAAGGGATTCACCATCTTGGAAGCAGCAGTAGTAAAGGCGCTGAAGGAGATGAATAGGAAGGCATGTGGAATTGACGATATGCCAGAAGGACTGGTGAAGAGTCTGGGAAACAATGCAATAAAAGAAATAGTCTACCTCTGTAATGAGATATATGACAGAGGGGAATGGCCTGAGGACTTCCTGGAAACAGTTTTGATACCAACAGAGAAAAAGAGAAACACTAAAAAATGTGAAGAGCATAGTTCCATCAGTCTAATTTCTCATGCAGCTGAAGTGTTGCTGATAGTGTTCAATAGAAGGCTATATGGCAAGCTGGATAGAGGGACTGCTGAGGAGCAGTTCAGATTAAGAAGAGGAAAGGAACAAGAGATGCTATTGACCGGTTAAGAACTATAGGGGAAAGATATATGGAAAAAGGTAGAGAAATCTTTGCTGTTTCTACACAAATGGTAGTTGAAATCATTTCTAGGTTTGGCCTCGTTTCTTAGAAAATTTGTACCCAACCATCTACTGGGTAACGATCATTTATTAAATTTGTTTCGGAAAAATACTCCTTGGTACTGGTCAACAAATGGTGCAGAAGTATATAAACAGATCAAAAATGTTTTGGCTGACCCTTGTATTTTGTACCACCCTAATATAACTGAAGACCTTTGTTTATTCACTGATGCAACTTTAGCTGCGTTAGGCGCATCTTTATTCCAGGTAATAGGTGATGAAAAAGAAATCAGAGTAATTGAATTTCTGAGTCAAGTTGTATCATCCAGCGAACATAGTTATACCGTAACAGAGCTGGAGGTGTTGGCAGTAAAATGGGCATTAGGAAAGTGCAGTTATTTCATTTATAGAAAACACTTTAAAGTCCATACACACCACCAGTCAGTATGCTCTCCATTGATCTGTAAATTACTTCATGTTAGACTTGTAAGATGGGCGTCAGTGCTTCAGAGTTATGATACAGAATTAATACACATTAGCGGAAAAGATAATGTAATGGCTGACCCTCTATCTTGACTGCCACAAGGCCTAAATGGTTTAAATGATATTGTTGAATAATCATCAGCTTTTAGAACACTGATAGTCAAGAATTCTCCATTCAGAAGTCAATATTTGTGTATGTGTAAAATTCTAGGGCTGTTACAAACGGGAGACATGTACCAGAAACAAATAAGAGATCGAATTTCAAGTTAAATATAAGTTGTGTAATGATATCTTATTTTATAAGAGGAACAACAACTTTAGGATATGGAAGGCACGTATTCCTGAAAATTACTTATTGCACATAATACACTCCTGGAAATTGAAATAAGAACACCGTGAATTCATTGTCCCAGGAAGGGGAAACTTTATTGACACATTCCTGGGGTCACATACATCACATGATCACACTTACAGAACCGCAGGCACATAGACACAGGCAACAGAGCATGCACAATGTCGGCACTAGTACAGTGTATATCCACTTTTCGCAGCAATGCAGGCTGCTATTCTCCCATGGAGACGATCGTAGAGATGCTGGATGTAGTCCTGTGGAACGGCTTGCCATGCCATTTCCACCTGGCGCCTCAGTTGGACCAGCGTTCGTGCTGGACGTGCAGACCGCGTGAGACGACGCTTCATCCAGTCCCAAACATGCTCAATGGGGGACAGATCCGGAGATCTTGCTGGCCAGGGTAGTTGACTTACACCTTCTAGAGCACGTTGGGTGGCACGGGATACATGAGGACGTGCATTGTCCTGTTGGAACAGCAAGTTCCCTTGCCGGTCTAGGAATGGTAGAACGATGGGTTCGATGACGGTTTGGATGTACCGTGCACTATTCAGTGTCCCCTCGACGATCACCAGTGGTGTACGGCCAGTGTAGGAGATCGCTCCCCACACCATGATGCCGGGTGTTGGCCCTGTGTGCCTCGGTCGTATGCAGTCCTGATTGTGGCGCCAAACACGCATACGACCATCATTGGCACCAAGGCAGAAGTGACTCTCATCGCTGAAGACGACACGTCTCCATTCGTCCCTCCATTCACGCCTGTCGCGACACCACTGGAGGCGGGCTGCACGATGTTGGGGCGTGAGAGGAAGACGGCCTAACGGTGTGCGGGACCGTAGCCCAGCTTCATGGAGACGGTTGCGAATGGTCCTCGCCGATACCCCAGGAGCAACAGTGTCCCTAGTTTGCTGGGAAGTGGCGGTGCGGTCCCCTACGGCACTGCGTAGGATCCTACGGTCTTGGCGTGCATCCGTGCGTCGCTGCGGTCCGGTCCCAGGTCGACAGGCACGTGCACCTTCCGCCGACCACTGGCTACAACATCGATGTCTTGTGGAGACCTCACGCCCCACGTGTTGAGCAATTCGGCGGTACGTCCACCCGGCCTCCCGCATGCCCACTATACGCCCTCGCTCAAAGTCCGTCAACTGCACTTACGGTTCACGTCCACGCTGTCGCGGCATGCTACCAGTGTTAAAGACTGCGATGGAGCTCCGTATGCCACGGCAAACTGGCTGACACTGACGGCGGCGGTGCACAAATGCTGCGCAGCTAGCGGCATTCGACAGCCAACACCGCGGTTCCTGGTGTGTCCGCTGTGCCGTGCGTGTGATCATTGCTTGTACAGCCCTCTCGCAGTGTCCGGAGCAAGTATGGTGGGTCTGACACACCGGTGTCAATGTGTTCTTTTTTCCATTTCCAGGAGTGTATTATCTGATAATGCTTCATATTTCATTAGAAATAAATGGAAACATTGTATGACAGGGAATAAGATGACACACATGTTAATAAGTTGCCTCCATCCAGAATCCAGCCGAGTTGAGAGAGTGTTTCGAGTTCAATCGATTTATTAGAGCATATGCTCCCTGGCAACAATATAAGTGGATACACCATGTACCTGCATGCGAAAATGTACTGGATAACCTACCGCATTTATCTACCAATCATACACCTGTGGAACTGATGCTTAACGAACTTGAAAAGTATGAGTGGATTAATTCCATACCTGTAGTTTCTGAAGTGGCAAGACGCAAAGCAGACACTATCCAACTTGTCCTAGAGAAGTTAAAATTTGCTGCTCTAAAAAGGAAGGCAAAATATAATACTGAAATGGGTAACATTTAGTATATAGTATTGGGATAAGATATTGTTAAAAAACGACCTGAAGTCATCTCTAATGAAGATACAGAATAAGAAGTGGCAAGAAGTTTATTCAGGACCTTACATAATAAGTAATACACCACATGAAGCTATTTATTACAACACCCCGAAACTAGAAAGGTGAAGAGTTTATATCATCATAGGGACCTGAAAAAGTCCTATGAGTGATGCCTTTATTCAATAATAATATAGTAGATTTTTGTGTGAATATCTTTATGTGGGGGGGGGGCTTAATTTTTAGTGTATAATAAATATCTAAGTCTGTCTTCTTTTAATGTGTTTTCTTAGAAGTAAGTTTTGTTCTGTTAGATGTTAAGGTAATGTTTCAATGTTGTCATGTTCCACTGTGAGTTAAAGTTATAGTTTGGCAAGTTGTTATTCTCGCAGTTGAACAACTGGATTCGTAATATTTAAGTAAAGGGCTGCCATACACTGCTTAAAGTTAATTTTTTAAATTTTCTGATGATATACCTAAAATTCTTCCTTAAATAAGTAATTTGGTTGCAACTTGAGGATTTCAACTATTGGGTCCATATTCTCGCAACTATTCTCGCAACTAAAGATCTTTCTTACCAATTCATAACGGAAATGCTGCAATATGTAGGTTTTAAATTGTAAGACATTTCCAGGGGCGGATGTAGACTCTGACCACAATCTATTGGTTATGAACTGTAGATTAAACCTGAAGAAACTGCAAAAAGGTGGGTATGTAAGGAGATTGGATATAGATAAACTGACTAAACCAGGAGTTGTACAGAGTTTCAGGGAGAGCATAAGGGAACAAGTGTTTAGAATGGTGGAAAGAAATACAGTAAAAAGCAGAGGATAAAGTAGGTAAAAAGACGAGGGCTACTAGAAATCTTTGGGTAACAGAAGAAATATTGAACTTAATTGATGAAAGGAGAAAATTTAGGAATGCATTAAATGAAGCAGGCAAAAAGGAATACAAACGTCTCAAAAACAAGATCGACAGGAAGTGCAAAATGGCTAAGCAGGGATGGCTAGCGGACAAATGTAAGGATGTAGAGGCTTATCTCACTAGGGGTAAGATAGTTACTGCTTACAGGAAAATTAAAGAGACCTTTGGAGAAAAGTAAACCACTTGTATGAATATCAAGAGCTCAGATGGAAACCCAGATCTAAGCAAAGAAGGGAAAGCAGAAAGATGTATGGAGTATATAGAGGGTCTATACAGGGGCGAGGTACATGAGGACAATATTATGGAACTGGGAGAAGATGTAGGTGAAGATGAAATGGGAGATATGATACTGCGTGAAGAGTTTGACAGAGCACTGAAAGACCTTAGTCGAAACAAGGCCCCGGGAGTAGACAACATTCCACTAGCACTACTGACAGCCTTGGGAGAGCCAGTCCTGACAAAAATCTTTCATCTGGTAAGCAAGATATATGATACAGGCGAAATACCCTCAGACTTCAAGAATATAATAATTCCAATCCCAAAGAAAGCAGGTGTTGACGGATGCGAAAATTACCGAACTGTCAGTTTAATTCTTTACAGACGAATGGAAAAACTGATAGAAACCGACCTCGGGGAAGATCAGTTTGGATTCCGTAGAAATGTTGGAACATGTAGGGCAATAGTGACCCTACGACTTATCTTAGAAGTTAGATTAAGGAAAGGCAAACTTACGTTTCTAGCATTTGTAGACGTAGAGAAAGCCTTTGACAATGTTGATTGGAATACTCTCTTTCAAATTCCTCAGGTGGTAGGGGTAAAATACAGGGAGCGAAAGGCTATTTACAATTTGTGCAGAAACGAGATGGCAGTTATAAGAGTCGAGGGGCATGAAAGGGAAGTAGTGGTTGGGAAGGGAGTGAGACAGGGTTGTAGCCTCTTCCCGGTGTTATTCAATCTGTGTATTGAGCAAGCAGTGAAGGAAACAAAAGAAAAATTTGGAATAGGTGTTAAAATCCATGGAGAAGAAATAAAAACTTTGAGGTTCGCCGATGACATTGTAATTCTGTCAGAGACATCAAAGGACTTGGAAGAGCAGTTGAACGGAATGGATAGTGTCTTGAAATGAGGAAATAAGATGAACATGAACAAAATCAAAACGAGAATAATGGAATGTAGTCGAATTAAGTCGGGTGATGCTGAGGAAATTAGTTTAGGAAATGAGACACTTAAAGTAGTAAAGGAGTTTTGCTATTTGGGGAGCAAAATAACTGATGATGGTCGAAGTAGAGAGGATATAAAATGTAGACTGGCAATGGCAAGGAAAGCGTTTCTGAATAAGAGAAATTTGTTAACATCAAGTATAGATTTAAGTGTCAGGAAGTTGTTTCTGAAAGTATATTTATGGAGTGTAGCCATGTATGGAAGTGAAACGTGGACGATAAATAGTTTGGACAAGAAGAGAATAGAACCTTTCGAAATGTGGTGCTACAGAATAATGCTGAAGATTAGATGGGTAGATCACATAACTAATGACGAGCTATTGAATAGGATTTGGGAGAAGAATAGTTTGTGGCACAACTTGACTAGAAGAAGTGATCGGTTGGTAGGACATGTTCTGAGGCATCAAGGGATCACCAATTTAGTATTGGAGGGCAGCGTGGAGGGTAAAAATCGTAGAGGGAGACCAAGAGATGAATACACTAAGCAGATTCAGAAGGATGTAGGTTGCAGCAGTTACTGGGAGATGAAGAAGCTTGCACAGGATAGAGTAGCATGGAGAGCTGCATAAAACCAGTCTCAGGACTAAAGACCACAACAACAACAACGTGCAGAATTAAACGAGATTTATTAAACAGTTGCAGTTAGTCATCACTTATTCCAGGGTACTCTAACTAACTGAAAACCTCAGCTGCCGACAGATGTTGTTGATATACCTCGATGTGGACAGATGAAAATGTGTGCCCCGACCGGGACTCGAACCCGGGATCTCCTGCATACATGGCAGACGCTCTATCAATTTGGGCCTCCGAGGACACAGATGAATAGCGCGACTGCAGGGACTTATCCCTTGCACGCTTCCCGTGAGACTCACATTCCCAACTGTCCACAATTCTACATATGTAATATACCTTATGGACATTTGCCCACCCACTCATTACTCGCGCACGCTTTGGCAATTCCCGTAAGAGTTTGGGCAACCTGTGCGCATTCGCACAGACGGAGGTCAATGGCTGGTAAGCCTTTCACTATATCAAGATAACGAGACACAGCTGGGTGTTCAGATCGTGGATATCCACCCACCGACCATAGGTCGCATAAAGGAGGAGGAAGGCACCCAAAATTGACTATCAATTGTCTTCACATGAGGTACCTCAAGGCATTTGTAGAATAGGGTGCATTGTATATAGAAATTATAAATAAAGTAAAATAGAATGTAAACACATAAAATTTATTCTAGAAACTAGAATGAGGTAAAGTTAGTAGCAACAATTTTAAAGTCGGGGCTAAATGAATGTTGATTTGAACCAGAAGGTATGACGCATAGTTCATGAGTAGTCCCGAAATAAAACTTTACAACTAAGACACAACCCAAACATCTGAACTTTTCTTGTGTTGCCAACATGATTTTGGCTGATGGCATTGTTATATAGTTTAAACAAGATATCGTACGTAGGGAGTTGAGGTGAAAACAATAAGTCAAAGGCAGAATGAACTGAAAGTACCTGCTACATGATGAAATCTTTGTTGGACGTCAGTACATACAGGTATCCTCAGTGTTTCGTTTAGCAACTCGAGTATATGATTTAATGATCTACTGATTAGCGTGACGTAAAGTCATCAGTTGTTTGTTGGGCGAGTCAGTGTAACTGAGTTACCATTATTGTATTGCTCAATGTCAATTTATATCGAGGTTTTAACCGGGCTTGTCGTAGGGCGTGCGAATGGAGTTTTTGTGAAGAAACACGTTCCGATAGGTTATTGAAACAGAGAAATATTTTAATAAAGTAGCTACCAAAAGTCGTATGGAAAAGTCTGTGCAATATGAGAGAAGGGAGGAGATTTTAGTGGTGTATTTAAGGAGTGCCTAACAGTTACTTATCCATTGCTGTTCAACATGTAGCATAGATTCATCATGATGATAAAATTTGTACCGAGAAGGAAGTTATGAATGGCCATTATAAAAAAAATAGGAGGGAATAAGAGGGGAGTTAATAAACAGCACCGAGGTAAAAACATTTGGCATAAAAAGGTATGTAACTCTTTTTAATCGCTATTTGAAACAGCTTATATTTAAGAAAAAGCAAGGGTTAAATAACAACTGCAGCCGGCCGTGGTGGCCGAGCTGTTCTAGGCGCTTCGGTCCGGAACCGCTACGGTCAAAGCTTCGAATCCTGCCTCGGGCATGGATGTGTGTGATGTCTTTAGGTTAGTTAGGTTTAAGTAGTTCTAAATTCTAGGGGACTGATGACGTCAGATGTTAAGTTACATAGTGCTCAGAGCCATTAGAACAATATGAGTAACAATAGCATCTCAAACATTTATAGGAAATCAACATTTTCTGTCACTTTGTACATGTTAACACCATCCAGTCTGCAATATTGGGTGCAGCCACATGTCTCCATTAAAGAAAGAGGAGGACGAGAGCCGACGACATAAGACAAAGCAGGAAAATTTTGCAGTAATACATTTATAACTAAACTCATTAATATCGTTGTGTAGACAATATCCCACAACCAACTCTGGCTGAGTGACTGATAACTACATTTACTGCATATACTCTAACAACACACTAACCTCAAAAAGAAGAAACACGTCCATCACAGACAGCAATCATAATCATCATTGTGACTATATCCTGATAATTTAGAACTGTGCCAACAATCCATTTTTAATCATCCAACTAGGGAAATTTTAATTTTATCATTTTCGTGTAACATAGTGAAACCAAAGTGATTCCGTGAGGAAAAACAAATCGTGTGCAAGAAAGCGCAAGTAACTCGTGTGTATAAGAAGGGCGGAAGAACAGATCCTAAAATTTACAGACCAATATCCCTGACATCGGATTGGTGCAGAATCTTTGGACATATTCGAAGCTAGAATAAACAAATTTCCTTGAGACTGAGAAGCTTATGTCCAGCAATCAGCACGGTTGTACAAAGCATCGCTCGCGCGAAACTCCACTTGCCATTTTCTTAAATGGTAAACTCTGAACTGTAGATGAAGGAAAATAGACAAATACCATATTTCTAGATTTCCGGAAATCGTTTGACACAGTGCTTCACTGCAGTCTGTTAACGAAGGTATGGGCATATGGAATAAGTTCACATATATGTGATTGGCTCAAAGACTCCTTAAGTAACAGTACTCAGTATGTTGTCCTTGATGGCGACAGTACATCAGAGACAAGGAGGGTATTGTCAGGAGAGGACTGTACTTTATTTACTTTGAAACAATTGATTTAGGGTCAGATTCCACATAGTTCATTTACTACACTGATACAAAACACTAGCTCTAACGCGCTTGGGGTCACACTACATAGCCTACAGATCTGCAGACTACTCGTAAATCAATCACCGAAATACTGCAGTACACTCATGTACAGACATGCAAACAACTCGTAAATTGTCAAAATAATGCATGTAAAACGATCTGTGGACACATTCACTAATTTTAAACTGTCGATATAATGCAGTACACATCATACAGACCTGCCAACTGCACGTAAATTACCGAAATAATTCAGTAGACGAAATACTGCAGTACACTCATGTACAGACATGCAAACAACTCGTGAATTATCAAAATAATGCATGTAAAAGGCTCTGCAAAGACGCTGACAACGCTTAAACAGCTGAAAATTAAGAAGTGCACAAACACTCATTGCACGTAAAAAACGCTTTAAAGCTATGGTTAATAGCGACATATCGCGAACTGTTCCAATGCGCACAAATGCTGGCACCACCGACACTGCACAGAACCTTTGCAGGGCCAGCTGAAGACAAGCCATCGCCAGAGAGACGAACGCCGGGGCGCAAGCCAATGTTCTCACGCTGCTGCCACCCGCAGTCAGCAGGTGCGAGTCGCATCTATTTTCGGGAATACAGCTAGATTTCTTCAACTGTTATACTGACGTCACATGTAAATAAGAGCCAAGTCACCTTCTGGCCGTGCACATGGTCACCTAAGCACCATGGCTGAGGCTCAACTGCCAGTCCAGCACCAAGAGAGATGGTTCCATTGCGTCTCACCCCCGCTGATGTGGCTAAAAGGTTTTCAGTGTTATACTGACGTCACAGGTATGTGTAAATGAGAGCCAAGTCACCCCTCTGCATGCGCTATAGAAGTCTGCTGCAATGCTTCCCAGAATAGCACAGGGTGCATTGTTCCTAGTGATTCAAACAGGACACGGAAGACGTGTCAGCTACACATGCGTGTTTACCTGCCCAGCGAGGCTGACGCATCGCCGCTAGATGTGTGCGTAGCATGGCTGGAATTTTCGGCGTCCCAGTTCCAGAGTGTCAGATGAGGGTCAGCATTACGCCAGAGATGGGTGGTCTGCTGCAAATTGTTTTTGAGCACTTGAACAAATACATCACCTTACACTCAGAACATTCCGTAGATAACTTGCCCCCCAACATTTTCTTCGCACCAGTCTTTAGAGGCTCCTGTGTCACAGCACAAAGGATGTCTTGTGAATGAATTGAGCATTCTGATTGGCTCTTACTGAATTTATCTGCCAAATTAATGATGCTGCTGGAGTACTGATCGCCATATTGCACTGACGGTTAAATCGAACTTCCTTCAGGCAAGCACACCAAGCTCAGGGAGTTGCGCACCTGCTTGCATTTCTTCGTGTTGAAGGTCATGACTGACTCTTCGAAGTTGTCCACAGTCAAGAGGATCCCCCTCTTCTGCTCGAGGTTGTGGGACCTCAAGATTTACTTCTCTTCTACTATGTAGTCATACTCCAATGTTATTCGGTCATCGTGTTTCACCACAAAGAAGGGGATTCCATTGTCCTTGAGAAATCTAACGTTGTGCTCCTTCATTTGTTTGAATTCTTCACAGGAATAATCGTATTTCCATGCATTTTCCGTTCAGTTCCTCGCTGGTAGAGAGTTGGTCGCAGGTCTATCACCTGCCGTATTTTTTGCTGAATTTACAGAGGTCGAATAATTGCATTTTTGGCTAAGTTGGTCGCTGTCAGCCGTTTGATCGCGCCACCGGTCGCTTTCATGTTTTGTTCTGACTTTGCAGCAGTCAAATAATTGACATTTGCGCCATCAGGGAAGGTGCTGTCTTCTAGCGAGTTCAATTCTGACTTCAATTCTCTGATGTTTGAGTTGCTTTCACCCAAACTGAAGAAGAAGACTCTTGGCCTGGAATGTTGTACAAAAACTCAAGGATGTCGTTCGTGATGAGGACATTCTTCTCCTCATACAGAGGCACACACATGTCAGCAAACCATTTGCCCACGTTCAAGCCGTAGCTCTTCTCTCGGATGAAGTCAAAGATGGAGAGCATCAGCCAATGACTTTCGTCGCTATCGGTGCTCGAATGTTCTTCAGTTGCAGTGAAAGTGTTGATTGAGTCTTGCTTACATCTTACTCAGTTGCAGCGACAGTGGCTTTAGAGTCTTTAGTCGCAGCGATGCTTACATCTTATTGAGTCACAGAGTCAGTGTTGTAGACATTTTATACAAATATTTTTCACTTGACGCACGAAAAGGCACAGAATTGTGATGTTGGTTCATTCACGCAAGGACGCATGTGCGCCCCAGGGGATGGTCTGTCTTGCAGGTGCATTCAGTTCTTGCGAAATTCCAGAGGACAAATTCTTGAACCCTGTAATACAGTTCAAAAACGTTCATCATTCTTGTGCCACGAGGTGGAATCTCTTGAGTTGGTTCATTCACGCAAGAATGCATCCACTCCCTCTGAAGGTTGCATTCTCTTGAAGACAGCGCATGCAGCCGCGTTCAGTTCTTGCAAAATTCCAGACGTGGGAACTTTACACGCCTGCAATTCAGTACAAAACGTTAGAGCATCACATTCAAGGTCACTGAAGATGCGACGAGAGTCTCTTGCGTTGGTTCGTTCACGCGTGCATTCATATGCGACCTGAGGGGGATGGTCTCGCAACGACATTATAAATTCCAGAAGGTAAATTTTTACTGCCTGCGATTCAGTCCAAAAACGAGAACATCGGCCAAGCTCTAGACGCCCATTCGAAGGGCGATATGATGAGAGACTCTTGCGTTGGTTCTTTCATGCAGGCATGCACATCCTAAGAGTGGATCGTCTTGCAAGGATGCATTCTCTTGAAGAAAATTTGTGCGATCCCGTCCAATTCTTGCAAAATTCCAGGCGGGAAATATTTCGCGACTGAATTCCTGTACAAAAATGTCAGAGCATCTTTCATGGTCAAGACAGTCACTCAAGGGATGATGAGTCGAGTCACCATCGATGCCCGAGACGCTCACCTGAAGGATGATGAGATAAGAATCTCTTGCGTCGGCTCGTTCACACAAGAATGCATGCGCGCTCTAAGAAGATGATCATGTCTCGCAAGGACGCATTCTCTTGAAGTCAATGCGCGATCATAGCCAATTCCCGCGAAATTCTAGGCGGTATATATTTACTGTCGAGAATTCTGCACAAATACACTCAAGAATCGTCTGCGTATGAGACCAGTCACTGAAGGGAAGATAAGATGAGAATCTGTTGCATTGGTTCGTTCACGCAAAAATTCATTCATTGCCTACACAGCATCATCGCATGCGAGAAACGGCATGAATCTACTTCTTTTACCGAGGAATAATATTATTCCTGCGCAAGTGTGCTCACTTGAATTCACTTCAGCCGGCCGCTGGTGGCCGAGCGGTTCTGGCGCTACAGTCTGGAACTGCGCGGCCGCTACGGTCGCAGGTTCGAATCCTGCCTCGGGCATGGATGTGTGTGTTGTCCTTAGGTTAGTTAGGTTTAAGTAGTTCTAAGTTCTAGGGGACTTATGTCCTCAGCAGTTGAGTCCCATAGTGCTCAGAGCCATTTGAACCATTTGAATTCACTTCATAGGTGAAGACAGAAGTGGGTCACTCACTAAAGTTAACTCATTGAGGCATATGCTCTAGGATGCGTTAAGGAGTGATCGCTTGCATTCGCTTCATCTTTGAAGAGGGTCATCCACTAATGCTTGCTCTCTGAAGGGAATTACTTTCTCCGTGAATGTTGTACATTCACTGACTTCATCGCTGAAGCCAGAGTCTGAGGTACAGTCACCGGCGTAATGTGGCACATTCACGCCACCGGCTCCACCTGCTTGAGTTCACTTCATCTTCGAAGACAGAGACCTACCGTGCATTCGCTATCACCACGCTTCATCTTCAAAGCAAGAGAGAAGAAGTTTGCCAACTGAAGCTAGCTACAAGAGCTCGCACTAAGGTGCCCTCACTGGCGTACGTTCACTGGTGTGTGTTCACCTATGTTGTCCATTGTATGTCGTTCATTCAAATTATATTTCCTTCGATTTTTCATTTACCTATGTTGTCTATTGTTTTTTGTCCATTCAATTTCTATTAACTTCGATTTTTCATTCACTTACATTCATTGACCTGTGTTGTGCATCGTTCGATGTGCATTGTATGCTATGCATTGTTTGTTGTCCGTTCAATTTCTATTTACTTCGACTTTTCATTCACTTACATTCATTCACCTATGTTGTCCATTGTTTGTTATCCATTCCATGTTGTCCATTGTTTGTTGTCCAATCAATTTATATTTACTTCGATTTTTCGTTGACCTACATTCATTCATCTATGTTGTTCATTGTTTGTTGTTCATTCTGTGTTGTCCATTGCTTGTTGTCTTCAGTTTTTCATCAGTATACAGATAACTACATTGAAGCTGTGTGCAACTTTTAATTATAAAGTTTTCGAATGATACACTTATGTATGTGGTAATGTATGGTAAAAAGGATTTGACATATGATTAGCAACACAGAATTTTGATGGAAAATTTTTAATTTTTACTTCTTCGTGAGGCATCGGCGCCGCTGGCCGCAGTATGTGCGAGAAATTGCGTAAGTTTTGCCCGTATGAGATCACTAATTCCAATAGCCGCTAGAGGAAACAGCAGGCTGTTATAGAGCAGCTGGCGCGGCCTTCAGATAACTAGCCATGCCTCCTTATCTCTGTCTCCCTCGGTATCAGCTACACTTGTCTTGCAGCAGTTAAGCAAGCTCTCAGTAGATGCCTCTGGATGCAGGACAAAACCTGCTTCAGCTGGAGATCCACTGCAGAAAATTAATATTACGATTATTTTGCTATTTCTGAATGAAACTAACGCAATCTGAGACTGCTTCAGCAGTCGCTGAATTAAACAGTTTCCTATAGCTTCTAAGTGATTAAAATAGATTTTAATGGGGGTTATATAGCTCAAAACGTTTTGCTCTCGTGCCAAATTTGTCACTCAAATACCAACTATATATACAAACTTCGAGCCTCTTTTTCTCTGTTAAACGCCGTAACCGAGTACGCAGTCTGCTTTCCGCGGCGCTGCGGCGAGGACGTCTTGTTTACGACCCGTCCGCGCGGTCGCGAGTGCCCTTAGTTGTTTACTACTGCGCTAGTTTAGAGTCCATCACTACCGACGCAACATGGCACATTCATACAGACAAACCACCATCAAGATCAGTTTTCAACCCGATCATGCACGACCGCGAGCTTTTGAAGTGGAACGTTTTCTACGTGACGACGTTAAAATTGACCCGGGAGACATAATTGGTATCCCTCTCTCTATCACGAGCAGTGTTGTCTACGTCAAGCTAGTAAGTGACGAGGTGTGCAACAGAATCATGAGAGCACATGCGAACGATCTTAAATTCAAACATTCTGATGGCCATATTGGGGCGGTCTCTATCGATCACGCGGGGCTTGGCCTCCGTACGATACGCGTCTTCGAACTCCCTTTCGAAGTACCACCGGACGTAGTCACCGCGGCTTTCCGGCCCTACGGCAGAGTGATCAGCCATATGGCCGAAGAATGGACCACCTTTACAACGTACCCCGTTCTTAACGGGGTACGACTGATTAAAATTGAACTGACCAAACATGTTCCGTCATATCTTGTCATCGGCGGATGTAGGGCCATCATCATGTATGACGGTCAGCCACGCACTTGCTCTGGTTGTGGCCAAGTAGGCCACGTCCGGTCGGATTGTCTCCGACGACGGCTTACTCAAATCCCGACAGGTGAACCTATGACTCCATCTACGGTGACGACCCTTCCTCTCAATTACGCCGAAGTTACACGGGCAGCAACCTTTTCCGATGCTGACGACATTAGTCCGATAGCCGCCCCCGATGGCGAGACCATAATGGCTTCTGCAGTACAGGATCCGGCCTCTACAACGGCGCCCCCACCTGAAGATAATCACCGACCGACCTTGCAAGAAGGCGTGGAAGCCAGGATAGACATTGACCCACGGGTTGTGCCGACAGCGGATTTTCTTCCAGACACCGGAGCAGCTGAAGAAATCCACCCAGAATCAGATACTGAAACACACGTCCGTAAACAGCGTTCCCCGCGAAAACACGAGAGACGGCGGCGTGCTCCATCAGACGAGTGTTTGCAGCGATCGTCTGACATGGACTGTGGAAATTCCGACGACGGTACCGGCGGTACAGAGGCCGCTGTAACTTCAAACTCAACAGATCGCCGTGGTGACGGCTTCAGCCCCTCCGACCCCACAGAACAGCAGGATCACAAGCAGACAGCCGCTGCCGATTCCCAGCCAGCAGAGCCGATGGAGTCAGCGCCGAGTGCCGCAGCAGCCATAAACAGCCACCAACAGCCGATGGTATTTCATGGCGACTGGGCGGACGACTGTGAGGAACACTCCTTGCCCATCGTGTCGGACGACACGGGAGGAAATTTACCCCACCAGTGTTGATCCTTTCCCGCCGTCAGTTACAGTGACGAGACAGCCTTACAAGGGTATTGATGGCCAACACGGATGCTGTGGATAGACCTCAAACTTATCGCGTTGGAACTATAAACATCAACACTATACGGACGCGTGCTAAGTTATCCTTGCTTCTGGATATGTTGAACTCTGCTTCCATCGACAAAGCCCTTCTCCAGGAAGTGTACGTTGACGACTTCCCAGGCATGTACGGTTACGATGCTTGCGTCTCTCCAGCTTCCCCAACAGGCAGCGGTGTCGCTGTACTTCTTCGGGAAGGGATAGTGGCGGACGATATCCTGTTTCTGCTTGGGGCAAGAGGAATGGCACTCACAGTACTGGGTGTCCGCCTTATCAATATCTACGCACCTTCCGGGGCGGACAAACGTCGCGAACGTTCACGATTCTTTGCGAAAGACGTCGCCCCGCTCTTCCAAGGCCGCCGCGACCATCTGGTGTTTGGAGGTGACTACAATTGCGTACTGGCGCCCAGAGACCAACTCCCACGACATAATCCGTGCCCGGAACTTGAGGCGCTAATTCGAGACCTGCAGATGGTGGACACTTGGAAACATCTTCACGGCCACCGACCGGGATTCACCCACTTCACAAGTCACTCTTCCAGTCGTATCGATCGGATTTATGTCTCACGCTCTCTCGCCGCTGGAACACAGGATGCGGAACTGTGGCCTGCAGCATTCTCGGACCACTCAGCTTACATTTGTGCCGTCACCCTGCGGCGGCAACAGGTGTGGAGAAGCCACAGCCCGTGGAAATTAAACATCGCTCACCTGTCGTACCCGGATTGCCACCAAGCCGTTGAGGATACGTGGCATTCGTGTGAAAATCGCCTCCGTGCATATCACACAACGATCCGCTGGTGGTTGGACTGCGCCAAACCGGCACTGAGGCGAACGTTGATAATCTACGGTCGTGACCACGCTACTTGGCGAAGACATACACTCGACTTTTACTTCCGGGTCCTGCGGGAATGCGATGCTATGACGCCGTCTCCGGAACGACAAACGGTGGTCCACCGTGCTAAGGCTCAGATCCTCGCTCATATGCGACGCCACCTAGAGGGGGTAGTCATCCGCTCGAGGACGCAGGATCGGATACCTTGCGAACACCCGTCAATGTTCCACGTCCTTCGTGAACGTAAACGACGCCAACGAGCGCTGATACGCTTCATCGACACGGAGGACGGTCATCGCCTCACCACGCATCAAGACATAAACACAGCGTTCTACAATCATTATTCTCTATTCCGCTCAGACCCCTGATCCGACAGCACTGGAGGACGTCTCTCAGACGATTTACGGCACCGTCACCCCGGCAATGGAAGCGGCCTTGAAGGAAGAAATTACAGAAGAAGTGATTGACGCCATTAGAAAATGAGCTGTCAACAAGTCTCCGGGTCCTGTGACCTCCCCTTGGATTTTTCCGGACTTTTCAATATTTATTAGCCTCCCGATGGACGGACATCTGTCGCGAACTACTATCCCCGGACGTGCCGCTCCCTGCGGCCCTTGAGGAAGGGATGATTATTCCTATTCACAAACCGTCAGGTGGCTCACGACTGCAGGACTACCGCCCGTTGACGCTATTGAACTGCGAATTTAAGATCTTTTCTCAACTGTTGGCGGCGCGGATACGCCAGACCCTACGAAATGTTATCTCACCCGATCAAATGTCATTAGGAGGCGACAATAATATTCAAACAGCACTCAGTGAATATCGTGACTTGATCCCACTGGCGAGGGCACGTCGTCTGAAGGGTGCACTGGCGGCAATCGATTTTAGTCAAGCCTTCGACCGAGTGGACCACAACTATTTGGAAGCGGTCCTCCAACATATGCGGTACCCACAGCCATTCGTCACTGTCGTCATGCGACTACTCCGTGGCGCGACGTCCAAGGTGATCGTCAACGGCCGCCCTTCACAGTCCCACACCATTTCTCGATCAATACGCCAAGGCTGCCCTCTGTCCACTTTACTTTATGCTGTGGCCATGGAACCTCTCCTCTGCGGCCTGCGCCAACGACTGACGGGTATGACGTTACGAGGCCACACTTTCCGGTGTAAAGCGTACGCTGACGACCTGGTGATTGTCGTCCGCAACGGTGACGACACCGCTAGCGCACTAAATTGGATAGCGAAATATGGCATGGCGTCTGGTAGTCGTATCAACGTCGCAAAATCGGTGGCGATGAACATCGGGGTCGGATTGTCTGAGAACAGCGTCACCCCCTTACAGCTCAGAGATGGTTTGAAATGTCTCGGCATTGATTTTACAGACGATATACGACGGACCGCTGCTCACAACTTTCGTCGGCTTTTACGAAATGTTCGAACTGGAATTGCCAACAACCGCCTACGAGCCCTGGACATCGTCCAACGGACCCAGTATGTCAACACACATTCAGCGTCACACATTCCGCACATCGCCCAGATATTACCTATACCGGTTATGTTATCTCGCCGTATACTTGCGGCTTTTGGGTCCTTCGTGAGTTCAGGAATGCTTTTCAAGATCAAATATGAGACTCTCACCCTTCCCTCGGATCGGGGAGGGCTTGGCCTTTATCACGTTTATGACAGAGCGTTCGCCCTATTTGTGAGCACATTAGTCAAACTATGGCACCGCCGTCCGGACAGTCTGACCAGTTTGTTGATAGAAGAACTAGCACCGCCCTCCCTGTTGCCGCCTGTGCCGATACACCACGTCCCCTCCTCGCTCTTCTACTTCGGTGTCTTTTACCTCGAACTCGGTTACGTTCGACTTGCCTTACCAGCGACTCAACTGGCGACGGCAAAGACGGTTTATAGGGTCCTGCAACGTGGACGACCCGACAACGTCGTGGAGAGGAAGCACCCGAACGTCAACTGGCGAGTAGTGTGGAGGACAATTCACCACGTAACACTGGACACTGACGTCACGGCGATGTGGTATATAACTGTCAACGGTAAGCAGGTGACCAGATCAAGGCTACATGCGATCCACATGGTAGACTCACCCACGTGCACGAGCTGTGGCGTTCAAGACACCGATGAACACCGTCTTGGCTGTGGCGAGTCTACGGCAGTGTGGCACTTAGTGAGGCAAATGTCAGCATACTTCCTTCGGGTAACGCCGAATCATATCGACCCCAAGACTATCTTATTCTCGGATGAAACATATTACCCACGCACTAAAACTAATGCACTGACGTGGCTTCGTGGACATGCAGTGCATTATTTGTTTCAAGACGGCGCCAAGGACACATTAGACTTTTGGAACTATTTGCAGGAACGACATTGCAAGATCCTCCGTAACCCAAAGTATCGACAATATTTTTCCAATTTTTTGTGGAGTGCGTTCCACGACCCTCCACGTAGCTGGAACATCACAGGTAAGAGAAGCTAAAATTACAATACGATGATAGAACACTGCACGGTACAACGTGGGATCTACTTTCATCATTACGAGAAGTCATACCTGGATGATACAGCAGATGGAGAGTTTCCTTGTGAACCCTCACACTCTGTAGCAGTATTTGCCCCATTTCCTCTTTTTGTCCCCGGTGCGAAAAGGTCTTCGCAGTTTTAGTTTTCCCATCCGGTGCAAGATGTAGCACTGGTTAATGGTGGTATGGTTTCCACCCTTCAGTTTTGTTTCATGGTTTTCTTCGCCCCGCACTTTGCTCTCTTTCTTTATGTCTTTTTCTACAACTATTAGCATGGTTTTAGTTATGTGTGTCCCCAACTCAACGCAACGAGTGCACATACTAGTTTTCAGTTCCTTACTGTTAAAAAAAAAAAGAAAGTACGTAGACTCAATTATTTTGGCCATTATCTCATGAAGTCATCATACGTCAGTGGTTTGAGGAGAGCTAGCCATTTGACAAAATATATTCTATCCTCGGTTTTGTACGACTTATCGCCATCTATGGGCGCATTTGAGACCTGTGTAACGTGTTTCTGCCCTAAATAATGGAGCACTCTGTTAAATTATGGGAGGGTGCCGTGATGCGCTGACATACAGAAGGCAGAGGCCTGAAGCTCAGTGATCACTGAGTAGAAGGTGTTCGACAGGGAATGTTTTGCACTTTTTCTTGATCTGGGTAGTTTTTTCGGCGGGCCTTTCATCGAGTTTTCATTTGCAGGAGAGTAGTAAGTGGGTGTGTTGAGCTTGCTAGCTGATAATCTTCCTGCACTGAGCTTGCTTGCAGATAATCTTCCTTAACTGAGCCAGTTATGGAGGACTATCTACAAGTGTGCTCAACCTACGGAAGATTATATACGAGTGCGCTGAACCTACCCTTGTGCTACTAACGCGCAAGTCATCCAATGTTGCTTCGAATGCAGTAAGTACTTGCCCTCAGCGGCCGAACTTCCCCAGATGGGAGTCACCCGGCCCACAATGCCTTATGCTCATTTCCATTTTTTCAGAAGACCATTATTACAAAGAACAAAACTGTAGCAAATACCATACAGACAGAACCAAGAAAATATAAATGTATTAACTGTAGCTTTCAATTCAATTGGATCAATTATACCGAATTTCTTTTATCCTCTCTACTACGCAATCCCGCTCTTGCTGACAGTGAAGCGGTCCTGGGTAGAAAAGGCCTGGACGTGGAAGTGTCAAGAGTTGGTTACCCACAAAACAAATATTTTTGTTAGAGTGTAATGCACTGATTTCTCAGAGTCGTTTGTCCTTTTCTCTTTTTTTTTAGAACCAAATTTAGTACAGTGATAACCCTCATCAGCTATTCGTTAACAATAATTAAGTTAGCAGTCCAATGTACTGAGCTCTATTGTTACTGCTTTTATCTTAATTTGAAACAAAGATTTCGGCTAAAAGAAAAATAGAATTAAGAAAATGTAGCGTGTTTTAGTGCAAATGAGATTTAGTGAATCTTTCTGTTATGTCCTAGCCAGTAATGCCACCCGAGCCCGCTGCCAAAAGGTTGGCAGCATCAAAGTTCGGACGCCGTCCGCATAAGCAGCGCCAGCGAGAGAGGAAATCGCCGCAAGTCTGCGCGCGCCACCGCTGGCTTCTGGCTTCTTAAGCGCTGGAGTCGCGAGCGCTAGGACAGTTCTGTATTCGCCGCTCAGTTGTGTACTCGCCACCGAATTGGGTACTTGCTAGTCAGTTGTGTGTTCATCGCAGCAGAGTTGTTGTTTGTCGTCAGCCGACGCTGACCTAGCCGCTCCGACTCGAACTAGACAGATTTCTGTAGACACCGAGTTCACTACTGTGTTTCTGTATCTTCATGAATAAAGATAAGTACCGACTTATTTAATCAGAGTGTTTGGGGTTTCATCTTTCTGTTTACTGTTCCAGCGGACCGGTCGGCCCGCTATTAAAAGTGTGGCGGTGACTTCGTAAGCCATTTCTACAGCCAAGTGTTTGTCGCTACGAACACCGCCACAAAACTTTCAATATCCAGTGTAAATTTATGTAAGTAGAACTTAATTAACCAAATAAAACTTCAAACCCCAAAAGGCTTACTTGCATCTACTCTTGAGAAATTTTTATACCAGACTTGATATACTTAATAGGCCCTATATTCAGCGAGAAAATTTGATAAGAAACATATGGACCAAAACTGTGAATGAATTGGTTTCCATGCGAAGAAGCCACGTGATGCCTGCAGTTTAGACGCTCATCGAACCGTTAATGGGACCCAGCTCAATGCAGAGAGTCACCTGGAGACCGCGGAATTGCTGAACGAAAATGGACAGCAAAATTCTACCCGTGTTTTGTACAATTGGCATTAAAAGATGCCTGAAACAGAACTCGAATCCTGAAACTGAGTGCTGGAGGTATTGCTGCAATGCAGCCGAATAAAGGTAACAACTAATTGCTTCCAGCCTTCAAATGCATACTCTACTTCACTTCTTACGCTTACTAGCACGGAGGAAGTAAAAGTCAAAGCAAGGCCAGGGCCATTACAAGAGCAGGGCGCTCTGAACACAGTCACAAGATACTCCCAGAGACAGATGCCCACCTGTTTCATCTACGGCGGTACTAATCCAACAGGTAACACTCCAAAGCTCCACCTTGGCAGCGACCATTTACGAGCGGTCACATTCCGTACAGCGCACTCAGGAACGACTTGGCCTGGGAATTTCCGTTTAGTCATCCAAGCAACAGTTCGTCCCACACCCAGGAAGTGGCGCTGCTATTTCCGCTTTGCTGTCCAGCCGTGTAGCCAATTACCGTCTGCCGCTCTGGTTGCCGCTAAGTGAACACACGCACTGCCTCGCGCATGGTGTCCACGTGGCGACGGGAATCTTGCGTGTAGCAAAGATATCGACTAACTCTGATCGGCGAGAGAATCACATCGAGCAGCAATACTGTTCAAATACTGTATTTGTCTTTAATTCTATTACGTAGTTTACTGATGCCCATTACTGTGGACTTTTTGTCTGACTGTTTTCAGTTGTTGTAGTTTATCTTCAGCCTCGCCCTCTAATACGCTATTTTATGTTGCTCGGGGTGACGTGATGAGCTGCTGACTATGACGTCGGCTGCAGTCGGTATTCTGTATATTTTAAACTTCTTTTATGTGTGGTATTTACTAATTTTTAGAACTAAGAAATCTATGCCATTATTAGTTTCATACTCAACATTAATTTTGTTTCGTTTTGGTGCAGTTTATTTAGTTCTGTTGCAGATTGATCAATTTCCTCCACTGTTACATCGAACAATGTAAGTGTATCACCCACATAGTGTTTGTGATACATAATTTCCCTTATTGTCAAATTGGATTTGAAAAAAAGATGGTTCCAAGTGATTTACGTAAAATTTGCCTAGCAGGCTAGCCAGCCAAAATATCAAAATTAGTTTTCCACAAAAATAATATGAAACACAAAATTGTTTATAAGTTAGAAATAAAGAATGAAGTACACCACAACTGTGGCACGTATAAATGGAAATAGCTGTTACCCATGGCTGCATTCGCATATCAGTAGCATGAAATGAAATGTGCGAAGGGCTTTACTGGCTGGTCTGGAAGTTTGGGCAATTTGTGCAAGTCTTTTTATTTGAGACAGCTTCGGCGGCTTGCGTGTAGATTATGGTAAAATTACGATGGCTGTTGTCGTAGGAACGAGGGGGGAAAATCTACCTGACCGGAATTCTAACCCAGCGCCTCAGAGACGTAGGTCGAAAACACAAACCACAAGAAAAAATGGTTCAAATGGCTCTGAGCACTATGGGACTTAACTTTCGAGGTCATTAGTCCCCTAGAACTCAGAACTACTTAAACCGAACAAACTTAAGGACGTCACACACATCCATGCCCACGGCAGGATTCGAACCTGCGACCGTAGTGATCGCGCGGTTCCAGACTGTAGCGCCTAGAACCGCTCGGTCACCACGGCCGGCTCCAAACCACAAGAGCACCAACTGTCCAGTAAAGTCTCCACGCGTCATAGAAGCTATATAGACCTATGATGATCGGCGACTAAACTGCAAAGGGTTTGTGGCTGATATTAGTATGGAAGTACGGATTAAACACGTAGAGGATTGTGTAAAGCATTGTACCTATCACGTTAAACCGCACTACGTAGACCATATGGAACAATGAAACCTTTTTCACAAACTTAATAAAGCTGAAAAGTCAAAGAGTGTGTAGTGTTTTTGGAGTGTTATTATCGTTCCAGATTTCGCGTTATAGTCTTTAAGTCAATAAATGTGTTGTACTACATGCTGAAAGACGCGCACTTCATTCACCATTCAGTGCTCGCATTTTATGTTTCTAATCCCAGCACTCTGGTATTCGGTAATATAATAATTCAGAACGTGTTAATAATTCCTATGGGTTGCCTCATTTATTTGACGATGTTTGCAGTTTGTATCACACTGAACTGTGAGAGGAGCTTGGCGCTAGAGGAATTTTCTTTATTTATGGGAGAGGGCAGCAGTCTTCCTAGCAGCCATGATGGCTTCCCGTTTCCGATCGCCAGGGTAGCACGTGGTGTCGTTTGAACGTTCAGTAGTGACCAAAGTTTCTCCTGTTCTCAGTTCCCCAACCTGTCTTACCAACCTTGTAACTGCTATTTCTGCTCGATTTTAACGTCGCGAGGTCGCGTCCCGGTGAGATTCCGGCCCTCTGACTAGCCAGTTCAGGTGCGCCCATTTTTCGCCGGTAGGCGCCAACCGCCCTCCGCGGGTGGACAGAGGACAAAGGGGCGGCTGTTCAGTCCTAGTGTGAGCGAGCCTGAGGCCGGAGGTGCTGCTTACAGGAGATCAAGTTCGGTAAGCATGAGCGCCGACGTGCTCTGTAGCTTCGCGCCCTGCGGCCCAGAGGGAAACTTATGGGTCATTTTACTTACGTGCATTCCTTAAAGTACAGTTTTATGCAATTTTTCCGGGTTATAAGACTGTAGGTTTTCCTTGTACAGTTGGGCATAGTGGACGAGATGTGTTGGTTAGTCACAGTAGCTTGCAGTACGGCACTAAAGTGTATACTTTCATGCTCGCTTTTCCGCTTCGTCTGGCAGTGGCTCTTTCATTTCTCGCGTGCAAAATTCGACTCGGAATTTAGGTCTTTCTACCTTGAAAACTTGTGCCCTTTGTCCTACGCCACGTGGTGAGTGTCTGGCACCCCTTCATGTTTCGTTAACGTAGTCGGACCGCGAGCCAAAGTTATCTAGTATAGCCAATATGAATAGTTTCGCGTCTTGTTGCTTTTATTCCTTTTGTACAGGGGGCTACCTAGCGATTCACCCACAGTTGCATCTTTCTTAGTCTTTGGCTGATTCATGGTGGTGGACGTTGCATGCCTGCAACACCTTCCTTTAGTGAATTGGACTTCAATTGATAATAAGGCGATCGCTCCTAAAATTCCTTTTCTCCTGCTATCCTGGCTTATTATTAACGAGAGTTGGGGTAGGCTGCTGAACTCAATTCTTTCTTCCCAACACCACCTTTTGATTGTATAATTGTTCAGTATTCAACTGTTAAATGAAAGAGTCCTTTAATCTTTACATTATCCCTTTCATTAAGTAAAATCACCCCTTGTGTCACAGTAGGATAATGCAGAACTATATCGGTTGCTGTAAGGTCGTCAAGTGTCGCGCAGTTAATGATACGATAAAGATTCAATATCGCGCGCCTGGCACGACCATTGCACGCATGGTACCGATAACAGTAATAATAATTTTCAAATATCCTCCATTGATAAACTGGTAAGTGTTCACGGCGCAGTGTGAGAACGTGAGCACTAAATCCACTAGATGTGGTGGAAGTAGCGGCCTCTGTTTAACCTCGCTGGTTTAGAAAAAATATCAAAATTACAGCCCCTTCAGGAGGGTTTAGTAACCTTAAAAATAAAACGAGTCACCCCTTTTAATGCATTCTAAAGTAGCCCGTGTTCTTCCTTATTGTTCAAAGTATCTCCATACAAAATATCCTAAAAATAGGATGAGCGTTTTAGTCATGAAAGCGTAGACTCCTCGTAGGGTACGGTGGTCGATACACAGTGACCAATTTTTATCCAAACCGTTGGGCAAGTTCATTGGTATTTTTTTTTTTTTGTTTTTTTTTACAGAAGGGTAGGTAGACAAGTGTTTGCCATCTTTCAAATGACTGGCGATGACGGAATCGAAGCGTACGCCTTGCAGTCTTCCTAAAACAATTTTACAGAAACTATTCGGTAAAAAGTTCATTTTCCCTTTACTTACAGTTTTTTATGTCAGGTTGATGATGATATTTCCATTATTTCGTGAATGGTCATAGTTATTGAAATATTTACGTGGAAGTCAGATGCTGCGCGAAATTCGGAAAAGTTTGCAGTGAAAAACAGAGATCGCTATGAATTTGTGTTTGGGGCACATTACATGCTATGCTACTGCATATGAAATTTAGCTAACATTTGAATTTTCCTTCAGACTCGAGAAAACTGATCTGACGTAGCACATTCATCTGCGGTCACGCTTCGCCAGCGATAAGGCCAAGGTGAAATATGCACAACTTTCCCTATATTTCATAAACGGTTTCGGACATCGAAATGAGATTTTGGCAAATGAGAGCACATCAAGAGGAGAGTATTTTGCCATATGATTATTATGCGAAACTTCGTTATCTATGATGTTATTCTACTAACTACGGACATTTTCGATGAAAGAATGTAATTTTTAAGGGCCATTGATAGCTGGTGGAACGTGAAATGTGAAGACATTATATTTCCTTTTTGGACCGAGGATATGCCTTTTCATAAGCTACTGACCTTACATTTCCTCAGTTGCTCACTTAATAAACCCCTGCTTCACGATTATCTCGCAGTAGCGTCTGTACAACACGGTAGTAAGGTGAGACTATGTAAACTCCGCTGTTTTGGGCAAAAGAAGCGAACTTTAACATGGAAACCAGAGAAATGTGTAGGTTTTACTTAAAATTTGCCATGCACGACGCTTCTATGAAAGTTACGATTGGTATACCAAAGTTTTGCCAGACTGTATCTATCCCTAACACACTGCGTGAGAAAGTCAAATAGGAATTGGACATGTTAGAATAAAAATAACATAATTGAGCCTGTCGCGATCATTAATTAGGACACACCCTTGAACTAAAGACACCTACAGAAGCAAATTACATAGGTAATAAAGTAGTCTCAGGTAGTACAATGAAAAAAACCTTTTGTCAACTTGTCTAAAACGCTACTGAAAGTGGGACTCTGTGATAATAAGGACAAATATTCCTTCATTTACAAAAAAATACAGTATCTCAGACACATACTGTTAGGAGATGGTATGCGCCTTGCCACCAAAACCTTGCACGCCATTTCAATGCCTCCAAAACCCACTAATGTAAAACAATTCCAATCAGTCTTAGGTCAAACTGATTGTTATAGAGGGTCCATACTGGCTGAGATGATACACATGTTGCCCACAAAAGGCGAAACGTGTAATTGGAAGAAGGAGGATTGTCAAATGCCTTCTGCTACGCTGGAATGCACTTCACTGGATTCTGAAGGCTTAGACATGTACGATCCTAATACAACATAAATAGCTGCAGCAGATGGTTCATAGAAAGTAGATGACGGTACCCGCTTTTATGGTACGGACCAACTCTGGCCGCCACATGATAAACCTCTGCAAACCTTCTCCTTTTTCACATGGGTCCACAGGCGAGCACTGGAGTAGTTGGTGGGGCTGGTGGGGGGGGGGGGGGGGAAGTCACAGAATCGCAGCCGTCAACCAGCGACGGAGCCCTGCCACAAACTAAACCTGTGGAGCAGAACCCACCAGTAATGGCGCTGAGGTCAGCGTGGCGGTGGATCTCGGCTGCGCACAAGAGGTGGTGGTGGTTGTCGGGATGTTTAAGGGGGACTAAACAGCGAAGGTCATCAGTCCCCCATTCCAAAATCAGGCGAGCCGAAAATCTACAGAGCAGGTAAAAACCAAAGTGGGAGGAGACGTCCCCCCAGGCGCTAAAAGAACACAAATGCAGCAACAAACACTACAGACAAGAACAGGACAGAGGAACACCAGACAGAAAGAAACAGAAGAAAGGAGGATGGCCGGAGACTGGTCGACTGACCACGAGAAAAAAAAGGGGAAAGAGTCAACCATCTGACGGCACACCAGAACAGCAACAGACACAAGGACAAAAGACACAGAAAGGGAAAGGCGCAGGACTTCCCTAAATCGAACCATAAAAAGGACTACTACGGATAAAATGTAAAACATTGTCAGCCATGGAGGCATCGTCGGATAAAACCAAAGCCAAAGTGCCCGGGAGATTAAGAGATTGCCGGAGTGTGCGCAGTCGAGGACACTCCAGCAAAATGTGGCCGACCGTCAGCCGGGACCCACACCGACACAAGGGGGGATCCTCCTGACGCAACAGATGGCCGTGCGTCAGGTAATTATGGCCGATGCGCAGCCGACACAGGACTACCGAGTCCCTGCGAGAAGCCCGCAGGGAGGAACGCCACACATCGGTCGTCCCCTTGACAGCCGTAATTTATTTGGGGCTGTCATCCCACGCCACTCAGCAGCCCACATCCCAATCAGCTTACGGCGCAACACCAGCTGCTGGTCGCGAGCCGTAAGGCCGATCTCCAAAGCTGGGGCGTCGATCGCCCCTTTGGCCAGCCTGTCTACACGTTCGTTCCCTGGGATGCCAACATGACCGGGCGTCCAAACCAAGACCACCGAACGACCAGAACGGGCAATGGCGGAAACAGACTCCTGAATGGAGGACACCAGAGGAGAGGAGGGATAGCAGCGGTCGATGGCCTGAACGCTGCTCAGGGAGTCACTGCAGATCACGACGGACCTAACTGAGCAGAAACGCATATGCTCAAGAGCGTGCAATATGGCCACCAGTTCTGCAGTAAAAATACTGCAGCCAGCCGGCAAGGAGCGCTGCTCAACATGGGCAGCATGAGCAAAAGAGCAGGCAGTGCGACCATCAACCAGGGAACCATCAGTGTAGACAGTCTCACAGTCCGAAAATGAGGCGAGGAGAGCAAGAAAACGGCGACGGAGGGCCACAGGCGGAACCGAGTCCTTGGGTCCCTGTGCCAAGTCCAGACGGACGGACGGCCGGGACAAACACCAGGGAGGCGTAGGTGCACAGACCCGGAAGGGAGGCGGAAGAGGGAATGAACCCAATTCCGACAGCAGGGACTGAACGCGGACAGCGACAGAAAGCCCAGACCTAGGTCGCCGTTCGGGCAGATGGAGGACCATGGCAGGGAAAAGCAGGCGACGATTGGGATGGCCTGGCGAGCAATGCACGTGGTCAGCATAGTCGGCGAGCAGTCGATGGCGGCGAATCCGCAGCGGGGGAACCCCTGCCTCCACCAGTAGACTATCCACAGGGCTCGTACGAAAAGCGCCAGTTGTAAGCCGGACCCCACAGTGGTGTATGGGGTCTAACAACTTCAACACTGAGGGTGATGCAGACCCATAGGCCAGGCTCCCATAATCAAGCCGAGACTGCACAAGGGCTCTGTACAATCGCAGCAGCGTGCAGCGATCCGCACCCCAAGACGTGTGGCTAAGGCAGCGGAGGGCGTTGAGGTGCCGCCAGCATTTTTGCTTCAGCTGAGTAATATGAGGAACCCATGTGAGCCGGGCATCAAACACGAGTCCCAAGAAGCGGCAGGTGTCCACCACTTCAAGCAGGTGGCCGTCGAGGTAAAGTTCAGGATAAGGGTGGACCGTCCGACGCCTGCAGAAGTGCATAACTCGAGTCTTGGCTGCAGAGAACTGAAAACCATGAGTCAGAGCCCATGATTCTGCCTTCCGAACGGCTACCTGCAGCCTGCGTTCGGCGACTCCCATAGTCGTGGAGCTAAATGAGATGCAGAAGTCGTCCGCATACAAAGAAGGAGTCACCGACGACCCCACGGCTGCAGCCAGACCATTAATGGCCACTAGAAATAAGGACACACTCAACACCGAGCCCTGTGGGACCCCATTTTCCTGTGTATAAGAAGAACTAGAGGCGGCACCGACTTGCACCCGGAAAGAGCGGTGCAATAGAAAGGTTTGAAGAAAAGCCGGGAGCCGACCACGGAGACCCCACCCACACAACGTGGCGAGGATGTGATGCCTCCATGTGGTGTCATACGCCTTCCGCAGATCGAAAAATACTGCAACGAGATGCTGACGTCGGGCAAAAGCCGTACGGTCGGCAGATTCCAGCCGCACCAAATTGTCCATTGCAGACCGGCCCCGACGGAAGCCACCCTGGGATGGAGCGAGGAGACCGCGCGACTCAAGGACCCAAAACAAACGCCGCCCCACCATACGTTCGAGCAATTTGCACAAAACGTTGGTGAGGGTAATGGGACGATAGCTGTCCACCGCCAGTGGGTCTGCACCGGGCTTCAAGATGGGGACAATAACACCCTCTCGCCATTGCGACGGGAACACGCCTTCGCTCCAAATGCGATTAAATATCGCGAGAATGTGTCTCTGGCAGTCCCTGGAGAGATGCTTCAGCATCTGCGCGTGGATGCAGTCTGGGCCTGGTGCTGTATCAGGGCAATCGGCGAGGGCAGCGAGGAATTCCCTCTCGCTGAAAGGAGCATTGTATGTTTCAGAACGACGCGTGTGGAATGAGAATGGCGTCCGCTCGGCTCGCTCCTTTAGAGAGCGAAAGGCAGGGGGATAGGAGGCAGTCGCAGAGCTCTGAGCAAAGTGCGCGGCGAGCCGTTCAGCAATGGCGGCAGCGTCCGTGCAGACAGCGCCGTCCAAGGAGAGCCCAGGGACACCCATAGGGGTCTGGTATCCATAAATCCGCCGGATCCGGGACCACACGAGTGAGGGGGAGACATGGGAGCCCAAGGATGAGACATACCTCTCCCAGCACTCCTGCTTACGCCGTGCAATAAGACGACGGGCCAAAGCACGGAGCCTCTTAAAGGCGATGAGGGTCTCGAGAGACGGGTGCCGCCTATGACGCTGGAGAGCCCGCCGACGGTCGCGAATACCCTCAGCAATCTCCGGCGACCACCAGGGTACAGCCTTCCTCCGAGGGAGGCCAGAAGATCGGGGGATGGCAGCCTTGGCCGCTGAAATGATGGATGTGGTTAAAACACGGACCACCTCGTCAATGTCACCCTGTGGGGGAGACTCAATGGCAGCAGCAGAAGTAAAAGCCGGCCAGTCAGCCCTGTGGAGAGCCCAGCGGGGCAGGCGCCCAGAAGAACGACTCTGGGGTAGTGACAAATAGATGGGAAAATGGTCACTACCGCACAGGTCAGGGTGCACCCTCCAGTGGAGGGATGGGACAAGTCCGGGGCTGCAAAGAGAGAGATCGATGGCTGAGAAAGAGCCATGAGCAACACTGAAATGCGTGGGAGCACCGGTGTTCAAGAGGCTAAGGTCGAGCTGAGCCAACAAATGCTCCACGGCCCGATCGCGGTCATCAGAGACAGTCCCACCCCATAGAGGGTTGTGGGCATTGAAATCGCCCAGAAGCAGCAATGGTGGCGGGAGTTGAGCCAGCAGCGCAGCCAAGACATGTCGGGGGAGCTCCCCATCCGGAGGAATGTAAACAGAGCAAACAGTAATAGCCAGCGAGAGCTCAACCCTGGCAGCAACTGCCTCTAAAGGCGTCTGAAGGAGTACTGGCGAACTACAGACAGAGTGGTGAACAAAGAGGCAAACCCCACCTGACGCTCGATGACAGGCAGCACGGTTCTTATAGTATCCCCGATAACCGCGAAGGGCGGGGGTCCGTAGTGCAGGAAACCAAGTTTCCTGCAGAGCAATGCAGAGAACAGGGGAATCACTCAGAAGCATCCGGAGCTCAGGCAGGTGGCGGAAGTAACCGCCGCAGTTCCATTGGAGAATGGAAGCAGGAAGGGACTGGGAGAGCGTGAATGCGACTAAGAGGCAGATAGCGCTTCAGAGCCAACTGCCGCCACTGGGGGAGAGTCAGCTGAGTCTATAGGAGAGGCCCCCAAGGGTTCCGTGAGGGCGAGATCCGCGGCAGAGGCGAGGATCTCCACCTCATCCCCGGAGCCAGGACTATGTACAGCAGGCGGTGCTGAAACCGCCGGAACGTCCTTCTTCTTGGACACATTTCGTTCCTTCTTCTCGCGTCTGCCCTTAGGGTGAGAGGGCTGGGAGAGCTTCTCTGAAGTAGCGTCGGAGGCTGACGACGACGCAGAAGCCCTACGACCAGCAGGTGGCGGAACCTTCAGCCACTGGCTGACATCTGGCTGGGAAGGAGAAGAAACGGAGGAAGGGAGGGCCCCGAGGGACCCCTTCCGCGAGAGAGGAACCGGCGGAGGCAACGCCGCCGGAGAAGGAGGGGGAGGAATCGAGCCTCCCGGTTGTGGAGCAGATGTCACTCCCGAAGTAAGCTTGGGGGCAGCGACAGAAGAGGGTTTTCCCCCAACTGCTAAGGGGGCAACAGAGGAAGGCTTGCCCCCAGGCACGAGGGGGGCAGACAGAGATACACGGCCCCGAGGGCCCACTGAAGGCGGCACAGATGAGGCGACAACCGTCGCTCGTGTGGGCGACGATAACGTAGCTGCAGCATAAGATGGTCGAAGGGAAGCAGGATACAACCTTTCATATTTCAGTTTTGCCTCTCGATAAGTAAGCCGGTCCAGGGTATTAAATTCCGTGATCTTCCGCTCCTTATGAAGAACGGGGCAATCCGGCGAGCATGGAGAGTGGTGCTCCCCACAGTTGACACATACAGGTGGGGGCGCACATGGAGAATCGGGATGAGAGGGGCGTCCGCAATCTCGACATGTAGCGCTGGATGGACAACGGGAGGACATATGCCCAAACTTCCAGCACTGGAAGCACCGCATCGGGGAGGGACGTATGGCTTCACGTCGCAATGGTAAACCATTACCTTGACCTTCTCGGGCAAGACATCACCCTCGAAGGCCAAGATAAAGGCACCGGTGGCCACCCTGTTAGCCTTGGGCCCTCTATGCACATGACGGACAAAATGGACGCCACGTCGTTCCAAGTCGGCTCTCAGCTCGTCATCGGATTGTAACAAGAGGTCACGATGATAAATAATCCCCTGGACCATATTTAAGCTACTGTGGGGAGTGACGGTAACAGGGACGTCACCCAGCTTATCGCACAAGAGCAACGCTCGTGACTGGGCTGGGGAGGACGTCTTGAGGAGGATGGACCCATTCCTCATTTTAGACAACCCCGCCACTTCCCCAAACTTATCCTCCAGGTGTTCCACAAAAAACAGAGGCTTCGTCATAAGAAAGGAGTCACCATCAGTCCTGCTGCAGACAAGGTCTTGCGGTACGTAAGGCTCCCGCTTGGCACTAGATCGGCGTCCCTCCCATGGCGCAGCCAACGAGGGGAACGACTGAGGGTCATATTGTGCAGCATCAAAGTCGACTCTACCACGCTTAAAGACGCTGGTGGCCGTGCGACCACCAGCTTGGTGTGATTTATTGCGCTTCATTGCGCCACATCCGCCCAGATGCCACCTACTCCGAACGAGGGCTCTCCCCAAGGGCGCCACCCAGCCAAAGCAACGGGTACCTGGCCGATATCCCGTTGCCTGGAGTCCCCGTGCCCCAGACAAGATGGGCACATACTCCTTGGCATGCATGGGGAGGAAACAGCTCTGGCATCCGTAGTGCGATCCCTGCGTGGTCAGGGGGCTACCACCAAGAGGGTACATGACGACCCCACCACAACGGACTGGCTACCGTGCTGGATTTTAGGTGTTTAAAGGGTCCACAGTTGTCGCAGGTGCTAAGAAGAAGAGTGCGCACAAGGCGAGAAGGAGACAACCCAGAAGATGTTGGGCGTAGTCCGCCCCACACGACAATAGGTAACATGCAAGATGGTGGAGCATGATGGACCAATAGAAAAACACCACGTAAGGTGTCCTTCCCCAAATGGCACGCACTAACAACGGAAATTTGGGGAAAAAAAGGAGGTCAAACCCAAGAGGGGACCATCACAGAAGGCCGAAACGTTTGAGACTCCTTTTAGTCGCCTCTTACGACAGGCAGGAATACCGCGGGCTTATTCTTACCCCCGAACCCGAAGGGGGTGCACAAGAGGACCAGGAGGAGAAGGTGCTCTGCCTCTCCACTTCGATGGCATGGAATGATGTGGCCGTGAGTCGCGACGCCTGTAAGCCAGACTTCCATCAAACAACTCGAGCAGCGCAGTACGACTGAGTCGCCAGGCGAAACGGGTCTGCCAGAAAACTCTCGCGGAACTACCTTAAGATTTGAATCACGTTGAAGAAGTATTTCCGAGCTCAGTATGCCTGCAGGCCACGAAATATGTCGTGAACTGCCCCTTACGCAGCTGTGTACTGCAGAATACGTTTGAGATCGCGCTCCTGCCAGAGTTCCATGAGAGCTCACCTGAGCTGCTGTTCCAGCTGGCGCCGCCGCCACTACCGCTCCATTTCATCGAAGCTCGCGTGTCTGGAGGAGGATCTGCTGCTCTTCGACGAAGTACGACACCGGCACAGCGCTGTATGCACCGCATGGAAGAATGTACTGCGCAGCACTTGGAGGTAATTTCAGAGCAGCACTATCATAGGCTGGAAATATTTTACGACGATCTCTTGAAGTGGATATTGGTGTGACACTGACTAAATGAGCATTTTTGAAATAGGATTACAGTAGTTTCAATAGTTGTGTTTCTACGTTTCCATGCCTGATGCTTGGATGGGCGTGGCGCCCCTGCTTTCAGTGACTTACGTGGCACATCGGTGTTTAGTTGCCAATATTCACGTTGTTTGGTTGATTTGGACGTCATCGATCCCACCAGATAAGGGGAGGATGGGAAGAAAATCGGCCGTGCCCTTTCAAAGGAACCATCCCGGCATTTGCCTGTAGCGATTTAGAGAAATCACGGAAGACCTAAATCAGGATGGCCAGAAGTTGGTTTGAACCGTGATACTCCCGAATGCGAGTCCAATGTTCTAACCACTGCGCCACCTCGCTGGATCATTCACGTTTGTCACAACATGTAGGTATAACAGTATCTGTATAACAAACCAAAAAGATGTCCCAAAAACGTCGGCCCTGCTGCATTTGATGTTAGGCACGGCATGACTCGGATATTGTTCATGTGTTTACTATTGTGACTTTCAAATCAAGTGTTCAAAGGGTGACTTTAAACAGCAATATATGCTTTAAAGAGACTCGGACAGACAATGCTGCTTGTTTAATTGCATCTGGACCTTTCGCAGCATAAGTCCATATTACATGACTTTTCATGTCGTTGAAGTCAGTTTTTCCTTGTATACGTATTATTTTATTCTTTTCCTTGGATAAAGTCTGCAAGTGTTAAATCTGATGATCATGTAGGTCATTTGTGCTTGTCAAACGACCAATCCAACAATCTCTAAATATTTGCCCACAGCTTGGAAACTGCGGTCCATCGACAAAACAAAGTCTCCTGTAAAAACGGTGCATCACTTTGTAGTTGTCGTGCATACTGTTCGTGGAATTGTAACAGATTTTCAAAGTTATTGCCATGAAAGTGTTAACGAAGCGAATTGGGAAAAGGAAGATAGGTACTTATAAGCAGTATTAGAAGAACACTCCTTCGGCAGATGGCACTTGCACATTCAGGTTGCCTCACAGTGACATGTGGACGCTGGGCCGTTGCTGCGAAAATTTTGGTTGTTTTCCACTAACCAACTGTTGATCTTTCTGGTTTGGCGTGTTCCATTCTCCACATTTCGTAGTTCACAGCCACAGCTCAGATCAAGTGAGCGTGGCTCTATCAGGATGGCTTTGAGAGTACAACAGCGCCACTTCTGCAACAGTTTGGAGACATTCTTCAGAAACGAAATTTATATCCGCTTTTCCGACTATTGTATACCCTGTGGAGGTATGGGTAGCTTCACGACAGGATGACCGATTCGCACAGACTGCTGAGGTTCAAGCGCACAGGCGAAGATACGAACTGTATGTAAGTTACCTGTTTCCTTATTTTTGGTACAGGTTGGAAGACATTTCTACCACCCCTTCTCGTAACAGAGGAGCAGTAGTTTGAACCGATGTTGCCTTGTTACTATTTGGTGAAAGACAAGTTCCACTGACACAGGAAACAACAATGAGGACATAGAAAAAAAAGTTCACCCTTCGGCAGTTATAAACGTTAAAAATAACTTGTGCAAGCCAAAAATTTGCCACATTGTCACCATAACTTAGAGAAAAACGAGAAAACCTCAATATGTTGTGACATCGCTTTGGCGCCATTCGTTGCAGCTTCTGTGACTTCAGTACGCTGTAAGGTGTCGGGATTTTGAACATCTTACATGTCGGGTGCCTCAGTTTTACGTGTGGTTTATAGTGTTGCAAGACACTGGTTTTACAACTTGGGCCGGCTCTTTGTGTGTATATTTCACTTGTTTGAGATACAGTATACGTGGCATCGAGAGTGACGAGAATAACTCTCTTATGTAAATTTGCATGTTCAAGATACGTTCAAATGTGTCTGAAATCTCTTGGGACTTAACTGCTAACGTCATCAGTCCCTAAGCATACACACTACTTAACCTAAACTATCCTAGGGACAAACACACACACACCCATGCCCGAGGGAGGTCTCGAACCTCCGCGGGACCAGCCGCACAGTCTATGACTGTAGCGCCTCAGACCGCTCGGCTAATCCGGCGCGGCTTGCATGTTTAAGTTAGGTAGACAGAGCGTGGAATCATCACAGGAGGAGAAGCCAGTTTTAGTCACTCACGCTGTGACACAATGGCCTGAAGAGCCGCAGCCTAGTCAAGGTCAATGGCAGGTAATGGGCTCGGCAGAGAACTGGGGGAAGAACAGTATATCAAGTGAGCGGCGCGTGAGGACGTAACTTACCACTCTTGTGGATGATGGATTGTTAATAAAGGGTAACAGACGTGGCTGTTTACTTGAAAGCCAGCCAGCTATTCTACACTGTACTTATTAAGCCATCTGGTGATTGGGCAGCCGTGGCTACTAGAAGCGAAAGAGCGACTGCCATTGGCTGTTGCACCCAGTATCCAACACGACTGTAGAGGGAGAGGAAACGAGGCTGAGGAGACGCGCAACTGCCCAGTGCAACAGGCACTTTCCCTTGAGACGTCGCCGAGTGTGGTCGCAGGACATCCCTCTCTAACATGACGACAGGGAAAGGACTGCTGTCAACACTTTGTTCCCCCGGCTCCTAAATTAAGTCAACAGCCGGCTCAATTATTTTCGTAAATCGCCTGAGAGGGGAACGGATACAGCCAATTTAGCTAAATTCTTGCGAGAACAGAGTAACAAACGGCGCACGAACCTTGCGCGTGTGCTTAGCCATTAAAATCAGACCAGGGGAAAGTTAGCGTTTTTCGGTTTAGCGTTTTTCGGTTCGCGGAAACGTAGGGCAAGTATTCTAATACAGAACCAGCCAGGCTCAGGGTATGATTTTGATAGATTTACAGATCCTATGACACGCGACAGCAGCCAATCCAACGACGCTGTGCAACACAAGGTTAGAACGCAGCACGCTATTTAATGTAAATGTCGTGTCACAAGCCAATTTTTACTCCAGTGATACTAAGCTCAAAGTAGGAAGACCTGTCCTCCTTGTGGTATTTCGAGAGGTTAACGCATTTTCTTCGTGACCTCGACGACCACGTTTGGTTAACATTTGTGGGGAAAGAATAAAATTTCTTAAAACTGATTACATTGTTCGGCTGGACATTAGGATAGTCTTCCACCAGAGCGTCTTCCTCTCAGTTTAAGTTAAGTGAAAAAAGGGCGAGTTGTGTTTCGCAGGAGGGAGGCTTTCTAAAGTCGTGCTGATGCATGGTCAGAAACTTCTCTGTTTCAAGGAAATTCATTATATTCGAACTGAGAATATGTTCTAGAATCCTACAACAAACCGATGTTAAGGATATTGGTCTGTAATTTTTAGGATCCGTCCTACCATTCTTATATACAGGCGTCACCTGCGCTTCTCTCCAGTAGCTCGGGACTTTATGTTGGGCAAGAGATTCGCGATAAATGCAAGCTAAGTAAGGAGCCAATGCAGTAGACTACTCTCTGTAAAACCGAATTGGAATCCCATCAGGACCTGGCGATTTATTTATTTTCAACCCATTCAGCTGCTTCACAACCCCAGGGATTGCTATTACTATGTCCTCCATACGGGAATCTGTAAGAGACTCTAACGGCGTTATGTTTGTACGATCCTCCTGCGTGAAAGGTTTCTCAAATGCTAAATTTAAAATGTCAGCTTTCGTTTTGTTGTCTTCCGTTGCCAGGCCAGACGAATCAATGAGTGACTGGATGGAAGCCTTCGACCCGCTTACCGATTTTACGTAAGACCAGAATTTCCTTGGGTTTTCAGCATGATCTTTTGCTAAGGTATGACGGTGGTAGTGGTTGTATGCTTCGCGCATCGCTCTTTTTACAGCAGCACGAATCTCTACTAACTTTTGCCTGTCCACATTCTCCCGATCTTTCTCGTACACACTTTTTCGGCACATACTTCTCCAATGCGTGTTTTACAATGTGTTTAAAATTTGCCCATAATTCTTCCACGTCCATCGTACCGGAAGTAAATGAAGTCGATTCATTTACTAAGTGGGATGCTAACAACTGCTTATCTGCTCTTTCTATTAAGAAAAAACCAATCATGTGGGAGCATCTTGATATTCTTAAGGCCTCCCACATCTGACGGCACTTCTCACGCCCTGTGATGCTGTTATTACGTGGTGGGAGACTGTGGGTACTGTATTTAGGTATATCAGTTTCTTGTGTAAGAATAAAACTGTGTGACATATAACTATGATATGTGTATGTTTTAAGACTCGATGGGATAAAAACATTTCTCGAGAGTGATTACTATTTAACGCTTTCACACATTTTCTTACACTACATTACAAACGTTAATGTGTTTTGGGCCTGACAGGTTCACCACAAGCCAAAGATCGAGTAATCTCGGCTTGCGGAATTCTTTTGAAATGACGAAATCAGTAAACTCTGCGTGGCCTGTAGAAAGACTATCGTACTTCTTTCTTGTAATCTGGAAAAGATACAGATCCCATTTTGCAGATACGTTTGACTCACTTATTGTTGCGGATCCGACCAAAAATTTCTGCTATAATAGCTTCAGTTAATACAATGCTGAAGGAAATATATTGTGACTCACGATACGTAAATAATAGACTCAACTCCAAGTAATACTGTTCTTGGAAATTATACTTCATCTTGAATGCACTTGCATGAATCAACAACGAGCAATAAGAATAGCAGTCTCAGTAGCAGTTGGTGGAGGAGAAGTGGAAGTGAATGATTTTACATTGTTTTGTCAGGTTTATAGTTCTACAAGAGAAACAGTTTAGGTACGTAATGCTGTATTTTACATCATGTCTCTGGTTAATTTATAGTTGTTAGCTCTGGTAATTTATTATCTTCAGCACGTTGCCTCTTAATTAATTACAGTTTACTACTTGTAGGAAAAGAAACGTGAATAAAAATATGAAAAATAACTAAAATCAGGGAAAAGAGGCGCCATACAGCCCCGTGAATGATGAAAACGCTTTCACATTTCTAACCAAAGTGAATTCTGCACTGTGTCTTTGAATAGTACTGATAAATAAGTCTTTAAAATTGTATGACTGAAGTTTCTTTTTAAGTTTCATAATTTTTTCCTTGGCATAAATATTATTTTTGTTTTGTAGTACTTTGCTACATAATGCTTTTGTTTCTTTAATCAGATAATATTTCCTATTGTATGAACGATCTTTCTCGACACCCATCAAGAATATTATTTACACTGTTGTGAATCAGCTTCATCCGTAGTAACCTCTGCGATATTTCTGTCTACGACTTCACTTCATTAGTCGTTCATTTTATAACACAGTTCGATGGTTTCTCCGAGTCTTTACTCTTTATGGCATATATGAAGGGCATATTTCAATAGTGGTAAAAGTCAAATTATGTTCATTTTGAGATACAGAATCCTAAAGTTAAATGAGCGCTGAAACATCTGCAGTTGAGGTATCAGAATTATTCAAACATATGGCTTCTTGCTAGAGATGAATCTTTCTTTGTTTGTTTGGATCATTAATTTCAGAAGCTTTATAGACAGAAAAGTGGAGGTAATGGACTTGTACCACACAAGAAAAAAAATGTTGAAATGTGTGTGAAACATTATGGAGCTCGAAGTTCATCAGTCTCTAAGCTTACATACTACCTAACCTAAATTATACACACACACACACACACACACACACACACACACACACATCCATGCCCGAGGGAGGACTCGAACCTTCGCCGGGAGCAGCCGCACAGTCCATGACTGCAGCGCCTTTAGCGCCCTTTTTTTATCGAACGCGGGACCCTGTTATCCAAAGGCAGCAACACTACTCACTTTTTTTAACAGGATCGAACCCTCGCCCTCCTGCAGACTAACTCAAAACTCCATTTTTTTATAAATACATATACCACGAAACAGAGAGAATTTTTAATAAAGTGAAAAAAGAGAATTAATATTGGCACCAGAGAAGGTTTATTTATTTTTTTTTTTATGAACCAGCCAACCATGAAATGCAATAATTTGTCAATCTATCACGCTACCGATTCCGCTTTTTTCTTTTCTTTTTCTTACACACACAGGAAACGTACCGTAATATACACTCAAATGGCAGTATATTCCTTCAAAAAACTAAAATATTATCTTTTCCTCCAAAACAGTTATTGAAGGCAATCAATTAAAATAAAACAAAAGAAGCCATTTCGGCAAATACGAAAGGGGGAAATCAGAAAAACGTATAGGAAGGAATGGGCGTCAATTTTAACGTTCCCACACATTCTTTCTTCCGCCACTTCTACATTGTGGAACATCTGAATCCATAGAAGTGTCCACAAAAAATAAAAATAAAATAAAAAAGGGGGCCATGGCAACTCATCCAACGCCTTGGCGATGAAAGACAAGATAGAAAATATTAGAAAAAAATTCACGATTATGGGGCATCCAGAGCCACGTCCAATGTGCGGTTGCCATATAGTGGGAAAAGGCACACGGATCTGCGTCATATTCACCATCACGTAGTGGACATGATGGCCAACAAGCCACATCACGGTATTGTTCTTCGATCGAGGAAAGAGAGTGGAATCGGGACGCACGAGAATCTCCCTCGAGATAGCCGCCTCCGACGTCCTGAGGTGAAAAGACAGTTGTCGGCGAAGCCATCTCCAATGGTCATGACCGCAGGAAATCAACCGATGAGATAATGTATCAGTTTCATGGCAACGATTGCAGCGATCCGTTACACTGGGGCCAATACGAAAAAGTCGCACGTTGGTAGGTACAATGTCATGAACAACTTGGTACCACGAGGACGCCACTTCCATCGGCAAAGTCGGGAGGCTGATGTTAGACCAAACAATCTTCCAGTTCGCGTCTGGCGACAGGGCTTCCACAGAGGGAAGACTATAAGGAGCTGGCCAGCGGCTTAACAGCATTTTTAGGGAGAGATTCGCTTGGGAAAGGATATTTACTCCTAAACAACTGACCTCAAGAAAAAATTCCCTGACGTGCCGTAATTTATAACTAATCGTACCAATATCTGCTGTAGGTGTTAAACTCTCCGGTCGGATGCAGTCATATAGACGAGCTTTAAGTGACTGGGGGGGGGGGGGGGGGGCGTTGACACGTTAACACGGTGCGACGGATGAATGAGGCAGACGCCTTAACCTGAATGTCAGGTGTTGTGAATTGGCAGGAGCCAATTCACGGGGTTTGGAGGAAGCCGAAAGGCTCGCGTTTAACTCACGCAGGCTGGCGTGAGGTCTGGAACAAAAGTAATTATACTATCAAAAAAAGTATGTAGCTGCTGGAAAACTTAACTTTAATCCATAATTGGTGAACATCGGTCTGACGGTACATGCATCACAAGATTAATTGCTAATGATAATGGCGCCTTACTAGGTCGTAGCAAATGACGTAGCTGAAGGCTATGCTAACTATTGCCTCGGCAAATGAGAGCGTAATTTGTCAGTGAACCATCGCTAGCAAAGTCGACTGTACAACTGGGGCGAGTGCTAGACCTCTGCACTGCATCTCTCTAGACCTGCCGTGTGGCGGCGCTCGGTCTGCAATCACTGATAGTGGCGACAGGCGCGTCCGACATATACTAGCGGACCGCGGCCAATTTAAAGGCTACCACCTAGCAAGTGTGGTGTCTGGCGGTGACACCACATCAGGGATGACCAAACCTCCCAGCAAACGGGGCCGCGACATGGCCCCATAACGCACGCGAAATACAGAGTGGCGCCAGATAAACCTGCCAGTTAAACTTTGTAACTTGCGGGACACCATCGCAGGAAGTGGAAATATTTGTGCAATAAACATACGTTTCCATGACCCGAACCTTATGCAGAAGTGAGAGGGAGCGACGCTCGTGTTCAATGATTGCACCCTGAATCTTATCCGTGACAGACTTGCAGTTTATCGTAGCCATCTTTAGCGGACAGCTGTCAATTATAACACCCAACGATCGATATGGGGTGACCTTCGAAGCCCATGGAATTTCAGCAGCGTTAAATCCTCGCTAACTGAGTAAACGACATTTCTGGTCATTAACCCGCGCTCCCGTAAGACGACAAAAGGCATCCAAAACTTCCTTCAGCGGTGGTATATCATCATGGGTACGGAGAAGAACCATAACGTCATTAGCATACGCACGAACGGTAAACCTTTCTCCCAGCAGCGACCATCCACTCAAACGAGCAGCTACAGTTCGCAATAATGGTTCCAAATACAGCACGTAGAGCGACATTGATAATGGACTCCCTTGAAGGACGCCCTGACACACTGCTATGGTGGAAATAAGACGGCCATTTACGTCAATGGATGCCCGAATATCAGTGATTAGAGAGCTAAACAGCCGTCGTGCAGCATTGTTAATACCAACAGTCGTCAATACTCGCATAAGGAATCCATGATTCACGCGGTCTAACGCGTGAAAATCTATGAAAATCAAAGAAAAGCAAAGCGCTTGGCACAGGAATGGTGGAAGCAATAGAAATTAAGTCTCGACATTCAGCAACGGGAGTCAAGAGAGTATGACCCGGAAGACAACTTTGATGACTCGCGATGATGGTAGTCAACAATACAGATATTCGGCTATTGACCGCCTGCGCCATTATTTTATAATCATAGTTGAAGAGGATTATTGGGCGGACCTGATCCACACGCGAACGTCCCGGGTTTTTGGGAATCAGGACGATTTTAGCAACCTTAAAGCTGGGCGGGAGAAGGCCTCCCTGAAACACTTCATTCACCATGGAAGTTATCGTATTTCCTATTAAGGGCCAAAATCGAATATGATATTCTTTGGGAAGACCATCGGGGCCTGGTGATTTGTGGGATGGAGAACGAGCCACAATATCAAGTATCTCATCGAGATGGAAAACAGAGAAAAAATCTTCCAGGAGAGCTGGTGTAACAACACGATCAAGGAGGGAGGTGAAATCAACAGACGCTGGACCATCTGAATCCACTTCAGCATAAAGCTCGGACTAGTACTGGTAAAGTTCACGCATGATATCAGATTGGGAGGACCTCTCACGCCCATCTGGAGAACGAATGGTAGAAAGACACGTTCTTTGAGATCGCTTGTGAAGCCGGAGAAGATGATAGAGAGAGGTCAACTCATCCTGTACGATTGAGCGAGGCTGGGAACGCAGTCGCACCCCGTCCACTTGCCTGCGTTTGAGTTGGAGAAATTTTGCCTTCACACGGTGGATGTCGACGACTCTCAAGGGGGCATCACAGCATTATCGTAAAGATCACGAAGGACTGCATAATAAAATTCCCTAGTGCACCTTATTTCAGCCGCCTTTTCAGCGCTAAAATGCTTGGGTGTATTTCGAATCCGGGGTTTAGCAAAGGTAACCCACCATTCGAGAAGTGAGGAATAACGCGTCTTGGACTGGGTTGTCCACTGCCATACGTCTGCGATGATGCCTTCCAGTAGTAGTAGAGGTAGAGGGGTTTTTTGGGCGCACGACAGCAAGGTCTTCAGCGCCCTTTCAGTAAAATAGAGAGACGGGTGTCAAGAAAAATCCCACAACAGGAATATAATACGGAACATAAAACACGGATAACAATCGTTGAAAAATATGTGCTCATCCACACCGAAGCGTGGGATGAAGCAAGGTGTCAACAGTATAACATGGACAACACAGGAAGAAAATGGTAGAGGGACCTAAAACAATGTAGCAGATGGAAGTGGCAGGCTGACCGCAAGGAAAAAGGAGAGGAGTCAGCCACTCTGCAACACACTAAAACCGCCAGCCTAAAAGTTTAGGCCAGAGTCCAGACACATCACAAAACTTAAAAACCCTAGACACACACGTCTCATCGTTAGCTAAAACACAAGGCAGATCCCATTCAACTTGTGCTTCCAGCCTTGCGTCACGGTATAAAATGCAGTCTGTTAAAATGTGCCGGACAGAGGTGTGCACACCACAAGCATCACAAAACGGAGGATCCTCCCGCCGTAATAAATAGCTATGCGTCAGAGGACAGTGCCCAATCCGAAGACGTGTGAGGGCCAACTCTTCCCGCCTGAGCAACCGGCAGGAGGAACGCCACGGCCGAGTGGTTGACTTGACCGACCGCAGTTTATTGGTCGTCACCGCCAGCTATTCGTCCTCCCACAACTCCATGCACTTCCTGTGGAGTGCAGCGATAACTGTCTGCAAGGGGATAGGACACTGGACCACATCCTGCTCCCTGCAGGCCTCCTTGGCAGCCCGATCAGCCTGTTCATTGCCCCATATGCCGACATGACCAGGCACCCAGCAGAAGGATGTCTCTTTACCCCGCTGTTGGAGCAAGTACAGTTGCTCATGTGTCAGCTGGACCATCTCCTCAGTCGGGTATAGGTTCTGCAGTGATTGTAAGGCACTAAGAGTATCGGAGCAGAGAAGAAATCGATCGCCCCGAACACGATGCATCTGCTCCAGTGCCTCCAGGATCGCGTGGAGCTCCGCTGCGAAAACGGTATATTCAGCAGGGAGGCGAATCCGGGTAACATGATCAGGAACACCACAGAACAGCCAAGGAAAGTCTCCTGTTTGGAGCCATCAGTATAAACGACAGTGAAACCGTGATGCACACCTAAAATGTTAAAAAACAGAGATTGGAACGTAAAATATGGTGTGCCATCTTTCTTAAAATTAGTCAAATCTAAAATAAGTTTGGGTCTCCGGAGGAGCCGAGGTGGAGATCTGCTCCAACCGCGACGTAAAACACGAAGACCAGCCATAGACATCGCACCGAGGCAACCCTGTGCGCGAATCCCATAGGGCTGCGTCGCACGTTGCCGGTTATGAAACAATCGTGCCAGAGGAGGCTGAGCAACGGTATGGTATGCAGGGGTGTATGGTGTGGACAAAGTTTTATACGCCTGGCGCACTGTAAGTAGCCGTCGCCGCATATGAAGTGGCGGTTCACCAGCCTCTGCACAGAGGCTTGGTATGGGGCTAGTTCGGAATGCCCCAGTGGCCAACCGAATCCCTTCATGGTGGACAACGTCCAAAATCCTTAAGTAAGAAGGCCTCGCAGACCCATACACCGTGCACCCATAATCGAGCCGAGATCGCACAAACGCCCTGTAAAACTGGAGAAGTCAAGTCCTGTCAGCTCCCCATGCACAGTGGCTAAGACATTTTAAAATACTTAAAGCCTGAAGCGACTGCCGTTTCAGGTCTTTAAGATGAGGTAACCACGTGAGCCGCGAGTCAAAAATGAGCCCCAGAAATCTCACCATGTCTTTAAAAGTAAGAATAGTGTCCCTCAACCGCAACTCAGGAAAGGTTAAAATCGAACGAGAACGGTTAAAAAGAACACATACAGACTTCTCGGTGGAAAACTTAAAACCACTCTTCCGCGCCCATTCATCCAAACGCCTAATCGTAAGTTGCAACTGACGAGTTGTCGTTGCAAGGCTTGAAGAAGAGCAGAACAAAGAGAAATCATCCACAAACAAAGAACACTGGACGGGACTTTTCACTATGGACGTAATGCTATTAATAGCGATGGCAAAGAGAGTCACACTTAAAACGCTACCCTGAGGGACACCATTCTCCTGCTCAAAGCGATCAGACAGGACGTCACCAATTCGGTATCGAAAATATCGTGGCGAGAGGAAAGACTGAATAAAAAGAGGAAGGCAACCACGAAAACCCCATTCGTGAAGCTGCTCCTGGATGAGACGCCTCCAAGTGGTATCGTAGGCCTTCTCGATGTCGAAAAATACACCTAGATGGTGATGACGACGGAGGAAAGTTTGTTGTATAGCTGCATCCAGGAGGGCAAGGTTATCGAAAGTGGAACGAAACCTCCTGAAAGCGACTAAGGAGTTGCCGGGATTCTAACGTCCAGACAAGGCGGCGGTTGACCATCCGCTCCAAGGTCTTCCCTATGCAACTAGTGAGGGCAATACTACGGTAGCTACTTGGGCTCGTGCGGTCTTTCCCAGGTTTCAAAAAAGGGATTAAAACTGCCTCACGCCACGCGTCAGGAAAGTGACCCGACGCCCAAATGGCATTAAAAAGTGCGAGGAGGAGTTCTCTGTTGCGCATTGTGAGGCGCCATAGCATACTGTAATGGATCCTGTCGGGACTAGGGGATGTGTCACGAGCTCCAGACAATGCAGAATCCAGCTCCCACATAGAGGATGGGCAGTTGTAAACTTCATGAGAGGTGGACTGGAAGTTCAGACTACATCTCTCAGCAACCGCTCTATGGCGCTGGAAACCTAGATCCTGACTGGTTGTTGCAGTAACTGTGGCAAAATACGCTGCCATAGTCTGGGCAATGTCTCGCGGATCCGTGTGGAGAGTGCCGTTAGTCATTACAGCAGCTATGGGGCACCTCCCTCCTCTACCAGAAATTCTCCTGATGGTCTCCCACACAATGGAACTTTTGGTGGAACGATTAATGGTGTTCAGGAACGTTTGCCACGACCTCTTCTTGCTCTCACGAATAATGCGGCGACATCTTGCCCTCGCCACCCGAAAGGCTGCAAGATTCTCAGCAGCCGGCCGACACTTGAACCGATGCAGAGCTGCACGCCTGGCCCTGATTGCAGAGCGGCATTTGGCACTCCACCAAGGCACAGGTGGCCTCTTCCGGTGGCCTGTGGACTGTGGAATGGATGCTGCAGCGGCGTGGTGGACCGTTTTGGTAATATGATCCACCCACACCACAACATTCGCACAGTGTTCGAATTGGACCAATTGGCTATAAAGTGTCCAGTCAGCTCCACTGAGCACCCATCGTGGTGGTCTCCTTTCGGGCCCCACGCCATCTGGCAGGTAAATCCAGATTGGGAAATGATCACTGCCGTGCAAGTCAGCAACCACTTCCCAGTGAGCACTGGCGGCAAGAGCTGGAGAGCAAAGCGAGAGATCAGTGGCAGAGAACGACCCAGTCGCCGTGCAGAAATGAGTACTCTGTCCTCCATTGAGCAAGTAGGCACATGATGACAGGGGAAGCCTCTCAATCGCTCTACTCCTGGGGCAGGTAATTACAGAGCCCCAAAGCACATTGTGGGCATTAAAACCACCACAAATAATGAATGGCTGGGGGAGCTGTGTAAGAAGGTCAGTGAGCGCCGCTTCATCAAGAGCATCATGTGGGAGCAAGTAAAGTGAACAGACAGTCAATGGATGACGCACGTGCACGGACACAGCGACGCCTGTAAAGTCGTCGTAAGTGAGAGAGGCGAGGAGTGGTAGTCCGTCCTGACGAAAATACCTACGCCTCCTCTAGCTCTCTCTCCACGCAGGTCGTCCTTTTTGTGGAGTGTATAGCCTCGTATCTCAGGGGAATATGATGGATGGAAATACGTCTCCTGGAGACAGAGACACAGTGGTCTACCCTGAGAGAGTAGACGAAGTTCCTCCACATGCGCCCTGAACCCTTGCAAGTTCCACTGGAGTATGGGAGCCATCTATGATGGGGGTAGCACCTTCATCCTGTCTCTCCGACGGGGCGGGGAAACTGCAGCAGGTGGAGGGGCAGGCGTGGGGCGAGATGATTGCCCCACACATACATCGGAGTCCATCAACTCTGGGGAAGAGTCAGAGGAAGCCTCACGGAAAACCACATCTGCATGGTCAGACGGTTTACTACGGGATTTGACCCGCTGTTGCTGCTGTATGGGAGCTTTCTGCGGTTTGGTGGGCTTTGGGGGAGCTGATGTGGGAGTGGTAATGGCTGTACTGGGCTTCGGAACATCCTCAGCTGTTGGAGGCGTCAGGGGCTGGCCCAAGTTCGCCACTGTACCTTTGTCTGCCATTCGAATAGGGGCTACTGGCTCTGAAACACTGGCTGCGTTGCAGGTGCACTGACAGCTGCATGTATTAGTGCCAACACTCACCACCTCTGTCTGCGTGGAGGCATCGACTTTTGGAGTAGGCTTCTGAACCAGGGAGGCAAAAGATGTAGCAAATGTGGGAGGTTGCATCGACTGAAAGATCTTCTTGGCCTCACCATAGGGGATACGCTTAGTTGTTTTGATTTCCTGGACTTTGCGTTCCTCTACAAATATTCGGCAGTCCCTACTCCAAACAGGGTGGTTCCCAGAGCAATTGATACGTTTGGCTGGAGAGGAGCAACCAACTCCGTCATGAGCAGCTATACCACACTTGCCACAAGTCGCGTCGCCTTTGCATCCTAAGTTGATATGCCCAAAACGCTGGCATTTGAAACAGCGCATTGGGGTCGGGAAATAAGGCCTCACACTACGGCGAAGAAAGCCAGCTTTCACATGTTCAGGAAGTTTCGTGCTACTGAAGGTTAGAATAAAGGAGTCGAATTTGACAAGATTGCCATCAACCCTCCTCATGATATGTTGAACATCAACAATACCTGCCGGAGCCCACTCACGTTGCAGTTCTTCCTTGGGAATGTCAACTAGATCATGGCGCGTCACAACACCTTTGCTGTAGTTCAAGGTGCTGTGCAGTTCAGTGTCTATGGCATACTCTCCAAGGCATTTAGCAGACTGAAGTTTAGTCGCTTGCTGGGAAGTGGAGGTTTCCACTAGCAAGGTCCCATTACGTAAGCGCTTCACCGATTTTAAGGAGCCACAGATTCCCTCCAATCCCGTTTGTATATAGAAGGGCGAAACCTTCTCGAAACTACCCTCCTTCCGTTTCACAACGAGAAACACATTCGGATCACCAGAACGCATTCTGTTACCTAAGACTGGACTTGTCAAAGAAGTGCCGGAGTCAGGGGGACTGACTGCACGAGCCCTCTTAAGAGACTGGGTGTTAGAACCTTCCAGCGGCCCACCCTTTCCGCTGGGAGGAAGAAAAGAGGATTTCGGAGGATCCATCTCGGTCCCACGAGCAGCTAGGGAACTACAAGTCCACCTAGACAGGGCCCCGAGTGCCTAGGTAAGCCTTATACAACTGAGGTGTGGAAGGTTCCCCAGAGGTTACCCGCTAACGACTGTTCCACCTCAACAGCCATGCATCTCATTAGCGCGCAGCACACCTTGAGATTGAGGGGTTGTTTATAGAGGTTTATTCCACCCTCGCGATCCGGGCGGTTAAGCCAAGATCCCCACTCCCTGAGACAGACAACATTCCACCGCCGCGCCGCATGGTGGTCGTTGAAGTATGCCCAGAGCTTACGGTGACACAGGACAGGCGGCGCTTACCAGTCCCCAGCTAAGGAACCCCGGGGTCGCCAAGCCCGTACCCAGCAAATGAATGCTGAGCCCCTGGGGGCGATGCCTTCCAGAGAGAGGTCCGTGAGATGTAGAGTGTTTAGCTTCCATAAAGGGCGAGAGAGATGGACCCGCTGCGGGACTTGGTTAAAAGTCAGTTAAACAGCACAGTGATCAGTGAAACTGGCAGGAATTACATCAATCCATAGAAGCTGACCACATATGGGGGCACATAAATAAAAACGGTTCAATCGGCTACGTGAAGTAGCTGTAAGAAATGTAAACCGCACCAGTGTAGAATATCTGCAAACCCAAGCATCCTGGGGATGCAAGGACGTCACCATATCATTACTTTCACGACAAAATGTATAATTGGGGGTCTGATCAACACGGCGTAAGACGCAGTTAATTTCGCCCCCTAACAAAACCATGCGCAGGTTCCGTCGGAGTAAATAAACAACTTCTTCCTTATAGAACCGCGTGCGATCGGATGAAAGACCAGATCCAGACAGAGCGTAAAGAAAAATTAAGGCGAGGTCATAAAAACTACAGCCTATACCTTGACCATCGTCTAGCGTTTCGAAGTCCGTCAGCGGGATTCCATCTCGATAAAGTAAAGCCATAAAAACATAGAATATCCAGGAAGACAAAACACATCAAATAATACCTCTTGTAAACACACGATATCAGCCTGGGAATCGTAAATAAACTGGCGTAACGCAGCAAGCCGTAATTGGGAACGTAACCTATTAACATTGAGAATTAAAAATTTATACGCCTGCATCCGTTAACACATGCAAGGTCAATAAAACAACATTAAGGAAAAGGCACTATCACGTCCATCTCTCCCCAACGTCCGGAGGCGGGGAGAAGAAGGTCTAATGCTAGTCCTCCCCACCTGACGCCGAGGAATCCTCGCTTTTCTTTTTACGACGCGCCGCGGCACGGGCAGGTTGAAAACGCTGTTTCACACCACTCCGTGAAAATATACACTCTTTAAGTGGAGAGGTTGGGGGCACGTCAAGCTCCGATTTGACAGAGGAGCCATCGGCACCGCACTTATCGGAAGTCGGGAAACACAACTCAGAACGACCAACAGCAACATCAGGTACAGAAGAGACAGGTAATGCAGTGCCGGTGTCGGGTGGCATCTCCTGAACATCAGAAAGTGAACCCGTAGAATCTTGTTGCTCGACCGTCTCAACGTGGAGGAGGGGTGGTACTGCACTAGAACACTGTAAAGGCTGGCCAGCAGGAGACGTCTCTGCGGGAACAACGGAACCCACGAGAACCGTCACGTCGACGGGTGAAGTGGGGGACGCAGATTGAACGCTCATTTCAACATCAACAGAAGCAGCTACATCCTCTCTGGCAATAATGGAACCACAATTAACATCAGTAGATAACGCATTACCGCCAGAAGGTGCACCCTCTGTCAACGCCGTGTCAGAAGAACGAGACTGGAGTGGGGCGTCCTCGAAATCTGTACAGTCCTCAGTCCGCCGGCGGTTGACGTGCTCTGCAGGAGCCGTCGTCCCCTCGTGGACAGAAGCCGCACTGGTACGCGTCGGTAACGGTGGAAATTCGCGAGGAGTAGGGGATAATGTTGCCCCTACATCGCTTAAAGCTGGAAACTGACTGACAGCTGACTGCGAAGTTACTATGTCTGCTAACGCTAAAGGAAAACGTTTTTGATAAGACGACGTCAGAACAGTAGTACGGCGTTGGCAGTTAGATCTGAGATGACCACTTTCGTTACAGAGAAAACAAGTTCCTTCTTGCCCTGTATACGTAACATGGACGCGGTAATCACAAACAGTTAAGTGGGAAGGAATATTTTTTTAACGCACATTTCCACAGTGCGGATACCATTACAACACTGGAAGTGATGTTGTGCTGACCAGCGTTCCATCGAATATGCCGTATGATTCCAAACAGAGGCAACGCTGTTTTAAGAAATGAATCGTCCACTGCAGGAGGAAAGTTATAAATTCTAACCGGAGTATACTCGAGTGCCGCATTTTCAAGGATGACGTGACTAACAGAACCATCGCGATGTGTAAACAACACTTTAGAACCAACTTTTTCTCTACTTGAACGGCATCATAAAACTTGACAAAGAATGCATACTAATCAGAATCCAGGTAATCATTATCTACCTGATCAGGTGTAACACGGATAACATCAGCCAACCAATCGTGACTTTTTAAGGAGCCAGGTTGAACACGACGCGTACTCTTGCCAAAACTGAAACGAACAGTAGCTCGACGAGGAACAGATTTAGGAGACTCGACAGACACCATGGCGCTGGCAGAAAACACCGCCGCCAAGAGGAAAACGACAACAAACTGCGCTACGCAACTACGATGTGACTCCGGTCGATACACCAACAAGACTGAGTAGCTTCGACACAAGCGGTGCTGCGACACAGGCGGAAGTTAAGGACAACCTGCTCGCTCGACGTGCAAGGCGACACTGCGCCTAGACCGCTCGGCTAATCCCGCGCGGCCCACTGTTGAAATAAGCCCTTCATATACTACGTGGCTTGAAGTACAGAGCCAAAATAATATTTTTACCGCTCAGGAAAATCGATCGAAAACAAACTCCCCCATATGGGCAACGTCCGTCCCAAAACCTGACCTGAAGACCTGAGCGGAGCTTCAGGACCTTACGCTTTGCATTTTCTTCACAATCCTTCGTGCCACATATGATCAGTTATTCTATAATCTCTACCTCTCATACGGATTATGCACTTGTCTGAACATAGCAGCTCTGTGGAAAGATAAGCGACACCTTTAGTCCTGCATACCTTTCTACAGAGCTACATGTCGCCCATTTCGATGAAAATTGTCTGCACTCATAAGAGCGTATGTCGATCATCACAATAGACATAAAGCACTGACACCCTTTTTTATAAGCTTCGTGTCAATATCTACACACACTCTGTTTCAGTGAATACTGTTGTGTTGGCAGAAGATCCAACACCGTGTTGCTAGTGGAGGCCGAAATGCACGCATTTTAGCTCACGCAGGCTGGCGTGAGGAGGGAAGAACTATACTCACGAGAGGTCTGGAACATGACAAGGAATTAGAATTCAGAAAGCGGACGTAATTAGTTTGATACTTAACTTTAATCCGTTAATGATGAACGTCGCTCTTGACGGTACATGATTCACAATATTATCTGTTCAGAATACATTCATAGTAACTGAATATGGCGCCTTGCTAGGTCGTAGCAAATGACGTAGCTGAAGGCTATGCCAAACTGTCGTCTCTGCAAATGAGAGCGTATGTAGACCGTGAACCATCGCTAGCAAAGTGGGCTGTACAACTGGAGCGAGTGCTAGGGAGTCTCTAGACTAGACCTGCCGCGTGGAGGCGCTCGGTCTGTAATCACTGATAGTGGCGACACGCGGGTCCGACGTATACTCACGGACCGCAGCCGATTTAAATGCTACCACCTAGCAAGTGTGGTGTCTGGCGGTGACACCACAAATACTCAATATTTCACAAGTAATAAATTTATGTTTACCCATATAGATAGCGATTACAATAGGTATTTGTCTTGATTACAACCTCAGTACAAAATTAAGTACTCACGTAAGGCTGCTTTGAAACCACAGCATGTGTCCATATGTACAAGTGAACTTTGGCGTGAATTAAATACCTTCTCACAAACAGTACTTGTTTTGTAATGTGAGTTTCGTTTTGTGAAATACGGAGGACATCAATGCTGAGGTCTCTGACTGTGAGAAAAAATATCCTAGAAACAGATGGAATTGCACGCAGGGAAAACTTTGCAGTAAAGCAGGATGTACGACGTAAAACCAACATTACCCAATTAAATGGCATTTCCGAAAAAAATAAGCTTAAATCCAGATGAACCATGGTTCAAGATAATGTTTGCTGACTGCCTATGGAACTGTCTACAACCAGGGATTTGTAAAGTCTTAGACATAAAACCTGTCCAGCTGCCACAAAGGCAGTCAGAATCGTTCACTCAAGATGGCCACTATAATCAGCTGGCCATAAGCATTCTATGTCTGCCCATGTGCACTACCTGGCAACACTGTAGGATGCAAACGTGCATGGAGTAAGTGCTGTCACCCTCCACGAGCTGTCGCAGTGCTGTATCTACTCAGGGGCTAGTGTTAAGCACCGTCCAATGTAAGCATAAAGTTTCGAGTTCTAGTCCACTCCATTCCCTTTATTTTTAAATGACATTTGGATTGACTGAAATATAGTACGCTTCACATTCTAAGCCAGTTGTAATAACCAAACCTTCCACAAACTATTCTTCAAAACAGCTCGCGGCTGCATCAAGATAAGAACAGTTTATGCTTGAGAGGTTCCTCGCTTTCAGTGGCCACTGGCTACCAGCCATATTCCAAATGCCATCTAACGCTGGGTGCCGGTAGCTGGATGAATGTGGCACAGGGCTTTGAGTGAATTAACGAGATGTGTCAGGAAAGCAACAAGACTGATTTTCCTATCTACCAATGTTTTTATTGCTTTCAAACAACGATATTTTCCTCTTCAGAGTACTTCCCTTCGTCAGCTACTCACCAGTGGAGTCGTTGTTCTAGTCTTGGTAGTGGCGCTGAAAGGCCTTTAACGTGCCGGGCACATTCTTGACAGTGTTCTCCATAGTCCCAAAATACCAAAATAACGTCCTTTTTTAGGCATTTTCCAGTTTAGGGCGAATAAAAAATTCACAAGGACTCACATCAGGTGAAAACAGGAGCTGCTGAACGGCAGGGGTCCCTTTTGAGGTCAAAAATTCCGTGATGGAAGTGGCCCTGTGGCATGGGGCATTGCCATGACACAGCATCCAGTTGTCTGCAGTGTCTGGTCTCCCTCGTGTCACCCTTTCCCTGAGTCTTTCAAAGACAGCTTTATACAACTCTTGGTTGCCAGTTCGTCCAGGAGGAGCAGTCTCACAGGATCACACACATTTCCCTAGTTTTCGTTGGTTTATGAAACTGTTCTCCCTCAGCGAGATTCATCTTCAACGCGCTCTCGACTTCAAAAAATGAATTGTGCCAGCAGAAATCTAGGGCTTTATATTAGAAATGTTCCCCAAAGGCCTGTTTCAACTTGTCAAAGGTCACACACGTGGATTTCCCAAGTTCGACACAAAACGTAATGACATAACATTGCTCTAAATTCCACTGTTCCATTTTCATAACACACAACAAGGATATCACTACACTGATGGCGCTCTCTGACATCCCCTGATAGCTGTAAGGAGCTGAAACTCGGATGAGCATTTGGAAGGGATGAACACATAGGTCTGCATAAGTAGAACGACACAGCGTTGCCAGCTCGGTTCGCAGTGTTGTCAGTCTCATTGCTTTTCTGAATGAGATTTTCACTCTGCAGCAAAGTGTGCGCAACCATGCGAGTGATCTGGTAATGCTGTGTTGTTGTTCTTGTGTGGAGCAATGCTTTCATCCCTCCCTGATACTCAGAGTATCACCTCTGTATATACATTATGTGATTCCTGAGAGTGCCATGAGTGGTGTTGCGTTTTTATTGTCTGTTACGAAAATGGAACAGGGGAATTTAGAGCAGCGTTATGCCATCAAGGTTGATGTTGAATTGGGGAATCCGCGAGTTTGACCTTAGATAACTAGAAACCGGTCCTTAGGAAACAATTCTATAAAGAGCGCAAGTTTCTCACTGTCGCTAATAGATTTAGGAAGACCTAGAACACGTTGAAGAAGAACTGTGCCCAGAGAGAGCCTTCAAAATCCGACCAAAAGATCGAATGTGTGTGGGCTCTTGTGAGATTCTTCATCCACGACAAACCGTCAAGCAAGAGTTTCACAAAGGCGTCCTTTAAAAGCCAGGAAAAGTGTGAATCGAGTGAGGCTGGACAATACAGCAGGTGGATGCTGCTGGACTATGACAACACTTCACTTCGAGTGGTCACATCCATCACAGATTTTTTGACCTCAAACGGCATTTCTGTTGTTCCATAACCCTCAGTATTCACATGATTTGAGTCTCTGCCACTTTTTCTTTTCCCAAAACTGAATGTTGTTCAGAGTTCTCAAATTACGTCCATTTAAATTATTTTTCAAAGGATTGTGACAACCATGTTAAATGACCTAACAATTGAAGCCCTTCAGTTCTTATACCAAGACTGGAGTGACTCTACGAGAGTGCACATCATGAAGGGAACTAATTAGGAGTGGACAATATTCTTGATGAAAAAATTAAAACTATGGTAGAAAAGTAACGACAGTGATGTTTTTTCTTACACATCTTGTATATGACATACACATACTGGGGCCAAACTGCTGGTACGAGGGTTGTATTCTCCTAAACTGTACTTGTACAATACGTCTTCTTTGTATGCGATTTCTACTTTTTGCGAGAATGCATTGAATGAAGTGTACAAGGATTTAATGCTTTACATTTTTCCTTTTCTTGGTTTAATACCATAACGTTGCATCGGTGTCAAAGCTAAAATTTATTCTGAACTTCTTTAGTCACAGTACTTTCCATCAAAAACAAGAGTGATATTTTTTCCTGGTGCAGTAGGTTAGCTTGTGTCGTGAGGAAGCAAGACAACTCAGTCGCAAAAACAGCGCTCCACATCAACCCAGGAGGAACAGGACTAAGAGGAAGACCGGCAAAGAGATGGACTGACAACGTCAGGGGAGACAAGCACGTTGTTGGCTTAACACCAGAAGATGTCAACGACAGGGAGAAATGAAGGACATGTAGCAAAACAGCTGACACCGCAAGTCGGGATTAATGCTTGGTAAGAAAGAGAGAGTAGGTCAGCTTGTATTATTTTTCCTGTCTGACGTTATGGATCTCAAGTGTGATGGTATACTTTGAAGCTATTACTGTGATAACCTTATTACTATTTACTTTTGTCCGTCTGTTTACTTTCCTTCATTTCCGTTTTAAACTACATAATCTCCTTACATTCGAGCGCTCACACACTTCCAACAATGAAATGTGTGCCTCACCCCTCCTTTCTGTTGGTGTTATAGGATCCACCTTTCTAACGGAGGGTTAAACAACAGAATTATCGAAATGTATTTCTTGTTTTCCCAATTCCATAACTTGCATTGTTGTACATTACAAAATATCTTGGAGATTATGATTTACTTTTTCTGTACCATCACAGTCCTCACGCTTATGTGTACTTTGACAATAGGCATAATAATAATCATTTAATATCTTACTTCCCATTCACTCCATCATTCCGCGACTACATCTACATGGATACTCTGCAAATCACATTTAAGTGCCTGGCAGTTTCACCGAACCACCTTCACAATTCTCTATTATTCCAATCTCGTATAGCGCGCGGAAAGAATGAACACCAATATCTTTCCGTACAAGCTCTGATTTCCCTTATTTTATCTTGATAATCGTTTCTCCCTATGTAGGTCGCCGTCAACAAAATATTTTCGCATTCGAAGCAGAAAGTTGGTGATTGGTCTGGACATCATTAAAAGAAAGGCGTTTTTAGTTGCGACGCAAACTTCTTACGAAATTCCAAATCCTGCATCATTTCTGTGGCACTCTCTCCCACATTTCACGATAATAGAAAACGTGCTGCACTTCTTTGAACTTTTTCGATGTACTCCGTCAGTCTTATCTGGTACGTCTTCCATACTGCGCAGCAGTATTCTAAATGAAGTACATGTGTTACATTTTCCAAGTGTCCTGCCAACAAAACGCAGTCTTCGGTTAGCCTTCCCCACGTTTTCTATGTGTTCCTTCCAGTTTCAGTTGCCAATTTTCGCACCATACAGATATATTTTCTAAATCGGTTTGCAATTTGTTTTGATCTTCTGATGACTTTATTAGTCGATAAACTACAGCGTCATCTGCAAACAACCTAAGATTACTGCTCAGATTGTCTCCCAAATCGTTTATATAGATAAGGAAAAGCAAAGGGGCTATAACACTACCTTGGGGAACCCAGAAATCACTTCTTATTTACTCGATGACTCTCCGTCAATTACTACGAACTGTGACCACGCTGACAGGAAATCGCAAATCCAGTCACATAACTGAGTCGATGTTCCATAAGCACGCAATTTCACTACGAGCCGCTTTTGTAGAACCGTGTCAAAAGCCTTCCAAAAATTCCAGAAATACGGAATAGGTCTGAAATCCCTTGGCGCGACCATTACGGTCGCAGGTTCGAATCCTGCCTCTGGCATCGATGTGTGTGATGTCCTTAGGTTAGTTAGGTTTAAGTAGTTCTAAGTTCTAGGGGACTGTTGACCTCAGATGTTAAGTCCCTAAGTGCTCAGAGCCATTTGAACCGTTTTTCCTTTTTTTTTTTTGAAATCCCTAGTCAACAGCACTCAACACTTCACGTGAATAAAGAGCTTGTTGTATTTCACAGAAACGATGTTTTCTAAACCCATGTTGACTGTGTCTCAATAGACCGTTTCCTTCGAGGTAACTCATAATGTTAGAACACAATATATGTCCCAAAATCCTGCTGCATATCGACGTTAACGATATGGGCCTGTAATTTAGTGGATTACTCCTACTTCTTGAATATTAGTGTGACCTGTGCAACTTTCCAGTGTATGGGTACGGATCTTTGTCGAGCGAACGGTTGTATATGATTGTTAAGTATGGAGCTAATGCATCAGCAAACTCCGAAAGGAACCTAATTGGTATACAGTCTGGACCAGAAGACTTGATTTTATTAAGTGACCTAAGTTGCTTCACTACTCCGAGGATATTTACTTCTACGTTACTCATGTTGGCAGCCATTCTCGATTCGAATTCTGGAGTATTTACTTCGTCTTCTTTTGTGAAGGCATTTCGGAAAGCTGTGTTTACGAACTCTGCTTTGGCAGCACTGGCTTCGCTAGTACCTCCATTGCAATCGCGCAGAGAATGCACTGATTGTTTCTTGCGCTAACATACTACACTTACGACCAGATTCTACACTCCTGGAAATTGAAATAAGAACACCGTGAATTCATAGTCCCAGGAAGGGGATACTTTATTGACACATTCCTGGGGTCAGATACATCACATGGTCACACTGACAGAACCACAGGCACATAGACACAGGCAACAGAGCATGCTCAATGTCGGCACTAGTACAGTGTATATCCACCTTTCGCAGCAATGCAGGCTGCTATTCTCCCATTGAGACGATCGTAGAGATGCTGGATGTAGTCCTGTGGAACGGCTTGCCATGCCATTTCCACCTGGCGCCTCAGTTGGACCAGCGTTCGTGCTGGACGTGCAGACCGCGTGAGACGACGCTTCATCCAGTCCCAAACATGCTCAATGGGGGACAGATCCGGAGATCTTGCTGGCCAGGGTAGTTGACTTACACCTTCTAGAGCACGTTGGGTGGCACGGGATACATGCGGACGTGCATTGCCCTGTTGGAACAGCAAGTTCCCTTGCCGGTCTAGGAATGGTAGAACGATGGGTTCGATGACGGTTTGGATGTACTGTGCACTATTCAGTGTCCCCTCGACGATCACCAGTGGTGTACGGCCAGTGTAGGAGATCGCTCCCCACACCATGATGCCGGGTGTTGGCCCTGTGTGCCTCGGTCGTATGCAGTCCTGATTGTGGCGCTCACCTGCACGGCGCCAAACACGCATACGACCATCATTGGCACCAAGGCAGAAGCGACTCTCATCGCTGAAGACGACATGTCTCCATTCGTCCCTCCATTCACGCCTGTCGCGACACCACTGGAGGCGGGCTGCACGATGTTGGGGAGTGAGCGGAAGACAGCCTAACGGTGTGCGGGACCGTAGCCCAGCTTCATGGAGACGGTTGCGAATGGTCCTCGCCGATACCCCAGGAGCAACAGTGTCCCTAATTTGCTGGGAAGTGGCGGTGCGGTCCCCAACGGCACTGCGTAGGATCCTACGGTCTTGGCGTGCATCTGTGCGTCGCTGCGGTCCGTTCCCAGGTCGACGGGCACGTGCACCTTCTGCCGACCACTGGCGACAACATCGATGTACTGTGGAGACCTCACGCCCCACGTGTTGAGCAATTCGGCGGTACGTCCACCCGGCCTCGCGCATGCCCACTATACGCCCTCGCTCAAAGTCCGTCAACTGCACATACGGTTCACGTCCACGCTGTCGCGGCATGCTACCAGTGTTAAAGACTGCGATGGAGCTCCGTATGCCACGGCAAACTGGCTGACACTGACGGCTGCGGTGCACAAATGCTGCGCAGCTAGCGCCATTCGACGGCCAACACCGCGGTTCCTGGTGTGTCCGCTGTGCCGTGCGTGTGATCATTGCTTGTACAGCCCTCTCGCAGTGTCCGGAGCAAGTATGGTGGGTCTGACACACCGGTGTCAATGTGTTCTTTTTTCCATTTCCAGGAGTGTATTTGGATTTTCTGCCAGGTTTCGAGACAAAGTTTCGTTGTGGAAACTGACCATCTTTTACAGAAGCTCGAAATTAGCGTGGACTTCAATGCGTGACGCTTATAACAATCTTGGGGATTTTGAGTCTTTTTAAATTTGGCATGTTTGTTTCGTTGTTTCTGCAACAATGTTCTAACCCGTTTGTTTACCAAGGAGGATCAGCTTCGTCGTTTGCTAATATATTTGGTCTAAATCTCTCAATTGCCGCCGATACTGTTTCTTTGAATTCAACCCACATCTGGTTTACACTTATATTATTAACTTGGAATGAGTGGAGATTGTCCCTCAGGAAGGCGTCAAGTGAATTTTTATCTGCTTTTTTTAATAGATATATTATTGGTTTATTTTTGGACTATTAGGGGGTTACAGTATTCAATCTCGCGACGGGAACCCTATCTTCACTAATCCCTGTATCCGTTTTGATGCTCGTCATTAACACAGGATTATTTGTTGCTAAGATGTCAAGTGTGTTTTCACAAACGGATACGATTCACGTGGGCCTATGAACTAACTACTCGAAATAATTTTCAGAGAATGCATTTAGCACAATTTCGGCTGATATTTTATGCGTACCTCCGGAATTAAACATGTATTTTCGCCAACATATCGAGGGTACCACCAACTGTTACCGTATGAGGCTGGTACGAGTTTGAAATCAAACTCAAGTTTTCTTTGGACCTTTCAGCAACTGCATCATCTAAATTGGGAGGTCGGTAAAAGGATCCTATTGTTATTTTATTCCGGTTGCCAACAATGACCTCTGCCCATATTAATTCACAGGAAGTATTTACTTCAGTTTCGCGACAAGTTAAACTACTTCTAACAGAAACAAACACACCACCGCCAACAGTGTGTAGCTTATCCTTTCAGAACACCGTTAGGCTCTTCGCAAAAATTTCGGCTGAGCGTATATCCGGCTTTCAGTGCCTATAACGGTTTGAGCATCAGTGCTTTCTATTAGCGCTTGGAGCTCTGGTACTTTCTCAACACAGCTACGACAGTTTACAACTGTTATACCAATGGTTCCTCCATCTACGTTGTTCCTGTGTTCGGCCTGCCCCTTTGTGCCTTAAGCCCTTCTTGTTATTTCCCGAGATCCTCTAACCTTAAAAACAGCCCAGCCCACGCCACACAGTCGCTGCTACCCGTGTAGCAGCCTCCTGCGTATAGTGGACACCTGACCAAGACAGCGGAACCCGAAACCCAACCACACTTTGGCACATGTCGAGGGATCTGCAGCCTCCACGGTCGCAGAACCGTCTGAGCTTCTGATTCAGACCCTCCACTCGGCTCTGTACCTCAGGTTCGCAAGTGGTCCTGTCGATTATGTTGCAAATGGTCAGCTCCGCATTGCTCTTGCCAGCAAGACTGGCCGCGTTTAACACTTCTGTTAGCCGCTCGAAATCAGAGAGAATCTCTTGTGATCCATAGTGACACACATCATTGGTACCGACACCCACCTGCAGTTGGCTGCATCCTTTGCTCTTCATGGCATCCGGGAGGACCCTTTCCACATCTGGAATGACTCCACTCGGTTTGCACTTGGATTGCACATTGGTTTTCTTTCCCTTCTTGGCAGCCAAGTCCCTAAGGGGCCCCATAACGCGCATAAAGTTGGAGCTCCGAACTACCGATAATCCCACCCTCTGTGATTGCCCGGATTTGCAGGCTGAGTGGTTTCAATTATAAACAAATTAGCAATAATTAATTACAGTCGTAATAAGCATAATGACCACAGTTTTGTTTCGAAATTATGTTTTAACCACCAGATAATTTCATAATCCATAAGAAGCTGATGCCTCTCGACCACAGACGTAACGATAACCATGGTTCACTGCTGAAAGCTGCTGCCCGCTGCGGGTTTCTTACATAACATGGGCGCGTAATGAAGCGCTGTGCCACAAGGTCATTCTTATTTTTTTACTTCATTTTTATGTTTTTCATAGAATTTCTCTTACAAAAAACGGCTCTTAGCACTATTGGACTTAACATCTGAGATCATAAATCCCGTAGAACTTAGAACTTCTTAAACCTAAGTAACCTAAGAACATCACATACATCCATGCCCGAGGCAAGATTCGAACGTGTAACCCTAACGGTCGCGCGGTTCCAAACTGAAGCGCCAGGAACCGCTCGGTCACTGCGGCCTGCAATTGCTCTTACAGTGCATGGTGATTCAGTTAATTGTGCAACTGGCGAAGATGATAACAGAAAACACGTAGCGACACATTCAATGTAAATGATTAAGTTCCTAGAGATTTCATATATATATAGTTATCCTGCACTGCTTCAGCGTTTGCTAAGGAATTGGCATCGGAATGAAAAACAGTTTGAGTCACTCCAGTTTATCTTCCTTTCCCAGTATTGTATATTCATGATAGATCTAACGATAAATATGTGATACACGAGAATTGGTAGAATGTAAGACATATCTTGGTAGTGTATGAAATTTGCTAATGGTTTGGACAAATGCACAGGCTGCGCATTTAGTAACAGAAAGTGACTGTCCGACAGTATTATCACAGCTACAGTCCACCTGTAATGTAAATGAGTTGTGTGAACAAGGACCGACGCTGTAAATTTACCAATACTTTTCTGGATTCTAATATGGTACGAAACTTGTGGGAAGGTTACTGCTTAAACAAGACAATTTTCCGTAACTCGGCACACGCAGTACTCTAAAAACTTTTACACGTGTGGTGCGACACTATACTCCAATCACAAAAGATTACCGTTTCATTCGTATTTCCACTTCTTCTGCTGCAGGGCGACAGTACAATTTGTTATGAAAATTTTGCACTTACGTCTTTTTACTATACAGCGGAAAAACACTGCAGTTGGCAGTCAAAACACCGTCTTTAACAACACAACCACCTTTAACCTTATGTTAAGTCCCATAGTGCTCAGAGCCAGCCAACCTTTAACCTAGTCTGTTGTGCGTTACAACCATTCAGCTTAATATTTCCCAATAGGAAATTCTAACGTGAATAGCTGTAATTAAAACTATCTTCACTTCTAGGTCGTCATTTGTACAATGATTAGTATTAATTTTAGAGTACGGTACGTTTCCTGTGTGAAAGAAAAAATGGAATTATTGTTACTTTTTACTCAGAACTTGCATTGTATATAAATTTTATTTACCACCTACTTAGTTTCATGGCTTTACCTCAGACTTTTCCTAAGCCGTGACGTCTATTTGTAGGTGATGATGTCGACATATAGCATTCTCAAAGGGAAAACACCAAATAAATGAGATGAAACACGTGGTCACCACACACACACACACACACACACACACACACACACATACACACAATGAACAGCTTCAATTATCCTGAAACTATATTCATTAAATGTAAAGATCGAATAGAAAGCCATTTACATATATGATTCTATTAAATATTACATGCTTTTTAACTCGTCGGCAAAAAGCCAAATAATAATTTCTCGGAGAGTGGTAACAATTTTAGATCGATCCTATTTACGGCAAAGTTAAATTCAGTTTTCGACACACGTATTATAGTTGGATGTCAATTAAGCTCGAAGCTCACATTTTGCTAACGGGTGTGGTCAGTTATTCACATAAACAACTGAGACGAACAGTGTAAAAGAAGCCTCAAATACTTCCTGCGCGGCTGCATGCGGGTTTCGCATGTCACTTGCGAGAATCTCCACTCGGGTTTAACGCTCTGAAATGATTACCATTGCTCTTCTTGGTCACGGAGTCTATGTGACGGCTTGACTTTCATCCTCCAAAGCGATAACATTGAAGGCACGGCACACGCAACAATAAATGACAGTTGACGATCGCTGAAGTCATAGCCGCGGAAACGCATCCCTTCAGTCGAAGCGCGTCGGGAAGTGTTCCCGTCGCTGTGCCCGAGGCGAAGTGGAAGCCGTACTACGTGCCGTGGCACGAGCACGGAAAGATAAGTGATGTGTTGCGCACGGTAACAGGTAAGAGACGTAGCAGTGGAAAGCGCATTGATTACAAGTTGCAGAATTTAGATGCTGTGTTTACTGCACCACTTTCATGACAGGCCTTTAATATGGACTCAGCAGCTTTGCAAGTTTCATTCAACGATATTACTTATTATGAGAAAAAGATACTGAAGCACAGTGTAGTCGTTATTTCTTTGCTTGAAATGCGGGGCGATTTGCGTGGTTTTGTTTGCTATGCTGTTCGTAAATACACGAAATGTAAAAGACATTATATATGACTATCAAAATTCCCTTAGTGTTGATACACATTTCGAAGTGCTAGAGTTTAATCAATGTAGCTTCCATTTTGTATCAATTTTGCGTTTCATTAATACTTTGCTGAACTGACGTGAACTTATAGCGCGTGCTACTCAACCGTTGTACGCTCCTGTTGGTAATTCGTTGTCGTACGTCGTAGCCAGTCTGATTTTCAATTGCTACTGTGTACTATCACCAGTCGCTTTGGTTTTTTTTCCGACTATATCTCCATTTACGAAATTGGGGCTAAAAATTGCTCCGAGTGAAAGAAAGTACAAATCAACTTCGTGTATGAAACACAGAAAGTTACGAAGAAGCAGTGTTGTTCTTTATCCACATCCGATTAATTATTCACCGTGTTCACTTCCTACCATTTTTCACGGGAACTCTAGCAATAAAAAGGTCATACGCAGGGTAAGTGCACCTTTACCTTTTCTTATGCAACGGTAGTTTGACGTGTGAGATGCACATGTGGTTGACTTGTATTCTTTGTTCATGTCTATATCAGCAGACACTGGTTGTAATATCATTTGCCTAACATCAGTAATATTACAACGTTCGCAGCAAATATGAGTAAGAAATACTTTTTGTGTTTCATTTATTCCTAAATTTCAGTTTTATAGATAAAGTCAAGAAGGTTGTACATCCAAAAATGGGCCATACGATCAAGTCTGAACGTAATGGGTTGGGTATCCATGACCACAAACCTAACATTAACTTTATAACCATAGTCAGCTTAACATTAACTTTATAACCATAGTCAGGAATGCGATCTCTCCATCCCCTCTACCCAATAGCGATTAAACAAAAATGCGTTACGCAAATGGATACACCTCACATCATCATTTTCCTTTCAAGAATTAAGCTATCGCCCCTTCCAAACCTAACAAACAGAATCATTTCAATCTTTTCTGAGTCCTCCAACAACTCTTTTCCCATTATAATTGTAGTTCACGATTTTCTGTAGAGCCTGGCATTCTCATGAGGTTTTGTATCTATTTTTCAAGATCCATTCGATTTTCATGTTGAAAATATTTCATTCTGTTCCATGATTTCCAATCACGTCACTGTTCTTTCTTTTCATGGTCTCCAAAGTTTCATTTACATAGTGTAACAAAGTAATCACCATCATCCAGCATCATTAATATCCTTAGATCTTTGTCACACTTTAACAAAGTAATCACCATCATCCATCATCATTAATATCCTTTGGGCCTTTGTCACACTTTAGCGTGGGGTCTGCCTTGATACCATTGATTTGGCGATGTTAGGGTTAGTGGGTGGCTGGATGCACTTCCTCTTGTACCCCATACTCCCCGTGATGGAATTGGTGTACCTCAGCTGTATGTGTCTAGTGTTAGCCATGAAATAGTGCGAACGTTTTGAAATGTCTGCGAGTAGTGTATCTGAAACGTATGGGGGGGGGGGGGGGGGGGGGAAGAGCCCAGTATCCACCTGGTGGGATGTGGAAAACCGCCTAGAAACCACATCCAGGCTGACTGGCCGTCGTCGGTAATCTGCCGGGGGGTTACGATCCATAGCCGGGGCGCCTATGCGAGTCCAGGAAGCAGCGCATTAACGCCCTTGACTAATCTGGCAGGTCTAACGAAGTAATCACCATCACTTTATGAAATTTCGTACTGGTTTATTTTTGCACTTTTAGGGGTCACTTTTCTGTTACTGGTTCCAAACACAGTTCGAAGGTGCATTAATTTGAAAACAAAATTTTCAGCATGGTCGCCTAAGTAAGAGGTTTGAAACACTGGTTCTAAAAGCGAACTATCTAAGACACTTTCTGTCACACTGGATATTTTCTTCGGAATGTCATTATTTTTGTTTTATAGCTAGAAACTTTTATATTGCAAACTCATAGACAGCTGTGATACGGGATATGCATGTAAATCATACTTAAGCTGAACTGCAAATCTAAAGTCTAGTGGCGGAACATATTCACCTTTTAAAAATATCATAACATGGAAATAAACTGCAGTGGTGCATCGGAAGCGTTACTCCCCCTGGACAGATGTCGGTATTGTGCACTTTGTGTGAAGGTACAAGGCTCACAGCAAACTTGCAGTAGTGCATCAAAATCTAATACTGGTCTCCCAGGAAAGGTTCAAAGCACAGACTGTTTGAAGCGTTACTGCCCATGGACAGAAGTCGGCATTGTGCATTTTATATTCAACCCCGATGAAATTTCTGTGTCTCATCGTCAATGTGATGGTTCAAGGGTTACAGTAATCCTGCAGTGGTGCATCGGAATTTAATTCTGGTCTCAAAGGAAAGGTTCAAAGCACAAATTGTTTGACGCGTTACGACCCCTGAACAGAACTCGGAATTGTGCCTTTTGTATTCAATCCCGATGCAATTTCTGTGTTTCATCATCAATGTGAAGGTCCAAGGGTTACACTTAACTTGCAGTGGTGCATCGTAATCTACTACTGCTCTCACAGGAAAGGTTCCAGCACGGACTGCTTGAAGAGTCTCTCGCCCTGGACCGAGGTCGTCATTGTGCCCTTTGTGCGATTTTTGTGTTTCATCGTTAATGCAAATGTCCAAGAGTTACAGTAAACCTCCAGTTGTGCTCCGTAGTCTACTGCTGCTGTCACGGGAAGGGTTCCAAAACAGACTGTTTGAGGCGTTTCTTCCCCTGGACACAAGTCAGCACTGTGCCTTTTATTTCATTCCGATGCAATTTCTGTGTTTCATTGTCAACGTGAAGGACGGACCAATGGTTACAGTAACCTGCCGTGGTGCATCGGAATCTATTACTGGTCTCCCAGGAAAGATACCTACTCAGATTGTTTGAAGCGTTACTCCCCTTGGACATAAGTTGGCATTCAGCCTTTTGCATTCAATCCGATGCAATCTCTGTAATTCATTATCAGTGTGATGCACCAATGTTTACAGTAACCTGCCGTGGTTCATCAGATTCCAATACTAGTCTCACAAGAAATGTGTAGTGGCTTGGCAAGACAGCCTAGCCACTAGGAGGTAGCCGAAAGGCACGCGTTTAAGCTCACGCAGGCTGACGTGAGGTCTGGAACAGGTAAAGTAATTATACTATCAAGAAAGGTACATAGCTGCTGGAATACTTAACTTTAATCCATAATTAGTGAACATGGATCTGACGGTACAGGCATCACAAGATTAGCAGCAAATGATAATGGCGCCTTGCTAGGTCGTAGCAAATGACGTAGCTGAAGGCTATGCTAACTATTGCCTCGGCAAATGGGAGCGTAATTTGTCAGTGAACCATCGCTAGCAAAGTCGGCTGTACAACTGGAGCGAGTGCTAGGAAGTCTCTCTAGACCTGCCGTGTGGCGGCGCTCGGTCTGCAATCACTGACAGTGGCGACACGCGGTTCCGACGTATACTAACGGACCGCGGCCGATTTAAAGGCTACCACCTAGCAAGTGTGGTGTCTGGCGGTGACACCACAAAATATTCCATCTCAGATTGTTTGAGGCGTTACCCCCCTGGACAGAAGTCGGCATTGTGCCTTTTTTATTCAATCCTGATACAATTTCTGTTTTTCATCGGCAATGTAAAGGTCCAAGGGATACAGTTAATCTTTCATGGTGTATCGGAATGTAATACTGGTCTCACAGGAATGATTCAAACACAGAATTTTAGAGGCGTGACTCCCCCTGGCAGAAGTCGCCATTGTGCTTTTTTTATTCAATCCCGATGCAAATTCTGTGTTTCATCGTCAATGTGAACGACCAAGGGTTACAGTAATCCTGCAGTGGTGCATCGGAATTTAATACTGGTTTCAAAGTAAAGGTTCAAAGCACAGATTTTTTAGGGTGTTTCTTCCACCTGAACAGAACTCGGCATTGTGCCTTTTGTATTCAATCCCAATGCAATTTCATTGTCTCATCGTCAATGTAGAGGCCGAAGGATTACAGTAAACTTGCAGTGGTGCATCGGAATCTGCTGCTAGACTCCGAGGAAGAGTTCCAGCACAGACCGTTTGAAGCGTTTCTCCCCCTGGACCGAAGTCAGCATTGGGCATTTGTATTCAATCCCGATGCAATAGCTGTGTTTCATCATCATGTACTATACCTGCCGAGATACATCTGAATCTTATAATATACTCCCAGGGAAGGTTCAGATCACAGTTTGTTTGAAGCGTTACTCCCCCTGTACAGTAGTCGGCATTGTGTCTTCTTTATTTAATCCAGATGCAATTTCTGTGTTTCAACGTCAATGTGAATGTCCAAGATTTTCAGTAAACCTGCAGAGGTGCATCGGAATCTACTATTGGATTATCAAGAAAGGTACATAGCACAGACTGATTGAAACATTACTCCCCACTGGACAGAAATTGGCGTTGTGACTTTAGTATTCAATCCCGATGCAATTCCTATGTTTCATCGTCAATGTTATGGTTGAAGGGTTACAGAAATCCTGTAGTGGTGCATTGGAATCTAATACTGGTCTCCCAGGAAAGATTCGAACACAGACTGTTTGAGGCGATACCCGCCATGGACAAAAGTTGGCGTTGTGCCCTTTTTATTCAATCCCGAAGCAAATTCTGTGTTTCACCATCAATGTGAAGGTCAAAGGGTTACAGTAAACCTGCAGTGGTAAATCGGAATCTACTTCTGGACTCCCAGGAAGTGTTCAAAGCACAGACTGTTTGGAGCGTTACTCCCACTGGGGAGAAGTCGTTACTGTGCCTTTTGTATTCAGTCCGATGCAATATCTGTGATTCAATGTCAGTGTGAAGCAACAGGGCGCACAACTACAGTGGTCATTAGCGCCCTGACTAAGTAATGAATGCACTGTGAGGCACAAGGTTAAAACAGCAACTAAGAAGGACAAAACTATAAAAGACAAAAGATTGATAGAAAACAGTTTAATCAAATGTCCTTAGACAGGTCTATCAGGTGGATAAAACTAAGAACGCGAGCAGATGCTCCTGGGTCATCCGCTAAAATGGCATCCAGAGTACATGGCAATGTGGCGTACAGTCAGCAAGTGCTCACACGGGCAGAACCGCGCCGGCGCAGCCGTCAGCAGAAGGCGATGGCTGAACCGGCAGTGTTGCATCGGAATCTATTGCAGGACTCCCAGGAATGGTTCCAAAGCACAGAACTTTAGAGACGTTATTATCTTTGGAAAGAAGCCGACATTGTGCCTTTTGTTTCAATCCTGATGCAATTTCTGTGTTTCATAGTCAATGTGAAAGTCCAAGGGTTACATTAAACCCGCAGTGGTGATTCCCAATTTAATACTGGACTTCCAGAAAAGTTGCCAATACAGACTGTTTGAAGCGTTACTCGCCATAGACAGAAATCGGCGTTGTGCCTTTTTTATTTAATCCCTACGCAATTTTAGCGTTTCACCGTCAATATATTGGTCCAAGGGTTACAGTAAATCTATAGCGGTGCATTGCAACCTACCATTGGACTCCCAGGAATGGTTCAAACACAGACTGTTTGAAGCGTTTCTCCACATGGACAGAGGTCGGCATTATGCACTTTGTTTTTAATCCTGATGCAATTTCTGTGTTTCATCGTCAATGTGAAGGTCCAAGGGTTAGAGAATACCGGCCGTGGTGTATTGGAATCTGAAATTGGTCTCCCAGGAAAGTTTACAACACAATCTGTTTGATGCTCTATTCCCCCTTGACATAAGTCGGCATTTTGACATTTGTATTCAATCCCGTTACAATTTCTTGTTTCTTCGTCAATGTGATGGTCCAAGGATTACAGTAAACCAGCCGTGGTCTATCGGTATGTTATACTGGTCTCCCAGGAAAGGTTCAAGGAACAGACTGTTTGAAGCGTTACTAGCCAATCACAGATTTTGACATTGTGCATTTTGTATTCAATCCCGATGCCATTTCTGTGTGTCACCGTCTGTGTGTGGTCCAAGGATTGCAGTAAAAGAGCCGCAATGCATCGGAATTAAACACCGGATCTCCAGGAAAGTTCAAAGCATAGACTGTTTGAGACGTTACTCTCCCTGAATAGAATTCGGCATTGTGCTTTTTTATTATATACCGATGCAATTTGGCGTTTCATTGTCAATGTGAAGGTCCAAAGATTACAGTAAACCTGCCGTGGAGGATCTAAATCTAATACTGGTCTTCCAGGAAAGTTTCCAACACAACCTGTTTTAAACGATACCCCACCTGGACAGAAGTCGGCATTACGACTTTTGTATTCAATCCCGATGCAATTTCTGTGTTTCATCGACAATGTAAAGGTCCAAGGCATACAGAAAACCTACACTGGTGCATCGTAATCTAATACTGGACTCCCAGGAAAGTTTCAATAACAGACTGTTTGAGGTTTTAACCCCCTGGACAGACGTCGGCATTGTGCCTTTTGTATTCAGTCACGATGCAATATCTGTGTGTCATTATCAATGTGTAGATTCAAGTGTTACAGTGAGCCAGCAACCGTCTATCGGAATCTATTACTAGATTCCCATGAGAGGTTCTAACCACAAACTGTTTGACACCTTACTCCTCTTGACAGGAGTTGGCATTGTTACTCTTGTATTCAATCCCGTTGCAATTTCTGTGTTTCATCGTCAATGTAAAGGTCCAAGGGTTAAAGAATACCAGCAGTGGTGCATCGGAATCTAACACTGGACTCACAGGAATATTTCAATCACAGACTGTTTGAGGCCTTACTCCCCTGGACAGAAGTCGAAAATGTGCATTTTATATTGAATACCGATGCAATTTCTGTGTTTAATCGTGTATGTAAAGGGCCACGTTTTACAGGAAACCTGCAGTGGTGCATCGGAAACTAATACTGTACTCCCATAAGAGTTTCAATCACAGACGGTTTGGGGCGCTACACCCCCTGGACAGAAGTCGGCATTGTGCCTTTTGTATTTAATCTCGTGGCAAGTTTCATCGTCAATATAAAGGTCGAAGGGTTACAGTGAGCCTCCAGTCTTGTATCGGAATCCATAACTGGATTCCCGTGAAACGTTCATACCACAGACTGTTGAAGCCATACTCCACGTGGACACAAGTTGTCATTGTTCCTTTTGTATCCAATCACGATGTAAATTTCTGTCTTTCGTCGTCAATGTAACGGTCCAAGGGTAACAGAAACCCTGCAGTGATGCATCAGAATCCAATACTGGAATCTCAGAAAAGTTTCAATCCCATGCTGTTTGAAGTGTTGCTCCCCCTGGACAGAAGTCGGCATTGAGATTTTTGTATTCAATCACGATGCAATCTCGATGTTTCATCGTCAATGTAAAGTTCCAAGGATTACAATAATCACGCAGTGGTGCATAGGAAACTAACACAGGACTCCCACGGAAGTTTCAATCACAGACTGTTTGAGGCGTTGCTCCCCCTGGACAGAAGCCGGCATTGTTCCGAGTGCATTTAATCACGATGTAATTTCTGTGTTTCATCGTCAACGTAAAGATCCAAGGTTTACAGTGAGCTTCCAGCCGTGTATCAGAATCAATTCCTATATTGCCATGAAAGGTTCGAACCGCAGATTGTTTCAAGCCATACTCCCTCTGGAAACAAGGCGTCATTGTTCCTCTGGTATTCAATCACGATGTACTTTCCGTGTTTCATCGTCTATGGAAACGTCCAAGGGTTATAGAAAACCTGCAGTGTTTCATCGGAATCTAATACTGGACTCCCAGGAATGATTCAATCACAAACTGAATGAGGCGGTCCTCCCCCTAGACAGAAGTCGCCATTGTGCATTTTGTACTTAACCTCGATGCAATCTCTGTGTTTCATCATCAATGTAAAGGTAAAAGGGTTACAGTAAACCTGCACTAGTGAATCGGAAACTAATACTGGACTCCCAGGAAAGTTTGAATCACAGACTTTTGGGGCGATACTCCCCCCGGATAGAAGTCGTACTTTTTCCACTTGTATTCAATTCTGATGCAATTTCTGTGTTTCATACACAATGTAAAGGTCCATGGCATACAGAAAATCTGCACTGGTACATCGTAATCTAATACTGGACTCCCAGGAAAGTTTCAATTACTAACTGTTTGAGGCGTTACTCCCCCTGGAAAGAAGACGGCATTGTGCCTTTTGTATTTAATCCCAATGGAATCTCTGTGTTTCATCGTCACTGTAAAGGTCCAAGGTTTACAGTGCTCTTCCGTTCATGTATCGGAATCTATTACTGGATTCCCATGAAAGGTTCAAACCGAAGACTGTTTGAAGCCATACTCCACCTGGACAAAAGTTGTTATTGTTCCTCTTGTATTCAATCACGAGGCAATTTCTGTGTTTCATCGTCAATGTATTGGGCCAAGGGTTACGGAAAACCTGCAGTGGTGCATTGGAATCTAATACTGCACATCCACGAAAGTTTCAATCACAGACTGTTTGAGGCGTTACTCGCCCTGGACCAAAGTCGGCATTGTGCCTTTTCTGTTTAATCCCGATGTAATTTCTGTGCTTCATCGAGAGTGTAAACGTACAAGCGTTACAGAATACCTGCAGTGGTTGATCGGAATCTAATACTGGACTCCCAGGAAAGTTTCAACCACAGAATAATTGAATCGTTACTCCCCCTGGACAGATGTCGGAAATGTGCCTTTTGTATTCAATCCCGTTGCAATTTCTGTGTTTCATCGTGTATGTAAAGGGCCAAGTTTTCCAGGAAACATGCAGTGGTGAATTGGAAACTAAAACAGGACTCCCATGAATGTTTCAATTACTGACTGTTTGAGGCGCTACTCCCCCTTGACAGAAGTCGGCATTGCGCCTTTTGTATTCACTCTCGATGAAATCTCTGAGTTTCATTGACAATGTAAAGGTCCAAGGGTTACAAAAAACCTGTAGTAGTGCACCGGTAAAGTACTACTGGACTCCCAGGAAAGTTTTAATCATAGACTGTTTCAGGCGTTACTCCCCCTGGACAGAAGTCGGCAGTGTGCATTTTGTAGTCATCCCGACGCAATTTCTGCGTTTCATCGTGAATGTAAAGGTAAACCTGCATTGGTGCATCGGAAACTAATGATGGAATCCCGGAAAGTTTCAATCACAGACTGTTTGAGGCGTTACACCCCCTGGATAGAAGTCAGCATTGTTCCGCTTGTATTCAATCCTGATGCAATCTCTGTGCTTCATCGTCAATGTGAAGGTCCAACGGATAACAGAAAACCTGCAGTGGTGCACCGGAATCTATTACAGGATTCCCAGGAAAGTTTCAGTCACAGACTGTTTGAGGCGTTACTCCCCCTGGACAGAAGTCGGCATTGTTCCTCTTGTGTTCAATTCCGATACAAATTTTGTGTTTCATCGTCAATGTTAAGGTCCAAGGCTTACAGAAAAACTGGAGTGGTGCATCGGAAACGAATACTGGACTCAAAGGAATGTTTCAATCACAGACTGTACCAGGCGTTACTCCCCTCGGACAGAAGGGGGCATTGTGAATTTTATATTCAATCACGATGCAATCTCTGTGTTTCATCGTCAATGTAAAGGTCCGAGGATTACAATAAACGAGCAGTGGTGCAAAGGAAACTAACACAGGACCCCCACGAAAGTTTCAATCAGAGACTGTTTGAGGCGTTACTCCACTTGACAGGAAACGGCAATATTCCTCTTGCAATCAATCACGATGCAATATAGGGTTACAGTAAACCTGCACTAGTGAATCGGAAACTAATACTGGACTCCCGGTAAAGTTTCAATCATGGAATTTTGGGGCGATACTCCCACCGGACAGAAGTCGTCATTGTTTCTCTTGTATTCAATTTCGATGCGATTTCTGTGATTCATAGACAATATAAAGGTCCAAGGCATACAGAAAATCTGCACTGGTGCATCAGAATCTAATACTGGACTCCCAGGAAAGATTCCATCACAGACTGTTTGTGGCTTTACTCCTCATTGTTCTTCCTGTATTCAGTCCCGATACAATTTCTATGTTTCATCCTCAACGTGAAAGTCAAAGGGTTGCAGAATTTCTGCAGTGGTGCCTTGGAATCTAATATTGAACTTCCAGGAAAGTTTCAATCACAGACTGTTTGAGGCGTTATTCCCCCTGAATGGAAGGCGGCATTGTTCCAATTGTTTTCAATCCCGATGCAAAATCTGTGTTTCATCGTTAATGTAGATGTCCAAGGCTTATAGAAAACCTTCAGTGGTTCAACGGGATCTAATACTGGACTCCCTGGAATGTTTCAATCACAGTCATTTGAGGTTTTACTCCCCCTGCACAGAAGTCTTCATTGTGACTTTTCTATTCAATCCCGATTCAATCTCTGTGTTTCATTGTCAATGTAAAGTTTCAAGGGTTACAGAAAACTGGCAGTGTTGCATCGGAAACAAAAACTGGACTCCCAGGAAAGTTTCAATCACAGACTGTTTGAGGCGATACTTCCTTGGCCAGAAATCGGCAATGAGCCTTTTTTATTCGATCCCGATGCAACTAATGAGTTGCATCATAAATGTATAAGTCCAGGGGTTACAGAAAACCTGCAGTGCTGCAACGGAATCTAATACTGGACTCCCAGGAAAGTTTCAGTCACAGACGGTTTGAGGCGTTACTCCCCCTGCAAAGCAGTCGACATTGTTCCACTTGTATTCAATCCCGATTATATTTCTGTGTTTCATCGTCTATGTAAAGGTCCAAGGGTTACAGAAGACTTGCAGTGGCGCATCGGAATCTAACGCAGGACTCCCAGGAAAGTTCCAGCCACAGACTATTTGATGCGTTACTCACCCTTGACGGAAGAGGGCATTGTGCCTTTTGTATTCAATCCCGATGCAATTTCTGTGTTTCATCGTCAATATAAAGATCCAAGGGTTCCAGTGTGGTTCCAGTCGTGTATCGGAATTTATTACTGGATTCCCATGAAAGGTTCAAACCACAGACTGTCTGAAGCTTTACTCCCCCTGGATAGAAGTCATAATTGTTCCTGCTGTATTCAACCCGACGGAATGTCTGTGTTTCATTGTCAATGTGGAGGTCCGAGGGATACAGAGAACCTGCAGTGGTGCATCGGAAACTAAAACTGGACACCCAGGTAAGTTTCAATCACAAACTGTTTGAGGTGTTACGCCCCCTGGACAGAAGTCGTCATTGTTCCTCTTGTATTCAATCCCGAAGCAAATTCTGTGTTTCATCGTCAATGTGAAGGTCCAAGAAAGGTTCAGAAGCATAGTCTGTTCGAAGCATTCCCCCTTAAGAACAGAAGTGGGGCTTGTGCAATTTGTGTTCAATCCTGATGCAATTTCTGTGCTTCATCGTCATTGTGAAGGTCCAAGAGTTACAGTGAGCTAGTATTGGTACATCGGAATCTACTACTGGACTCCCAGGAATGGTTCTAAGCACAGACTATTTCAAGCGTTGCTCCTTCTGGACAGAAGTCGGCACTGTGTCTTTAGTATTCAATTCCGATGCAATTTCTGTGTTTCATCGTCAGTGTGAAGGACCAAGGGTTACAGTAAACTTGCAGTGGTGCATCGAAATCTAGTACTGGACTGTCAGGAAATGTTCAAAAGCAGAGAATGTTTGAAGCGTTACGGCCCCTGGACAGAAGTCGGCATTGTGCCTTTTGTATTCAATAACAATGCCGTTTGTGAGTTTCATCGTCAATGTGATGGTCCAAGGGTTACAGTAAAAATGTTGTGGTACATGGGAATCTATTATCGGTCTCCCAGGAAAGGTTTGAATCACAGACGTTTTGGAGTGTTACTCCTCTTGTCGGAAGTCAGCCTTGTGCATTTTGTATTCAATCCTGATGCAATTTCTGTGCTTCTTCGTCATTGTGAAGGTTCAAGGTTTACAGTGAGCCAGTAGCGGTACTTCGAAATCCACAACTGGACTCCCAGGAAAGGTTCCAAGCACAGACCGTTTGAAGTGTTACTCCACCTGGAAAGAATTCGGTTTTGTTGTGTTTTGTATTCAATCCCGGTATAATTGCTGTGTTTCATCGTCAATGTGAAGGTCCAAGGGTTACAGAAAACCTGCAGTGGTGTATCGGAAGCTGATGCTGGATTTCCAGGAAAGTTTCAGTCAAAGACTGTTTGAGGCGATACACCCTCTGAACTGAAGTCGTCATTGTTCCTCTTGTACTCAATCCCGATGCAATATCTGTGTTTCGTCATCAATGTTAAGGTCGCAGGGGTACAGAAAAACAGCAGTGGTGCATTGTAAACTAATAGTGGACTTCCAGGAATGTTTTAACCCAGATAACCCTGACGTCCTTCTGGAAGGACGACGTTACACACTGTTGAAATTATTTATTTTTGCGAATAACGCATTGTTGCAACGGACTGTGACGCATTGTTATATGAAGTAGGCAGAGCCAGTTGCGCGCTGCGACAGTCAGTTTGACGGTGTTGTTAATAGTGAGTGAGAAACTGTGTCTTGAAGATAGGGCCGATCTTACCATGGACGAACTGACCGACCTCGTCATCTATGGGTATGTATATTTTCTTACATATTGCGTCAATAATTCTGAAACTTGTCATATAATATCTTAAAGAATTAACCTATATTATTTATGGGCTTATATTACGACAGAAAGTTTTCGTCAGTTGTAATTCAACTATGTTTCCAACCGTCCTTCCAGAAGGACGTCAGGATAATATGTTTTCATTTTGTATTCACAGAAAACGAAGTACACTGATGGAACTTTTGGACATGTTAGAATCAAAAGATGAAGAAATACCTAACACTGGTGTGAATGTAACATTACACCCTCCTCTAAATTTAACTGATGACGTAACAGATGAAGATTCTGGTGCTGAAGAAAATCCAAGTGTAGATAAATTACCAGCAAGTCAGCTCAATGCTACTACGCTTTGTGATTTGGCCATATTTACCAATGGTAATGCTGTGAATGCAACAAGGAAACAATCCTTCACCTCTGATGTTGTTCCAGGACCCTCCAGCAGTACAAAAACAGCAACAATAACAACAACAACCACAAACAAACCAGCAAGGCTATCGAAGAATAAAGTTATAAACCTCAAGAAATATAACTGGAAAAGGGGTGAAATAGTTAATCCAACACCTGTATGGCCTCTAATGTTCACAGTTGGAATGAAGAAAAGGCGAACACCCCTTGAATATTTCCAACAGTTTTTTGATAACGAAGTGCTTCTAATGATGGTCACATGCACAAATTAGTACGCAGCCAAGAGAAATAGACTAGGTGATTGTTCAGAAGATGAGATGTTGGTGTTTATTGCAATACTTCTGCTAAGTGGATATGTAACAGTGTCACGCAGAAAGATGTACTGACAATCAGATAAAGACAGTCACAACGACCTCGTAACAAATGTCATGTCCAGAGATCGATTTGACTTCATCTTTTCCAATTTGCATGTGTGCAACAATGACAATTTAGATAAATCAGACCGTTTTGGGAAAATCCGCCCATTACTGTGTATGCTGAATGATAGATTCGAACAATTTGGGCCTCACGTGCGGCATCATTCTGTCGATGAATCGATGGTCCCACACTTCGGAAATCACTGGTGCAAACAATTCATAAAAGGGAAATCAATCCGATACGGATTCAAATTTAGGTGTGGAGGCACGAGTGGTGGATATATTATATGGCTCGAACCCTACCAAGGAGCTGGCACGTGTAGTAAGGATTATGAAACGAAAGGTATGGGGTACGGTGTGATAATGACTTATGTTGACCAGTTACTTCCACGTGTTCCATATCGAATATACTTTGATAACCTCTTCACCAGCGTTGAACTTCTACATGACCTAAAAGAGAGGGCCGTGGAAGTAACAGGAACGATAAGAGGAAACAGAGTTAAGAATTGTACTCTATCACCTGTAGAAAAAATGATTAAAGAAAACAGAGGATCATATGAAGTTTGTTCTGACTCATCATCCGGGATTTCCATTGTATGTTGGAATGATAACAATGTTGTTACTGTAGCCACCAACTTTGACAGAGTGCAACCACTACGCTCTGTAGCAAGATTTTCCAGGGAACAAAAGAAAAAGATTAGCGTGCCTCAACCTAACTTATTACACTCCTACAATACACATATGGGAGGCATAGATCGAGCTGACCACAACGTATCCCTATATAGATGCTCTATAAGAGAGAAAAAATGGTATTTCCCGATCATTGCACATTTTATTGACATTGAAGAGCAAAATGCCTTGGATCTTTACAAGCACAACGAAGAACCCATAGATCATCTGACATTTCGTCGTTGAATTGTCACTGCAATTCTTGAAACTCACAAAAGAGTCACTACAAGCAGAGGACGTCCTAGTAAGAGGGCAAAACTAGATTCTAGATATGATGGAAGAGAATATTATGTTGCTGCGTTACCAACGGATGAGGTAACAAAAAAGAAGAAGCAGCTGAAATGTCGAAGTTGATACTAAAAAACTACTACTATGTGCATAAAATGTGATGAACCACTTCATGTTTGTTGCTTTTTGACTTATCATACTAGTGCATAAAATATGTGTATAGGTTATTTTCTTTGTTTTTGTATTTGTTAGCTGTTTTAGCCTCTAATTCAAGTTTATTTATGTTTATTTGAAAGTATAAAAACCGAAACAAGTTAATGGCGCAATGTCATATACTTTAAAAACACGTTCCCTTATTGTCCTGACGTCCCTCTGGATGGACGCCCATTTTTGGAAATACTAAATAAAAATAAATACTCAAAATTGTTTTAACTTTCTCCCTTACAACCTTGTGAATGAATGTAGATAAGATGTAACTCAATTTTCAAAAAAAAAAAAATCAGGACTATCTGGGTTATGTCTGCATTGAAGCTTTTGTATTTAATTCCGATGCAATTTCTGTGATTCATCGTCAATGGGAAAGTCCAAGGGATACAGTAAACCTGCAGTTGTGCATCAGAACCCAAAACTGGTGACTCAGGAAAGGCTCAAATCTTAGACACGAAGAAAAGTCAGTCTTCTTGTACTTAAGCCGGCATTGTGCCTTTTGTATTTAATTCCGATGCAAGTTTTGTGTTTCATCGTCAAAGTGTAGGACCAAAGGATACAGTAAACCCGCAGTTGTGCTTCGGAATCTAAAACTGGTGACACAGGAAACGCTCAAATCATAGACAGTGAGAAGACTCACTAGTCTTGTACTTAAGTGGGCATTGTGCTTTTTGTATCTAATTCCGATGCAATTTTTGTGTTTCATCGTCAAAGTGAAGGTCCAAGGGATACAGTAAACCTGAAGTGTTGCATCGGAATCTAAAACTGGTCTCACAGGAAAGGCTCAAAACATCAACGGTAAGAAGACTGAGTCTTCTTGTATTTAAGTGGGCATTGTGACTATTGTATTCAATTAGGATGCAAATGCACTGTTTGATCGTCAATGTGAAGGTCCAAGGGATACAGTAAACCTGCAATTGTTCGTCGGAATATAAAATTGGTGACACAGGAAAGGCTCAAATCATAGACACTAAGAAAAGTCAGTCTTGTTGTACTTAAGTTGGAATTGTGCATTTTGTAATTATTTCCGATGCAATTTCTGTGTTTCATCGTCAATGTGAAGATCCAAGGGATACAGTAAACCTGTAGTGAAGCATTGGAATCTAAAACTGGTGACACAGGAAAGGCTGAAAACATAGACAGCAAGAGGACTCTGTCTTCTTGTATTTAAGTCGCCATTGTGCCATTAGTGTTTAATTCCGATGCAAACTTTGTGTTTCATCGTCTAAGTGAATGTCCAAGGGAGACAGTAAACCAGAAGTGAAGCGTCGGAATCTATAACTGGTCTCACAGGAAAGGCTCAAACATAGACGGTAAGTAGACTCAGTCTCCTTGTACTTAAGTGGGCATTGTGACTTTTGTATTTAATTTCGATTTAATTTCTGTGTTTCATCCTAAATGTGAAGGTCCAAGGGATACAGTAAACCTGCTGTTGTGCATCGGAATCTAAAACTGGTCGCACAGGAAAGGCTCAAACCATAGACAGTAAGAAGACTCAGTCTTCTTGTAATTTAGTCGGCATTGTGCATTTTGTGTTTAATGCCGATACAATTTCTGTGTTTCATCGTCAAAGTGAATGTCCAAGGGACACAGTAAACCTGCAGTTGTGCATCGCAATCTAAAAGTGGTGACACAGGAATGGCTCAAAACATAGACACTAGGAAAAGTCTGTCATCTTGTACTTATGTCGGCTATGTGCATTTTGTATAATTGCCGATGCAATTTTTGTATTTCATCGTCAACGTGATGGTCCAAGGGAGACAGTAAACCAGAAGTGATCATCGGAATGTAAAATTGGTCTCACAGGAAAGGCTCAAATCATAGATGGTAAGAAAACTCAGTCTACTTGTACCTAAGTCGGCATTGTGCCCTTGGATTTAATACTGATGCAATTTCTGTGTTTCATCGTCAATGTGAGGGTTCAAGGGATACAGTAAACCTGCAGTTGTGCATCGGAATCTAAAACTGGTGACGCAAGAAAGTCTCAAAACATAGAAACTAAGAAAAGTCTGTCTTCTTGTACTTAAGTTGGCATTGTGCCCTTTGTATTTAATTCCGATGCAATATATGTGTTTCACTGTCGGAGTGAAAGTCCAAGGGAAACAGTAAACCTGAAGTGAAATATCAGAATGTGAAACTGGTCTCACAGGAAAATGTCAAAGCATAGAGAGTAAGAAGACTACGTCTCCTTGTACATAAGTCGGCACGGTGCCTTTTGTTCTAAATTCCGATGCTATTTCTATGTTTCATCGTCAATGTGAAGGTCCATGGGATACAGTAAACCTGCAGTGGTGCATCGGAATGTAAAACTGGTGACACAGGCAAGGCTCAAAACATAGACACTAAGAAAAGTTAGTCCTCTTGTACTTATGTCGGCATTTTGCCTTTTGTATTTAATTCCGACGCAATTTTTGTGTTTCATCGTCAAAGTGAAGGTCCAAGGGATACAGTAAACCTGAATTGAAGCATCTGAACCTAAATCTGGTCTAACAGGAAAGGCTCAAAACATAGACGGTAAGAAGACTCAGTCTTCTTGTAGTTAAGTCGGCATTGTGCCTTTTGCATTTAATTCCGGTGCAATTTTTGAGATTCATCGTCAAAGTAAAGGTACAAGGGATACAGTAATCCTGAAGTGAAGCATCGGAATCTAAAACTGGTCTCACAGGATAGGTTCAAAGCTTAGACAGTAAGACGACTCAGTCTTCTTGTACTGATTTCGGCATTGTGCCTTTTGCATTTAATTCCGCTTCAATTTTTGTGTTTCATCGTCAAAGTGACGTCCAAGGGATACTGTAAACCTGAAGTGAAACATCGGAATCTAAAACTGGTCTCACAGGAAAGGCTAAATACAATGATACTAAGAAAAAGCAGTCTTCTTGTACTTAAGTCGACATTGTGCCTTTTGTATTTAATTCCGTTGCAATTGCTGTGTTTCATCGTCAAAGTGAAGGTCCAAGGGATACAGTAAACCTGAATTAAAGCATCGGAATCCAAAAACGGTCTCACAGGAAAGGCTCAAAGCATAAACAGAAAGAAGACTCAGTCTTTTTGCATTTAAACTGCATTGTGATTTTTGTATTTAATTTCGATAGAATTTCTGTGTTTCATCGTCAATGTGAAGGTCCAAGGGATACAGTAAACCGGAAGTGAAGCATCGGAATCTAAAACTGGTGACAAAGGAAAGGCTAAAAACAAAGATACTAAGAAAAAGCAGTCTTCTTGTACTTAAGTCGACATTGTGCCTTTTGTACTTAATTCCGATGCAATTTTGGGGTTTCATCGTCAAAGTGTAGGTCAAAGGGATATAGTATACCTGATGTGAAGCATCGGAAACTAAAACAGGTAACACAGGAAATGCTCAAATCATGGACACTAAGAAAAGTCAGTCTTCTTGTACTTAAGTTGACATTTTGCATTTTGTATTTAAATCCGATTATTTACTTGTGTTTTATAGTCAAACTGAATGTCCAAGGGAGACAGTAAACCCTAAGTGAAGCATCGGAATCTAAAGCTGGACTCACAGGAAAATGTCAAATCATAGACGGTATGAAAACTCAGTCTTCTTGTAAGTAAGTCGGCATTGTGCATTTTGATTTAATTCCGATGCAATATTTGTGTTTCATCGTGAAAGTGAAGGTCCGAGGGATACAGTAAACCTGAAGTGAAGTGTCGGAATCTAAAACTTGTCTCACAGGAAAATGTCAAATCATAGACAGTAAGAAGACTCAGTCTTCTTGTACTTATGTCGGCATTGTGCTTTTGTATTTAATTCCGATGCAATTTTTGTGTTTCAACATCAAAGTGAAGGTCCAAGGGATACAGTAAACCTGAAGTGAAGCATCGGAATCTAAAACTGGTCTCACAGGATAGGCTCAAAGCATAGACAGTAAGAAGATTCAGTCTTCTTGTACTTAAGTCGGCAATGTGCCTTTTGTATTTAATGCCAATGCAGTTTCTGTGTTTCACTGTCATAGTGAACGTCCGAGTGTAAAGTAAACCTGCAGTTGTTCATCGTAATCTAAAACTGGTGACACAGGAAAGGCTCAAGTCATTTTGCTTTCGTATTTAATTCCGATGCAATTTTTGCGATTCATCGTCAAAGTGAAGGTCCAAGGAATACAGAAACCTGCAGTTGTTTATCGGAATCTAAAACCGGTGACTCAGGAAGTCCTCAAAACATAGACATTAAGAAAAGTCAGTCTTCTTGTATTTAAGACGACATTGTGCTTTTGTATTTATTTCCGATTCTATTCTTGTGTTTAATCGTCAAACTGAAGGTCCAAGTGAAACAGTAAACCTGAAGTGAAGCATCGAAATCTAGAACTGGTCTCACAGGAATCGCTCAAAGCAGATACAGTAAGAAGACTCAGTCTTTTTGTAATTAAGCTGCATTGTGACTTTTGTATTTAATTCCGAAGCAATTTCTGTGTTTCATCGTCAATGTGAACATCCAAGGGGTCCAGTAAACCTGCAGTTGTGCATCGGATTCTAAAAGTGGTGACCAAGAAAGGCTCAAATCGTAGACACTAAGAAAAGTCAGTCCTCTTGTACTTAAGTCGATATTGTGCCTTTTGTACTTAATTCCGATGCAATTTTGGGGTTTCATCGTCTAAGTGAAGGTCCAAGGGATATAGGATACCTGAAGTGAAGCATCGGAATCTAAAACAGGTGACACAGGAAAGGCTCAAAACATAGACAGTAAGAAGATTCAGTATTTTTGTATTTAACTCGGCATTGTGCAATTTCTATTTAATTCCGATGCAATTCTTGTGTTTCATCTTCAAAGTGAAGGTCCTAGGGTTACAGTAAACCTGCATTTGTTCATCGGAATCTAAAACTGGTGTCACAGGAAAGGCTCAAATCGTAGACACTAAGAAAAGTGAGTCTACTTGTGCTTAAGCCGTCATTGTGCATTTTGTATTTAATTCAGATGCAATCTTTGCGTTTCATTGTCAAAGAGAAGGTCCATGGGATGCAGTATACCTGCAGTTGTGCATCGGAATCTAAAACTGGTCTCACAGGAAAGGCTGAATTCATAGACGGTAAGAAGACTCAGTATTCTTGTACTTAAGTCGGCATTGTGCCTTTTGTATTTAATAGCGATGCAATTTCTGTGTTTCATCGTCAATGTGAAGTTTCAAGGGATACAGTAAACCTGCGGTTGTGCATCGGAATGTAAAACTGGTGACACAGAAAAGGGTCATATCATAGACACTAAGAAAAATCAGTCTCCTTGAACTTAAGTCATAATTGTGCCTTTTGTATTTAATTCCGATGCAAGTTTTATGTTTCATCGATAAAGTGAAGGTCCAAGGGATACAGTAAAACTGAAGTGAAGCATCGGAATCTAAATCTAGTATCACAGGAAAGGCTCAAACATAGACGGTAAGAAGGGTTCGTCATCTTGTACTTAAGTCGGCATTGTGCTTTTTGTATTTAATGCCGATGCAATCTCTGTGTTTCATTGTCAAAGTGTGGGTCCAAGGGTTACAGAAAAACTGCAGTTTTTCATCGGAATCTAAAACTGGTGACACAGGAAAGGCTCAAATCATAGACACTAAGAAAAGTCAATTTTCTTGTACTTAAGTTGGCATTTTTCCTTTTGTATTTGATTCCGATGCAATTTTTGCGTGTCATCGTCAAAGTGAAGGTCCAAGGAATACAGTAAACCTGCTGCTGTTTATCAGAATCTAAAACTGGTGACACAGGAAAGCCTCAAAAGATAGACACTAAGAAAAATCAGTCTTCTTGTACTTAAATCGGCATTGTGCCTTTTGTATTTAATTCCGATGAAATTTTTGTGTTTCATCGTCATAGTGAAGGTCCAAGGGATACAGTAAACCTGAAGTGAAACATCGGCACCTAAAACTGGTATCACAGGAAAGGCTCAAACATAGACGGAAAGAAGACTCAGTCTTCTTGTACTTAATTCGGCATTGTGCCTCTTGCTTTCAATTCAGATCCAATTTTTGTGTTTAATCATTAATATGAAGATCCAAGGGATACAGTAAACCTGAAGTGAAACATCGGCATCTATAACTGGTGTCACAGGAAAGGCTCAAAGCATAGACCGTAAGAACACTCAGTCTTCTTGTACTTAAGTGGGCATTGTGACTTTTGTGTTTAATTCCGATGCAATTTATGTGTTTCATCGTCAATGTGATGGTCCAAGGGATGCAGTAAACCTGCAGTTGTGCATCGGAATCTAAAACTGGTGACACAGAAAAGGCTCAAAAAAAAAAAAAAAAACAGTAAGAAGACTCAGTTTTCTTGTACTTAAGTTAGCATTGTGACTTTTGTATTTAATGCCATTGCAATTTCTGTGTTTCATCGTCCAAGTAAAGGCCCAAGGGATACAGTGAACCTGAAGTGAAGCATCGGTATCTAAATCTGTTAACACAGGAAAGGCTCAAACATAGACGGTAAGAAGACTCAGTACTTAATCGGCGTTGCACCTTTTGTATTTAATTCCGATGCTATTTCTGTGTTTCATCGTCAAAGTGAAGGTCCAAGGGATACAGTAAACCTTAAGTGATCATCGGAATGTAAAACTGGTCTCACAGGAAAGGCTCAAATCATAGTCGGTAGGAAAACTTAGTCTACTTGTCGGCATTGTGCTTTTGTATTTACTTTCGATGCAATTTCTGTGTTTCATCGTCAATGTGAAGGTCCAAGGAACACAGTAAACCGGAAGTGAAGCATCGGAATCTAAAACTGGTATCACAGGAAAGGCTCAAAGCATAGGCAGTAAGTAGACTCACTCTTCTTGTACTAAAGTCGGCATTGTGCCTTTTTTGTTTAACTCCGATGCAATATTTGTGTTTCATCGTCAAAGTGAACGTCCAAGGGATACAGTAAACCTGAAGTGAAGCATCGAATTCTAAAACTGGTCTCACAGGAAAGGTTCAAAAGCATAGACAGTAAGAAGACTCAGTCTTCTTGTACATAAGGCGACATTGTGTGTTTTGTGATTAATTCCGATGCAATTTTTGTGTTTCATCGTCAAGGTGAAGGTCCAAGGGATACAGTTAACCTGAAGTGAAACATCGGAATATAAAACTGGTATCACAGGAAAGGCTCAAAACATAGGCAGTAAGAAGACTCAGTCTTCATGTAGTTAAGTCGGCTTCGTGCCTTTTGTTTTAAATTCCGATGCAATTTTTGTGCTCCATCGTCAAAGTGAATGTCCAAGGGATACATTAATCCTGAAGTGAAGCATCGGAATCTAAATCTGGTCTCACAGGAAAGGCTCAAATTATAGACGGTAAGAAGACTCAGTCTTCTGGTGCTTAAGTCGGCATTGTGCCTTTTGCATTTAATTCCGATGCAATTTTTGAGTTTCATCTTCAAAGTGACGGTCCAAGGTGTACAGTAAACCTGAAGTGTAGCATCGGAATCTTGATCTTGCCCCACAAGAAAGGGTCAAAACATAGACAGTAAGAAGACTCAGTCTTCTTGTACTTAAGTGGGCATTGTACCTTTTGTATTAAACTCCGATCCAATTACTGTGTTTCATCGTCTATGTGAAGGTCCAAGGGATGCAGTAAACCTGCAGTTGTCCATCGGAATGTAAAACTGGTGACACAGGAAAGGCTCAAAACATAGATACTTAGAAAAGTCAGTCTTCTTGTACTTAAGTCGGCATTGTGCCTTTTGTATTTAATTCCGATACAATTTTTGTGTTTCATCGTCAAAGTGAAGGTCCAAGGGATACAGTGAACCTGCAGTTGCGCATTGGAATCTAAAACTGGTGACACAGGATACGCTCAAAACATAGGCACTAAGAAAATTCGGTCTTCTTGTACTTAAGTCGGTTTGTGCATTTAGTATTCAATTCCGATGCAATTTATGTGTTTCATCGTCAAAGTGAAGGTCCAAGGAATACAGTAAACCTGAAGTGAATCATCAGAATCTAAAACTGGTCTTACAGGAAAGGCTCAAAACATAGACAGTAAGAAAACTTAGCCTTTTTGTACTTAAGTCGGCATTGTGCCCTTTGTATTTAATTCCGATACAATTTTTGTGTTTCATCGTCAATGTGAAGTTTCTAGAGATACAGTAAACCTGCAGATGTGCGTCGGAATCTAAAACTGGTGACAGAGGAATGTCGTATAACAAACACACTAAGAAAAGTCAGTCTTCTTGTAAGTAAGTAGGTATTGTGCCTTTTGATTTAATTCCGATGCAATATTTGTGTTTCATCGTCAAAGTGAAGGTCCAAGGGATACAGTAAACCTGAAGTGAAGTGTCGGATTCTAAAAGTGGTCTCACAGTAAAATGTCAAATCATAGACAGTAAGAAGACTCAGCCTTCTTGTAAGTAAGTCGGCATTGTGCCTTTTGATTTAATTCCGATGCAATATTTGTGTTTCATTGTCAAAGTGAAGGTCCAAGGGCTACAGTAAACCTGAAGGGAAATGTCGGATTCTAAAACTGGTCTCACAGGAAAATGTCAAATCATAGACAGTGAGAAGACTCAGTCTTCTTGTACTTATGTTGGCATTGTGCCTGTTGTATTTATTTGCAATGCAATTTCTGTGTTTCCTCATCAATGTGAAGGTCCAAGGGATATAGTAAAACAGCAGTTGTGCATCGGAATGTAAAACTGGTGACACCGGAAAGGCTCAAAAACATAGACACTAAGGAAAGTCAGTCACCTTGTACTTAAATTGGCATTGTGCCCTTTGTATTTAATTGCGATGCAATTGCTGTGTTTCATCATCAAAGTGAAGGTCCAAGGGATACACTAAACCTGAAGTGAAGCATCGGAATCTAAAACTGGTCGCACAGGAAAGGCTCAAAGCATAGACAGTAAGAAGACTCAGTCTTCTTGTAATTAAGACGGCATTGTGCGTTTTGTATTTAATGCCGACACAATTTCTGTGTTTCATCGTCAAAGCGAAGGTCCAAGGGATAAAGTAAACCTGCAGCTGTTCATCGGAATCTAAAACTGGTGACACAGGAAAGGCTCAAATCATAGACAGTGGGAAAAGTCAGTCTTCTTGTACTTCAGTTGGCATTTTGCTTTTGTGTTTAATTCCGATGCAATTTTTGCGTTTCATCGTCAAAGTGAAGGTCCAAGGAATACAGAAACCTGTAGTTGTTTATTTGAATCTAAAACCGGTGACACAGGAAGTCCTCAAAACATAGACACTAAGAAAAGTCAGTCTTCTTGTTTTTAAGACGACATTGTGCTTTTGTAATTATTTCCGATTTTATTCTTGTGTTTCATCGTCAAACTGAAAGCCCAAGGAATACAGTAAACCTGAAGTGAAGCATCAGAATCTAGAACTGGTCTCACAGGAAAGGCTCATAACATAGACAGTAAGAAAACTCAGTCTTCTTGAACTTAAGTCGGCTTTGTGCCTTATGTTTTTAATTCCGATGCAATGTCTGTGTTTCATCGTTTAAATGAAGGTCCAAGTGATACAGTAAACCTGCAGTTTTTCATCGGAATCTAATATTGGTGACACAGGAAAGGCTCAGATCATAGACATTAAGAAAAGTCAGACGTATTGTACTTAAGTCGGCACTGTGCCTTTTGTATTTAATTCTGATGAAATTTTTGTGTTTCATCATCAAAGTGAAGGCCCAAGGGATACAGTAAACCTGAAGTGAAGCATCGGAATCTAAAACTGGTCTCACAGGAATGGCTCAAAGCAGAGACAGTAAGAAGACTCAGTCTTTTTGTATTTAAGCTGCATTGTGACTTTTGTACTTAATTCCGATGCAATTTTGGGGTTTTATCGTCAAAGCGAAGGTCCAAGGGAAATAATATACCTGAAGTAAAGCATCGGAATCTAAAACTGGTGACACAGGAGTGGCTCAAAAAAAAAAAAAAAACGGTAAGAAGACTCAGTTTTCTTGTACTTAAGTTGGCATTGTGCCTTTTGTATTGAATTCCGATGCAATTTCTCTCTTTCATCGTCAATGTGAAGTTTCAAGGGATACAGTTACCTGGCAGTTGTGCATCGGAATCTAAAACTGGTGACACAGAAAAAGGCTGAAAACATACGAATTAAGAAAAGTCAGTTTTCTTGTACATAAGTCGGCATTGGACGTTTGTATTTAATTCCGATGCAATTTTGTGTTTCATCGTCAAAGTGAAAGTCCAAGGGATGCAGTAAACCTGCAGTTGTGCAATGTAATCTAAAGCTACTGACACAGGAAAAGCTCAAATCATAGACACTAAGAAAAGTCAGATGTCTTGTACTTAAGTAGGCATTGTGCCTTTTGTTTTTCATTCCGATGCAATTTTTGTGTTTCATCGACAGAGTGAAGCTCCCAGGGATACAATAAACCTGAAGTGAAGCATCGGAATATAAAACTGGTACCACAGGATGGGCTAAAACATAGACGGTAAGAAAACTCAGTCTTCTTGTACTTAACCTGGCTTTGTGCTTTTTGTATTTAAATCCGATGCAATCTCTGTGTTTCATCGTGAATGTGAAGCTTTAAGAGATACAGTAAACCTGAAGTTGCGCATCGGAATCTGAAACTGGTGACACAGGAACGGCTCAAATCATAGACACTAAGAGAAGTCAGTCTTCTTTTGCTGAAGTCGGCATTGTGCATTTTGTATTTAATTTTGAAGCAATTTTTGTGTTTCATCGTCAAAGTGAAGGTCAATGGGATACACTAAACCAGAAGTGAAGCATTGGAATCTAAAACTGGTATCACAGGATTGGCTCAAAACATAGACGGTAAGAAAACTCAGTCTTCTTGTACTTAAGTCGGCACCGTGCCTTTTGTATTTAAATCCGATGCAATATCTGTGTTTCATCGTCAATGTGAAGTTTCGAGAGATACAGTAAACCAGCAGTTGTGCATCTGAACCTAAAGCTGGTAACACAGGAAAGGCTCAAAACATAGACACTAAAAAATGTGGTCTTCTTGTACTTAAGCCGGCATTGTGCCTTTTGGATTTAATTTCCGAAACAGTTTTTGTGTTTCATCGTCGAAGTGAAGCTCCAAGGGATACAGTAAACCTGAAGTCAAGTATCGAAATATAAAACTGGTCTCACAGGAAAGGCACAAATCATACACGATAAGAAGACCCAGTCTTCTTACCATTAAGTCGGCATTGTGCCTTTTGTATTTAATTCCGAAAAATTTTTGTGTTTCATCGTCAAAGTGAATGTCCAAGGGATACAGTAAACCTGCAGTTGTGCAACGGAATCTAAAACTGGTGCACAGGAAAGCTCAAATCATAGACACTAAGAAAATTCAGTCTTCTTGTACTTAAGTCGGCATAGTGCCTTTTGTAATTAATTCCGATGCAAACTCTGCGTTTCATCGTCAAAGTGAAGGTCCAAGGGATACAATAAACCAGCAGTCGTGCATCGGAATCTAAAAGTGGCGACACAGGAAAGTCTCAATACATAAACGCTAAGAAAAGTCAGTCTTCTTGTACTTATGTCTGCTTTGTGCCTTTTGCATTTACTTCCGATGCTATTTTTGTGTTTCATCGTCAAAGTGAAGGTCCAAGGGATACAGTAATCCTAAAGTCAAGCATCGGAATCTAAATCTGGTCTCACATGTAAGCCTCAGAACATAGACAGTAAGAAGACTGAGACTTCTTTGCACTCATGTCACCATTGTGCCTTTTGTATTTAATTTTGATGCAATTTCTATGTTCCATCGTCAAAGTGAAAGTCCAAGGGATACAGTAAACCTGCAGTTGTTCATCGGAAACTAAAGCTGGTGACACAGGAAAGGCTCAAATCATAGACACTAGGAAAAGTCAGTCTTCCTGTACATAAATCGGCGTTTTGAATTTTGTATTTAATTCCTATGCAATTGTTGCGTTACATCGTAAACGTGAAGGTGCAAGGGATACTGTAAACCTGCAGTAGTGCATCGGAATCTAAAACAGGTGTAACAAGATAGGCTCAAATCATAGACGGTAAGAAAACTCAGTCTTCTTGTACTTAAGTCGGCATTGTGCCTCTTGTATTTAATTCCGATGCAATTTCTGTCTTTCATCGTCAAAGAGAAGTTTCAAAGGATACAGTAAACTGGCAGTTGTGCATCGCAATCTAAAACTGGTGACACAGGAAAGGCTCAAAGCATAGACAATAAGAAGACTCAATTTGCTTGCACTTAAGTCAGCATTGTGCATTTTCTATTCAATTCTGATGCAATTTCTGTGTTTCATCGTCAAAGGCGAGGTCCAAGGGATACAGCAAACCTGCAGTTGTAAATCGGAAACTAAAACTGGTGACACAGGAAAGGCTCAAATCATAGACACTAAGAAAAGTCGGTCTTCTTGTACATAATTCGGCATTGTGACTTTTGTATTTAATTCCGATGCAAATGTTGCGTTACATCGTCAAAGTGAAGGTCCAAGGGATGCAGTAAACCTGCAGTTGTGCAACGGAATCTAAAGCTACTGACTCAGGAAAACCTCAAATCATAGACACTAAGTAATGTCAGACATCTTGTACTTAAGTAGGCATTGTGCCCTTTATATTTAATTCCGATGGAATTTTTGTGTTTCATCGTCAAAGTGAAGCTCCTAGGGATACAATAAATCTGAAGTGAAGCAACGGAATATAAAACTGGTATCACAAGATAGGCTAAAACATAGACGGTAAGAAAACTCAGTCTTCTTGTACTGAAGTCGGCATTGTGCATTTTGTACTTAATTCCGAAGGAATTTTTGTGTTCCATCGTCAAAGTAAAGGTCCAAGGGATACAGTAAACTTGAAGTGAAGCATCTGAATCTAAAACTGGTATCACAGAAAAGGTTCAAAACATAGACGATAAGAAGACTCTGTCGACTTGCGCTTATGTCGGCATTGTGCAATTTCTATTTAATTATGATGCCATTTCTGTGATTCATCGTCAAAGTCAAGGTCCAAGGGATACAGAAAACCTGCATTTGTTCATCGGAATCTCAAACTGGCGACACAGGAAAGGCCTAATTCATAGACACTGTTCTTGTACCTAAGTCGGCATTGTGCCTCTTGTATTTAATTCCGCTGCAATTTCTATCTTTCATCGTTAAAGTGAAGTTTCAAAAGCTACAGTAAACTGGCAGTTGTGCATCGGAATCTGAAACTAGTGACACAGGAAAGGCTCAAAACATAGGCAATAAGAAAAGTCAGTTTTCTTGTACTTAGTTCGGCATTGTTCCTTTCGTTTTTCATTCCGAAGCAATTTTTGTGTTTCATCGTCAAAGTGAAGGTCAAAGGGATACAGTAAACCTGAAGTGAAGCATTGGAATCTAAAACTGGTATCACAGGAACTTCTCAAAATATAGACAGTAAGAAAACTCAGTCTTTTTGTACTTAAGTCGGCATTGTGCTTTTTGTATTTACATCCGATGCAATATCTGTGTTTCATCGTCAATGTGAAGTTTCAAGAGATACAGTAAACCAGCAGTTGCGCATCGGAACCTAAAGCTGGTAACACAGTAAAGGCTCAAAACATAGACACTAAAAAAGTCAGTCTCCTTGTACTTAAGTCGGCATTGTGCCTTTTGTATTTAATTACCGAAACAATTTTTGTGTTTCATCGTCAAAGTGAATGTCCAAGGGATACAGTAAACCTACAGTCGTGCATGGGAATCTAAAAGTGGTGACACAGGAAAGTCTCAATACATAGACACTACGAAAAGTCAGTGTTCTTGTACTTATGTCTGCATTGTGCCCTTTGCATTTGTTTCCGACGCAATTTTTGTGTTTCACCGTCAAAGTGAAGGTCCAAGGGATACGGTAAACCTAAAGTCAACATCGGAATCAAAAACTGGTCTCACATGTAAGCCTCAGAACATAGACAGTAAGAAGACTGAGACTTCTTTGCACTCATGTCGGCATTGTGCCTTTTGTATTTAATTCTGATGCAATTTCTATGTTTCATCGTCAAAGTGAAGGTCCAAGGGATACAGTAAACCTGAGATGAAGCATCGGAATATAAAACTGGTATCACAGGAAAGGCTAAATACATAGACGATAAGAAGACTCAGTGTTCTTGTACTTAAGTCGGCATTGAGCGTCTTGTATTTAATTCCGATGCAATTTTTGTGTTTCATCGTCAAAGTGAAGGTCCAAGCTATACAGTAAATCTGAAGTGAAGCATCGGAATCTATAACTGGTATCACATGATAGGATCAAAGCATAGACGGTAAGAAGACTCAGTCATCCTGTACTTATTTCAGAATTGTGCATGTTGTATTTAATTCCGATGCAATTTTCGTGTTTCATCGTCAAAATGAAAGTCCAAGGGATACAGTAAACCTGTAGTTGCGCATCGGAATCAAAAACTGGTGACACATGAAAGTCTCAAAACATAGACACAAAGACAATTCAATCTTAACGTACTTAAGTCGGCATTCTGCCTTTTGTATTTAATTCCGACGCTACTTTTGTGTTTCATCGTCAAAGTGAAGGTCAAGGGATACAGTAAACCTGAAGAGAAGCATCGGAATCTTAAACTGTTCTCACAGGAATCGCTCAAATCATAGACGATAAGAAGCTTGAGTCTTATTGTACTTAAGTGGGCATTGTGATTTTGTATTTAGTTCCGATGCAATTTCTGTGTTTCATCGTCAATGTGAAGGTCCAAGGGATACAGTAAACCTGAAGTGAAGCATCGGATTCTAAAACTGGTCCCACAGGAAAAGCTCAAAGCATAGACGGTAAGAAGACTCAGATTACTTGAACTTAACTCGGCATTGTGCCTTTGGTATTAAATTCCGATACAATTTCTGTGTTTCATCGTCAATGTGAAGGTCCAAGGATACAGTAAACCTGCAGTTGTGCATCGGAATCTAAAACTGCTGACACAGGAAAGGCTCAAAACATAGACACTGAGTAAAGTCAGTCTACTTGTATTTCAGTCGGCATTGTGCCTTTTGTATTTAATTCCGATGCAATTTTTGAATTTCATCGTGAAAGTGAAGGTCCAAGGGATTCAGTAAACCTGAAGTGAAGCATCGGAATCTAAAACAGGTCTCACAGGAAAGGCTCAAAGTATAGATAGTAAGAAATCTGAGTCTTCACGTACCGAAGTCGGTATTGGGCATTTTGAACTTAATACCGATCCAATTTCTGTGTTTCATCGTCAATGTGAAGGTCCAACGGATACAGTAATCCTGCAGTTGTTCATTGGATTCTAATATTGGTGACACAGGAAAGGCTCAAATCATAGTCATAAAGAAATGTCAGTCTTCTTGTACTTAAGTCGGCATTGTGCCTTTTGTATTTAATTCCGATTCAATTTTTGTGTTTCATCGTCAAAGCAAAGGTCCAACGGATATAGTAAACCTGCAGTTGTGCAACGGAATCTAAAACTGGTGACACAGGAAAGATTCAAAAATAGACACTAAGAAAAGTCAGTCTTCTTGTACGTAAGTCGGCATTGTGCATTTTCTATTTAATTCCGATGCAATTTTTGTGTTCTATCGTCAGAGTGAAGGTCCAAGGGATACAGTAAACCTGAAGTGAAGTATCGGAATCTAAAACAGGTCTCACAGGAAAGGCTCAAAAGTATAGACGGTAACAAATCTCAGTCTTCTTGTCCTTAAGTCGGCATTGTGCCTTTTGTGTTTAATTCCGATGCAATTACTGTATGTCATGGTCAATGTGAAGGTCCAAGGCATACTGAAAACCTGAAGTTGTGCATCGGAAACTAAAAGTGGTGACACAGGAAAGGCTCAAACCATAGACACAAAGAAAAGTCAGTCTTCTTTTACTTAAGTCGGCATTGTGCCTTTTGCATTTAATTCCGATGCAATTGTTGTGGTTCATCGTCATAGTGAAGGTCCAAGGGATACAGTAAACCTGAAGTGAAGCATAGGAATGTAAGACAGGTCACACAGGAAAGGCTCAAAGCATAGACGGTAACAAATCTCAGTCTTCTTGTACTTCAGTCGGCTTCGTGCCATTTGTGTTTAATTCCGATGCAATTACTGTATTTCATGGTCAACGTGAAGGTCCAAGGCATACTGAAAACCTGCAGTTGTGCATCGGAAACTAAAAGTGGTGACACAGCAAAGGCTCAAACCATAGACACAAAGAAAAGTCAGTCTTCTTTTACTTAAGTCGGCATTGTGCTTTTTGCATTATATTCCGCTGCAATTGTTGTGATTCATCGTCATAGTGAAGGTCGAAGGGATACAGTAAACCTGAAATGAAGCATCCGAATTTAAAACTGCTTCACAGGAAATGCTCAAAACATAGACTGTAAGAAGATTCAGTCTTCTTTGTACTTATTTCGGCATTGTTCCGCTTGTAATTAATTCCGATGCAAATTTTTGTGATTCATCGTCAAAATGAAGGTCCAAGGGATACAGTAAACCTGCAGTTGTTCATCGGAATCTAACATTTATGACACTGGAAAGGCTCAAATCATAGACACAAAGACAATTCAGTGTTCTTGTACTTAAGTCGGCATTGTGCCTTTTGTATTTAATTCCGATTCGATTTCTGTGTTTCATCTTCAAAGTGAAGGTCCAAGGGATACAGTAAACCTGCAGTTATTCATCGGAATCTAAAACTGGTGACACAGGAAAGGCTCAAATCATAGACACTAAGAAAAGTCAGTCTACTTGTACTTATGTCGGCATTATGCCTTGTGAAATTAATTCCGATGCAATTTCTGTGTTCCATCGTCAAAGTGAAGGTCCAATTGATACAGTAAACCTGCAATTGTGCATCGGAATCTGAAACTTGTGACACATTAAAGCCCCAAAACATAGACACTAAGACAATTCAGTCTTCTTGCACTTAAGTCGGCATTGTACCTCTTGTATTTAATTCCGTTGCAATTTTTGTGTCTCATCGTCAAAGTGAAGGTCCAAGGGGTACAGTAAACCTGCAGTTGTGCATCGGAATCTAAAACTGGTGACACAGTAAAGGTTCAAAACATAGACACTAAGAAAAGTAAGTCTTCTTGTACGTAAGTCGGCATTGTGAATTTTGTATTTAATTCCGATGCAATTGTTGTGTTCCATCGTCAAAGTGAAGGTCCAAGGGATACAGTAAACCTGAAGTGAAGCAACGAAATCGGGAACTGGTCTCACAGGAAAGGCTCAAAACATAGACTGTAAGAACACTCAGTCTTCTTGTACTTCAGTCAGCATTGTGCCTTTTGTAATTGAACCCGACGCAATTACTGCGTTTCATCGTCAATGTGAAGTTCAAGAGATACAGTAAACCAGCAGTTGTGCATCGGAATCTAAAGCTGGTGACACAGGAACGGCTCAAAATATAGACACTAAGAAATATCAGTCATCTTGTACTTAATTCGGCATTGTGAGTTTTGTATTTAATTCCGATGCAATTTTTGTGTTTCATCGTCAAAGTGAATGTCCAAGGAATAGAGTAAACCTGCAGTTGTGCATCGGAATCTAAAACTGGTGACACAGGAAAGGCTCAAAACATAGACACTAACAAAAGTCAGTCTTCTTGTACTCAAATGGGCATTGTGACTTCACCATTTAATTCCGATGCTACTTTCGTTTTTCATCGTCAGAATGAAGGTCCAAGAGATACACTAAACCTAAAGTGAAGCATCAGAATCTAAAACTGGTCTCTCATGAAAGTCTCAAAACATAGACAGATAGAAGACTCAGCCTTATTTTGCACTTATGTCGGCATTGTGCCTTTTGTATTTAATTTCGATGCAATTTTTGCATTCCATCGTCAAAGTGAATGTCCAAGGGATACAGTAAACCTAAAGTGAAGCATCCGAATCTAAAACTGATCTGACAGGAAAGGCTCAAAACATAGACAGTAAAAAGACTCAGTCCTCCTGTACTTATATCGGCATTGTGAATATTGTATTTAGTTCCGATGCAACTTCTGTGATTCATCGTGAAAGTGGAGGTCCAAGGGGTACAGTAAATCTGCAGTTGCTCATTGGAATCTAATATTGGCGACAAAGGAAAAGCTCAAATCATAGACATTAAGAAAATAGTCAGTCTTCTTGTACTTAAGTCGGCATTGTGCATTTTGTAATTAATTCCTATGAAATTTTTGGGTATCGTCGTCAAAATGAAGAACAAAGGGATACAGTAAACCAGCAGTTGTGCATCTGAATCTAAAACTGGTGACACAGGGAAGGCTCAAACATACACACCAAGAAATGTCAGTCTTCTTGTTCATAGGTCGGCATTGTGTTTTTTTATTTTATTCCGATGCTATTTTTGTGTTTCGTCGTCAAAGTGAGCGTCCAGGTGATACAGTAAACCTACAGTTGTGCATCGGAATCTAAAACTGGTCTCACAGGAAAGGCTCAAAACATAGACGGTAAGAAAACTCAGTCTTCTAGTACTTAAGTCGGCATTGTGCCTTTAGAATTTAATTGCGATGCAATTTCTGGGTTTCATCGTCAATGTGAAGGTCTAATGGATACAGTACCCTGCACTTGTCCTTCGGAATCTAAAACTGGTGACAAAGGAAAGGCTCAAATCATAGTCACTAAGAAAAGTCAGTCTTCTTGTACTTAATTCGGCATTGTGCCTTTTGTATTTAATTCCGATGCAATGTTTGTGTTTCATCGTCAAAGTGAAGTTCCAAGGGATACAGTAAACCTGAAGTGAAGCATCGAAATCAAAAACTGGTCTCACAGGAAAGGCTCAAAGGCTTAGACAGTAAGAAGACTCAGTCCTGTGGTACTTAAATCGGCATTGTGAATTTTGTATTTAATTCCGATGCAAGTTCTGTGTTTCATCGTCAATGAGAAGGTCCATGGGATACTGTAAACCTGCAGCTGTTCATCAGAATGTAACATTGGTGACACAGAATAGGCTCAAGTCATAGACATTAAGAAAAGTCAGTCTTCTTGTACATAAGTCGGCATTGTGCCTTTTGTATTTAATTCCGATGCTATTTTTGTGTTTCATCGTCAAAGGGAATGTCCAGGCGATACAGTTAACCGAAAAGGAAGCATCGGAATCTAAAATTAATCTCACAGGAAAGGCTCAAAACATAGACAGTAATAACACTCAGTCTTCTTGTACCTGTGTCGGAATTGTGCATTTTTTACTTAATTCCGATACAATTTCTGTGTTTCCACTTCAAAGTGAAGGTCCAAGGGATACAGTAAGAATGCTGTTGTGCATCGGAGTCTAAAACTGGTGATACGGGAAAGGCTCAAAACATAGACACTAAGAAAAGTCAGTCTTCATGTACTTAAGTTGGCATTGTGCATTTTGTATTTAATTCCGATGCAATTTTTGTGTTTCATCGTCAAAGTGAATGTCCAAGGGAAAGAGTAAATCTAAATTGAAGCATCGAAATCTAAAACTGGTCCCATAGGAAAGGCTCAAAACATTGACAGTAAGAAGACTCAGTGTTCTTGTACTTAAGTCGCCATTGTGGCTTTTGTATTTAATTCCGATGCAATTTCTGTGTTTCATCGTCAGAGTGAAGGTCCAAGTGATACAGTAAACTGTGGTGAAGCATCGGAATCGAGAACTGGAGACACAGGAAAGCTCAAAACATAGACACTAAGAAAAGTCAGTCTTCTTGTGCTTAAGTCAGGATTGCGCCTTTTGTATTTAATTCCCATGCAATTTCTGTGTTTCATCGTCAAAGTGAAGGTCCAAGGGATACAGTAAGCCAGAAGTGAAGCATCGGATTCTAAAACTGGTTTCACAGGAAAGGCTCAAATCATAGACACTAAGAAAAGTTAGTCTTCTTGATCTTAAGTCAGCATTGTGTCTTTTGTATTTAATTCCGATACAATATTTGTGTCTCATCGTCAAAGTGAAGGTCCAAGGAATACAGTAAAACCTAAGTGACGCATCGGAATCTAAAACTGGTCTCACAGGAAAGGCTCAAAACATAGACAGAAAGAAGAGTCAGTCTTCTTGTACTTAAGTCGGCATTGTGACCTTTGTATTAAATTCCGATGCAATTTCTGTGTCTCATCGTCAATGTGAAGGTCCAAGGGATACAGTAAACCTGCAGTTATTCATCGGAATCTAAAACTGGTGACACAAGAAAGGCTCATATCATAAACACTAAGAAAAGTCATTCTATTTGTACTTAAGTTGGCATTGTGACTTTTGTATTTAAATCCGACGCAATCTATGCATTTCATAGTCAAAGTGAAGGTCCAAGGTATACAGTAAACCTGCAGTCGTGCATCGGAATCTAAATCTGGTGACACAGGAAAGGCTCAAAACATTGACACTAAGAAAAGCCAGTCTTCTTGTACTTAAGTGGGCATTGTGCGTTTTGTATTTAATTCCGATGCAATTTTTGGGCTTCATCGTCAAAGTGAAGGTCCTAGGGATACAGTAAACCTGAAGTGAAGCATCGGAATCTAAAACTGGTCTCACAGGAAAGACTCAAATCATAGACACTAAGAAACGTCAGTCTTCTTGTACTTAAGGGGGCATTGTGCGTTTTGTAATTAATTCCGATGCAATTTTTGTGCTTCATCGTCAAAGTGAATGTCCAACGGATGCGGTAAACTTGAAGTGAAGCATCGGAATTTAGAACGGGTCTCACAGGAAAGGCCCAAAACATAGGCAGTAAGAAGACTCCGTCTTCTTGTACTTATGTCGGCATTGTGCCTTTTGTATTTAATTCCGATGCAATCTTTGTGTTTCATCGTGTATCCGAAGGTCGAAGCGATACACTAAACCTGTAGTGAAGCATGGGAATCAAAAAAATTGGTCAAACAGGAAAGGCTCAAATCATAGACACTAAGAAAAGTCAGACCTCTTGTTCTTAAGTCAGCATTGTGCCTTTTGTATTTAATTCCGATGGAATTTTTGTGTTCCATCGTCAAAGTGAAAGTCCAAGGGATACAGTAAACCTGCAGTTGTGCATCGGAATCTAAAACTGGTGACACAGGGAAGGCTCAAAACATAGACACTAAGAAAAGTTAAGCTTCTTGTATATAGTCGGAATTGTGTCTTTTGTATTCAATTCCGATGAATTTATTGTGTTTCATCGTCAACGTGAAGGTCAAAGGGATACAGTAAACTTTAAGTGGCGCATAGTAATCTAAAACTGGTCTCACAGGAAAGGCTTAAAACGTAGACAGTAAGAAGAGTCAGTCTTATTGTACTTAAGTCGGCATTGAGATTCTTGTATTTAATTCCGATGTAATTTCTGTGTTTCTTCGTCAAAGGGGAGGTCCAAGCGATACATTAAACTGAAGTGAAGCTGCGGAATCTAAAACTGGTAAGAAAGGAAACCTCAAAACATAGACACTAAGGAAACTCAGTCTTCTTGTACTTAAGTCGGCATAGTGCCTTTTGTATTTAATTCCGATGCAAGTATTGTGTTTCATTGTCAAATTGAAGGTCCAAGCGATACAGTAAACCTTAAGTGAAGCATCGGAATCTAAAACTGGTCTCACAGGAGAGGCTTAAAACATAGACTGTAAGAGGAGTCAGTCTTCTTGTACCTAAGTCGGCATTGTGTCTTTTGTATTTAATTCCGATGCAATTTCTGTGTTTCATCGTCAATGTGAAGGTCCAAGGGATACAATAAACCTGCAGTTGTTCATTGGAATCTAATTTTGATGACGCAGGAAAGGGTCAACTCATAAACATTAAGAAAAGTCAGTCTTATTGTACTTAAGAAGGCATTGTGACTTTTGTACTTAATTCCGATGCAATTTTTGTGTTTCATCGTCAAAGTGAAGGCGCAAGGGATACCATGAACCTGAAGTGAAGCATCGGAATCTAAAACTGGTCTCACAGGAGAGCCCCAAAACATTGAAAGTAAGAATACTCAGTCTTCTTGTACTTAAGTCGGCATTGTGTGTTTTGTATTTAATACCGATGCAAATTATGTGTTTCATCGTCAAAGAGAAGTTCCAAGGTTACAGTAAAACCGGAAGTGAAGCATCGGAATCCAAAACTAGTCTCACAGAACGTTCAAAGCATAGACACCAAGTTATTAAGTCTTCTTGTACTTAAGTCGGCATTGTGCCTTTTGTATTTAATTCCGATGCAATTTCTGTGTTTGATGGCCAAAGTGGAGGTCCAAGGGATACAGTAAACCGGCAGTTGTTCAACGGAAACTAAAACTGGTGACCCGGGAAAGGCTCAAATCATAGACACTAAGAAAAGTCAGTCTTCCTGTACTTAAGTCGGCATAGTGCTTTTGCATTTAATTCCGATGCAATTTTTGCGTTTCATCATCAAAGTGACGGTCCAAGGGATACAGTAAACCTGCAGTTGCGGATCAGAATCCAAAACTGGTGACACAGAAAAGCTCAAAACATAGACACTATGAAAAGTCAGTCTCCTTTTACTTAAGCCGGCATTGTGCAGTTTGTATTTAATTCCGATGCGATTTTTGTGTTTCATCATCAAAGATAAAGTCCAAGAGATACAGTAAACTGAAGAGAAGCATCGGAATCTAAAACTGGTAACTTAGGAAAGCTCAAAACATAGACACTAAGAAAAGTCAGTCTTCTTGTACCTTCGTCGGCATTGTGGTTTTTGCATTTAATTCCAATGCAATTTTTGTGTTTCATCGTCAAAGTGAAGGTCCAAGGAATACAATGAATCTGAAGTGAGGCTTCGGAAATAAAACAGGTCTCACAGGAAAGGCTCAAGACATTGACAGTAGGAAGACTCAGTCTACTTGTACTTAAGTCGGCATTGTGGATTTTGGATTTAATTCCGTTGCAATATCTGTGTTTTATCGGCAACGGGAGAGTCCAAGGGATACAGTAAACTGAAGTGAAGCATCGGAATCTAAAACTGGTGACACAGGATAGCTCAAATCGTAGACACTAAGAAAAGTCAGTCTTCTTGTACTTATGTAGGCAATGTGCCTTTTGTATTTAATTCGGATGCAAGTTTTGTGATTCATCGTCAAAGTGAATGTCTAAGGGATACAGTAAACCTACGGTGAAATCTCGGAATCTAAAACTGGTCTCACAGGAAAGGCTCTAAGCATAGACAGTAAGAAGACTCAGTCTCCTTGTACTAAGTCGGCATCATGCCTTTTGTATTTAATTCCGATGCAATTTCTGTGTATCATCGTCAATGTGAAGCTCCAAGGGATACAGTAAACCTGAAGTGAAGCCTCGGAATCAAAAACAGGTCTCACAGGAAAGGCTCATGACATTGACAGTAGGAAGACGCAGTCTTCTTGTACTGAAGTCGGCATTGTGAATTTTGTATTTAATTCCGATGCAATTTTTGTCTTTCATCGTCATTGTTAAGGTCCAAGCGATACAATAAACTTGCAGTTGTGCATCGGAATCTAAAACTGGTGACACAGTAAAGGTTCAAATCATAGACTCTAAGACAAGTCAGTCTTCTTGTACTTAAGTAGGTGTGGGCATTGTGTATTTAATTCCAATGAAATTTTTGTGTTTCATCGTTATTGTGAAGGTCCAATGGATACAGTAAACCTGCAGTTGTACATCGGAATCTACAGCTCATGACACAGATAAGGTTCAAATCATAGACACTAAGGAAAGTAAGTCTTCTTGTAGTTAAATCGGCATTGTGCCTTTTGTATGTAATTCCGATGCAATTTTGGTGTTTCATCTTCAAAGTGAAGGACCAAGGGATACAGTAGGCCTGAAGTGAAGCATCGGAATCTAAAACAGGTCCCACAAGAAAGGCTCAAAACATAGACGTCAAGAAACTTCTGTATTCTTGTATTTAAGTCGGCATTGTGACTTTTGTATTTAATTCCGATGCTATTTTTGACTTTCCTCTTCAAAGTGAAGGTCCAACAGATACAGTATCTGTATACGGAATCTAAAACTGGTCTCACAGGAAAGGCTCAAAACATAGACAGTAATAAGACTCCGTCTTCTTGAACCTATGTCGGCATTGTGCCTATTGTATTTAATTCCGATTCAATTTCTGTGTTTCATCGTCAACGTGAAGGTCCAAGTGCTACACTAAATCTGCAGTTGTTCATTGGAGTCAAATATTGGTGACACAGGAAAGGTTCAAATCATAGACATTAACTTTTGTATTTAATTCCGATGCAATTTTTGTGTTTCATCGTCAAAGTGAAGGTCCAAGAGGTTCAGTAAACCTGTATTGAAGCATAGGAATTTAAATTGGTCTCACAGGAAAGGCGCAAAAGATAGACGGTAAGAAGACTCAGTCTTGTTCTTTAGTGGGCCTTGTGAGTTTCGTATTTAATTCCGATTCAATTTCTGTGTTTCATTGTTCATGTGAGGGTCCAAAGGATACAGTGAACCTGAAATTGCGCAACGGAATCAACAACTGGTGACAGAGAAAGGGCTTAAATCATAGACACTAAGAAAAGTCAGTCTTCTTGTACTTACGACGCCATTGTGCATTTTGATTTTAATTCCGATGCAACTTTTGTCACTCATCGTCAAAGTGAAGGTCCAAGGGATACAGTAAACCAAAAGTGAAGCATCGGAATCCAAAACTGGTCTCACTGGAAAGGCCCAAAAATAGACTGTAAGAAAACACAGTCTTCTTGGACTTAGGTCGTCATTGTGCCTTTTGTATTTAAATCCGATGCAATTTATGTGTTTCATCGTCAATGTGAAGTTTAAAGAGATAGAGTAAACCTGCAGTTGTGCATCGGAATCTAAAGCCAGTGACACAGGAAAGACTCAAAACATAGACACTAAGAGAAGTCAGTCTTCTTATACTTAACTCGGCATTGTGCTTTTTGTATTTAATTCCGATGCAATATCTGTGTTTCATCGTCAAAGTGAAGGTCCCAGGGATACAGTAAACCTGCAGTTGCTCATCGGAATCTAAAACTGGTGGCATAGGAAAGGCTCAAATCATGGACACTAAGAAAAGTCAGTCTTCTTGTACTTAGGTCGGCATAGAGCTTTTGTATTTAATTCCGATGCAATTTTTGCGTTTCATCGTCAAAGAGAAGGTCCAAGGGATACAGTAAAGCTGCAGTTGTGCATCAGAATCTATAACGGCTGACACAGGAAAGGCTCAATACATAGACGATAAGAAAACACAGTCCTCTTGTACTAAAGTCGGCTTTGTGCATTTTGTATTTCAATCCGATGCAATTTATGTGTTTCATCGTCAATGTGAAGCTTCAAAAGATAGAGTGAACCTGCAGTTGTGCATCGGAATCTAAAACTCATGACACAGAAAAGACTCAAAGCATAGTCACTAAGAAAAGTCAGTCCTCTGATTCTGAAGTCGGTATTGTGCCTGTTGTATATAATTCCGATTCAAACTTTGAGTTTCATCGTCAATGTGAAGGTTCAAGGCATACAGTAACCTGCAGTCGTGCATCGGAATCGAAAACTGGTGACAGAGGGAAGGCTCAAATCATAGACACTAAGAAAAATCAGTCTTCCTGCACTTAAGTCGGCATTGTGCATTTTGTATTTCATTCCGATGCAATTTTTGTGTTTCATCGTCAATGTGTAGGTCCAATGAATACAGTAAACCGGCAGTTGTGCAACGGAATGTAAAACTCGTGACACAGAAAACGCACAAAACATAGACACTAAGAACAGTCAGGCTTCTTGTACTTACGTCAGCTTTGTACCCTTTGTATTTAATCCTGATGCAATTTTTGTGTTTCATCGCCAAAGTGAAGCTCCTAGGGATACAGTAAACCTGAAGTGAAGCATCGGAATTCAAAACTGGACTCACAGGAAACGCACAAATCATAGACACTAAGAAAAGTCAGTCTTCTTGTAGTTAAGCCGGCATTGTGCCTTATGTATTTAATTCCGATGCAATTTTTGTGTTTCATCACCAATGTGAAGGTCCAAGGGATACAGTAAACCTGCAATTGTGCATCGGAATCTAAAACATGTGACACAGGAAAGGTTCAAAACATAGACACTAAGAAAAGTCAGTCCTCCTGTACTTAAGTCGGCATTGTGCTTTTTGTATTTGATTCTGATGCAATTTCTGTGTTTCATCGACAAAGTGAAGGTCCAAAGGGTACAGTAAACCTGCAGCACTTCATCGGAATCTAAAACTAGTGACATTGGAACGGCTAAAATCATGGACACTAAGAAAAGTCAGTCTTCTTGTACTTAAGTCGGCATAGTGCTTTTGCATTTAAATCCGATGCAATTTTTGCGTTTGATCGTCAAAGTGAAGGTCCAAGGTATACAGTAAACCAGCAGTTGTGCATCGGAATCTAAAACTGATGTTCAGGAAAGTCTAAATTCATAGACACTAACAAAAGTCAGTCTTCTTATACTTGTGCATTTTGCATTTAAATCCGATGCTATTTTTGTGTTTCATCGTCAAAGTGCAGCTAATAGGGATACAGTAAACCGTAAGTGAAGCATCCGAATCGAAAAATTGTCTCACAGGAAAGGCTCAAATCATAGACACTAAGAAAAGTCAGTGTTCTTGTAGTTAGTTCGGCATTTTGCTTTATGTAATTTGTTCTGATGCAATTTTTGTGTATCATCGCCAACGTGAAGGTCCAAGGGATACAGTAAACCTGCAATTGTGCGTCGGAATCTAAAACTTGTGACACAGGAAAGGCTCAAAACATAGACACTATGAAAAGTCAGTCCTCCTGTCCTTAAGTCGGCATTGTGCATTTTCTATTTAATTCCGATGCAATTTTTGTGTTTCATCGTCAAAGTAAAGGTCCAAGCGGTTCAGTAAACCTGAAGTGAAGCATAGGAATGTTAAACTGGTCTCACAGGAAAGGCTCAAAACATAGACGGTAAGAAGACTCAGTCTTATTCTTTGGTGGGACTTGTGAGTTTCGTATTTAATTCCGATTCAATTTCTGTGTTTCATTGTCCATGTGAAGGTCCAAAGGATACAGTGAACCTGAATTTGCGCAACGAAATCAACAACTGGTGACAGAGAAAAGGCTTAAAACATAGACACTAAGAAAAGTCAGTCTTCTTGTACTTAAGACGCCATTGTGCATTTTGATTTTAATTCCGATGCAACTTTTGTCACTCATCGTCAAAGTGAAGGTCCAAGGGATACAGTAAACCTAAAGTGAAGCATCGGAATCCAAAACTGGTCTCACAGGAAAGGCCCAAAAATAGACCGTAAGAAAACACAGTCTTCTTGTACTTAGGTCGGCATTGTGCCTTTTGTATTTAAATCCGATGCAATTTATGTGTTTCATCGTCAATGTGAAGTTTAAAGAGATAGAGTAAACCTGCAGTTGTGCATCGGAATCTAAAGCCAGTCACACAGGAAAGACTCAAAACATAGACACTAAGAGAAGTCAGTCTTCTTATACTTAACTCGGCATTGTGCCTTTTGTATTTAATTCCGATGCAATATCTGTGATTCATCGTCAAAGTGAAGGTCCCAGGGATACAGTAAACCTGCAGTTGCTCATCGGAATCTAAAACTGGTGGCATAGGAAAGGCTCAAATCATGGACACTAAGAAAAGTCAGTCTTCATGTACTTAGGTCGGCATAGAGCTTTTGTATTTAATTCCGATGCAATTTTTGCGTTTCATCATCAAAGTGAAGGTCCAAGGGATACAGTAAACCTACAGTTGTGCATCGGAATCTATAACGGCTGACACAGGAAAGGCTCAATACATAGACGATAAGAAAACACAGTCCTCTTGTACTAAAGTCGGCTTTGTGCATTTTGTATTTCAATCCGATGCAATTTATGTGTTTCATCGTCAATATGAAGTTTCAAAAGATAGAGTAAACCTGCAGTTGTGCATCGGAATCTAAAACTCAAGACACAGAAAAGACTCAAAGCATAGTCACTAAGAAAAGTCAGTCCTCTGGTTCTGAAGTCGGTATTGTGCCTGTTGTATTTAATTCCGATTCAATTTTTGTGTTTCATCGTCAATGTGAAGGTCCAAGGCATACAGTAAACTGCAGTCGTGCATCGGAATCGAAAACTGGTGACAGAGGAAAGGCTCAAATCATAGACACTAAGAAAAATCAGTCTTCCTGCACTTAAGTCGGCATTGTGCATTTTGTATTTCATTCCGATGCAATTTTTGTGTTTCATCGTCAATGTGTAGGTCCAATGAATACAGTAAACCGGCAGTTGTGCATCGGAATGTAAAACTCGTGACACAGAAAACGCACAAAACATAGACACTAAGAACAGTCAGGCTTCTAGTACTTACGTCAGCATTGTGCCCTTTGTATTTAATCCCGATGCAATTTTTGTGTTTCATCGCCAAAGTGAAGCTCCTAGGGATACAGTAAACCTGAAGTGAAGCATCGGAATTCAAAACTGGACTCACAGGAAACGCTCAAATCATAGACACTAAGAAAAGTCAGTCTTCTTGTAGTTAAGACGGCATTGTGCCTTATGTATTTAATTCCGATGCAATTTTTGTGTTTCATCGCCAATGTGAAGGTCCAAGGGATACAGTAAACCTGCAATTGTGCATCGGAATCTAAAACATGTGACACAGGAAAGGCTCAAAACATAGACACTAAAAAAAGTCAGTCCTCCTGTACTTAAGTCGGCATTGTGCCTTTTGTATTTGATTCTTATGCAATTTCTGTGTTTCATTGACAAAGTGAAGTTCCAAGGGGTACAGTAAACCTGCAGCACTTCATCGGAATCTAAAGCTAGTGACATTGGAACGGCTAAAATCATGGACACTAAGAAAAGTCAGTCTTCTTGTACTTAAGTCGGCATAGTGCTTTTGTATTTAATTCCGATGCAATTGTTGCGTTTGATCGTCAAAGTGAAGGTCCAAGGTATACAGTAAACCAGCAGTTGTGCATCGGAATCTAAAACTGGTGTTCAGGAAAGTCTAAAATCATAGACACTAAGAAAAGTCAGTCTTCTTATACTTGTGCTTTTTGCATTTAAATCCGATGCTATTTTTGTGTTTCATCGTCAAAGTGAAGCTCCTAGGGATACAGTAAACCTGAAGTGAAGCATCCGAATCGAAAACTTGTCTCACAGGAAAGGCTCAAATCATAGACACTATGAAAAGTCATTCCTCCTGTCCTTAAGTCGGCATTGTGCATTTTGTATTTAATTCCGATGCAATTTTTGTGTTTCATTGTTCATGTGAAGGTCCAAAGGATACAGTGAACCTGAATTAGCGCAACGGAATCAACAACTGGTGACAGAGAAAAGGCTTAAATCATAGACACTAAGAAAAGTCAGTCTTCTTGTACTTAAGACGCCATTGTGCATTTTGATTTTAATTCCGATGCAACTTTTGTCACTCATCGTCAAAGTGAAGGTCCAAGGGATACAGTAAACGTAAAGTGAAGCATCGAAATCCAAAACTGGTCTCACTGGAAAGGCCCAAAAATAGACAGTAAGAAAACACAGTTTTCTTGTACTTAGGTCGGCAATGTGCCTTTTGTATTTAAATCCGATGCAATTTATGTGTTTCGTCGTCAATGTGAAGTTTAAAGAGATAGAGTAAACCTGCAGTTGTGCATCGGATTCTAAAGCCAGTGGCACAGGAAGGACTTAAAACATAGACACTAAGAGAAGTCAGTCTTCTTATACTTAACTCGGCAATGTGCCTTTTGTATTTAATTCCGATGCAATATCTGTGATTCATCGTCAAAGTGAAGGTCCCAGGGATACAGTAAACCTGCAGTTGCTCATCGGAATGTACAACTGGTGGCATAGGAAAGGCTCAAATCATGGACACTAAGAAAAGTCTGTCTTCTTGTACTTAGGTCGGCATAGAGATTTTGTATTTAATTTCGATGCAATTTTTGCGTTTCATCGTCAAAGTGAAGGTCCACGGGATACAGTAAACCTGCAGTTGTGCATCGGAATCTATAACGGCTGACACAGGAAAGGCTCAATACATAGACGATAAGAAAACACAGTCTTCTTGTACTAAAGTCGGCATTGTGCATTTCGTATTTCAATCCGATGCAATTTATGTGTTTCATCGTCAATGTGAAGTTTCAAAAGATAGAGTAAACCTGCAGTTGTGCTTCGGAATCTATAGCCGGTGACACAGGAAAGTCTCAAAACATAGACACTAAGGGAAGCCACTGTTCTTGTACTTAAGTCGGTATTGTGCCTTTTGTATTTAATACCGATGCGATTTCTGTGTTTCATCGACAAAGTGAAGGTCCAACGGATACAGTAAACCTACAGTTGTGCATCGGAATCTAAAACTGGTGATTCAGGAAAGGCTAAAATCATACACACCAAGAAAAGTCAGTCTTCCTATACTTAAGACGGCATTGTGCTTTTTGCATTTTATTCCGACGCTATTTTTGTGTTTCATCGGCAAAGTAAATGTTTAAGGGATACAGTAAACCTAAAGTCAAGCATCGGAATCTAAAACTGGTGACAGAGGAATGGCTCAAATCATTGACACTAAGTAAAGTGTGTCTTCTTGTACTTAAGTCGGCATTGTGCCTTTTGTATTTAAATCCGACAAAATTTTTGTGAATCATCGTCAATGTGAAGGTCTAAGGGATGCAGTGAACCCGCAGTTATGCAACGGTTCTAAAACTGGTGACAGAGGAAATTCTCAAATCATAGACACTAAGTAAAGTCAGTCTTCTAGTACTTAGGTCGGCATTGTGCATTTTGTATTTGATTCCGATGCAATTTTTGTTTTTCATCGTCAATGTGAAGGTCCAAGGCATGCAGTAAACCTTCAGTTGTGCATCGGAATCTAAAACTCATGACACAGAAAAGACTCAAAGCATAGTCACTAAGAAAAGTCAGTCCTCTGGTTCTGAAATCGGTATTGTGCCTGTTGTATTTAATTCCGATTCAATTTTTGTGTTTCATCGTCAATGTGAAGGTCCAAGGCATACAGTAAACTGCAGTCGTGCATCAGAATCGAAAACTGGTGACAGAGGAAAGGCTCAAATCACAGACACTAAGAAAAATCAGTCTTCCTGCACTTAAGACGGCATTGTGCATTTTGTATTTCATTCCGATTCAATTCTTGTGTTTCATCGTCAATGTGTAGGTCCAATGAATACACTAAACCGGCAGTTGTGCATCGGAATGTAAAACTCGTGACACAGAAAAGGCACAAAACATTGACACTAAGAACAGTCAGGCTTCTTGTACTTAAGTCAGCATTGTGCCCTTTGTATTTAATCCCGATGCAATTATTGTGTCTCATCGCCAAAGTGAAGCTCCTAGGGATACAGTAAACCTGAAGTGAAGCATCGGAATTCAAAGCTGGACTCACAGGAAACGCTCAAATCATAGACACTAAGAAAAGTCAGTCTTCTTGTAGTTAAGACGGTATTGTGCCTTATGTATTTAATTCCGATGCAATTTTTGTGTTTCATCGCCAATGTGAAGGTCCAAGGGATACAGTAAATCTGCAATTGTGCATCGGAATCTAAAACATGTCACACAGGAAAGGCTCAGAACATAGACACTAAGAAAAGTCAGTCCTCCTGTGCTTAAGTCGACATTGTGCATTTTGTATTTGATTCTGATGCAATTTCTGTGTTTCATCGACAAAGTAAAGGTCCAAGGGGTACAGTAAACCTGAAGCAGTTCATCGGAATCTAAAACTAGTGACATAGGAACGGCTGAAATCATTAACACTAAGAAAAGTCAGTCTTCTTGTACTTAAGTCGGCATAGTGCTTTTGTATTTAATTCCGATGCAATTTTTGCGTTTGATCGTCAAAGTGAAGGTCCAAGGTATACAGTAAACCTGCAGTTGTGCATCGAAATCTAAAACCAGTGACTCAGAAAAGGCTAAAATCATAGACACTACGAGAAGTCAGTCTTCTTATACTTAAGACGCATTGTGCTATTTGCATTTAATTCCGAAGCAATTTTTGTGTTTCAACGTTCATGTGAAGGTCCAAGGGATACAGTAAACCTGCAGTTGTGCATCGGATTCTAAAACTGGTGACATAGTAAAGGCTCAAATGATAGACACTAAGTAAAGTCAGTCTTCTTGTACTTAGGTTCTCATTTTGCATTTTGTATTTAATTCCGAAGAATATTTGTGTTTCATCGTCAAAGTGAAGGTACAAGAGTTTCAGTGAACCTGAAGTGAAGCATAGGAATTTTAAACAGGTCTCACAGGAAAGGCTCAAAATATAGACGGTAAGAAATGTCAGACTTCTTGCACTTAAGTCGGTCATGTCCATTTTGTATTTAATTCCAATGCAATTTTGGCATTTCATCGTCAAAGTGAAGGCCTAAGGGATACAGTAAACCTGCAGTTGTGCATCGGAATCTAAATCTGCTGACACAGGAAAGGCTCAAAACATAGATGGTAAGAAAATTCAGTATCCTTGTACTTAAGTGGACATTGTGCCTTTTGTATAGTATTCCGATGGTAATTTTGAGTTTCATCGTCAAAGTGAAGGTCCAACGGATACAGTAAACCTGAAGTGAAGCATCGCAATCTAAAACTGGTCTCACATTAAGGGCTCAAATCATAGACAGCAAGAAGACTCCGTCTCCTTAAACTTATGTCGCCATTGTGCCTTTTGTATTTAGTTCCGATTCAATTTCTGTGCTTCATCGTCAACGTGAAGGTCCCAGGGCTACAGTAAAAATGCAATTGTTTATTGGATTCTAATATTGGTGACACAGGAATGGCTCAAATCATAGACACTAAGAGAAGTCAGTCTTCTTGTACTTAAGTCAGCATTGTGGATTTTGTATTAAATTCCGACGCAATTTTTGTGTTTCATTGTCAAAGTGAAGGTCCAAGGGATACAGTAAACATAAAGTGAAGCATCGGAATCAAAACTGGGCTCACAGGAAAGGCTCAAATCATATACGGTAAGAAAACACAGTCTTCTTGTACATAAGACGGAACTGTGCCTTTTATATCTAAATCCGATGCAATTTATGAGTTTCATCGTCAATGTGAAGTTTCAAGAGATAGAGTAAACCTGCAGTTGTGCATCGGAATCTAAAGCCGGTGATACAGGAAAGACTCAAACCATAGACACTAAGAGAAGTCAGTCTTCTAGTACTTAAGTCAGCATTGTGCCTTTTGTATTTAGTTCCGATGCAATTTCTGTGATTCTTCGTCAAAGTGAAGATCCAAGGGATACAGAAAATCTGCAGTTGATCATCGGAATCTAAAACTGGTGACATAGGAAAGGCTAAAATCATGGACACTAAGAAAAGTCAGTCTTCTTGTACTTAAGTCGGCATAGTGCTTTTGTATTTAATTCCGATGCAATTTTTGCGGTTCATCGTCAAAGTGAAGTTCAGAGAGATACAGTAAACCTGCAGTTGTGCATATGAAACTAAAACTGGTGACAGAGGGAACTCTCAAATCATAGACACTGAGTAAAGTCAGTCTTCTTGTACTGAAGTCGGCGTTATGCATTTTGTATTTAATTCCGATGCAATTTTTGTGTCTCATCGTCAATGTGAAGGTCCAATGGATACAGTAAACCTGCAGTTGTGCAATGGAATCTAAAACTCAAGACACAGAAAGGGCTAAACACATAGTCACCAAGAAAAGACAGTCTACTTGTACTTCAGTCGGCATTGTGTTTTTTGTATTTAAGTCCGATGTAACTTTTGTGTTTCATCGTCAAAGTGAAGGTCCAAGGGATACAGTAAGCCTGAAGTGAAGCATCAGAATCTAAACCAGGTCTCACAAGAAAGGCTCAATTCATCGACACTAAGAAATGTCAGTATTCTTATACTTAAGTCGGCATTGTGCCTTTTATTTTTAATTCCGATGAAATTATTGTGTTTCAACGTCAATGTGAAGGTCCAAGGGATACAGTAAACCTGCAGTTGTGCATCGGATTCTAAAACTGGTGACAGAGGAAAGGCTCAAATCATAGACACTAAGAAAAGTCAGTCCTCTTGTACTTATGTCGGCATTGTGCATTTTGTATTTAATTCCGATTCAATTCTTGCATTTCATCGTCAAAGTGAAGGTCCAAGGGATACAGTAATCCTGCAGATGTACATCGGAATCAAAAACTTGTGACGCAGGAAAGGCTCAAGGCAGAGACACTAAGAAAAGTCAGTCCTCTTGTACCTAAGTCGCCATTGTGCATTTTGTATTTAAATCCGTTGCAACATTTGTGATTCATCGTCAAAGTGAAGGCCAAGGTATACAGTAAACCTGAAGTGAAGCATCTGAATCTAAAACTGGTCTCACAGGAAGGCTCAAAACATTGACAGTAAGAAGACTCAGTCTTCTTTTACTTAAGTCGGCATTTTGGCTTTTGTATTTATTTCCGATGCAATTTCTGTGTTTCATCGTCAATGTGAAGTCCCAATGGATACAGTAAACCGACAGTTGTGCATCGGAATCTAAAACTCATGACACTGAAAAGGCTCAAAACATAGACAGTAAGAAAAGTCAGTCTTCTTGTACTTAAGTAGGCATTCTGCCCTTTCTATTTAATTCTGATGCAATTTTTGTGTTTCATCGTCAAAGTGAAGGACCAACGGATTCAGTAAGCCAGAAGTGAAGCATCGGAATCTAAAACAGGTCTCGAGGGAAAGACTCAAATTATAGCCACTAAGAAAAGTCAGTCTTCTTGTACTTAAGTCGGCATTTTGCCAGTTGTATTTAATACCGATGCAATTTTTGTGTTTCATCTTCAAAGTGAAGGTCCAAGGGAGACATTAAACCTGCAGTTGTTCATCGGAATCTAAAACTTGTCCCACAGAAAAGGCTCAAATCATAGACAGTAAGAAGACTCGGTCTTCTTGTACTTAAGTCAGCATTGTGCCTTTTGTATTTAATTCCGATGCAATTTTTGCGTTTCATCTTCAAAGTGAAGGTCCAAGGGATACAGTAAATTTGCAGTTGTGCATCTGAATCTAAAACTGATGACACAGGAAAATTATTGTGCCTCTTGCATTTAATTCCGATGCTATCTTTGTGTTTCATCGTCAAAGTGTATGTCCAAGCTATACAGTAAACCTAGAGTTAAGCATCGATATCTAAAACTAGTCTCATAGGAAAGGCTCAGATCATAGACGGTAAAAAGACTCAGTCTTCTTGTACTTACGTAGGCATTGTGCCAGCTGTATTTAATTGCAATTCACTTTTTGTGTTTGATCGTCAAGGTGCACGTCCTAGGTTTACAGTAAACCTGAAGTGAAGCATCGGAATCTAAATCAGGTCTCACAGGAAAGGCTCAAAACATTGACACTAAGAAAAGTCAGTCTTCCTGTCCTTAAGTCGGCATTGTGCCAGTTGTATATAATTCCGATGCAATATTTGTGTTTCATCGCCAACGTAAGTTCCTAGGGATACAGTAAACCTGCAGTTGCGCATCGGAATCTAAAACTGGTGACACAGGAAAGGCTCAAAACATCGACACTAAGAGAAGTCATTCCTCTCGTACTTAAGTCAGCGTTGTGCCTTTTGTATTTAATGCCGAAGAATTCTTGGTGTTTCATCGTAAAAGTGAAGGTCCAAGGGATACAGTAAACATAAAGTGAAGCATCGGAATCTAAAACTAGTCATACAGAAAAGGCTCAAATCATTGACACTAAGAATAGCATGTCTTCATATACTTATGTCGGTATTGTGCCTTTTGTATTCAAATCATATGCAATTTCTGTGTTTCATCATCAATGTTGAAGGTCGAAGGGATACAGTAATACTGCAGTTGTGCATCGGAATCTAAAGCTGGTGACACAGGAAAGGCTCAAAGCATAGGCTCTTAGAATAGTCAGTCTTCTTGTACTTAAGTCGGCATTGTGCCTTTTGTATTTACTTCCGATGCAAATTATGTGTTGCATCGACAATGTGAAGGGCTAAGTGACACAGTAATTCTGTTGTGCGTTTTGTATTCAATTCCGATGCAATTAATGTCTTTCAACCTCAAAGAGAAGGACCAAGCGATACAGTATCCCTGAAGTGAAGCATCGGAATCTAATTCTGGTCTCACAGGAAAGGTTCAGAACATAGGCATTAAGTAAAATCTGTCTTATTGTACTTAAGTCGGCATTGTGCAGTTTGTATTTAATTCCGATCCAATTTCTGTGTTTCATCGTCAAAGTGAAGGTCCAAAGGGTACAGTAAACCTGATGTGAAGCATCGGAATCTGAATCTGGTCTCTCTGGGAGAGCTCAAATCATAAACAGTAAGAAGACTCAGTCTTCTTGTACTTAAGCCGGCCTTGTGCATTTTGTATTTAATTCCGAAGCATTTTCTGTGTTTCATCGTCAATGTGAATGTCGGAGGGATACAAAAAAATTGCAGTAGTGCATCGGGATCTAAAACTGGTGACACAGGAAATGCTCATATCATAGACACTCAAAAAAGTCAGTCTTCTTGCACTTAAGTAGGCATTGTGCATTTTGTATTTAATTGCGATTAAATTTCTGTGTTTCATCGTCAATGTGAAGATCCAAGTGATACAGGAAACCTGAAGTGAAGCATCGGAATCTGCAACTGGTCTCACAGGGAAGGCTCAAAACATAGACGGCAAGAAGATCCACCCTTCTTGTACCTAAGTCGGCATTTTGCCTTTTGTATTTAATTCCGATGCAAATTTTGTGTTTCATCGACAATGTGAAGGTCCAAAGGATACAGTAATCCTGAAGCGAATTATCGGAATCAAAAACTGGTCTCAACGAGTAGGCTCAAAGCATAAACAGTAAGAAGACTAAGTCTTCTTGTACTTAGGTCGGCATTGTGACTTTTGTATTTAATTCCGTTGCAATTTCTGTGTTCCATCGTCAATGTGTAGGTCCATGGGATACAGAAAAATTGCAGTTGTGCATCGAAATGTAAAGCAGGTGACACAGGAAAGGATCAAAATATAGACACTAAGAAAAGTCAGTCATCTTGCTCTTTAGTCGGCATTGTGCCTCTTGAATTTAATTCCGATGCAATTTCTGTGTTTCATCGTCAGTGTGAACGTCCAAGCGATACGATAAACCTGAAGTGATGCATCGGAATCTAAAACTGGTCTCAGAGGAAAGGTTCAAAACATAGACACTATGATAAATCAGTCTTCTTGTACTTAAGTCGGCATTGTGCCTTTTGTATATTATTCCGATGCAATTTTTGTGTTTCATCGTCTAAGTAAAGCTCCAAGGAATACAGTAAAGCAGAAGTGAAGCATCGGAATCTAAGTCTGGTCTCACAGGAAAGGCTCAAATCATAAACGTTAAGAAGACTCAATCCTCTTGTACTTAAGTCGGCATTGTGCCTTTTGTATTTAATTCCGATGCAATTTCTGTATTTCAACGTAAAATTGAATGTCTAAGGGATACAGTAACCATGAAGTGAAGCATCGGAATCTAAAACTGGTCTCACAGAATGGGTTTAAAACGTAGACACTAAGTAAAAACAGTCTTCTTGTACTTCAGTTGGCATTGTGCAATTTGTATTTAATTCCGATGCTGTTTTTGTGTTTCATCGTCAAAGTGAATGACAAAGGGATACAGTAAACCTGAAGTGAAGCATCAGAATCTAAAATTGGTCTCACAAGGAAGGCTCAGATCATAGACAGTATGAAGACTCAGTCTTCTTGTACTTAAGCCGCCATTGTGCCTTTTGTATTTAATCCCGATGCAATTTCTGTGTTCTATCGTCAATGTGAAAGTCCAAGGGATACCGTATACCTGAAGTGAAGCATCGGAATACAAAACTGGTCTCACAGGAAAGGCTCAAATCATTGATGGTAAGAATACTCAGTCTTGTTGTACCTAAGTCGGCATTGTGCCTTTTGCATTCAATTCCGAAGCATGTTTTGTGTTTCATTGTCAAAGAGAAGGTCCAAGGATACAGTACACCTGATGTGAAGCATCGTAATCTAAAACTGGTCTCACAGGTAAGGTTCAAACCACAGAGGTTAAGAAGACTCAGTCATCTTGTACATAAGTCGGCAATGTGCATTTTGCATTTAATTCTGATGCAATTTCTGTGTTTCAACGTCAAAGTGAATGACCAAGGGATACAGTTATTCTGAAGTGAAGCATCGTAATCTAAAACTGATCTCACAGGAAAGGTTCGAATCACAGGCACTAAAAAAAAATCAGTCTTCTTCTACTTCAGTCGGCATTGTGGAATTCGTATTTAACTCCGATGCATTCTTTGTGTTTCATCGTCAAAGTGAAGGTCCAAGAGAGACAGTAAACCCGAAGTAAAGCATCGGAATCTAAAACTGTTCTCACAGGGAAGGCTCAAAACGTAGACACTAAGAAGACTCAGTCCTAGTGTACTTAATTTGGCATTGTGCCTTTTGTTTTTAATTCCGATGCAATTTCTGTGTTTCCTTGTCATGTGAAGGTCCAAGGGATACAGAAATACTGCAGTGGTGCATCGGAATCTTAAACTGGTGACACAGGAAGTGCTCAAAACATAAACAGTAACAAAAGTAAGTTTTCTTGTACTTAAGTCGGCATTGTGAATGTTGTATTTAATTCCGATGCAATTTCTGTGATTCATCGTCAGTGTGAAGGTCCAAGGGATACAGTAAACATGAAGTGAAGCATCGAAATCTAAAACTGGTCTCACACGAAGGGTTCGAAACACAGACACTAAGTGAAAACAGTCTTCTTGTACTTATGTCGGCATTGTGCAATTTGTATTTAATTCCGATGAAATTTTTGTGTTTCATCGTCAAAGTGAATGTCAAAGGAATACAGTAAACCCGAAGTAAAGCATCGGAATCTAAAACTGGTCGCACAGTTAAGGCTCAGATCATAGACAGTAAGAGGACTCAGTCTTCTTGTACTTAAGCAGACATTGTGCCTTTTGTATTAAATCCGACGCAATTTCTGTGTTTCATCGTCAATGTGAAGGTCCAAGGGATACAGAAAAACTGCAGTGGTGCACGGAATCTAAAACTGGGGACACAGGAAGGGCTCAGATCATAGACACTAAGAAAAGTCAGTCTTCTTGTACGTAAGTCGGCATTGTGCATTTTGTACTTAAATCCGATGCAATCTTTGTATTTCATCGTCAAGGTGATGGTCCAAGGGATACAGTAAACCTGAAGTGAAGCATCGGAATCTAAAACTATTCTCACAGTGAAAGCTCAAAAACATAGACAGTAAGAAGACTCGGTCTTCTTGTACTTAAATCGGCATTGTGCCTTTTGTACTTAATTCCGATGCAATTTCTGTGATTTCGTCGTCAATGTGAAGGTCCAAGGGTTACAAAAAAACTAAAGTTGTGCATCGGAATCAAAAACTGCTTACACAGGAACTGCTCAAAACATAGACACTAAGAAAAATCAGTCTTCTTGTACTTAAGCCGGCATTGTGCCTTTTGTATTTAATTCCGATGCAATTTCTGTGTTTCATCGTCAATGTGAATGTCCAAGGAATACAGTAAACCTGAAGTGAAGCATCGGAATCTAAATGTGGTCTCACAGGATAGGCTCAAATCATAGACGTTAAGAAGACTCAGTCTTCTTGTACTGAAGTCGGCATTGTGCCTTTTGTATTAAATTCCGATGCAATTTCTGTGTTTTCGTCGTCGATGTGAAGGTCCAAGGGTTACAAAAAAACTTCAGTAGTGCATCGGCATCTAACACTGGGGACATAGGAAATGCTCAAAGTATCGACACTAAGTAAAGTCAGTCTTCTGGCACTTAAGTCGGCATTGTGCCTTTTGTATTTAATTCCTATGCAGTTTCTGTGTTCCTTCGTCAATGTGAAGTACCAAGGGATACCGTAAACCTGAAGTGAAGCAGCGGAATACAAAACTGGTCTCACAGGAAAGGCTCAAAACATTGACGGTAAGAAGACTCAGTTTACTTGTACTTAAGTCAGCATTGTGCCTTTTGTATTTAACTCCGATGCGATTCCTTTGTTTCATCGTCAAAGTGAATGTCAAAGGGATAGAGTAAACCTGAAGTGAAGCATCGGAAACTAAAACTGGTCTCACAGGATAGGCTCAGATCATAGACACTAAGAAAAGTCAGTCTTCTTGTAATTATGTCGACAGTGTGCCTTTTGCAATTAATTCCGATGCAATTTTTGTGTGTCATCGTCAACGTGAAGGTCCAAGGGATTCAGTAAACCTGATGTGAAGCATCGGAACCTAAAACTGGTCTCACAGGAAAGGCTCAAAGCATAGATGGTAAGAACACTCAGTCTAGTTGTATTTAAGTCGGTAATGGGCCTTTTGTATTTAATTAAGATGCAATTTCTGTGTTTCACCGTCAAAGTGAATGTCCAAGGGATACTGTAAACCTGAAGTGAAGCATCGGATTCAAAAACTAATCTCACAGTGAAAGCTCAAAAACATAGACAGTAAGAAGACTCGGTCATCTTGTACTTAAACCGGCATTGTGCCTTTTGTATTTAATTCCGAAGCAATTTCTGTGATTTCACCGTCAATGTGAAGGTCCAAGGGTTACAAACAAACTGCAGTTGTGCATCGGAATCAAAAACTGGTGACACAGGAACTGCTCAAAACATAGACTCTAAGAAAAGTCAGTCTTCTTGCACTTAAGTCGGCATTGTGCCTTTTGTATTTCATTCCGGTGCAATTTCTGTGTTCCATCGTCAATGTGAAGGTCCAAGTAATACCGTAAACCTTAAGTGAAGCATCTGAATCTAAAACTGGTTCACAGGGAAAGCTCAAATCATAGACAGTAAGAAGACTCAGTTCTTTTGTACATAAGTCAGCAATGTGCCTTTTGTATTTCATTACGATGCAATTCCTGTGTTTCTTCGTCAATGTGAAGGTCCAAGGGATACAGAAAAACTGCAGTGGTGCATCGGAATCTTAAACTGGTGACACAGGAAGGGCTCAAAACATACACACAAAGAAAAGTCAGTCTTCTAGAACTTAAGTCGGCATTGTGAATTTTGTATTTAATGCTGATGCAATTTCTGTGCTTCATCGTCAATATGAAGGTCCACGGGATACAAAAAATCTGCAGTTGTGCATCGGAATCTAAAACTGAGGAGACAGAAAATTCTCAAAACGAAGGCAGTAAGAAAAGTTTGTCATCTTGTACTGAAGTCGGCATTGTGCCTTTTGTATTTAATTCCGATGCAATTATGATTTTCCTATGTCAAAGTGAAGGTCCAAGGGATATTGTAAACGAGGAAGTGAAGTATCGGAATATAAAACTGGTGACACAGGAAAGGCCCAAAACAGAGACACTAAGAAAAGTCAGTGTTCTTCTACTTAAGTCGGCATTGTGCCTTTTGTATATAATTCCAATTCAGTTTCTGGATTTCATCGTCAAAATGAAGGTGCAAGGGATACAGTAAATCTGAAGTGAAGCATTGTAATCTAAAACTGGTCTCATAGGAAAGGCTCAAAACATAGATGGTAAGAAGACTCAGTCAACTAGTACTTAAGTCGGCATTGTGCTTTTTGCATTTAATTCCGATGCAATTTCTGTGTTTCAACGTCAAAGTGAATGTCCAAGGGATACAGTAACTCTGAAGTGAAGCATCGGAATCTAAAACTGGTCTCACAGGATGGGTTCAAAACATAGACACTAATTAAAAACAGTCTGCTTGTACTTAAGTCGGCAATGTGCAATTTTTATTTCATTCCGATGCAAATTTTGTGCTTCATCGTCAAAGTGAATGTCAAAGAGATACAGTAAACCTCAAGTAAAGCATCGGAAACTTAACGGGTCTCACAGGGAAGGCTCAGATCATAGACAGTAAGAGGACAAAGTCTTCTTGTACTTAAGTCGGCATTGTGCAGTTTGTATTTAATTCCAATGTAATTTTTGTGTTTCATCGTCAAAGTAAAGATCCAAGGCATAGAGTAAACCTGAAGTGAAGCATCGGAACCTAAAACTGGTCTCACAGGAATGGCTCAAAACATGGAAGGTAAGATCACTCAATCTTCTTGTACTTAAGTCGGCATTGGGCCTTTTGTATTTAATTAAGATGCAATTTCTGTGTTTCATCATCAATGGAAGTTCCAAGGACACAAGAAACTGGTGACACAGGAAATGCTCAAAACATAGACCCTAAGAAAAGTCAGTATTCTTGCACTTAAGTTGGCATTGTGCCTTTGAATTTAATTCCGATGCAATTACTGTGCTTCATCGCCAATGTGAAGGTGCACGGAATCTAAAACTGGTGAACAGGAAGGGCTCAAATCATAGACATTAAAAGAAGTCAGCCTCCTTAAACTGAAGTCGGCATTGTGCCTTTTATATTTAATTCTGACGCAATTTCTGTCTTTCAAAGTAAATGACCACGGGATACAGTTACTCTGAAGTGAAGCATCGGAGGCTAAAACTGGTCACACAGGAAAGGTTCAAAACATAGGCACTATAAAAGATCAGTCTTCTTGTACTTAAGTCGGCATAGTGCATTTTGTATTTAATTCCGATGGAATCTTTGTGTTTCATCGTCAAAGTGATGGTCCAAGGGATACAGTAAACCTGAAGTAAAGCATCGGAATCTAAAACTGGTCTCACAGGTAAAGCTCAGATCATAGACAGTTAGGGGACTTAGTTTTCATGTACTTCAGCCGGCATTGTGCCTTTTGTATTTAAATCCGATGCAATTTCTGTGTTTCATCGTCAATGTAAAGGTCCAAGGGATACAGTAAATCTGCTGTTATGCATCGAAATCTAAAACTGGTGACACATGAAACGCTCAAATCATAGACACTAAGAAAAGTCAGTCTTCTTGCACTTCAGTCGGCATTGCGCGGTTTGTATTTAATTCCGATGCAATTTTTGTGTTTCATCGTCAAAGTAAAGATCTAAAGGATACAGTAAACCTGAAGTGTAGAATCGGAATCTAAAACTGGTCTTACAGGAAAGGCTCAAAACATAGACACTAAGAGACGTCGGTATTCTTGTACTTAAGTCGGCATTGTGCCTTTTGTATTTCATTCCGATGCAATTTCTGTGTATCATCGTCAATGTGAAGGTCCAAGGGATACAAAAAAAAATGCAGATGTGCATCGGAATCTGAAACTGGTGACACAGCAAATGCTCAAAACATAGACACTAAGAAAAGTCAGTCTTCTTGTACTGAAGTCGGCATTGTACCTTTTGTATTTAATTCCGATGCTATTTCTGTGTTTCATCGTCAATGTGAAGGTATAAGGGATACAGTAAAACTGCAGTTGTGCTTCGGAATCTAAATCTGGTGACACAGGAAAGGCTCAAAGCAACGACACTAAGATAAGTCAGTCTTCTTGTACTTAAGTCGGCATTGTGCCCTTTGTATTTTATTCTGATGCAATTATGGTGATTCTTCGTGAAATTGAAGGTCCAAGGGATACAGTAAACCAGAAGTGAAGCATCGGAATTTAAAACTGGTCTCACAGGAACGGCTCAAACATAGACAGTAAGAAGACTCAGTTTTCTTGTACTTAAGCCGGCATTGTGCATTTTGTATTTAATTCCGATCCAATTTCCGGTTTCATCTTCAATGTGAAGATCCAATGGACACAGTAAAACTGAAGCATCGGAATCTAAAACTGGTCTCACAGGAAAGGCTCAGTACATAGACGGTAAGAAGACTCAGTCTTCTTACACATAAGTCGGTATTGTGCCTTTTTTATTTATTTCCAATGCAATATCTGTGTTTCTTCGTCTATGTGAAGGTCCAAGGGGTACAGGAAACCAGCAGTGGTGCATCGGAATCTAAAACTTGTCTCACAGGAAAGGTTGAAATCATAGACTCTGTGAAAAGTAAGTCATATTGTACTTAAGTCGGCATTGTGCCTTTAACATTTAATTCCGTTGCAATTTTTGTGCTTCATCGTCAAAGAGAAGGACCAAGGGATACAGTAAACCTGAAGTGAAGCATCGGAATCTTTATCTGGTCTCACAGGATAGGTTGAAAAAATAGACACTAAGGTAAGTCAATCTTCTTGTACGTAAATCGGCATTGTGGCGTTTATATTTAATTCCGATGCAATATTTGTGTTTCATCGTCAAAGTGAAGGTCAAAGGAATACAGTAAACGAGGAAGTGAAGTATCGGAATCTAAAACTGGTTGCACAGAAGAGGCTCAAAACATAGACACTAAGAAAAATCAGTCTTCTTGAACTTAAGTCGGCATTATGCATTTTGTATTTAATTCCGATGCAATGTTTGTGTTTCATCGTCAAAGTGAAGGTCCAAGGGATACAGTAAACCTGAAGTGAGGCAACGGAACCTATAACTGGTCTCACAGGGAAGGCTCAAATCACAGACAGTAAGAAGACTGATTCTTCTTGCACTTAAGCCGGCATTCTTCATTTTGTACCAAATTCCGACACAGTTTCTGTGTTTCATCTTAAATGTGAAGGTCCAAGGGAAACAGTAAACCGGAAGTGAAGCATCGGAATCTAATACTGGTCTCACAGGAAAGGCTCAAATCATAGACTGTAAGAATACTAAGTCTTGTTGTACTTAAGTCGGCATTGTGCCCTTTGTATTTAATTCCAATGCAATTTCTGTGTTTCATCGTCAATGTGAAGGTCCAAGGGATACAGTAAATATGCAGTTGTGTATCGAGATCAAAACCTGTTGACACAGAAAAGGCTCAAAATAACGACAGTAAGAAAAGTCAGTCTTCTTCTACATAAGTCAGCATTTTGCCTTTTGTTTTTAATTCCGATACAATTTCAGTGTTACATCGTCAATGTGAAGGTCGAAGGAATACAGTAAACCTGAAGTGAAGCAACGGAATCTAACACTGGTCTCACAGGAAAGATTCAAAAAATTACACTAAAAAAAATCAGTCTTCTTATACTTAAATCGGCATTGTGGCTTTTGTATTTAATTCCGATGCAATTATGGTGTTTCATTGTCAAAGTGAATGTCCAAGGGATACAGTAAACCTGAAGTGAAGCATCGGAATCTAAAACTGGCTTCACAGGAAAGATTCAAAAAATTGACACTAAGAGAAATCAGTCTTCTTGTACTTAAGTCAGCATTGTGGATTTTATATTTAATTCCGATGCAATTATTGTGTTTCATCGTTAAAGCGAAGGTCCAAGGGATACAGTAAACCTGAAGTGAAGCATCGAAATCTAAAACTGGTCTCACAGGATAGATTCAAAAAATAGACACTAAGAAAAGTCAGTCTTCTTGTACTTAAGTCGTCATTGTGGATTTTATATTTAATTCCGATGCAATTTTTATGTTTCATCGTCAAAGTGAAGGTCCAAGGGATACAGTAAACCTGAAGTGAAGCATCTTAATCTAAAATTGGTCTCACAGGGAAGGCTCAGATCATAGACAGTATGAAGACTCAGTCTTCTTGTACTTAAGCCGGCATTGTGCCTTTTGTATTTAATTCCGATGCAATATCTGTGTTTCATCGTCAATATGAAGGTCCAAGGGATACAGTAAATCTACAGTTGTGAATCGAAAACTAAAACTGGTGACACACGAAATGCTTAAAACATAGACACTAAGAAATGTCAGTCTTCTTGCACATAAGTCGGTATCGTGCCTTTTGTATTTAATCCCGATGCAATTTCTGTGTTCTATCGTCAATGTGAAGGTCCAAGGGATACCGTATACCTGAAGTGAAGCATCGGAATACAAAACTGGTCTCACAGGAAAGGCTCAAATCATTGATGGTAAGAATACTCAGTCTTGTTGTACCTAAGTCGGCATTGTGCCTTTTGCATTCAATTCCGAAGCATGTTTTGTGTTTCATTGTCAAAGAGAAGGTCCAAGGATACAGTACAACTGATGTGAAGCATCGTAATCTAAAACTGGTCTCACAGGTAAGGTTCAAACCACAGAGGTTAAAAAGACTCAGTCATCTTGTACATAAGTCGGCAATGTGCCTTTTGCATTTAATTCCGATGCAATTTCTGTGTTTCAACGTCAAAGTGAATGACCAAGGGATACAGTTATTCTGAAGTAAAGCATCGGAATCTAAAACTGTTCTCACAGGGAAGGCTCAAAACATAGACACTAAGAAGACTCAGTCCTCGTGTACTTAATTTGGCATTGTGCCTTTTGTTTATAGTTCCGATGCAATTTCTGTGTTTCCTTGTCATGTGAAGGTCCTAGGGATACAGAAATACTGCAGTGGTGCATCGGAATCTTAAACTGGTGACACAGGAAGTTCTCAAAACATAAACACTAACAAAAGTAACTTTTCTTGTTCTTAAGTCGGCATTGTGAATGTTGTATTTAATTCCGATGCAATTTCTGTGATTCATCGTCAGTGTGAAGGTCCAAGGGATACAGTAAACATGAAGTGAAGCATCGAAATCTAAAACTGGTCTCACAGGAAGGGTTCGAAACACAGACACTAAGTGAAAACAGTCTTCTTGTACTTATGTCGGCATTGTGCAATTTGTATTTAATTCCGATGAAATTTTTGTGTTTCATCGTCAAAGTGAATGTCAAAGGAATACAGTAAACCTGAAGTAAAGCATCGGAATCTAAAACTGGTCTCACAGGGAAGGCTCAGATCATAGACAGTAAGAGGACTCAGTCTTCTTGTACTTAAGCAGGCATTGTGCCTTTTGTACTAAATACGACGCAATTTCTGTGTTTCATCGTCAATGAGAAGGTCCAAGGGATACAGAAAAACTGCAGTGGTGCACGGAATCTAAAACTGGGGACACAGGAAGGGCTCAGATCATAGACACTAAGAAAAGTCAGTCTTCTTGTACGTAAGTCGGCATTGTGCATTTTGTACTTAAATCCGATGCAATCTTTGTATTTCATCGTCAAGGTGATGGTCCAAGGGATACAGTAAACCTGAAGTGAAGCATCGGAATCTAAAACTATTCTCACAGTGAAAGCTCAAAAACATAGACAGTAAGAAGACTCGGTCTTCTTGTACTTAAACCGGCATTGTGCCTTTTGTACTTAATTCCGATGCAATTTCTGTGATTTCGTCGTCAATGTGAAGGTCCAAGGGTTACAAAAAAACTAAAGTTGTGCATCGGAATCAAAAACTGCTTACACAGGAACTGCTCAAAACATAGACACTAAGAAAAGTCAGTCTTCTTGTACTTAAGCCGGCATTGTGCCTTGTGTATTTAATTCCGATGCAATTTCTGTGTTTCATCGTCATAGTGAATGTCCAAGGAATACAGTAAACCTGAAGTGAAGCATCGGAATCTAAATGTGGTCTCACAGGATAGGCTCAAATCATAGACGTTAAGAAGACTCAGTCTTCTTGTACTGAAGTCGGCATTGTGCCTTTTGTATTAAATTCCGATGCAATTTCTGTGTTTTCGTCGTCGATGTGAAGGTCCAAGGGTTACAAAAAAACTTCAGTAGTGCATCGGCATCTAACACTGGTGACATAGGAAATGCTCAAAGTATCGACACTAAGTAAAGTCAGTCTTCTGGCACTTAAGTCGGCATTGTGCCTTTTGTATTTAATTCCTATGCAGTTTCTGTGTTCCTTCGTCAATGTGAAGGACCAAGGGATACCGTAAACCTGAAGTGAAGCAGCGGAATACAAAACTGGTCTCACAGGAAAGGTTCAAAACATTGACGGTAAGAAGACTCAGTTTACTTGTACTTAAGTCAGCATTGTGCCTTTTGTATTTAACTCCGATGCGATTCCTTTGTTTCATCGTCAAAGTGAATGTCCAAGGGATAGAGTAAACCTGAAGTGAAGCATCGGAAACTAAAACTGGTCTCACAGGATAGGCTCAGATCATAGACACTAAGAAAAGTCAGTCTTCTTGTAATTATGTCGACATTGTGCCTTTTGTATTTAATTCCGATGCAATTTTTGTGTGTCATCGTCAACGTGAAGGTCCAAGGGGTTCAGTAAACCTGATGTGAAGCATCGGAACCTAAAACTGGTCTCACAGGAAAGGCTCAAAGCATAGACGGTAAGAACACTCAGTCTAGTTGTACTTAAGTCGGTAATGGGCCTTTTGTATTTAATTAAGATGCAATTTCTGTGTTTCACCGTCAAAGTGAATGTCCAAGGGATACTGTAAACCTGAAGTGAAGCATCGGATTCAAAAACTAATCTCACAGTGAAAGCTCAAAAACATAGACAGTAAGAAGACTCGGTCATCTTATACTTAAACCGGCATTGTGCCTTTTGTATTTAATTCCGATGCAATTTCTGTGATTTCACCGTCAATGTGAAGGTCCAAGGGTTACAAACAAACTGCAGTTGTGCATCGGAATCAAAAACTGGTGACACAGGAACTGCTCAAAACATAGACTCTAAGAAAAGTCAGTCTTCTTGCACTTAAGTCGGCATTGTGCCTTTTGTATTTCATTCCGGTGCAATTTCTGTGTTCCATCGTCAATGTGAAGGTCCAAGTAATACCGTAAACCTTAAGTGAAGCATCTGAATCTAAAACTGGTTCACAGGGAAAGCTCAAATCATAGACAGTAAGAAGACTCAGTTCTTTTGTACATAAGTCAGCAATGTGCCTTTTGTATTTCATTACGATGCAATTCCTGTGTTTCTTCGTCAATGTGAAGGTCCAAGGGATACAGAAAAACTGCAGTGGTGCATCGGAATCTTAAACTGGTGACACAGGAAGGGCTCAAAACATACACACAAAGAAAAGTCAGTCTTCTAGAACTTAAGTCGGCATTGTGAATTTTGTATTTAATGCTGATGCAATTTCTGTGCTTCATCGTCAATATGAAGGTCCACGGGATACAAAAAATCTGCAGTTGTGCATCGGAATCTAAAACTGAGGAGACAGAAAATTCTCAAAACGAAGGCAGTAAGAAAAGTTTGTCATCTTGTACTGAAGTCGGCATTGTGCCTTTTGTATTTAATTCCGATGCAATTATGATTTTCCTATGTCAAAGTGAAGGTCCAAGGGATATTGTAAACGAGGAAGTGAAGTATCGGAATATAAAACTGGTGACACAGGAAAGGCCCAAAACAGAGACACTAAGAAAAGTCAGTGTTCTTCTACTTAAGTCGGCATTGTGCCTTTTGTATATAATTCCAATTCAGTTTCTGGATTTCATCGTCAAAATGAAGGTGCAAGGGATACAGTAAATCTGAAGTGAAGCATTGTAATCTAAAACTGGTCTCATAGGGAAGGCTCAAAACATAGATGGTAAGAAGACTCAGTCAACTAGTACTTAAGTCGGCATTGTGCTTTTTGCATTTAATTCCGATGCAATTTCTGTGTTTCAACGTCAAAGTGAATGTCCAAGGGATACAGTAACTCTGAAGTGAAGCATCGGAATCTAAAACTGGTCTCACAGGATGGGTTCAAAACATAGACACTAATTAAAAACAGTCTGCTTGTATTTAAGTCGGCAATGTGTAATTTTTATTTCATTCCGATGCAAATTTTGTGCTTCATCGTCAAAGTGAATGTCAACGAGATACAGTAAACCTCAAGTAAAGCATCGGAAACTTAACTGGTCTCACAGGGAAGGCTCAGATCATAGACAGTAAGAGGACAAAGTCTTCTTGTACTTAAGTCGGCATTGTGCAGTTTGTATTTAATTCCAATGTAATTTTTGTGTTTCATCGTCAAAGTAAAGATCCAAGGAATACAGTAAACCTGAAGTGAAGCATCGGAACCTAAAACTGGTCTCACAGGAATGGCTCAAAACATGGAAGGTAAGATCACTCAATCTTCTTGTACTTAAGTCGGCATTGGGCCTTTTGTATTTAATTAAGATGCAATTTCTGTGTTTCATCATCAATGGAAGTTCCAAGGGACACAAGAAACTGCAGTTGTGCGTCGGAATGTAAAACTGGTGACACAGGAAATGCTCAAAACATAGACCCTAAGAAAAGTCAGTATTCTTGCAGTTAAGTTGGCATTGTGCCTTTGAATTTAATTCCGATGCAATTACTGTGTTTCATCGCCAATGTGAAGGTCCAAAGGATACAGAAAAACTGCAGTGGTGCACGGAATCTAAAACTGGTGAACAGGAAGGGCTCAAATCATAGACATTAAAAGAAGTCAGCCTCCTTAAACTTAAGTCGGCATTGTGCCTTTTATATTTAATCCCGACGCAATTTCTGTCTTTCAAAGTAAATGACCAAGGGATACAGTTACTCTGAAGTGAAGCATCGGAGGCTAAAACTGGTCTCACAGGAAAGGTTCAAAACATAGGCACTAAAAAAGATCAGTCTTCTTGTACTTAAGTCGGCATAGTGCATTTTGTATTTAATTCCGATGGAATCTTTGTGTTTCATCGTCAAAGTGATGGTCCAAGGGATACAGTAAACCTGAAGTAAAGCATCGGAATCTAAAACTGGTCTCACAGGTAAAGCTCAGATCATAGACAGTAAGGGGACTCAGTTTTCATGTACTTCAGCCGGCATTGTGCCTTTTGTATTTAAATCCGATGCAATTTCTGTGTTTCATCGTCAATGTAAAGGTCCAAGGGATACAGTAAATCTGCTGTTATGCATCGAAATCTAAAACTGGTGACACATGAAACGCTCAAATCATAGAAACTAAGAAAAGTCAGTCTTCTTGCACTTAAGTCGGCATTGCGCCTTTTGAATTTCATTCCTACGCAATTTCTGTGTTACATCGTCAATGTTAAGGTCCAAGGAATACAGTCAACCTGATGTGAAGCATCGTAATCGAAAGCTGGTATCACAGGATAGGCTCAAATCATACACACTAAGAAAAGTCGGTCTTCCTGTACTGAAGTTGGCATTGGGCCTTTTGTTTTTAAATCCGATGCAATTCTTGTGTTTCATCGTCAAAGCGAAGGTCCAAAGGATACAGTAAACCTGAATTGAAGCATCGGAATCTAAAACTGATCTCACAGGAAAGTCTCAAAACGTAGATTGTAAGAAGACTCAGTATTCTTTTACTTAAGTCGATTTGTGCCTTTTGTATTTAATTCCGATGCAATTTCTATGTGCATCGTCAATGTGAAGGTCCAAGGGATCCAAAAAAACTGAAGTTGTGCATCGGAACCTAAAACTGGTGACACAGGAAACGCTCAAATCATAGACACTTAGAAAAGTCAGTCTTCTTGTACTGAAGTTGGCATTGTGCATTTTGCTTTTAATTCCGATGCAATTCTTGTGTTTCATCGTCAAAGTGAAGGTCCAAAGGATACAGTAAACCTGAAGTGAAGCAACAGAATTTAAAACTGGTCTCACAGGGTAGGCTCAAAACATAGACAGTAAGAAGTCACAGTCTTCTTGTACTTAAGACGGCACTGTGCCATTTGTATTTAATTCCGATGCAATTTCTGTGTTGCATCGTCAATGTGAAGGCCCAAGGGATACAGAAAAAATGCAGTTGTGCATCGGAATGTAAAGCAGGTGACACGTGAAAGGCTCAAATCATAGACACTAAGAAAAGTCTCTTGTAGTTAAGTCGGCATTGTGCGTTTTGTATTTATTTCCGATGAAATTTCTGTGATTCATCGTCAATGTGAAAGTCCAAGGGATACAGTAAACCTGAAGTGAAGCATCGGAATCCAAAACTGGTCTCACAGGAAAGGCTCAAAACATAGGCGCTAAGATTAACTCAGTCATCTTGTACTTAAGTCGGCATTGTACCTTTTGTATTTAATTCCGATGCAATTTCTGTGTTTCATCGTCAATGTGAAAGTCCTGCGGATACAGTAAATTTGCAGTTTTGCATCGAAATCTGAAGCTGGTGACACTGGAAAGGCTCAAAGCAACGACACTAAGAAAAGTCAGTCTTCTTGTACTTAAGTCGGCATTGCGCGGTTTGTATTTAATTCCGATGCAATTTTTGTGTTTCATCGTCAAAGTAAAGATCTAAAGGATACAGTAAACCTGAAGTGTAGAATCGGAATCTAAAACTGGTCTTACAGGAAAGGCTCAAAACATAGACACTAAGAGACGTCGGTCTTCTTGTACTTAAGTCGGCATTGTGCCTTTTGTATGTAATTCCGATGCAATTTTTGTGTTTCATCGTCAAAGTGAAGGTGCAAGGGATTCAGTAAACCTGAAGTGAAGCATCGGGATCTATAACTGGTCTCACAGGAAAGTCTCAATACATAGACGGTAAGAAACTCAGTCTTCTTGTACTTAAGTCGGGATTGTGCCTTTTGTATTTCATTGCGATGCAATTTCTGTGTATCATCGTCAATGTGAAGGTCCAAGGGATACAAAAAAAATGCAGATGTGCATCGGAATCTGAAACTGGTGACACAGGAAATGCTCAAAACATAGACACTAAGAAAAGTCAGACTTCTTGTACTGAAGTCGGCATTGTACCTTTTGTATTTAATTCCGATGCTATTTCTGTGTTTCATCGTCAATGTGAAGGTATAAGGGATACAGTAAAACTGCAGTTGTGCTTCGGAATCTAAATCTGGTGACACAGGAAAGGCTCAAAGCAACGACTCTAAGAAAAGTCAGTCTTCTTGTACTTAAGTCGGCATTGTGCCCTTTGTATTTTATTCTGATGCAATTATGGTGATTCTTCGTGAAATTGAAGGTCCAAGGGATACAGTAAACCTGAAGTGAAGCATCGGAATTTAAAACTGGTCTCACAGGAAAGGCTCAAATCATAGACTGTAAGAATACTAAGTCTTGTTGTACTTAAGTCGGCATTGTGCCTTTTGTATTTAATTCCAATGCAATTTCTGTGTTTCATCGTCAATGTGAAGGTCCAAGGGATACAGTAAATATGCAGTTGTGTATCGAGATCAAAACCTGTTGACACAGAAAAGGCTCAAAACAACGACAGTAAGAAAAGTCAGTCTTCTTCTACATAAGTCAGCATATTGCCTTTTGTGTTTAATTCCGATACAATTTCAGTGTTACATCGTCAATGTGAAGGTCGAAGGAATACAGTAAACCTCAAGTGAAGCAACGGAATCTAACACTGGTCTCACAGGAAAGATTCAAAAAATTACACTAAAAAAAAGTCAGTCTTCTTATACTTAAATCGGCATTGTGGCTTTTGTATTTAATTCTGATGCAATTATGGTGTTTCATTGTCAAAGTGAATGTCCAAGGGATACAGTAAACCTGAAGTGAAGCATCGGAATCTAAAACTGGTTTCACAGGAAAGATTCAAAAAATTGACACTAAGAGAAATCAGTCTTCTTGTAATTAAGTCAGCATTGTGGATTTTATATTTAATTCCTATGCAATTATTGTGTTTCATCGTCAAAGCGAAGGTCCAAGGGATACAGTAAACCTGAAGTGAAGCATTGGAATCAAAATCTGGTCTCACAGGAAAGGCCCAAATCATAGACGGTAAGAAGAGTCAGTCTTCTTGTACTTAATTCGGCATTGTGGATTTTATATTTAATTCCGATGCAATTTTAGTGTTTCATCGTCAAAGTGAAGGTCCATGGGATATAGTAAACCTGAAGTGAAGCATCGGAATCGCAAACTGGTCTAACAGGGAAGGCTCAAAACATAGACAGTAAAAAGGCTCAGTCTTCTTGTACTTAAGTCGGCATTGAGCTTTTTGTGTTTAATTCCGATGCAATTTCTGTGTTTCAACGTCAAAGTGTGGGTCAAAGGGTTACAGTATCCCTAAAGTGAAGCATCGGAATCTAAAACTGGTCTCACAGGAAAGGTTCAAACCATAGCCACTAAGAAAAATCAGTCTTTTCATACTGAAGTCGGCATTGTGCATTTTGTATTTAATTCCGATGCAATTTCTGTGTTTCAACGTCAAAGTGAAGGTCAAAGGGTTACAGTTACCCTGAAGAGAAGCATCGGAATCTAAAACTGGTCTCACATTGAAGGCTAAATCACAGACAGTAAGAAGTCTCATTCTTCTTGTACAAGAGCCGGCATTCTTCTTTTTGTACTAATTTCCGACACAATTTCTGTGTTTCATCATCAATGTGAAGGTCCAAGGGATACAGTAAACCTGAAGTGAAGTATCGGAATCTAAATCTGGTCTCACAGGAAAGGCTCAAATCATATACGGTAAGAAGACTCAGTCTTCTTGTACTTACGTCGGCATTGTGCAATTTGTATTTAATTCCAATGCAATTTCTGTGTTTCATCGTCTCAGTGAAAGTCCAAGGCATACACGAAACCAGCAGGTGTGCATCGGAATCTAAAACTGGTCTCACAGGAAAGGTTGAATTCAGTGATGGTAAGAAGAGTAAGTCATCTTGTACTTAAGTCGGCATTGTGCTTTTGAATTTTATTCGAACACAATTTCTGTGTTTCATCCTCAATGTCAAGGTCCATGGGATACAGTAAACCTGAAGTGTAGCATCGGAATCTAAAACTGGTCTCACAGGAAAGGCTCAAATCATAACCGGTAAGAAGACTCAGTCTCCTTGTACTTAAGTCGGCATTGCGCCTTTTAAATTTGATTCCGATGCAATTTCAGTGTTTCATCGTCTCAGTGAAAGTCCAAGGCATACACGAGACCAGCAGGTGTGCATCGGAATCTAAAACTGGTCTCACAGGAAAGGCTCAAATCATAACCGGTAAGAAGACTCGGTCTTCTTGTACTTAAGTTGGCATTGTGACATTTTTATTAATTCCGATGCAATTTTTGTATTTCATCGTCAAAGTGAAGGTGCAAGTGATACAGTAAACCTGATGTGATGCATCGGAATCTAAAACTGGTCTCACACGAAAGGCTCAGACACAGACGATAAGAATACTCAGTCTTCTTGTAATTGAGTCGGCATTGTGCCCTTTGAATTTCATTCCGATGCTATTTCTGTGTCGCATCGTCAAAGTGAAGGTCCAAGGGATACAGTAAACCTGAAGTGAAGAATCGGAATCTAAAACTGGTCTCACATGAAAGGCTCAAAACATAGACAGTAAGAAGACTCAGTCTTCTTGTACTTAGGTCGGCTTTGTGCCTTTTGTATTTAATTCCGATGTGATTTCAGCGTTTCATCGTCAATCTGAAGCTCCAAGGGATACAGTAAACCTGAAGTGAAGCAACGGAATCTAAATCCGGTCTCACAGGAAAGGCTCAAAGCATAGGTGGTAAGAAGACTAAGTCTTCTTGTACTTAAGTCAGCATCGTGCCTTTTGTATTTAATTCCGATGCAACTTCTGTGTTTCATCGTCAGTATGACGGTCCAAGGGACATAGTAAATCTGCAGTTGTGCATCGGAATCTAAAACTGGTGACACAGGAAAGGCTCAAAACAACGACACTAAGAAATGTCAGTGATCTTGTACTTAAGTCGGCATTGTGCCTTTTGTACTTAATTCCGATGCAATTTCAGTCTTTCATCGTCAATGTGAAGGTCCAATGGATACAGTAAACCTATCGAGTGGCTTCGGAATCAAAAACTGATCTCACTGGAAGGCTCAAAACATAGACCGAAAGAAGACTCAGTCTTCTTGTACCTGAGTCGGCACTGTGCCATTTGTATTTAATTCTGATGCAATTTTTGTTTTTCATCGTCAAAGTGAAGGTCAGAAGGATGCAGTAAACCTGAAGTGAAGCATCGGAATCTAAAACTGGTGACACAGGAAAGGCACAAATCATAGAGATTAAAAAGGCTGAGTCTACTTGTGAATAAGTCGGAATTGTGCCTTTTGTATTTATTTCTGATGCAATTATTGTGTTTCATAGACAAAGGGAAGGTCCAAGGAATACAGTAAACCTGAAGTGAAGCATCGGATTCTAAAACTTGTCTCACAGGAAAGGCTCAAATCATAGACACTAAGAAAATTCAGTCTTCTTGTACTTAAGTCGGCATTGTGCCTTTTGTATTTAATTCCGATGCAATTATTGTGTTTAATGGTAAAGTGAAGGTCCAACGGTTAAAATAAACCTGAAGTGAAACATCGGAATCTAAAACCGGTCTCACAGGGAAAGCTCAAAATATAGACGGTAGGAGGACTCGGTCTTCTTGAACTTAAGTCGGCATTGTGCATTTTGTATTTAGTTCCGATGCAATTTTTGTGTTTCATCGTCGAAGTGAAGGTCCAAGGGATACAGTAAACCTCAAGAGAAGCATCGGATTCTAAAACTTGTCTCACAGGAAAGGCTCAAATCATAGACACTAAGAAAATTCAGTCTTCCTGTACTTAAGTCGGCATTGTGTCTTTTGTATTTAATTCCGATGCAATTTCTGTGTTTCATCGTCAATGTGAATTTCTAAGGGATACAGTAAAGCAGCAGTTGCGCAACGAAATCTAAAACTGGTGACAAAGGCAATGCTCTAAACATAGACATTCAGAAAAGTTAGTCTTCTTGTACTTAAGTCGGCATTGTGACTTTTGTATTTGATTCCGATGCAATTATCGTGATTAATGATAAAGTGAAGGTCCAACGGTTACAGTAGACCTGAAGTGAAGCATCAGAATCTGAAACTGGTATCACAGGATAGGCTCAAATCATAGACACTAAGAAAGGTCAGACTTCTTGTACTTATGTCGGCATTGTGCGTATTGTATTTAATTCCGATGCAATTACTGTGTTTCATCGTCTATGTGAAGGTCCAAGGGATACAGGAAACCTGAAGTGAAGCATTGGAATCAATACTGGTGACACAGGAAAGGCTCAAAACAATGACACTAGGAAAAGTCAGTCTTCTGGTACTTAAGACGGCATTTTGCTTTTAGTGTTTAATTCCGATGAAGTTATGGTATTTCATCGTCAAAGTGAAAGTCCAAGGGATACAGTAACGAGTAAGTGAAGCATCGGAATCTAAAACTGGTGACACAGGAAAGGCTCAAAACCTTAGGCACTAAGTAACGTCAGTCTTCTTGTACTTCAGTCGACATTGTACCTTTTGTATTAAATCCGATGCAATTTTAGTTTTTCATCGACAACTTGAAGGTCCAAGGGATACAGTAAACCTGAAGTGAAGCTTCGATATCAACAACTGGTCTTACAAGAAAGGCTCAAAACATAGACAGTAAGAAGACTCAGCCTTCTTGTACTTCAGTCGAAATCGTGCTTTTTGTATTCAATTCCGATGCAAGTGAGGGTCCAACGGATACAGAAAACATGATGTGGTGCATTACAATCTAAAACTGGTCTTACACGAAAGGCTCAGATATACACGGTAACAAGACTCAGTCTTCTTGTACTTAAATTGACATTGTGCCTTTTGTATTTAATTTCGATGCAATTTCTATGTTTCATCGTCATTTGAAGGTCCAAGGGATACAGTAAACGGTAAGTGAAGCATCGGAATCTACAACTGGTCTCACAGGAAAGGCTCAAAATATAGACAGTAAGAAAAGTCACTCTTCTTGTACTTATGTCGGCATTGTGCATATTGTATTTAATTCCGATGCAATTACTGTGTTTCATCGTCAATGTGAAGGTCCAAGGGATACAGTAAACCGGTAGTGAAGCATCGGAATCAAAAACTCGTCTCAGAGGACAGATTCAAAACATAGACACTAAGGAACGTTAAGCTTCTTGTACTTAAGTTGGCATTGTGCCTTTTGTATTTAATTCCGTTGCAATTTCGGTGTTTCATCGTCAATGTGAAGGTCCAAGGGATACTGTAAACCTCAACAAAAGCATCGGAATCTAAAACTGGTCTCCCAGGAAAGGCTCAAAGTATAGATGGTAAGAGGACTCAGTTTTCTTGTACTTAAGTCAGCATTGTGCCTTTTGTATTTAGTTCCGATGCAATTTCTGTGTTTCATCGACAGTGTGTTTTTCCAAGGTGATACAATAAATATGCAGTTGTGCATCGAAATCTAAAACTGGTGACTCAGGAAAGGCTCAAAGCAACGACACTAAGAGAAGTCTATCTTCTTCTACTTAAGTCGGCATTGTTCATTTTGTATTTAATTCTGATGCAATTTTTGTGTTCCATCGTCAACGTGAAGGTCCAAGGGATACGGTAAACTTGAAGTGAAGTATCGGTATCTAAAACAGATCTCACAGGAATGGCTCAAATCATAGACACTAAAAAAAGTCAGTCTTCTAGTACTTTAGTCGGTAATTTGCGTTTTGTATTTGACTCCGATGCTATTTTTATGTTTCATCGTCAAAGTGAAGGTTCAAGGGAAACAGTAAACCTAAAGATAAGCATCAGAATCTATAACTGGTCTCACAGGAAAGGCTCAAAACATAGACGGTAAGAAGACTCAGTCTTCTAGTACATAAGTCGGCATTGTGCCTTTTGTATTTAAATCCGATGCAATTTCTGTGTTTCATCATCAAAGTGATGGTCCAAGGGACACAGTAAACCTGATGTGATGCATCGGAATCTAAAACTGGTCTCACAGAAAAAGTTCAAAAAATAGACACTAAGAAAAGTCAGTCTCCTTGTACTTAAGTAGTCAGTGTGGCTTTTATATTTAATTCCGATGCTATTTTTGTGTTTCATCTTCAAAGTGAAGGCCCAAGGATACAGTATACCTGAAGTGAAGCATCGGTATCTAAAACTGGTCTCACAGGAAAGGCTCAAATTATAGACGGTAAGAAGAGTCGGTCTTCTTGTACTTAAGTCGGCATTGGACCTTTTGTATTTAATTCCGATGCAATTTTTGTGTTTCATCGTCAAAGTGAAGGTCCAAGGGATGCAGTATACCTCAAGAGAAGCATCGGAATCTAAAACTGGTCTCACAGGAAAGGCTCAAAACATAGACGGTAAGAAGACTCAGTCTTCTTGTACTTAAGTCGGCATTGTGCCTTTTGTATTTAGTACTGATGCAATTTCTGCGTTTCATCATCAATGTGAAGGTCGAAGGGATACAGAAAAACTGCAGTTGTGCATCGGAATCTAAAACTGGTGACACAGGAAAGGCTCAAAACAACGACACAAAGATAAGTATGTCTTCTTTTACATAAGTCGGCATTGTGACATTTGTATTTAATTCCGATGCAATTTCTGCGTTTCATCATCAATGTGAAGGTCGAAGGGATACAAAAAAACTGCAGTTGTTCATCGGAATCCAAAACTGGTGACACAGGAAAGGCTCAAAACAACGACACAAAGATAAGTATGTCTTCTTTTACATAAGTCGGCATTGTGACATTTGTATTTAATTCCGATGTAATTTTTGTGTTACATCGTCAAAGTGAAGGTCCAAGGGATACAGTAAACCTGATAAGGTGCATCGGACTCTAAAACTGGTTTCACACGAAAGGCTCAGACATAGACGGCAACAAGACTCAGTCTTTTTGTACTTATGTCGGAATTGTGCCTTTTAAGTTTAATTCCGATGCAATTTCTGTGTTTCATCGTAAATATGAAGGTCCAAGGAATACAGTAAATCTGCAGCTACGCATCGGAATCTAAGAGTAGTGACACCGGAAAGACTCAAAACAACGACACTAAGAAAAGTCAGTCTTCTGGTTCTTAAGTCGTCATTTTGCCTCTTGTGTTTAATTCCGATGCAATTTAGGTGTTTCATCGTCAATGTGAATGTCCAAGGGATACAGTAAACCTGAAGTAAAGCATCGGTACCTAAAAATGGTTTCACATGAATGGCTCAAGATATAGACATTAAAAAAAAATCAGACTTCTTGTACTTATGTCGGCATTGTGCCTTTTGTACTTAATTCTGATGCAATTTTTGTATTTCATCGTCAAACGGAAGGTCCAAGGGATACAGTAAACCTGAAGTGAAGCATTGGAATCTAAAATTGGTCTCACAGGGAAGGCTCAAATCATAGACAATAAGAAGACTCAGTCTTCTGGTACTTAGATTGGCATTGTGCGTTTTGTATTTAATTCCGATGCAATATCTATGTTTCATCGACAATATGAATGTCCAAGGGATACAGTAAATCCGCAGTTGTGCATCGAAATCTAAAACAGGTGACAGGAAAGGCTCAATTCAACGACACTAAGAAATGTCAGTCTTCTTGTACTTAAGTCGGCATTGCGCCTTTTGTATTTAATTCCGATGCAATTATTGTGTTTCATCGTCAACGGGAAGATCCAAGGGATACAGTAAACCTGAAGTGTAGAATCGGAATCTAAAACTGGTCACACAGGAAAGACTCGAAACATAGACACCAAGATACGTCTGTCTTCTTCGACTGAAGTCGGCATTGTGCCTTTTGTATCTATCTCCGATACAATTTTTGTGTTTCATCAACTAAGCGAAGGTCCAAGGGATACAGTAAACCTGATATGATGCATCGGAATCTAAAACTGGTTTCACACGAGAGGCTCAGACATAGACTGTAAGAAGACTCAGTCATCTTGTACTTAAGTCAGAATTGTGCCTTTTGTAATTAATTCCGATGCAATTTCTGCGGTTCATCGTCAATGTGAATGTCCTTGGGATACAGTACACCTGAAGTGTAGCATCGGTGTCTAAAACTGATCTCCGAGGAATGGCTCAAATCACAGACACTAAAAAAAGTCTGTCTTCTAGTACTTATGTCGGCATCGTGCCTTTTGTATTTGACTCATATGCAATTTTTGTGTTTCATCGTCAAACTGAAGGTCCAAGGGATACAGTAAACCTGAAGTGAATCATTGGAATCTAAAATTGGTCTCACAGGGAAGGCTCAAATCATAGACAATAAGAAGACTCAGTCTTCTGGTACTTAGATTGGCATTGTGCGTTTTGTATTTAATTCCGATGCAATATCTATGTTTCATCGACAATGTGAATGTCCAAGGGATACAGTAAATCCGCAGTTGTGCATCGGAATCTAAAACAGGTGACAGGAAAGGCTCAATTCAACGGCACTAAGAAATGTCAGTCTTCTTCTACTTAAGTCGGCATTGTGCCTTTTGTATTTAATTCCGATGCAATATTTGTGTTTCCTCGTCTAAGTGAAGGTCCAAGGGATACAGTAATCCTGATATGATGCATCGGAATCCAAAACTGGTTTCACACAAAAGGCTCAGACGTAGGCGGTAAGATGACACAGTCTTCTTGTACTTAAGTCGGAATTGTGACTAATGTATTTAATTCCGATGCAATTTCTGTGTATCAGCGTCAATGTGAATGTCCAAGGGATACAGAAAACTTGATGTGAAGCATCGGTGTCTAAAACTGATCTCACAGGAATGGCTCAAAACATAGACACTGAAAAAAATCAGTCTTCTAGTACTTAAGTCGGCATTTTGCCTTTTGTATTTGCTCCGATGGAGTTTTCATGTTTTATCTTCAAAGGGAAGGTCCATGGGGTACAGTAAACCTGAATAAAAGAATCGGAATCTAAAACTGGTCTCACAGAAAAAGGCTCAAAACATAGAGTGTAAGAGGACTCAGTCTTCTAATACTTAAGTCGGCTTTGTGCCTTTTGTATTTCATTCCGATGCGATTTCTGTGTTCCATCGTCAAAGTGAAGGTCCAAGGGATACAATTACCCAGCAGTTGTGCAACCGAATCTAAAACTCGTGATACAGGAACGGCTCAAAACATAGACACTAAGAAAAGTCAGTCTTCTTGTACTTAAGTCGGCATTCTGACTTTTGCATTTAATTCCGATGCAATTTTTGTGTTTCGTCTTCAAAGTGAACGTCCAAGGGATACAGTAAACCTGAAGTGATGCATCGGAATCTAAAATTGGTCTCACAGGGAAGGCTCAAATCATAGACACTAAGAAAACTCAGTCTCTTTGTACTTAAGTCGGCATTGTGCCTTTTGCATTTAATTCCGATGCAATTTCAGTGTTTCATCGTCAAGGTGAAGGTCCAATGGATGCAGTAAATCTGCAGTTGTGCATCGGATCCAAAATGTATTGACACAGGAAAGGCTCAAACACATACACTAAGAAAAGTCAGTCTACTGGTATTTAAGTCGGCATTGAGCCATTTGTATTTAAATCCGATGCAATTTTTGTGTTCCTTCGTCAAAGTGAAGGACCTAGGGATACAGTAAACCGGAAGTGAAGCATCGGAATCTGAAACTGGTGACACAGGAAAGACTCAAAACATAGATAGTAAGAAGACTCAATCTACTTGTACTCAAGTGAGCATTGTGCCTTTTGTAATGAATTCCGATGCAATTTTTGTGTTTCATCGTCAAACTTAAGGTCCAAGGGATACAGTAAACCTGAAGTGAAGCAACAGAATCTAAACTAGTCTTGTAGGAGAGGCTCAAATCATAGATACTAAGAAAATTCAGTCTTATTGTAAATAAGTCGGCATTGGGCCATTTGTATTTAATTGCGATGCAATTTCTGCATTTCATCATCAATGTGAAGGTCCAAGGGATACAGAGAAACTGTAGTTGAGGATCGGAATCTAAAATTGGTGACACAGGAAGGGCTCAAATCATAGACACTAAGAAAAGTCAGTCTTCTTGTACTTAAGTCGGCATTGTGGCTTTTATATTTAATTCCGATGCAATTACTGTGTTTCATCGTCAATGTGAAGATCCAAGGGATACATTAAACCAGCAGTTGTGCAACCGAATCTAAAACTGGTGACACAGGAAAGGCTTAAATCATAGACACTAAGAAATGTCAGTCTTCTTGCAATGAAGTCGGCATTGTGACTTTTGTATTTAATTCCGATGTAATTCTTATGTTTCATCGTCAAAGTGAAGGTCCATGGCATACAGTTAACCTGAAGTGAAGCATCGGATTCAAAAACGGGTCTCAGAGGAAAGATTCAAAACATAGACACTAAGAAAAGTGAGTCGTCTTGTACTTAAGTCGGCTTTGTGCCTTTTGTCTTTAATTCCGATGTAATTTCGGTGTTTCATCGTCAATGTGAAGGTCCATGGGATATAGTAAATCTCAAGTGAAGCATCGGTATCTGAAACTGGTCTCACAGGAAAGGCTCAAAATATAGACGGTAAGAAGTCTCTGTCTTCTTGTACTTAAGTCGGCATTGTGCCACTTGTATTTAATTCCGCTGCACATTTTATGTTTCATCGTCAAAGTGAAGGTACAAGGGATACAGTAAACCTCAAGTGATGCCTCGGAATCTACAACTGGTCTCACAGGAAAGCCTCAAAACATAGACGGTAAGAAGAATCAGTCTTCTTGTACTTAAGTCGGCATTGTGCCTTTTCTATTTCATTCCGATGCAATTTCTGTGTTTCATTGTCAATGTGGAGGTCCAAGCGATACGGTGAATATGCAGTTGTCCATCGAAATCTAAAACTGGTGACAAAGGAAAGGCTCAAATCATAGACACTAGGAAAAGTCGGTCTTCCTCTACTTAAGTCTGCATTGTGCTTTTTGTATTCAATTCCGATGCAATTACGGTATTTCATCGTCAAAGTGAATGTCCAAGGGATACACCAAACCTGAAGTGAAGAATCAGAATCTAAAAGTGGTGACACAGGAAAGGCTCAAAACATAGGCACTAAGTAAAGTCAGTCTTCTTGTACTCCAGTCGACATTGTGCCATTTGTGTTTAATTCCGATGCAAATTTAGTGCTTCATCGTCAATGTGAAGGTCGAAGAGATACAGTAAACCTGCAGTGAAGCTTCAGAATCAAAAACTTGTCCTACAGGGAAGCCTCAAAACATAGACAGAAAGAAGACTCAGTCTTCTTGTACTTAAATCATCATTGTGTCCTTCGTATTCAATTCAGATGTAATTTCTGTGTTTCATCGTCAATGTGAAGATCCAAGGGATACAGTAAACCTGAAGTGAAGCATCGGTATCTAAATCTGGACCCACAGGATTGGCTCAAATCATAGATACTAGAAAAAGGCAGTCTTATTGTACTTAAGTCGGCATTGTGCCATTTGTATTCAATTCCGATGCACGTTTTGTGTATCATAGCCAAAGTGGAGATCCAAGGGATACAGTAAACCTGAAGTGTAGAATCGGAATCAAAAACTGGTCTCACAGGAAAGGTTTGAAACATAGACACTAAGAAAAGTCAGTCTTCTTGTACTTAAGTTCGTATTATGGCTTTTATATTTAATTCCGATTCAATTTTTGTGATTCATCGTCAAATTGAAGGTCCAAGGGATACAGTAATCTTGTAGTGAAACATCGGAATCTAAAACTGGTCTCAAAGGAAAGGATCAAATCAAAGACATTAAGAAAACTCAGTCTCCTTGTCCTTAAGTCGGCAGTGTGCTTTTTGCATTTAATTCCGATGCAATGTCAGTGTTTCATCGTCAAGGTGAAGGTAGAAGGGATACAGTAAATCTGAAGATGTGCATCGGATCCTAAAACTGGAGGCACAGGAAATGCACAGAACACAGACACTAACAAAAATCAGTCTTCTTGTACTTCAGTCGGCATTGTGCCATTTGTTATTTATTCCAATGCAAATTTTGTGTTTCATCGTCAAAGTGAAGGTCCAAGGGATACAGTAAACCGGAAGTGAAGCATCGGAATCTAAAACTGGTGACACAGGAAAGGCACAAACATAGACTTTAAGAAGACTCAGTCTTCTTGTACTTAAGTCAGCCTTGTGCCTTTTGTATTGAATTCCGGTGCAATTTCAGTGTTTCATCGTCCAAGTGAAGGTCCAACGGATACAGTAAACCTGAACTGAAGCATCGGAATCTAAAACTGGTCTCACAGGAAAGCCTCAAAACATAGACGGTTAGAAGACTCAGTCTTCTTGTACTTAAGTCGGCATTGTGCCTCTTGTATTTAATTCCGATGCAATTTCTGTGTTTCACCGTCGAAGTGAATGTAAAAGGGATACAGTAAACCTGAAGTGAAGCATCGGAATCTAAAACTGGTCTCAAAGGAAAGGTTCAAAAAATAGACACTTAGAAAAGTCAGTCTTCTGGTACTTAAGTCGGCATTGTGGCTTTTATATTTAATTCCGATGCAATTTTTGTGTTTCATCGTCAAAGTGACGGTCCAAGGAATACAGTAGACCTGAAGTAAAGCATCGGAATCTCAAACTGGTGTCACAGGGAAGGTTCAAAAATAGACACTAAGAATAGTCAGTCTTCTAGTACTTAAGTCGGCGTTGTGGCTTTTACATTTAATTCCGATGCAATTACTGTGTTTTTTCGTCAATGTGATGGCTCAAGGGATGGAGAATACCAGCAGTTGTGCAACCGAATCTAAAACTGGTGACACAGGAAAGTCTAAAATCATAGTCACTAAGAAATGTCAGTCTTCTTGTAATTAAGTGACACAGGAAAGGCACAAACATAGACTTTAAGAAGACTCAGTCTTCTTGTACTTAAATCATCATTGTACCTTTTGTATTGAATTCCGATGCAATTTCTGTGTTTCATCGTCAATGTGAAGGTCCAAGGGATACAGTAAACCTGAAGGGAAGCATCGGTATCTAATACTGGACTCACAGGATTGGCTGAAAACATAGATACTAAGAAAAGTCAGTCTTCTTGTACTTAAGTCGGCATTGTGCCTTTTGTTTTTAATTCCGACGCAATTTTTGTGTTTCATCGTAAAAGTGAAGGTCCAAGGGATACAGTAAACCTGAAGTGAAGCATCGGAATCTAAAACTGGTCTCAAAGGATAGGCTCATATCAAAGACATTAAGAAAACTCAGTCTCCTTGTACTTAAGTCGGCATTGTGCCTTTTGCATTTAATTCCGATGCAATTTCAGTGTTTCATCGTCAAGGTGAAGGTTGAAGGGTTACAGTAAATCTGCAGTTGTGAATCTGATCCTAAAACTGGAGACAGAGGAAAGGCTCAAAACACAGACACTAAGGAAAGTCAGTGTTCTCGTACTTCAGTGGGCATTGTGCCATTTGTCTTTAGTTCCGATGTAATTTTTGTGTTTCATCGTCAAAGTGAAGGTCGAAGGGATACAGTAAACCTGATGTGATGCATCGGAATCTAAAACTGGTCTCACACGAAAGGCACAGATATAGACGGTAAGAAAACACAGTCTTCTTGTACTTAAGTCAGCATTGTGACTTTTGTATTTAATTCCGATGAAATTTTTGTGTTTCATCGTCAAAGTGTAGGTCCAAGGGATACAGTAAACCTGAAGGGTGGCATCGGAATTTAAAACTGGTCTCACATGAGAGGCTCAAAACAAAGATACTAAGAATAGTCAGTCTCCTAGTACATAAGTTGGCATTGTAACTTTTGTATTTAAATCCAATGCAATTTCTGTGTTTCATCGTCGAAGTTGAGGTCCAACGGATACAGTAAACCAGAAGTGAAGCATCAGAATCTGAAACTGGTATCACAGGAATGGCTCCAAACATAGTCACTGAGAAAAGACAGTCTTCTTGTTCTTAAGTCGGCATTGTGCATTTCGTATTTAATTCCGATGCCATTTCTGTGTTTCATCGTCAAAGCGAAGGTCCAAGGGATTCATTAAACCTGATGTGAAGCATCGGAATCTAAAACTGGTCTCACAGGAAAGGCTCAAAACATAGACACTAAGAAACGTCTATCTTGTGTACTGAAGTCGGCAATGTGTCTTTTGTATTTAATTACGTAGCAATTTCTTTGTTTCTTCGTCAATGTGATATTCCAAGGGATACAGCAATACTGAAGTGAAGCATCGGAATCTAAAACTGGTCCCACAGGAAAGGCTCAAAACATAGACGGTAAGAAGACACAGTCTTCTTGTACTTAAGTCGGCATTGTGCCTTTAGTATTTAATTCCTATGCAATTTCTGTGTTTCATCGTCAATGTGAAGGTACAAGGGGATACAGAAAACCGGCAGTTGTGCTTCGGAATCTAACACTGGTGACACAGGTTGGGCTCAAAGCAAAGACACTAAGAGAAGTCAGCCTTTTTGTACTTAAGTCGGCATTGTGCCTTTTGTGTTTATTTCCGTCGTAATGTCTATGATTCATTGTCAGTATGTAGGTCCAAGTGATACGGTTAACCTGAGGTGAAGCATCGGAAACAAAACTGGTCTCACAGGAAAAGCTCAAAACAGAGACAGTAAGAAGAGTCTGACTTCTTGTACTTAAGTCGGCATTGTGCCTTTTGTATTTAATTACGGTGCAATTTCTTTGTTTCATCGTCAATGTGATATTCCAAGCGATACAGTAATACTGAAGTGAAGCATCGGAATCTGAAACTGGTCCCACAGGAAAGGCTCAAAACATAGACGGTAAGAAGACACAGTCTTCTTGTACTTAAGTCGGCATTGTGCCTTTAGTATTTAAGTCCGATGTAATTTCCGTGTTTCATCGTCAATGTGACGGTACAAGGGATACAATAAACTTGAAGTGAAGCATCGGTATCTGAAACTGGACAGACAGGATTGGCTCAAACACAGATACCAAAAAATGTCAGTCTTCTTGTACTTAAGTCGGCATTGTGCGTTTTGTATTTAATTCCGATGCTATTTTTGTGTTTCATCGTCAAAGTGAAGGTCCAAGGGATACAGTGAACCTGAAGTGAAGCATCGGAATCTAAAACTGGACTCACAGGAAAGGCTCAAAACATAGACGGTAAGAGGACTCAGTCTTCTAGCACTTAAGTCGGCATTGCGCCTTTCCTATTTAATTCCGATGCAATATCTGTGTTTCATCGTCAAAGCGAATGTCAAAGGGATACAGTAAATCTAAAGTGAAGCATCGGATTCAAAAAGTGGTCTCACAAGAAAGGTTAAAATTTAGACACTAAGAAAAATCAGTCTTCTTGTACATAAGTTCGTATTATGGCTTTTATATTTAATTCCGATGCATTTTTTGTGTTTCATCGTCAAAGTGAAGGTCCAAGGGATACAGTAAACCTAAAGTGAGGCATCGGAATCTAGAACTGCGCTCACAGGGAAGGCTCAAATCTTAGACAGTAAGAAGACTCCCTCTTCATGTACTTAAGTGTTCACTGAGCCTTTTGTATTTAATTCCGATTCAATTTCTGTGCTCCGTCATGAATGTGAAGGTCCAAGGTATACAGACAAACTGCAGTGTGCATCGGAATCTAAATCTGGTGACACAGGAACGGCCTAAAACATAGACACTAAGAAAAGTCAGCCTTCTTGTACTTCAGTCGGCATTGTGCCATTTGTATTTAATTCCGATGCAATTTTTGTGTTTCATCGTCAAAGTGAGATCTAAGGGATACAGTAAACCGGAAGTGAAGCATCGGAATCTAAAACTGCTGATACAGGGAGGGCACAAACATAGACATTAAGAAGAATCAGTCTACTTGTACTTAAGTCAACATTGTGCCTTTTGTATTGAATTCCGATTCACTTTTTATGTCTCATCGTCAAAGTGAAGGACCAAGGGATACAGTAACCCTGAAGTGAAGTATCGGAATCCAACACTTGTCTCACAGGAAAGGCTCAAAACATAGACACTAAGAAAATTCAGTCTTCTTGTAAATAAGTCGGCATTATGCCTTTTGTATTTAATTCCGATGCAATTACCGGGTTTCATCGTCAATGTGAAGGACCAAGGGATACAGTAAAGCAGCAGTTGTGCAACGGAATCTAAAACTGGTGGCACAGAAACGCTCAAATCACAGACACTAATAAATGTCAGTCTTCTTGTACTTAAGTCATAATTGTGCCTTTTGCATTTAATTCGGATGCAATTTTTGTGTTTCATCGTCAAAGCGCAGGTCCAAGGGATACAGTAAACCTGACGTGAAGCATCGGAATCTAAAACTGGTCTCACTGGAAAAGCTCAAAACATAGACAGTAAGAAGAGTCAGACTTCTTGTACTTAAGACGAGATTGTGCCTTTTGTATTTATTTCCGTTTTAATATCTATGATTCATCGTCAGTATGTAGGTCCAAGTGATACAGTTAACCTGAGGTGAAGCATCGCAATCTAAAACTGGTCTCACAGGAAAAGCTCAAAACATAGTTAGAAGAGTCAGACTTTTTGTACTTAAGTCGGCATTGTGCCTTTTGTATTTAATTACAGTGCAATTTCTTTGTTTCATCGTCAATGTGATATCCCAAGCGATACAGTAATACTAAAGTGAAGCATCGGAATCTAAAACTGGTGACACAGGAAAGGCACAAACATAGACTTTAAGAAGACTCAGTCTTCTTGTACTTAAGTCAGCCTTGTGCCTTTTGTATTGAATTCCGGTGCAATTTCAGTGTTTCATCGTCCAAGTGAAGGTCCAACGGATACAGTAAACCTGAACTCAAGCATCGGAATCTAAAACTGGTCTCACAGGAAAGCCTCAAAACATAGACGGTTAGAAGACTCAGTCTTCTTGTACTTAAGTCGGCATTGTGCCTCTTGTATTTAATTCCGATGCAATTTCTGTGTTTCACCGTCGAAGTGAATGTAAAAGGGATACAGTAAACCTGAAGTGAAGCATCGGAATCTAACACTGGTCTCACAGGAAAGGTTCAAAAAATAGACACTTAGAAAAGTCAGTCTTCTGGTACTTAAGTCGGCATTGTGGCTTTTATATTTAATTCCGATGCAATTTTTGTGTTTCATCGTCAAAGTGACGGTCCAAGGAATACAGTAGACCTGAAGTAAAGCATCGGAATCTCAAACTGGTGTCACAGGGAAGGTTCAAAAATAGACACTAAGAATAGTCAGTCTTCTAGTACTTAAGTCGGCATTGTGGCTTTTACATTTAATTCCGATGCAATTACTGTGTTTTTTCGTCAATGTGATGGCTCAAGGGATAGAGAAAACCAGCAGTTGTGCAACCGAATCTAAAACTGGTGACACAGGAAAGTCTAAAATCGTAGTCACTTAGAAATGTCAGTCTTCTTGTAATTAAGTGACACAGGAAAGGCACAAACATAGACTTTAAGAAGACTCAGTCTTCTTGTACTTAAATCATCATTGTTCCTTTTGTATTGAATTCCGATGCAATTTCTGTGTTTCATCGTCAATGTGAAGGTCCAAGGGATACAGTAAACCTGAAGGGAAGCATCGGTATCTAATACTGGACTCACAGGATTGGCTGAAAACATAGATACTAAGAAAAGTCAGTCTTCTTGTACTTAAGTCGGCATTGTGCCTTTTGTTTTTAATTCCGACGCAATTTTTGTGTTTCATCGTAAAAGTGAAGGTCCAAGGGATACAGTAAACCTGAAGTGAAGCATCGGAATCTAAAACTGGTCTCAAAGGATAGGCTCATATCAAAGACATTAAGAAAACTCAGTCTCCTTGTACTTAAGTCGGCATTGTGCCTTTTGCATTTAATTCCGATGCAATTTCAGTGTTTCATCGTCAAGGTGAAGGTTGAAGGGTTACAGTAAATCTGCAGTTGTGAATCTGATCCTAAAACTGGAGACAGAGGAAAGGCTCAAAACACAGACACTAAGGAAAGCCAGTGTTCTCGTACTTCAGTGGGCATTGTGCCATTTGTCTTTAGTTCCGATGTAATTTTTGTGTTTCATCGTCAAAGTGAAGGTCGAAGGGATACAGTAAACCTGATGTGATGCATCGGAATCTAAAACTGGTCTCACACGAAAGGCACAGATATAGACGGTAAGAAAACACAGTCTTCTTGTACTTAAGTCAGCATTGTTACTTTTGTATTTAATTCCGATGAAATTTTTGTGTTTCATCGTCAAAGTGAAGGTCCAAGGGATACAGTAAACCTGAAGGGTGGCATCGGAATTTAAAACTGGTCTCACATGAGAGGCTCAAAACAAAGATACTAAGAATAGTCAGTCTCCTAGTACATAAGTTGGCATTGTAACTTTTGTATTTAAATCCAATGCAATTTCTGTGTTTCATCGTCGAAGTTGAGGTCCAACGGATACAGTAAACCAGAAGTGAAGCATCAGAATCTGAAACTGGTATCACAGGAATGGCTCCAAACATAGTCACTGAGAAAAGACAGTCTTCTTGTTCTTAAGTCGGCATTGTGCATTTCGTATTTAATTCCGATGCCATTTCTGTGTTTCATCGTCAAAGCGAAGGTCCAAGGGATTCATTAAACCTGATGTGAAGCATCGGAATCTAAAACTGGTCTCACAGGAAAGGCTCAAAACATAGACACTAAGAAACGTCTATCTTCTTCTACTGAAATCGGCAATGTGTCTTTTGTATTTAATTACGTAGCAATTTCTTTGTTTCATCGTCAATGTGATATTCCAAGGGATACAGCAATACTGAAGTGAAGCATCGGAATCTAAAACTGCTGATACAGGGAGGGCACAAACATAGACATTAAGAAGAATCAGTCTACTTGTACTTAAGTCAGCATTGTGCCTTTTGTATTGAATTCCGATTCACTTTTTATGTCTCATCGTCAAAGTGAAGGACCAAGGGATACAGTAACCCTGAAGTGAAGTATCGGAATCCAACACTTGTCTCACAGGAAAGGCTCAAAACATAGACACTAAGAAAATTCAGTCTTCTTGTAAATAAGTTGGCATTATGCCTTTTGTATTTAATTCCGATGCAATTACCGGGTTTCATCGTCAATGTGAAGGTCCAAGGGATACAGTAAAGCAGCAGTTGTGCAACGGAATCTAAAACTGGTGGCACAGAAACGCTCAAAACACAGACACTAATAAATGTCAGTCTTCTTGTACTTAAGTCATAATTGTGCCTTTTGTATTTAATTCGGATGCAATTTTTGTGTTTCATCGTCAAAGCGCAGGTCCAAGGGATACAGTAAACCTGACGTGAAGCATCGGAATCTAAAACTGGTCTCACTGGAAAAGCTCAAAACATAGACAGTAAGAAGAGTCAGACTTCTTGTACTTAAGACGAGATTGTGCCTTTTGTATTTATTTCCGTTTTAATATCTATGATTCATCGTCAGTATGTAGGTCCAAGTGATACAGTTAACCTGAGGTGAAGCATCGCAATCTAAAACTGGTCTCACAGGAAAAGCTCAAAACATAGTTAGAAGAGTCAGACTTTTTGTACTTAAGTCGGCATTGTGCCTTTTGTATTTAATTACAGTGCAATTTCTTTGTTTCATCGTCAATGTGAAATCCCAAGCGATACAGTAATACTAAAGTGAAGCATCGGAATCTAAAACTGGTGACACAGGAAAGGCACAAACATAGACTTTAAGAAGACTCAGTCTTCTTGTACTTAAGTCAGCCTTGTGCCTTTTGTATTGAATTCCGGTGCAATTTCAGTGTTTCATCGTCCAAGTGAAGGTCCAACGGATACAGTAAACCTGAACTGAAGCATCGGAATCTAAAACTGGTCTCACAGGAAAGCCTCAAAACATAGACGGTTAGAAGACTCAGTCTTCTTGTACTTAAGTCGGCATTGTGCCTCTTGTATTTAATTCCGATGCAATTTCTGTGTTTCACCGTCAATGTGAAGGTCCAAGGGATACAGTAAACCTGAAGGGAAGCATCGGTATCTAATACTGGACTCACAGGATTGGCTGAAAACATAGATACTAAGAAAAGTCAGTCTTCTTGTACTTAAGTCGGCATTGTGCCTTTTGTTTTTAATTCCGACGCAATTTTTGTGTTTCATCGTAAAAGTGAAGGTCCAAGGGATACAGTAAACCTGAAGTGAAGCATCGGAATCTAAAACTGGTCTCAAAGGATAGGCTCATATCAAAGACATTAAGAAAACTCAGTCTCCTTGTACTTAAGTCGGCATTGTGCCTTTTGCATTTAATTCCGATGCAATTTCAGTGTTTCATCGTCAAGGTGAAGGTTGAAGGGTTACAGTAAATCTGCAGTTGTGAATCTGATCCTAAAACTGGAGACAGAGGAAAGGCTCAAAACACAGGCACTAAGGAAAGTCAGTGTTCTCGTACTTCAGTGGGCATTGTGCCATTTGTCTTTAGTTCCGATGTAATTTTTGTGTTTCATCGTCAAAGTGAAGGTCGAAGGGATACAGTAAACCTGATGTGATGCATCGGAATCTAAAACTGGTCTCACACGAAAGGCACAGATATAGACGGTAAGAAAACACAGTCTTCTTGTACTTAAGTCAGCATTGTGACTTTTGTATTTAATTCCGATGAAATTTTTGTGTTTCATCGTCAAAGTGTAGGTCCAAGGGATACAGTAAACCTGAAGGGTGGCATCGGAATTTAAAACTGGTCTCACATGAGAGGCTCAAAACAAAGATACTAAGAATAGTCAGTCTCCTAGTACATAAGTTGGCATTGTAACTTTTGTATTTAAATCCAATGCAATTTCTGTGTTTCATCGTCGAAGTTGAGGTCCAACGGATACAGTAAACCAGAAGTGAAGCATCAGAATCTGAAACTGGTATCACAGGAATGGCTCCAAACATAGTCACTGAGAAAAGACAGTCTTCTTGTTCTTAAGTCGGCATTGTGCATTTCGTATTTAATTCCGATGCCATTTCTGTGTTTCATCGTCAAAGCGAAGGTCCAAGGGATTCATTAAACCTGATGTGAAGCATCGGAATCTAAAACTGGTCTCACAGGAAAGGCTCAAAACATAGACACTAAGAAACGTCTATCTTGTGTACTGAAGTCGGCAATGTGTCTTTTGTATTTAATTACGTAGCAATTTCTTTGTTTCTTCGTCAATGTGATATTCCAAGGGATACAGCAATACTGAAGTGAAGCATCGGAATCTAAAACTGGTCCCACAGGAAAGGCTCAAAACATAGACGGTAAGAAGACACAGTCTTCTTGTACTTAAGTCGGCATTGTGCCTTTAGTATTTAATTCCTATGCAATTTCTGTGTTTCATCGTCAATGTGAAGGTACAAGGGGATACAGAAAACCGGCAGTTGTGCTTCGGAATCTAACACTGGTGACACAGGTTGGGCTCAAAGCAAAGACACTAAGAGAAGTCAGCCTTTTTGTACTTAAGTCGGCATTGTGCCTTTTGTGTTTATTTCCGTCGTAATGTCTATGATTCATTGTCAGTATGTAGGTCCAAGTGATACGGTTAACCTGAGGTGAAGCATCGGAAACAAAACTGGTCTCACAGGAAAAGCTCAAAACAGAGACAGTAAGAAGAGTCTGACTTCTTGTACTTAAGTCGGCATTGTGCCTTTTGTATTTAATTACGGTGCAATTTCTTTGTTTCATCGTCAATGTGATATTCCAAGCGATACAGTAATACTGAAGTGAAGCATCGGAATCTGAAACTGGTCCCACAGGAAAGGCTCAAAACATAGACGGTAAGAAGACACAGTCTTCTTGTACTTAAGTCGGCATTGTGCCTTTAGTATTTAAGTCCGATGTAATTTCCGTGTTTCATCGTCAATGTGACGGTACAAGGGATACAATAAACTTGAAGTGAAGCATCGGTATCTGAAACTGGACAGACAGGATTGGCTCAAACACAGATACCAAAAAATGTCAGTCTTCTTGTACTTAAGTCGGCATTGTGCGTTTTGTATTTAATTCCGATGCTATTTTTGTGTTTCATCGTCAAAGTGAAGGTCCAAGGGATACAGTGAACCTGAAGTGAAGCATCGGAATCTAAAACTGGACTCACAGGAAAGGCTCAAAACATAGACGGTAAGAGGACTCACTCTTCTAGCACTTAAGTCGGCATTGCGCCTTTCCTATTTAATTCCGATGCAATATCTGTGTTTCATCGTCAAAGCGAATGTCAAAGGGATACAGTAAATCTAAAGTGAAGCATCGGATTCAAAAAGTGGTCTCACAAGAAAGGTTAAAATTTAGACACTAAGAAAAATCAGTCTTCTTGTACATAAGTTCGTATTATGGCTTTTATATTTAATTCCGATGCATTTTTTGTGTTTCATCGTCAAAGTGAAGGTCCAAGGGATACAGTAAACCTAAAGTGAGGCATCGGAATCTAGAACTGCGCTCACAGGGAAGGCTCAAATCTTAGACAGTAAGAAGACTCCCTCTTCATGTACTTAAGTGTTCACTGAGCCTTTTGTATTTAATTCCGATTCAATTTCTGTGCTCCGTCATGAATGTGAAGGTCCAAGGTATACAGACAAACTGCAGTGTGCATCGGAATCTAAATCTGGTGACACAGGAACGGCCTAAAACATAGACACTAAGAAAAGTCAGCCTTCTTGTACTTCAGTCGGCATTGTGCCATTTGTATTTAATTCCGATGCAATTTTTGTGTTTCATCGTCAAAGTGAGATCTAAGGGATACAGTAAACCGGAAGTGAAGCATCGGAATCTAAAACTGCTGATACAGGGAGGGCACAAACATAGACATTAAGAAGAATCAGTCTACTTGTACTTAAGTCAACATTGTGCCTTTTGTATTGAATTCCGATTCACTTTTTATGTCTCATCGTCAAAGTGAAGGACCAAGGGATACAGTAACCCTGAAGTGAAGTATCGGAATCCAACACTTGTCTCACAGGAAAGGCTCAAAACATAGACACTAAGAAAATTCAGTCTTCTTGTAAATAAGTCGGCATTATGCCTTTTGTATTTAATTCCGATGCAATTACCGGGTTTCATCGTCAATGTGAAGGACCAAGGGATACAGTAAAGCAGCAGTTGTGCAACGGAATCTAAAACTGGTGGCACAGAAACGCTCAAATCACAGACACTAATAAATGTCAGTCTTCTTGTACTTAAGTCATAATTGTGCCTTTTGCATTTAATTCGGATGCAATTTTTGTGTTTCATCGTCAAAGCGCAGGTCCAAGGGATACAGTAAACCTGACGTGAAGCATCGGAATCTAAAACTGGTCTCACTGGAAAAGCTCAAAACATAGACAGTAAGAAGAGTCAGACTTCTTGTACTTAAGACGAGATTGTGCCTTTTGTATTTATTTCCGTTTTAATATCTATGATTCATCGTCAGTATGTAGGTCCAAGTGATACAGTTAACCTGAGGTGAAGCATCGCAATCTAAAACTGGTCTCACAGGAAAAGCTCAAAACATAGTTAGAAGAGTCAGACTTTTTGTACTTAAGTCGGCATTGTGCCTTTTGTATTTAATTACAGTGCAATTTCTTTGTTTCATCGTCAATGTGATATCCCAAGCGATACAGTAATACTAAAGTGAAGCATCGGAATCTAAAACTGGTGACACAGGAAAGGCACAAACATAGACTTTAAGAAGACTCAGTCTTCTTGTACTTAAGTCAGCCTTGTGCCTTTTGTATTGAATTCCGGTGCAATTTCAGTGTTTCATCGTCCAAGTGAAGGTCCAACGGATACAGTAAACCTGAACTGAAGCATCGGAATCTAAAACTGGTCTCACAGGAAAGCCTCAAAACATAGACGGTTAGAAGACTCAGTCTTCTTGTACTTAAGTCGGCATTGTGCCTCTTGTATTTAATTCCGATGCAATTTCTGTGTTTCACCGTCGAAGTGAATGTAAAAGGGATACAGTAAACCTGAAGTGAAGCATCGGAATCTAACACTGGTCTCACAGGAAAGGTTCAAAAAATAGACACTTAGAAAAGTCAGTCTTCTGGTACTTAAGTCGGCATTGTGGCTTTTATATTTAATTCCGATGCAATTTTTGTGTTTCATCGTCAAAGTGACGGTCCAAGGAATACAGTAGACCTGAAGTAAAGCATCGGAATCTCAAACTGGTGTCACAGGGAAGGTTCAAAAATAGACACTAAGAATAGTCAGTCTTCTAGTACTTAAGTCGGCATTGTGGCTTTTACATTTAATTCCGATGCAATTACTGTGTTTTTTCGTCAATGTGATGGCTCAAGGGATAGAGAAAACCAGCAGTTGTGCAACCGAATCTAAAACTGGTGACACAGGAAAGTCTAAAATCGTAGTCACTTAGAAATGTCAGTCTTCTTGTAATTAAGTGACACAGGAAAGGCACAAACATAGACTTTAAGAAGACTCAGTCTTCTTGTACTTAAATCATCATTGTTCCTTTTGTATTGAATTCCGATGCAATTTCTGTGTTTCATCGTCAATGTGAAGGTCCAAGGGATACAGTAAACCTGAAGGGAAGCATCGGTATCTAATACTGGACTCACAGGATTGGCTGAAAACATAGATACTAAGAAAAGTCAGTCTTCTTGTACTTAAGTCGGCATTGTGCCTTTTGTTTTTAATTCCGACGCAATTTTTGTGTTTCATCGTAAAAGTGAAGGTCCAAGGGATACAGTAAACCTGAAGTGAAGCATCGGAATCTAAAACTGGTCTCAAAGGATAGGCTCATATCAAAGACATTAAGAAAACTCAGTCTCCTTGTACTTAAGTCGGCATTGTGCCTTTTGCATTTAATTCCGATGCAATTTCAGTGTTTCATCGTCAAGGTGAAGGTTGAAGGGTTACAGTAAATCTGCAGTTGTGAATCTGATCCTAAAACTGGAGACAGAGGAAAGGCTCAAAACACAGACACTAAGGAAAGTCAGTGTTCTCGTACTTCAGTGGGCATTGTGCCATTTGTCTTTAGTTCCGATGTAATTTTTGTGTTTCATCGTCAAAGTGAAGGTCGAAGGGATACAGTAAACCTGATGTGATGCATCGGAATCTAAAACTGGTCTCACACGAAAGGCACAGATATAGACGGTAAGAAAACACAGTCTTCTTGTACTTAAGTCAATATTGTTACTTTTGTATTTAATTCCGATGAAATTTTTGTGTTTCATCGTCAAAGTGAAGGTCCAAGGGATACAGTAAACCTGAAGGGTGGCATCGGAATTTAAAACTGGTCTCACATGAGAGGCTCAAAACAAAGATACTAAGAATAGTCAGTCTCCTAGTACATAAGTTGGCATTGTAACTTTTGTATTTAAATCCAATGCAATTTCTGTGTTTCATCGTCGAAGTTGAGGTCCAACGGATACAGTAAACCAGAAGTGAAGCATCAGAATCTGAAACTGGTGTCACAGGAATGGCTCCAAACATAGTCACTGAGAAAAGACAGTCTTCTTGTTCTTAAGTCGGCATTGTGCATTTCGTATTTAATTCCGATGCCATTTCTGTGTTTCATCGTCAAAGAGAAGGTCCAAGGGATTCATTAAACCTGATGTGAAGCATCGGAATCTAAAACTGGTCTCACAGGAAAGGCTCAAAACATAGACACTAAGAAACGTCTATCTTCTTCTACTGAAGTCGGCAATGTGTCTTTTGTATTTAATTACGTAGCAATTTCTTTGTTTCATCGTCAATGTGATATTCCAAGGGATACAGCAATACTGAAGTGAAGCATCGGAATCTAAAACTGCTGATACAGGGAGGGCACAAACATAGACATTAAGAAGAATCAGTCTACTTGTACTTAAGTCAGCATTGTGCCTTTTGTATTGAATTCCGATTCACTTTTTATGTCTCATCGTCAAAGTGAAGGACCAAGGGATACAGTAACCCTGAAGTGAAGTATCGGAATCCAACACTTGTCTCACAGGAAAGGCTCAAAACATAGACACTAAGAAAATTCAGTCTTCTTGTAAATAAGTTGGCATTATGCCTTTTGTATTTAATTCCGATGCAATTACCGGGTTTCATCGTCAATGTGAAGGTCCAAGGGATACAGTAAAGCAGCAGTTGTGCAACGGAATCTAAAACTGGTGGCACAGAAACGCTCAAAACACAGACACTAATAAATGTCAGTCTTCTTGTACTTAAGTCATAATTGTGCCTTTTGTATTTAATTCGGATGCAATTTTTGTGTTTCATCGTCAAAGCGCAGGTCCAAGGGATACAGTAAACCTGACGTGAAGCATCGGAATCTAAAACTGGTCTCACTGGAAAAGCTCAAAACATAGACAGTAAGAAGAGTCAGACTTCTTGTACTTAAGACGAGATTGTGCCTTTTGTATTTATTTCCGTTTTAATATCTATGATTCATCGTCAGTATGTAGGTCCAAGTGATACAGTTAACCTGAGGTGAAGCATCGCAATCTAAAACTGGTCTCACAGGAAAAGCTCAAAACATAGTTAGAAGAGTCAGACTTTTTGTACTTAAGTCGGCATTGTGCCTTTTGTATTTAATTACAGTGCAATTTCTTTGTTTCATCGTCAATGTGATATCCCAAGCGATACAGTAATACTAAAGTAAAGCATCGGAATCTAAAACTGGTGACACAGGAAAGGCACAAACATAGACTTTAAGAAGACTCAGTCTTCTTGTACTTAAGTCAGCCTTGTGCCTTTTGTATTGAATTCCGGTGCAATTTCAGTGTTTCATCGTCCAAGTGAAGGTCCAACGGATACAGTAAACCTGAACTGAAGCATCGGAATCTGAAACTGGTCTCACAGGAAAGACTCAAAACATAGACGGTTAGAAGACTCAGTCTTCTTGTACTTAAGTCGGCATTGTGCCTCTTGTATTTAATTCCGATGCAATTTCTGTGTTTCACCGTCGAAGTGAATGTAAAAGGGATACAGTAAACCTGAAATGAAGCATCGGAATCTAAAACTGGTCTCACAGGAAAGGTTCAAAAATAGACACTTAGAAAAGTCAGTCTTCTGGTACTTAAGTCGGCATTGTGGCTTTTATATTTAATTCCGATGCAATTTTTGTGTTTCATCGTCAAAGTGACAGTCCAAGGAATACAGTAGACCTGAAGTAAAGCATCGGAATCTCAAACTGGTGTCACAGGGAAGGTTCAAAAATAGACACTAAGAATAGTCAGTCTTCTAGTACTTAAGTCGGCATTGTGGCTTTTACATTTAATTCCGATGCAATTACTGTGTTTTTTCGTCAATGTGATGGCTCAAGGGATAGAGAAAACCAGACGTTGTGCAACCGAATCTAAAACTGGTGACACAGGAAAGTCTAAAATCGTAGTCACTAAGAAATGTCAGTCTTCTTGTAATTAAGTGACACAGGAAAGGCACAAACATAGACTTTAAGGAGACTCAGTCTTCTTGTACTTAAATCATCATTGTACCTTTTGTATTGAATTCCGATGCAATTTCTGTGTTTCATCGTCAATGTGAAGGTCCAAGGGATACAGTAAACCTGAAGGGAAGCATCGGTATCTAATACTGGACTCACAGGATTGGCTGAAATCATAGATACTAAGAAAAGTCAGTCTTCTTGTACTTAAGTCGGCATTGTGCCTTTTGTTTTTAATTCCGACGCAATTTTTGTGTTTCATCGTAAAAGTGAAGGTCCAAGGGACACAGTAAACCTGAAGTGAAGCATCGGAATCTAAAACTGGTCTCAAAGGATAGGCTCATATCAAAGACATTAAGAAAACTCAGTCTCCTTGTACTTAAGTCGGCATTGTGCCTTTTGCATTTAATTCCGATGCAATTTCAGTGTTTCATCGTCAAGGTGAAGGTTGAAGGGTTACAGTAAATCTGCAGTTGTGAATCGGATCTTAAAACTGGAGACAGAGGAAAGGCTCAAAACACAGACACTAAGGAAAGTCAGTGTTCTCGTACTTCAGTGGGCATTGTGCCATTTGTCTTTAGTTCCGATGTAAGTTTTGTGTTTCATCGTCAAAGTGAAGGTCGAAGGGATACAGTAAACCTGATGTGATGCATCGGAATCTAAAACTGGTCTCACACGAAAGGCACAGATATAGACGGTAAGAAAACACAGTCTTCTTGTACTTAAGTCAGCATTGTGACTTTTGTATTTAATTCCGATGAAATTTTTGTGTTTCATCGTCAAAGTGAAGGTCCAAGGGATACAGTAAACCTGAAGGGTGGCATCGGAATTTAAAACTGGTATCACATGAGAGGCTCAAAACAAAGATACTAAGAATAGTCAGTCTCCTAGTACATAAGTTGGCATTGTAACTTTTGTATTTAAATCCAATGCAATTTCTGTGTTTCATCGTCGAAGTTGAGGTCCAACGGATACAGTAAACCAGAAGTGAAGCATCAGAATCTGAAACTGGTATCACAGGAATGGCTCCAAACATAGTCACTGAGAAAAGACAGTCTTCTTGTTCTTAAGTCGGCATTGTGCATTTCGTATTTAATTCCGATGCCATTTCTGTGTTTCATCGTCAAAGCGAAGGTCCAAGGGATTCATTAAACCTGATGTGAAGCATCGGAATCTAAAACTGGTCTCACAGGAAAGGCTCAAAACATAGACACTAAGAAACGTCTATCTTCTTGTACTGAAGTCGGCAATGTGTCTTTTGTATTTAATTACGTAGCAATTTCTTTGTTTCATCGTCAATGTGATATTCCAAGGGATACAGCAATACTGAAGTGAAGCATCGGAATCTAAAACTGGTCCCACAGGAAAGGCTCAAAGCATAGACGGTAAGAAGACACAGTCTTCTTGTACTTAAGTCGGCATTGTGCCTTTAGTATTTAATTCCTATGCAATTTCTGTGTTTCATCGTCAATGTGAAGGTACAAGGGGATACAGAAAACCGGCAGTTGTGCTTCGGAATCTAACACTGGTGACACAGGTAGGGCTCAAAGCAAAGACACTAAGAGAAGTCAGCCTTTTTGTACTTAAGTCGGCATTGTGCCTTTTGTGTTTATTTCCGTTGTAATGTCTATGATTCATTGTCAGTATGTAGGTCCAAGTGATACGGTTAACCTGAGGTGAAGCATCGGAAACAAAACTGGTCTCACAGGAAAAGCTCAAAACAGAGACAGTAAGAAGAGTCTGACTTCTTGTACTTAAGTCGGCATTGTGCCTTTTGTATTTAATTACGGTGCAATTTCTTTGTTTCATCGTCAATGTGATATTCCAAGGGATACAGTAATACTGAAGTGAAGCATCGGAATCTGAAACTGGTCCCACAGGAAAGGCTCAAAACATAGACGGTAAGAAGACACAGTCTTCTTGTACTTAAGTCGGCATTGTGCCTTTAGTATTTAAGTCCGATGTAATTTCCGTGTTTCATCGTCAATGTGACGGTACAAGGGATACAATAAACTTGAAGTGAAGCATCGGTATCTGAAACTGGACAGACAGGATTGGCTCAAACATAGATACCAAAAAATGTGAGTCTTCTTGTACTTAAGTCGGCATTGTGCGTTTTGTATTTAATTCCGATGCTATTTTTGTGTTTCATCGTCAAAGTGAAGGTCCAAGGGATACAGTGAACCTGAAGTGAAGCATCGGAATCTAAAACTGGACTCACAGGAAAGGCTCAAAACATAGACGGTAAGAGGACTCAGTCTTCTAGCACTTATGTCGGCATTGCGCCTTTCCTATTTAATTCCGATGCAATATCTGTGTTTCATCGTCAAAGCGAATGTCAAAGGGATACAGTAAACCTAAAGTGAAGCATCGGATTCAAAAAGTGGTCTCACAAGAAAGGTTAAAATATAGACACTAAGAAAAATCAGTCTTCTTGTACATAAGTTCGTATTATGGCTTTTATATTTAGTTCCGATGCATTTTTTGTGTTTCATCGTCAAAGTGAAGGTCCAAGGGATACAGTAAACCTAAAGTGAGGCATCGGAATCTAGAACTGCGCTCACAGGGAAGGCTCAAATCTTAGACAGTAAGAAGACTCCCTCTTCATGTACTTAAGTATTCACTGAGCCTTTTGTATTTAATTCCGATTCAATTTCTGTGCTCCGTCATGAATGTGAAGGTCCAAGGTATACAGACAAACTGCAGTGTGCATCGGAATCTAAATCTGGTGACACAGGAACGGCCTAAAACATAGACACTAAGAAAAGTCAGCCTTCTTGTACTTAAGTCGGCATGTGCCTTATGTATTTAATTCCGATGCAATTTCAGTGTTTCATCGTCTAGGTGAAGGTAGAAGGGATACAGTAAATCTGCAGTTGTGCAACGGAATCTAAAACTGGTGGCACAGGAAATGCTCAAAACATAGCCACTAATAAAGTCAGTCTTCTTGTACTTAAGTCATAATTGTGCCTTTTGTATTTCATTCGGATGCAATTTTTGTGTTTCATCGTCAAAGTGAAGGTCAAAGTGATACAGTAAACCTGATGTGATGCATCGGAATCGAAAATGGTCTCACACGAAAGGCTTAGATATAGACGGTAAGAAGACTCAGTTTTCTTGTACTTAAGTCGGCATTGTGACTTTTGTATTTAAATTCAATGAAATTTTTGTGTTTCATCGTCAAAGTGAAGGTCCAAATCATACAGTAAACCTGAAGGGAAGCATTGGAATTTCAAACTGGCCTCACATGAAAGGCTCAAAGCATAGATACTAAGAATAGTCAATCCCCTTTTACCTAAGTCAGCCTTGTTGCACTTCAGTCGGCATTGTGCCATTTGTATTTAATTCCGATGCAATTTTTGTGTTTCATCGTCAAAGTGAGATCTAAGGGATACAGTAAACCGGAAGTGAAGCATCGGAATCTAAAACTGCTGATACAGGGAGGGCACAAACATAGACATTAAGAAGAATCAGTCTACTTGTACTTAAGTCAGCATTGTGCCTTTTGTATTGAATTCCGATTCACTTTTTATGTCTCATCGTCAAAGTGAAGGACCAAGGGATACAGTAACCCTGAAGTGAAGTATCGGAATCCAACACTTGTCTCACAGGAAAGGCTCAAAACATAGACACTAAGAAAATTCAGTCTTCTTGTAAATAAGTCGGCATTAAGCCTTTTGTATTTAATTCCGATGCAATTACCGGGTTTCATCGTCAATGTGAAGGTCCAAGGGATACAGTAAAGCAGCAGTTGTGCAACGGAATCTAAAACTGGTGGCACAGAAACGCTCAAAACACAGACACTAATAAATGTCAGTCTTCTTGTACTTAAGTCATAATTGTGCCTTTTGTATTTAATTCGGATGCAATTTTTGTGTTTCATCGTCAAAGCGCAGGTCCAAGGGATACAGTACACCTGACGTGAAGCATCGGAATCTAAAACTGGTCTCACTGGAAAAGCTCAAAACATAGACAGTAGGAAGAGTCAGACTTCTAGTACTTAAGACGAGATTGTGCCTTTTGTATTTATTTCCGTTTTAATATCTATGATTCATCGTCAGTATGTAGGTCCAAGTGATACAGTTAACCTGAGGTGAAGCATCGCAATCTAAAACTGGTCTCACAGGAAAAGCTCAAAACATAGTTAGAAGAGTCAGACTTTTTGTACTTAAGTCGGCATTGTGCCTTTTGTATTTAATTACAGTGCAATTTCTTTGTTTCATCGTCAATGTGATATCCCAAGCGATACAGTAATACTAAAGTGAAGCATCGGAATCTAAAACTGGTCCCACAGGAAAGGCTCAAAGCATAGACGGTAAGAGGACTCAGTCTTCTAGCACTTAAGTCGGCATTGTGCCTTTCGTATTTAATTCCGATGCAATTTCTGTGTTTCATCGTCAAAGCGAATGTCAAAGGGATACAGTAAACCTAAAGTGAAGCATCGGATTCTAAAACTGGTCTTACAAGAAAGGTTAAAATATAGACACTAGGAAAAATCAAGCTTCTTGTACATAAGTTCGTATTATGGCTTTTATATTTAATTCCGATGCATTTTTTTGTGTTTCATCGTCAAAGTGAAGGTCCAAGGGATACAGTAAACCCAAAGTGAAGCATCGGAATCTAGAAGTGGTCTCACAGGAAAGGCTCAAATCTTAGACAGTAAGAAGACTCCCTCTTCATGTACTTAAGTAGGCATTGTGCCTTTTGTATTTAATTCCGATTCAATTTCTGTGCTCCATCAAGAATGTGAAGGTCCAAGGGATACAGAAAAACTACAGTGGTGCATCGGACTCTAAATCTGGTGACACAGGAGGGTCCTAAAACATAGACACTAAGAAAAGTCAGCCTTCTTGTACTTAAGTCGGCATGTGCCTTATGTATTTAATTCCGATGCAATTTCAGTGTTTCATCGTCTAGGTGAAGGTAGAAGGGATACAGTAAATCTGCAGTTGTGCAACGGAATCTAAAACTGGTGGCACAGGAAATGCTCAAAACATAGCCACTAATAAAGTCAGTCTTCTTGTACTTAAGTCATAATTGTGCCTTTTGTATTTCATTCGGATGCAATTTTTGTGTTTCATCGTCAAAGTGAAGGTCAAAGTGATACAGTAAACCTGATGTGATGCATCGGAATCGAAAATGGTCTCACACGAAAGGCTTAGATATAGACGGTAAGAAGACTCAGTTTTCTTGTACTTAAGTCGGCATTGTGACTTTTGTATTTAAATTCAATGAAATTTTTGTGTTTCATCGTCAAAGTGAAGGTCCAAATCATACAGTAAACCTGAAGGGAAGCATTGGAATTTCAAACTGGCCTCACATGAAAGGCTCAAAGCATAGATACTAAGAATAGTCAATCCCCTTTTACCTAAGTCGGAATTGTACCTTTTGTAATTAAATCCAATGCAATTTCTGTGTTTCATCGTCGAAGTTGACGTCCAACGGATACATTAAACCCGAAGTGAAGCATCGGAATCTAAAACTGGTGTCACTGAAAAGGCTCAAACATAGAAGTAAGAAGACTACGTTTTCTTGTACATAAGTCGGCATTGTGCCTTTTGTGCTTAATTCCGATGCATTTTCTGTGTTTCTTCGTCAATGTGAAAGTCAAAAGGATACAGTAAACCTGCAGTTGTTCATTGGAATCTAAAACTGGTGACACAGGAAAGGCTCTATTCTTAGACACTGAGAAAAGTCAGTCTTCTCGTACTTAAGTCGGCATTGTGTCTTTTGTATTTATTTCTGTTGTAATATCTATGATTCATCGTCAGTATGTATGTCCAAGTGATACAGTTAACCTGAGGTGAAGCATCGGAATCTAAAACTGGTCTCAGAGGAAAAGCTCAAAACATAGACAGTAAGAAGTGTCAGACTTCTTGTACTTAAGTCGGCATTGTGCCTTTTATATTTAATTACAGTGCAATTTCTTTGTTTCATCGTCAATATGATATTGCAAGGGATACAGTAATACTGAAGTGAAGCATCGGAATCTAAAACTGGTCCCACAGGAAAGGCACAAAACAAAGACGGTAAGAAGACACAGTCTTCTTGTACTTAAGTCGGCATTGTGCCCTTTGTATTTACGTGCGATCTAATTTCTGTGTTTCATCGTCAATGTGACGGTACAAGGGATACAGTAAACCTGCAGTTATGTATCGGAATCTATAACTGGTGACACTGGAAAGGCCCAAAGCATAGACATTAAGAAAATATAGTCTTCTTGTACTTATGTCGGCATTGTGCCTCTTGTATTTACTTCCGATGCAATCTTTGTGTTTCTTCGTCAAAGTAAAGGTCCAGGGGATATAGTAAACCTGAAGTGAAGCATAGGAATCTAAAACTGGTTACACCGGAAAGGCTCAAAACATAGACGGTAAGAAGACTCAGTCTTCATGTACTTACGTCGGCATTGTGCCTTGTGTAGTTAATTCCGATGCAATTTTTGTGTTTCTTCGTCAAAGTGAAGGTCCAGGGGATACAGTAAAACTGAAGTGAAGCATCGGAATCTTAAACTGGTGACACAGGAAAGGCTCAAATCATTGACAGAAAGAAAACTCAATGTTATTGTACTTAAATCGGCATTGGGCCTCTTGTATTTAATACCGATGGAATTTTTGTGTTTCATCGTCAAAGCGAAGTTCCAAGGGATACAGTAAACATGAAGAGAAGCATAGGAATCTAAAACTGGTCTCACAGGAAAGGCTCAGAACATAGACGGTAAGAAGACTCAGTCTTCTTGTACTTAAGTCAGCTTTGTGATTTTTGTATTTATTTCAAATGCCATTTCTGTGTTTCATCGTGAAAGGGAAGGTCCAAGCAATACAGTTAACCTACAGTTGTGCATCAGAATCTATAACTGGTTACACTGGAAAGGCCCAAAGCATAGACATTAAGAAAATTCAGTCTTCTTGTACTTAAGTCGGCATTGTGTCTTTTGTATTTAATTCCGATGCAATTTTTGTGTTTCATCGTCAAAGCGAATTTCGAAGGGATACAGTAAACATGAAGAGAAGCATAGGAATCTAAAACTGGTCTCACAGGAAAGGCTCAAATCATAGACGGTAAGAAGTCTCAGTCTTCTTGTACTTAAGTCGGCATTCTGCCTTTTGTATTTAATTCCGATGCAATTTCAGTGTTTCATCGTCAATGCGAAGGTGCAAGGGATACAGTAAATCTGCAATTGTGCATCGGAATCTAAAACTAGAGACACAGGAAAGGCACAATACACAGACACTAAGAAAAGTCAGTGTTCTTGTACTTAGGTCGGAATTGTGCCACTTGTATTTAATTCCGATGCAACTTTTGTGTTTCATCGTCCAAGTGAAGGTCCAAGGGATACAGTAACCCGAAAGTGAGGCATCGGTATCTAAAACTGGTGACACAGGAAAGGCTCGAAAAATAGACAGTAAGAAGACTCAGTCTACTTGTACGTAAGTCAGCAATGTGCCTATTGTATTGAATTCTGATCCAATTTTTGTGATTCATCGTCAAAGTGAAGGTCCAAGGGATACAGTAAACCGGAAGTAATGCATCGGATTCTAAAACTTGACTCACAGAAAAGGCTAAACACATAGACACTAAGAATATTCAGTCTTCTTGTACTTAAGTCGGCATTGTGCCTTTTGTATTTAATTCCGATGCAATTACTGTGTTTTATCGTCAATGTGAAGGTCCAAGGGATACAGTAAACCAGCAGTTGTGCAACAAAATGTAAAACTGGTGACACAGGAAAGGTTCAAAACATAGACACTAAGAAAAGTCACTCTTCTTGTACTTAAGTCGGCATTTTGACCTTTGCATTTAATTCCGATGCAGTTTTCGTGTTTCATCGTCAAAGTGAAGGTCCAAGGGATACAGTAAACCTCAAGTGTACCATCGGAATCTAAATTTGCCTCACAGGAAAGGGATGCAGTAAACCAGCAGTTGTGCAATGGAATGTAAAAGAGTAGACACAGGAAAGGCACAAAACATAGACGCTAAGAAAAGTCAGTCTTCTTTTACTTACGTCGGCATAATGCCATTTGTATATAATTCCGATGCAATTTTTGTGTTTCATCGTCAAAGTGAAGGTCTAAGGGATTCAGTAAACCGGAAGTGAAGCATCGGAATCTAATCGTGGTGACACAGGAAAGGCTCAAATCATAGACAGTAAAAATACTCAGTCTACTTGTACTTAAGTCAGCATTGTGCCTTTTGTATTGAATTCCGATGCCATTTCTGTGTTTCATCGTCAAAGTGAAGGCCCAAGGGATACAGTAAACCTGAAGTGAAGCATGGGAATCTAAAACTTGACTCACAGGAAAGACTCAAAACATAGACACTAAGAATATTCAGTCTCCTTGTACTTAAGTCGGGAATGTGCCTTTTGTATTTAATTCCGATGCAATTACAGTGTTCATTGTCAATGTGAAGGTCCTAGGGATACAGTAAACCAGCAGTTGTGCAACGGAATGTAAATGTGGTGACACAGGAAAGGCTCACACATAGACAATAAGAAAGGTTAGTCCTCTTGTACCGAAGTCGGCATTATGCCTTTTGTATTTAATTCCGATGCAATTACTGTGTTTCATCGTCAATGTGAAGGTGCAAGGGATACAGTTAACCTGATGGGAAGCATCGGAATCTAAAACTGGTCTCACAGGAAAGGCTCGAATTATAGGCGGTAAGAAGACTCAGTATTCTTGTACTTAAGTCGGCATTGTGCCTTTTGTATTTAATTCCGATGCAATTTCAGTGTTTCATCGTCAATGTGATGGTCCAAGGATACAGTAAATCTGAAGTTGTGCATCGGAATCTAAATCTAGAGACACATGAAAAGAACAATACACGGACACTAAGAAAAATCAGTCTTCTTGTACCTAAGTCGGCATTGTGAATATTGTATTTAATTCCGATGCAATTTTTGTGTTTCATCGTACAACTGAAGGTGCAAAGGAAACAGTAAACCGAATTTGAAAAACGGAAACTAAAACTGGTGACACAGGAGAGGCTCAAAACATAGAAAGTAAGAAACGTCAGTCTTCTTGTACTTAAGTCGGCATAGTGCCTTTTGTATTTAATTCCGGTGCAATTATTGTGTTTCATCGTAAAAAGGAAGATCCAAGGGATACAGTAAACCTGAAGTGAAGCATCGGATTCTAAAAATTGTCTCACAGGAAAGGCTCAAAACATAGACACTAAGAAAATTCAGTCTTCTTGCAATTAAGTCGGCATTGTACCTTTTGTATATAATTCCGATGCAATTACTGTGTTCATCGTCAATGTGAAGGTCCAAGGGATACAGTAAACCAGCAGTTGTGCAACGGAATGTAAAAGAGGTGACACAGGAAAGGCTCAAAACATAGACACTAAGAAAAATTAGTCTTCTTGTCCTTAAGTCGTCATTGTGACTTTTGTGTTTAATTCCGATGCAATTTTTGTGTTTCATCGTCAAAGTGAAGATCCAAGGGACACAGTAAACCTGGTGTGTAGAATCGGAATCTAAAACTGGTCTCACAGGAAAGGCTCAAAACATAGACACTAGGAAACGTCAGTCTTCTTGTACTTAAGTCGGCATTGTGCCTTTTGTATTTAATTCCGCTGGAATTATTGTGTTTCATTGTCAAAGGGATTATCCAAGTGATACAGTAAACCTGAAGTGAAGCATCGGAATCTGAAACTTGTCTCACAGGAAAGGCTCACACATTGACACTAAGAAAATTCAGTCATCTTGTACTGAAGAAGGAATTGTGCCTTTTGTATCTAATTCCGATGCAATTACTGTGTTTCATCGTCAATGCGAAAGTGCAAGGGATACAGTAAACCTGTTGTGAAGCATCGGAATCGAAAACTGGTGTCACAGGAAAGGGTTAAACACAGATGGTAAGAAGTCTCAGTCTTCTTGTACTTAAGTCGTCACTGTGCCTTTTGTATTTAATTCCGTTGCAAATTTTGGTGAAGGTCCAAGCGATACAGTAAACGAGTAAGAGAAGCTTCGGAATCTAAAACTGGTGACACAGGAAAGGCTCAAAACATGGACACAAAGATAAGTCAGTGTTCTAGAACTTAAGTCGCCATTGTACTTTTGTATTAAGTTCCGATGCAATTTCAGTGTTTCATCGTCAATGTGACGGTCCGAGGGATACAGTACACCGAATGTGGAGCATCGGAAACTAAAACTGGTGACACAGGAAATTCTCAGAACATAGACAGTAAGAAGACTCAGTTTACTTATACTTAAGTCAGCATTGTGCCTTTTGTATTTAATTCCGATGCAAGTACAGTGTTCATCGTCAATGTGAAGGTTCAAGGGATACAGTAAACCAGCAGTTGTGCAACGGAATGTAAAAGTGGTGACACAGGAATGGCTCAAAACATTGACACTAAGAAAATTCAGTCGTCTTGTACTTAAGTCGGCATTGTGCCTTTTGTACTTAATTCCGATGCAATTACAGTGTTTCATCGTCAATGTGAAGGTGCAAGGGATACACTAAACCTGATGTGAAGCATCGGAATCTAAAAACTGGTCTCACAGGAAAGGCTCAAATTATAGACGGTATGAAGTCTCAGTCTTCTTGTACTTAAGTCGGCATTCTGCCTTTTGTATTTGATTCCGATGCAATTTCAGTGCTTCATCGTCAATGCGATGGTCCAAGGGATACAGTTAATCTGCAATTGTGCATCGGAATCTAAAACTAGAGACACAGGAAAGTCACAATACACTGACACTAAGAAAGGTCAGTGTTCTTGTTCTTAGGTCAGCATTGTGCCATTTGTATTTAATTCCGATGCAACTTTTGTGTTTCATCGTCCAAGTGAAGGTCTAAGGGTACAGTAAACCGAAAGTGAGGCATCGGAATCTAATACTGGTGACACAGGAAAGGCTCAAAACATAGACAGTAAGAAGACCCACTCTATTTGTACTTAAGTCAGCATTGTGCCTTTTGAATTGAATTCCGATGCAATTTTTGTGTTTGATCGTCAAAGTGAAGGTCCAAGGGATACAGTAAACCAGAAGTGAAGCATCAGAATCTAAAACTTGTCTCACACAAAAGGCTCAACACATAGACACTAAGAATATTCAGTCTTCTTGTACTTAAGTCGGCATTGTGACTCTTGTATTTAATTCCGATGCAATTTTTGTGTTTCATCGTCGAAGTTAAGGTCCAACGGATACAGTAATGCTGAAGTGAAGCATCAGACTCTGAAACAGGTATCACAGGAAAGGCTCAAAACATAGACACTACGAAAAGTCAGACTTCTTGCACTTAAGTCGGCATTGTGCCTTTTGTATTTAATTCCGATGCAATTATTGTGTTTTATCGTCAAAGTGAAGGTTCAAGGGATACAGTAAACCTCAAGTGTAGCATCGGAATCTAAATTTGCCTCACAGGAAAGGGATGCAGTAAACCAGCAGTTGTGCAATGGAACGTAAATGAGTAGACACAGGAAAGGCACAAAACATAGACACTAAGAAAAGTCAGTCTTCTGGTACTTACGTCGGCATAGTGCCATTTGTATATAATTCCGATGCAATTTTCGTGTTTCATCGTCAAAGTGAAGGTCTAAGGGATTCAGTAAACCGGAAGTGAAGCATCGGAATCTAATCGTGGTGACACAGGAAAGGCTCAAATCATAGACAGTAAAAATACTCAGTCTACTTGTACTTAAGTCAGCATTGTGCCTTTTGTATTGAATTCCGATGCCATTTCTGTGTTTCATCGTCAAAGTGAAGGCCCAAGGGATACAGTAAACCTGAAGTGAAGCATGGGAATCTAAAACTTGTCTCACAGGAAAGACTCAAAACATAGACACTAAGAATATTCAGTCTCCTTGTACTTAAGTCGGCAATGTGCCTTTTGTATTTAATTCCGATGCAATTACAGTGTTCATTGTCAATGTGAAGGTCCTAGGGATACAGTAAACCAGCAGTTGTGCAACGGAATGTAAAAGTGGTGACACAGGAGAGGCTCAACACATAGACAATAAGAAAGGTTAGTCCTCTTGTACCGAAGTCGGCATTATGCCTTTTGTATTTAATTCTGATGCTATTACTGTGTTTCATCGTCAATGTGAAGGTGCAAGGGATACAGTTAACCTGATGTGAAGCATCGGAATCTAAAACTGCTCTCACAGGAAAGGCTCAAATAATAGACGGTAAGAAGTCTCAGTCTTCTTGTACTTAAGTTGGCATTCTGGGTATTGTATTTAATTCCTATGCAATTTCAGTGTCTCATCGTCAATGCGGAGGTCCAAGGGATACAGCAAATCTGCAGTTGTGCACCGGAATCTAAAACTAGAGACACAGGAAAGGCACAATACACAGACACTAAGAAAAGTCAGTGTACTTGTATTTAGGTCGGTATTGTGCCATTTGTATTTAATTCCGATGCAACGTTTGTGTTTCATCGTCCAAGTGAAAGTCCAAGGGATACAGTAAACCGAATGTGAGGCATCGGAAACTAAAACTGGTGACACAGGAAAGGCTCAAAAAATACACAGTAAGAAGGCTCAGTCTACTTGTACTTAAGTCAGCATTGTGCCTTTTGTATTGAATTCCGATGCAATTTTTGTGTTTCATCGTCAAAGTGAAGGTGCAAGGAATACATTAAACAGGTAGTGATGCATCGGAATCTAAAACTTGTCTCACAGAAAAGGCTTAACCCATAGACACTAAGAATATTCAGTCATCTTGTACTTAAGTCGGCATTGTGCCTTTTGTATTTAATTCCGATGCAATTACTGTGTTTCATCGTCAATTTGAGGGTCCAAGGGATACAGTAAACCTGTAGTTGTGCAACGAAATGTAAAACTGGTGACACAGTAAAGGCTCAAACATAGATACTATGAAAAGTCACCCTTCTTGTTCTTAAGTCAGCATTTTGACTTTTGCATTTTATTCCGATGCAATTTCTGTGTTTCATCGCCGAAGTTAAGGTCCAACGGATACAGTAAAGCTGAAGTGAAGCATCAGAATCTGAAACAGGAATCACAGGAAAGGCTCAAAACATAGACACTAAGAAAAGTCAGTCTTCTTGTACTTAAGTCGGCATTGTGCCTTTTGTATTTAATTCCGATGCATTTATTCTGTTTCTTCGTCAAAGGGAAGATCCAAGGGATACAGTAAATCTGAAGTGGAGCATCGGAATCTAATACTGATGTCACAGGGAAGACCCAAGACGTAGATAGTAAGAAGACTAAGTCTTCTTTTACTTAAGTCGGCATTGTGCCTTTCGTATTTAATTCCGATGCAATTTCAGTGTTTCATCGTCAATGTGAAGGTCCAAAGGACGCAGTGAACCCAACGTGTAGCTTCGGAATCAAAAAGTGGTCTCACTGGGAAGGCTCAAAACAAAGCCCATAAGAAGACTCAGTCTTCTCGTACGTAAGTCGGCATTGTGCCTTTGTATTTATTTCCGATGCCATTTTTGTGTTTCATCGTCAAAGTGAAGGTGCAAGGGATGCAGTAAACCTGATGTAAAGCATAGGAATCTAAAACTGGTCTCACAGGAAAGGCTCGAATTATAGGCGGTAAGAAGACTCAGTATTCTTGTACTTAAGTCGGCATTGTGCCTTTTGTATTTAATTCCGATGCAATTTCAGTGTTTCATCGTCAATGTGATGGTCCAAGGATACAGTAAATCTGAAGATGTGCATCGGAATCTAAATCTAGAGACACATGAAATGAACAATACACGGACACTAAGAAAAATCAGTCTTCTTGTACCTAAGTCGGCATTGTGAATATTGTATTTAATTCCGATGCAATTTTTGTGTTTCATCGTCCAACTGAAGGTGCAAAGGAAACAGTAAACCGAATTTGAAAAACGGAAACTAAAACTGGTGACACAGGAGAGGCTCAAAACAAAGAAAGTAAGAAACGTCAGTCTTCTTGTTCTTAAGTCGGCATAGTGCCTTTTGTATTTAATTCCGGTGCAATTATTGTGTTTCATCGTAAAAAGGATGATCCAAGGGATACAGTAAACCTGAAGTGAAGCATCGGATTCTAAAACTTGTCTCACAGGAAAGGCTCAAAACATAGACACTAAGAAAATTCAGTCTTCTTGCAATTAAGTCGGCATTGTACCTTTTGTATATAATTCCGATGCAATTACTGTGTTCATCGTCAATGTGAAGGTCCAAGGGATACAGTAAACCAGCAGTTGTGCAACGGAATGTAAGAGAGGTGACACAGGAAAGTCTCAAAACATAGACACTAAGAAAAGTTAGTCTTCTTGTCCTTAAGTCGTCATTGTGACTTTTGTGTTTAATTCCGATGTAATTTTTGTGTTTCATCGTCAAAGTGAAGATCCAAGGGATACAGTAAACCTGGTGTGTAGAATCGGAATCTAAAACTGGTCTCACAGGAAAGGCTCAAAACATAGACAATAAGAAACGTCAGTCTTCTTGTACTTAAGTCGGCATTGTGCCTTTTGTATTTAATTCCGCTGCAATTATTGTATTTCATTGTCAAAGGGATGATCCAAGTGATACAGTAAACCTGAAGTGAAGCATCGGAATCTGAAACTTGTCTCACAGGAAAGGCCCACACATAGACACTAAGAAAATTCAGTCATCTTGTACTGAAGAAGGAATTGTGCCTTTTGTACCTAATTCCGATGCAATTACTGTGTTTCATCGTCAATGTGAAAGTGCAAGGGATACAGTAAACCTGTTGTGAAGCATCGGAATCGAAAACTGGTGTCACAGGAAAGGGTTAAACACAGATGGTAAGAAGTCTCAGTCTTCTTGTACTTAAGTCGTCACTGTGCCTTTTGTATTTAATTCCGTTGCAAATTTTGGTGAAGGTCCAAGGGATACAGTAAACGAGTAAGAGAAGCTTCGGAATCTAAAACTGGTGACACAGGAAAGGCTCAAAACATGGACACAAAGATAAGTCAGTGTTCTAGAACTTAAGTCGCCATTGTACTTTTGTATTAAGTTCCGATGCAATTTCAGTGTTTCATCGTCAATGTGACGGTCCGAGGGATACAGTACACCGAATGTGGAGCATCGGAAACTAAAACTGGTGACACAGGAAATTCTCAGAACATAGACAGTAAGAAGACTCAGTTTACTGATACTTAAGTCAGCATTGTGCCTTTTGTATTTAATTCCGATGCAAGTACAGTGTTCATCGTCAATGTGAAGGTTCAAGGGATACAGTAAACCATCAGTTGTGCAACGGAATGTAAAAGTGGTGACACAGGAATATCTCAAAACATTGACACTAAGAAAATTCAGTCGTCTTGTACTTAAGTCGGCATTGTGCCTTTTGTACGTAATTCCGATGCAATTACAGTGTTTCATCGTCAATGTGAAGGTGCAAGGGATACAGTAAACCTGATGTGATGCATCGGAATCTAAAACTGGTCTCACAGGAAAGGCTCAAATAATAGACGGTAAGAAGTCTCAGTCTTCTTGTACTTAAGTCGGCATTCTGGCTTTTGTATTTGATTCCGATGCAATTTCAGTGCGTCATCGTCAATGCGATGGTCCAAGGGATACAGTTAATCTGCAATTGTGCATCGGAATCTAAAACTAGAGACACAGGAAAGGTACAATACATTGACACTAAGAAAGGTCAGTGTTCTTGTACTTAGGTCAGCATTGTGCCATTTGTATTTAATTCCGATGCAACTTTTGTGTTTCATCGTCCAAGTGAAGGTCTAAGGGTACAGTAAACCGAAAGTGAGGCATCGGAATCTAATACTGGTGACACAGGAAAGGCTCAAAACATAGACAGTAAGAAGACCCACTCTATTTGTACTTAAGTTGGCATTGTGCCTTTTGTATTTAATTCCGATGCAATTACTCTGTTTCATCGTCAATGTGAAGGTCCAAGGGATACAGTAAACCTGCTGTTATGCAACGAAACGTAAAACTGGTGACAGAGAAAAGGCTCAAAAATAGACACTCAGAAACGTCAGTCTCCTTGTACTTAAGTCGGCATTGTACCTTTTGTATTTAATTCCGATGCAATTTCTGTGTTTCATCGTCAAAGTGAAGGTCAAAGGGAAACAGTACACCCGATGTGATACATTGGAATCTAAAACTGGTCACGCACGAACGGCTCAGATATAGACGGTAAGAAGACTCGTTCTTCTTGTACTTAAGTCGGTATTGTGACTCTTGTATTTAATTCCGATGCAATTTTTGTGTTTCATCGTCGAAGTTAAGGTCCAACGGATACAGTAATGCTGAAGTGAAGCATCAGAATCTGAAACAGGTATCACAGGAAAGGCTCAAAACATAGACACTACGAAAAGTCAGTCTTCTTGCACTTAAGTCGGCATTGTGCCTTTTGTATTTAATTCCGATGCAATTATTGTGTTTTATCGTCAAAGGGAAGATCCAAGGGATACAGTAAACCAGAAGTTAAGCATCGAAAAATAAAACTTGCCTCACAGAAAAGGCTCAACACATAGACACTAAGAATATTCAGTCTTCTTGTACTTAAGTCGGCATTGCGCCTTTTGTATTTAATTCCGATGCCATTTCTGTGTTTCATCGTCAAAGTGAAGGTCCAAGGGATTCAGTAAACCGGAAGTGAAGCATCGGAATCTAAGAGTGGTGACATAGGAAAGGCTCAAATCATAGACAGTAAATAGACTCAGTCTACTTGCACCTATGTCAGCATTGTGCATTTTGTATTGAATTCCGTTGCACTTTATGTGTTTCATCGCCATACTGAAGGTCTACAGGATACAGTGAACCTGAAGTGAAGCATCGGAAACTAAACCTTGCCTCACAGGAAAGGCTTCAAACATACACACTAAGAAAATTCAGTCTTCTTGTACTTTAGTCGGCATTGTGCCTTTTTTATTTCTTTCCGTTGCAATTACTGTGTTTCATCGTCAATGTGAAGGTTCAACGGATACAGTAAATCTGAAGTTGTGCATCGGAATCTAAATCTAGAGACACATGAAAAGAACAATACACGTACACTAAGAAACGTCAGTCTTCTTGGACTTAAGTCGGAATTGTGACTTTTGTGTTTAATTCCGATGCAATTGTTGTGTTTCATCGTCAATGTGAAGGTGAAGGGATACAGTAAACCTGATGTGAAGCATCGGAATCTAAAACTGTTCTCACAGGAAAGGCTCAAATCATAGACGGTAAGAAGTCTCAGTCTTCTTGTACTTAAGTTGGCATTCTGCCTTTTGTATTTAATTCCGATGCAATTTCAGTGTTTCATCGTCAATGCGAAGGTCCAAGGGAAACAGTAAATCTGCAATTGTGCATCGGAATCTAAAACTAGAGACACAGGAAAGGCACAATACACAGACACTAAGAAATGTCAGTGTTCTTGTACTTAGGTCGGCATTGTGCCACTTGTATTTAATTCCGATGCAACTTTTGTGTTTCATCGTCCAAGTGAAGGTCCAAGGGATACAGTAAACCGAAAGTGAGGCATCGGTATCTAAAACTGGTGACACAGGAAAGGCTCGAAACATAGACAGTAAGAAGACTCAGTCTACTTGTACTTAAGTCAGCAATGTGTGTATTGCATTGAATTCCGATCCAATTTTTGTGATTCATCGTCAAATTGAAGGTCCAAGGGATACAGTAAACCGGAAGTAATGCATCGGAATCTAAAACTTGACTCACAGAAAAGGCTAAACAAATAGACACTAAGAATATTCAGTCTTCTTGTACTTAAGTCGGCATTGTGCCTTTTGTATTTAATTCCGATGCAATTACTGTGTTTCATCGTCAATTTGAGGGTCCAAGGGATACAGTAAACCTGTAGTTGTGCAACGAAATGTAAAACTGGTGACACAGTAAAGGCTCAAACATAGATACTATGAAAAGTCACCCTTCTTGTTCTTAAGTCAGCATTTTGACTTTTGCATTTTATTCCGATGCAATTTCTGTGTTTCATCGCCGAAGTTAAGGTCCAACGGATACAGTAAAGCTGAAGTGAAGCATCAGAATCTGAAACAGGAATCACAGGAAAGGCTCAAAACATAGACACTAAGAAAAGTCAGTCTTCTTGTACTTAAGTCGGCATTGTGCCTTTTGTATTTAATTCCGATGCATTTATTCTGTTTCATCGTCAAAGGGAAGATCCAAGGGATACAGTAAATCTGAAGTGGAGCATCGGAATCTAAAACTGATGTCACAGGGAAGACCCAAGACGTAGATAGTAAGTAGACTAAGTCTTCTTTTACTTAAGTCGGCATTGTGCCTTTCGTATTTAATTCCGATGCAATTTCAGTGTTTCATCGTCAATGTGAAGGTCCAAAGGACGCAGTGAACCCAACGTGTAGCTTCGGAATCAAAAAGTGGTCTCACTGGGAAGGCTCAAAACATAGCCCATAAGAAGACTCAGTCTTCTCGTACGTAAGTCGGCATTGTGCCTTTGTATTTATTTCCGATGCCATTTTTGTGTTTCATCGTCAAAGTGAAGGTGCAAGGGATGCAGTAAACCTGATGTAAAGCATAGGAATCTAAAACTGGTCTCACAGGAAAGGCTCGAATTATAGGCGGTAAGAAGACTCAGTATTCTTGTACTTAAGTCGGCATTGTGCCTTTTGTATTTAATTCCGATGCAATTTCAGTGTTTCATCGTCAATGTGATGGTCCAAGGATACAGTAAATCTGAAGATGTGCATTGGAATCTAAATCTAGAGACACATGAAATGAACAATACACGGACACTAAGAAAAATCAGTCTTCTTGTACCTAAGTCGGCATTGTGAATATTGTATTTAATTCCGATGCAATTTTTGTGTTTCATCGTCCAACTGAAGGTGCAAAGGAAACAGTAAACCGAATTTGAAAAACGGAAACTAAAACTGGTGACACAGGAGAGGCTCAAAACATAGAAAGTAAGAAACGTCAGTCTTCTTGTTCTTAAGTCGGCATAGTGCCTTTTGTATTTAATTCCGGTGCAATTATTGTGTTTCATCGTAAAAAGGATGATCCAAGGGATACAGTAAACCTGAAGTGAAGCATCGGATTCTAAAACTTGTCTCACAGGAAAGGCTCAAAACATAGACACTAAGAAAATTCAGTCTTCTTGCAATTAAGTCGGCATTGTACCTTTTGTATATAATTCCGATGCAATTACTGTGTTCATCGTCAATGTGAAGGTCCAAGGGATACAGTAAACCAGCAGTTGTGCAACGGAATGTAAGAGAGGTGACACAGGAAAGGCTCAAAACATAGACACTAAGAAAAGTTAGTCTTCTTGTCCTTAAGTCGTCATTGTGACTTTTGTGTTTAATTCCGATGTAATTTTTGTGTTTCATCGTCAAAGTGAAGATCCAAGGGATACAGTAAACCTGGTGTGTAGAATCGGAATCTAAAACTGGTCTCACAGGAAAGGCTCAAAACATAGACAATAAGAAACGTCAGTCTTCTTGTACTTAAGTCGGCATTGTGCCTTTTGTATTTAATTCCGCTGCAATTATTGTATTTCATTGTCAAAGGGATGATCCAAGTGATACAGTAAACCTGAAGTGAAACATCGGAATCTGAAACTTGTCTCACAGGAAAGGCTCACACATAGACACTAAGAAAATTCAGTCATCTTGTACTGAAGAAGGAATTGTGCCTTTTGTACCTAATTCCGATGCAATTACTGTGTTTCATCGTCAATGCGAAAGTGCAAGGGATACAGTAAACCTGTTGTGAAGCATCGGAATCGAAAACTGGTGTCACAGGAAAGGGTTAAACACAGATGGTAAGAAGTCTCAGTCTTCTTGTACTTAAGTCGTCACTGTGCCTTTTGTATTTAATTCCGTTGCAAATTTAGGTGAAGGTCCAAGGGATACAGTAAACGAGTAAGAGAAGCTTCGGAATCTAAAACTGGTGACACAGAAAAGGCTCAAAACATGGACACAAAGATAAGTCAGTGTTCTAGAACTTAAGTCGCCATTGTACTTTTGTATTAAGTTCCGATGCAATTTCAGTGTTTCATCGTCAATGTGACGGTCCGAGGGATACAGTACACCGAATGTGGAGCATCGGAAACTAAAACTGGTGACACAGGAAATTCTCAGAACATAGACAGTAAGAAGACTCAGTTTACTTATACTTAAGTCAGCATTGTGCCTTTTGTATTTAATTCCGATGCAAGTACAGTGTTCATCGTCAATGTGAAGGTTCAAGGGATACAGTAAACCAGCACTTGTGCAACGGAATGTAAAAGTGGTGACACAGGAATATCTCAAAACATTGACACTAAGAAAATTCAGTCGTCTTGTACTTAAGTCGGCATTGTGCCTTTTGTACGTAATTCCGATGCAATTACAGTGTTTCATCGTCAATGTGAAGGTGCAAGGGATACAGTAAACCTGATGTGAAGCATCGGAATCTAAAACTGGTCTCACAGGAAAGGCTCAAATAATAGACGGTAAGAAGTCTCAGTCTTCTTGTACTTAAGTCGGCATTCTGCCTTTTGTATTTGATTCCGATGCAATTTCAGTGCTTCATCGTCAATGCGATGGTCCAAGGGATACAGTTAATCTGCATTTGTGCATCGGAATCTAAAACTAGAGACACAGGAAAGGTACAATACACTGACACTAAGAAAGGTCAGTGTTCTTGTACTTAGGTCAGCATTGTGCCATTTGTATTTAATTCCGATGCAACTTTTGTGTTTCATCGTCCAAGTGAAGGTCTAAGGGTACAGTAAACCGAAAGTGAGGCATCGGAATCTAATACTGGTGACACAGGAAAGGCTCAAAACATAGACAGTAAGAAGACCCACTCTATTTGTACTTAAGTTGGCATTGTGCCTTTTGTATTTAATTCCGATGCAATCACTCTGTTTCATCGTCAATGTGAAGGTCCAAGGGATACAGTAAACCTGCTGTTATGCAACGAAATGTAAAACTGGTGACAGAGAAAAGGCTCAAAAATAGACACACAGAAAAGTCAGTCTCCTTGTACTTAAGTCGGCATTGTACCTTTTGTTTTTAATTCCGATGCAATTTCTGTGTTTCATCGTCAATGTGAAGGTCAAAGGGAAACAGTAAACCCGATGTGATACATTGGAATCTAAAACTGGTCACGCACGAACGGCTCAGATATAGACGGTAAGAAGACTCGTTCTTCTTGTACTTAAGTCGGTATTGTGACTCTTGTATTTAATTCCGATGCAATTTTTGTGTTTCATCGTCGAAGTTAAGGTCCAACGGATACAGTAATGCTGAAGTGAAGCATCAGAATCTGAAACAGGTATCACAGGAAAGGCTCAAAACATAGAGACTACGAAAAGTCAGTCTTCTTGCACTTAAGTCGGCATTGTGCCTTTTGTATTTAATTCCGATGCAATTATTGTGTTTTATCGTCAAAGGGAAGATCCAAGGGATACAGTAAACCAGAAGTTAAGCATCGAAAAATAAAACTTGCCTCACAGAAAAGGCTCAACACATAGACACTAAGAATATTCAGTCTTCTTGTACTTAAGTCGGCATTGCGCCTTTTGTATTTAATTCCGATGCCATTTCTGTGTTTCATCGTCAAAGTGAAGGTCCAAGGGATTCAGTAAACCGGAAGTGAAGCATCGGAATCTAAAAGTGGTGACATAGGAAAGGCTCAAATCATAGACAGTAAATAGACTCAGTCTACTTGCGCCTATGTCAGCATTGTGCATTTTGTATTGAATTCCGTTGCACTTTATGTGTTTCATCGCCATACTGAAGGTCCACAGGATACAGTGAACCTGAAGTGAAGCATCGGAAACTAAACCTTGCCTCACAGGAAAGGCTTCAAACATACACACTAAGAAAATTCAGTCTTCTTGTACTTTAGTCGGCATTGTGCCTTTTTTATTTCTTTCCGTTGCAATTACTGTGTTTCATCGTCAATGTGAAGGTTCAACGGATACAGTAAATCTGAAGTTGTGCATCGGAATCTAAATCGAGAGACACATGAAAAGAACAATACACGTACACTAAGAAACGTCAGTCTTCTTGGACTTAAGCCGGAATTGTGACTTTTGTGTTTAATTCCGATGCAATTGTTGTGTTTCATCGTCAATGTGAAGGTGAAGGGATACAGTAAACCTGATGTGAAGCATCGGAATCTAAAACTGTTCTCACAGGAAAGGCTCAAATCATAGACGGTAAGAAGTCTCAGTCTTCTTGTACTTAAGTCGGCATTCTGCCTTTTGTATTTAAGTCCGATGCAATTTCAGTGTTTCATCGTCAATGCGAAGGTCCAAGGGAAACAGTAAATCTGCAATTGTGCATCGGAATCTAAAACTAGAGACACAGGAAAGGCACAATACACAGACACTAAGAAATGTCAGTGTTCTTGTACTTAGGTCGGCATTGTGCCACTTGTATTTAATTCCGATGCAACTTTTGTGTTTCATCGTCCAAGTGAAGGTCCAAGGGATACAGTAAACCGAAAGTGAGGCATCGGTATCTAAAACTGGTGACACAGGAAAGGCTCGAAACATAGACAGTAAGAAGACTCAGTCTACTTGTACTTAAGTCAGCAATGTGTGTATTGTATTGAATTCCGATCCAATTTTTGTGATTCATCGTCAAATTGAAGGTCCAAGGGATACAGTAAACCGGAAGTAATGCATCGGAATCTAAAACTTGACTCACAGAAAAGGCTAAACACATAGACACTAAGAATATTCAGTCTTCTTGTACTTAAGTCGGCATTGTGCCTTTTGTATTTAATTCCGATGCAATTACTGTGTTTTATCGTCAATGTGAAGGTCCAAGGGATACAGTAAACCAGCAGTTGTGCAACAAAATGTAAAACTGGTGACACAGGAAAGGTTCAAAACATAGACACTAATAAAAGTCACTCTTCTTGTACTTAAGTCGGCATTTTGACCTTTGCATTTAATTCCGATGCAGTTTTCGTGTTTCATCGTCAATGTGAAGGTGCAAGGGACGCAGTAAACCTGATCTGAAGCATAGGAATCTAAGACTGGTCTCACAGGAAAGGCTCGAAGCATAGGCGGTAAGAAGACTCAATATTCTTGTACTTTATTCGGCATTGTGCCGTTTGTATTTAATTCCGATGCAATTTCAGTGTTTCATCGTCAATGTGAAGGTCCAAGGGACACAGTATATCTGAAGTTGTGCATCGGAATCTAAATGTAGAGACACATGAAAAGAACAATACACGGACACTAAGAAAAATCAGTCTTCTTGTCCTTAATTCGGCATTGTGAAATTTGTTTTTATTTCCGATGCAATTTTTGTGTTTCATCGCCCAACTGAAGGTGCAGGGGATACAGTAAACCGAATTTGAAGCAACGGAAACTAAAACTGGTGACACAGGAAAGGCTCAAAACATAGACAGTAAGAATACCCTGTCTACTTGTACTTAAGTCAGCAGTGTGCCTTTTGTATTGAATTCCGATGCGAATTTTGTGTTTCATCGTCAAAGTGAAGGTCCAAGGGATACAGTAAAACTCAAGTGTAGCATCGGAATCTAAATTTGCCTCACAGGAAGGGGATGCAGTAAACCAGCAGTTGTGCAATGGAATGTAAAAGAGTAGACACAGGAAAGGCACAAAACATAGACACTAAGAAAAGTTAGTCTTCTTGTACTTAAGTCGGCATTGTGCCTTTTGTATTTAATTCCGATGCAATTATTTTGTTTCATCGTCAAAGGGAAGATCCAAGAGATACAGTAAACCTGGAGTGTAGAATCGGAATCTAAAACTGGTCTCACAGGAAAGGCTCAAAACATAGACACTAAGAAAAGTCAGTCTTCTTGTACTTAAGTCGGCATTGTGCCTTTTGTATTTAATTCCGATGCAATTATTGTGTTTCTTCGTCAAAGGGAAGATCCAAGAGATACAGTAAACCTAAAGTGAAGCATCGGAAAATAAAAGTTGTCTCACAGGAAAGGCTCAACACATTGACACTAAGAAAATTCAGTCTTCTTGTACTGAAGTTGGCATTGTGCCTTTTGTATTTAATTCCGATGCAATTATTGTGTTACTTCGTCAATGCGAAGGTCCAAGGGATACAGTAAATCTGCTGTTGTGCATCGGAATCTAAAACTAGAGACATAGGAAAGGCACAATACACAGACACTAAGAAAAGTTAGTCTTCTTGTACTTAAGTCGGCATTGTGACTTTTGTGTTTAATTCCGATGTAATTTTTGTGTTTCATCGTCAAAGTGTAGATCCAAGGGATACTGTAAACCTGGAGTGTAGAATCGGAATCTAAAACTGGTCTCACAGGAAAGGCTCAAAACATAGACACTAAGAAAAGTCAGTCTTCTTGTACTTAAGTCGGCATTGTGCCTTTTGTATTTAATTCCGATACAATTATTGTGTTTCATCGTCAAAGGGAGGATCCAAGGGATACAGTAAACCTGAAGTGAGCATCGGAATCTAAGACTTGTCTCACAGGAAAGGCTCAACACATTGACACTGAGAAAATTCAGTCTTCTTGTACTGAAGTTGGCATTGTGCCTTTTGTATCTAATTCCGATGCAATTACTGTGTTTCATCGTCAATGCGAAAGTGCAAGGGATACAGTAAACCTGTTGTGAAGCATCGGAATCAAAAACTGGTCTCACAGGAAAGGGTTAAACACAGATGGTAAGAAGTCTCAGTCTTCTTGTACTTAAGTCAGCATTACGACTTTTGTATTTAATTCCGATGCAAGTACAGTGTTCATCGTCAATGTGAAGGTTCAAGGGATACAGTAAACCAGCAGTTGTGCAACGGAATGTAAAAGTGGTGACACAGGAATGGCTCAAAACATTGACACTAAGAAAATTAAGTCGTCTTGTACTTAAGTCGGCATTGTGCCTTTAGTACTTAATTCCGATGCAATTACAGTGTTTCATCGTCAATGTGAAGCTGCAAGGGATACAGTAAACCTGATGTGAAGCATCGGAATCTAAAACTGGTCTCACAGGAAAGGCTCAAATTATATACGGTAAGAAGTCTCTGTCTTCTTGTACTTAAGTCGGCATTCTGCCTTTTGTATTTGATTCCGATGCAATTTCAGTGCTTCATCGTCAATGCGATGGTCCAAGGGATACAGTTAATCTGCAATTGTGCATCGGAATCTAAAACTAGAGACACAGGAAAGGCACAATACACTGACACTAAGAAAGGTCAGTGTTCTTGTACTTAGGTCAGCATTGTGCCATTTGTATTTAATTCCGATGCAACTTTTGTGTTTCATCGTCCAAGTGAAGGTCTAAGGGTACAGTAAACCGAAAGTGAGGCATCGGAATCTAATACTGGTGACACAGGAAAGGCTCAAAACATAGACAGTAAGAAGACCCACTCTATTTGTACTTAAGTCAGCATTGTGCCTTTTGAATTGAATTCCGATGCAATTGTTGTGTTTCATCGTCAATGTGAAGGTGCAAGGGATGCAGTAAACCTGATGTGAAGCATAGGAATCTAAGACTGGTCTCACAGGAAAGGCTCGATACAAAGGCGGTAAGAAGACTCAGTATTCTTGTACTTAAGTCGGCATTGTGCCTTTTGTATTTAATTCCGATGCAATTTCAGTGTTTCATCGTGAATGTGAAGGTCCAAGGGATACAGTATATCTGAAGTTGTGCAACGGAATCTAAATGTAGAGACACATGAAAAGAACAATACACGGACACTAAGAAAAATCAGTCTTCTTGTACTTAATTCGGCATTGTGAAATTGGTATTTATTTCCGATGCAATTTTTGTGTTTCATCGTCCAACTGAAGGTGCAGGGGATACAGTAAACCGAATTTGAAGCAACGGAAACTAAAACTGGTGACACAGGAAAGGCTCAAAACATAGACAGTAAGAAAACTCTGTCTACTTGTACTTAATCAGCAGTGTGCCTTTTGTATTGAATTCCGATGCGAAATTTGTGTTTCATCGTCAAAGTGAAGGTCCAAGGGATACAGTAAACCTCAAGTGTAGCATCGAAATCTAAATTTGCCTCACAGGAAAGGCATGCAGTAAACCAGCAGTTGTGCAATGGAATGTAAAAGAGTAGAAACAGGAAAGGCACAAAACATAGACACTAAGAAAAGTTAGTCTTCTTGTTCTTAAGTCGGCATTGTGACTTTTGTGTTTAATTCCGATGTAATTTTTGTGTTTCATCGTCAAAGTAAAGTTCCAAGGGATACAGTAAACCTGGAGTGTAGAATCGGAATCTAAAACTGGTCTCACACGGAAATTATCAAACATAGATGGCAAGAAGTCTCAGTCTTCTTGTACTGAAGTCGGCATTGTGCCTTTTGTATTTAATTCCGATGTAATTATGGTGACGGTCCAAGGGATACAGTAAACGAGTAAGAGAAGCATCGGAATCTAAAACTGGTGACACAGGAAAGGCTCAAAACATAGACAGTAAGAAGACTCAGTTTACTTGTCCTTAAGTCGGCATTCTGCCTTTTGTATTGAATTCCGATGCAATTTTTGTGTTTCATCGTCAAAGTGAAGGCCCAAGGGATACAGTAAACCTGAAGTGAAGCATAGGAATCTAAAACTTGTCTCACAGGAAAGGCTCAGAACATAGACACTAAGAAAATTCAGTATTCTTGGCCTTATGTCGGCATTGTGCCTTTTGTATTCAATTCCGATGCAATTACTGTGTTTCATCGTCAGTGTGAAGGTCCAAGGGGATGCAGTAAACCAGCGGTTGTGCAACGAAATGTAAAACTGGTGACACAGAAACCGCTCAAAACATAGACACTAAGAAAAGTCAGTCTCCTTGTACTTAAATCGGCATTGTGACTCTTGCATTTAATCCGATGCAATTTTTGTGTTTCATCGTCAAAGTGAAGGTCCAAGGGATACAGTAAACCTGAAGTGAAGCATCGGAATTTAATACTAATCTCACAGGAAAGGCTCAAAAGATAGATACTAAGAAAAGTAAGCCTTCTTTTACGTAAGTCGGCATTGTTCCTTCTGTATTTCACTCCGATGCAATTTCTGTGTTTCATCGTCGAAGTTAAGGTCCAACGGATACAGTAAAGCTGAAGTGCAGCATCAGAATCTGAAACAGGTATCACAGGAAAGGTTCAAAACATAGACACTAAAAAAAGGCAGCCTTCTTGTACCTAAGTCGACATTGTGCCTTTTGTACTTAATATCGATGCAATTATTGTGTTTCTTCGTCAAAGGGAAGATCCAAGAAATACAGTAAACCTGAAGTGAAGCATCGGATTCTAAAACAGGTCTCACAGGGAAGGCTCAAAACATAGATAGTAAGAAGATTCAGTCTTCTTGTACTTAAGTCGGCATTGTGCCTTTTGTATTTAATTCCGATGCAATTTCTGTGTTTCATCATCAATGTGAAGGTCCAAGGGATACAGTAAATCTGAAGTTGTGCATCGGAATCTAAATCTAGAGACACATGAAAGGCACAATACACGGACACTAAGAAAAATCAGTCTTCGTGCACTTAAGTTGGCATTGTGAAGTTTGTATGTAATTCCGATGCAATTTTTGTGTTTCATCGTCCAACTGACGGTGCAAGGGATACAGTAAACCTGGAGTGTAGAAACGGAATCTGAAACTGGTCTCACAGGAAAGGCTCAAAACGTAGACACTAAGATGCGTCAGTCTTCTTGTACTTAAGTCGGCATTGTGCCTTTTGTATTTAATTCCGATGCAATTTTTGTGTTTCATCGTCAAAGGGAAGATCCAAGGGGTACAGTAAACCGAAAGTGAGGCTTCGGAATCTAAAACTGGTGACACCGGAAAGGCTCAAAACATAGACATTAAGAAGAATGAGTCTACTTTTACGTAAGTCATCATTGTGCCTTTTGTATTGAATTCCGATGCAATTTTTTTGTTTCATCGTCAAAGTGAAGGTCTAAGGGATACAGTAAACGTGAAGTGAAGCATCGGAATCTAAAACTTGTCTCACAGGAAAGGCTCAAAACATAGACACTAAGAAACGTAAGTCTTCATGTACTTAAGTCGGCATTGTGTGATATGGATTTAATTCCGATGCAATTTCTGTGTTTCATCGTCAATGTGAAGGTGCAAGGGACGCAGTAAACCTGATCTGAAGCATAGGAATCTAAGACTGGTCTCACAGGAAAGGCTCGAAACATAGGCGGTAAGAAGACTCAATATTCTTGTACTTAAGTCGGCATTGTGCCTTTTGTATTTAATTCCGATGCAATTTCAGTGTTTCATCGTCAATGTGAAGGTCCAAGGGACACAGTATATCTGAAGTTGTGCATCGGAATCTAAATGTAGAGACACATGAAAAGAACAATACACGGACACTAAGGAAAATCAGTCTTCTTGTACTTAATTCGGCATTGTGAAATTTGTTTTTATTTCCGATGCAATTTTTGTGTTTCATCGTCCAACTGAAGGTGCAGGGGATACAGTAAACCGAATTTGAAGCAACGGAAACTAAAACTGGTGACACAGGAAAGGCTCAAAACATAGACAGTAAGAATACCCTGTCTACTTGTACTTAAGTCAGCAGTGTGCCTTTTGTATTGAATTCCGATGCGAATTTTGTGTTTCATCGTCAAAGTGAAGGTCCAAGGGATACAGTAAACCTCAAGTGTAGCATCGGAATCTAAATTTGCCTCACAGGAAGGGGATGCAGTAAACCAGCAGTTGTGCAATGGAATGTAAAAGAGTAGACACAGGAAAGGCACAAAACATAGACACTAAGAAAAGTTAGTCTTCTTGTTCTTAAGTCGGCATTGTGACTTTTGTGTTTAATTCCGATGCAATTTTTGTGTTTCATCGTCAAAGTGAAGATCCAAGGTATACAGTAAACCTGGAGTGTAGAATCGGAATCTAAAACTGGTCTCACAGGAAATGCTCAAAACATAGACACTAAGAAAAGTCAGTCTTCTTGTACTTAAGTCGGCATTGTGCCTTTTGTATTTAATTCCGATGCAATTATTGTGTTTCATCGTCAAAGGGAAGATCCAAGAGATACAGTAAACCTAAAGTGAAGCATCGGAAAATAAAAGTTGTCTCACAGGAAAGGCTCAACACATTGACACTAAGAAAATTCAGTCTTCTTGTACTGAATTGGCATTGTGCCTTTTGTATTTAATTCCGATGCAATTATTGTGTTTCTTCGTCAATGCGAAGGTCCAAGGGATACAGTAAATCTGCTGTTGTGCATCGGAATCTAAAACTAGAGACATAGGAAAGGCACAATACACAGACACTAAGAAAAGTTAGTCTTCTTGTACTTAAGTCGGCATTGTGACTTTTGTGTTTAATTCCGATGTAATTTCTGTGTTTCATCGTCAAAGTGAAGATCCAAGGGATACTGTAAACCTGGAGTGTAGAATCGGAATCTAAAACTGGTCTCACAGGAAAGGCTCAAAACATAGACACTAAGAAAAGTCAGTCTTCTTGTACTTAAGTCGGCATTGTGCCTTTTGTATTTATTCCCGATACAATTATTGTGTTTCATCGTCAAAGGGAGGATCCAAGGGATACAGTAAACCTGAAGTGAGCATCGGAATCTAAGACTTGTCTCACAGGAAAGGCTCAACACATTGACACTGAGAAAATTCAGTCTTCTTGTACTGAAGTTGGCATTGTGCCTTTTGTATCTAATTCCGATGCAATTACTGTGTTTCATCGTCAATGCGAAAGTGCAAGGGATACAGTAAACCTGTTGTGAAGCATCGGAATCAAAAACTGGTCTCACAGGAAAGGGTTAAACACAGATGGTAAGAAGTCTCTGTCTTCTTGTACTTAAGTCGGCATTGTGCCTTTTGTGTTTAATTCCGTTGCAAATTTTGGTGAAGGTCCAAGGGATACAGTAAACGAGTAAGAGAAGCTTCGGAATCTAAAACTGCTGACACAGGAAATTCTCAGAACATAGACAGTAAGAAGACTCAGTTCATTTATACTTAAGTCAGCATTATGACTTTTGTATTTAATTCCGATGCAAGTACAGTGTTCATCGTCAATGTGAAGGTTCAAGGGATACAGTAAACCAGCAGTTGTGCAACGGAATGTAAAAGTGGTGACACAGGAATGCCTCAAAACATTGACACTAAGAAAATTAAGTCGTCTTGTACTTAAGTCGGCATTGTGCGTTTTGTACTTAATTCCGATGCAATTACAGTGTTTCATCGTCAATGTGAAGCTGCAAGGGATACAGTAAACCTGATGTGAAGCATCGGAATCTAAAACAGGTCTCACAGGAAAGGCTCAAATTATATACGGTAAGAAGTCTCTGTCTTCTTGTACTTAAGTCGGCATTCTGCCTTTTGTATTTGATTCCGATGCAATTTCAGTGCTTCATCGTCAATGCGATGGTCCAAGGGATACAGTTAATCTGCAATTGTGCATCGGAATCTAAAACTAGAGACACAGGAAAGGCACAATACACTGACACTAAGAAAGGTCAGTGTTCTTGTACTTAGGTCAGCATTGTGCCTTTTGTATTTAATTCCGATGCAACTTTTGTGTTTCATCGTCCAAGTGAAGGTCTAAGGGTACAGTAAACCGAAAGTGAGGCATCGGAATCTAATACTGGTGACACAGGAAAGGCTCAAAACATAGACAGTAAGAAGACCCACTCTATTTGTACTTAAGTCAGCATTGTGCCTTTTGAATTGAATTCCGATGCAATTGTTGTGTTTCATCGTCAATGTGAAGGTGCAAGGGATGCAGTAAACCTGATGTGAAGCATAGGAATCTAAGACTGGTCTCACAGGAAAGGCTCGAAACAAAGGCGGTAAGAAGACTCAGTATTCTTGTACTTAAGTCGGCATTGTGCCTTTTGTATTTAATTCCGATGCAATTTCAGTGTTTCATCGTGAATGTGAAGGTCCAAGGGATACAGTATATCTGAAGTTGTGCAACGGAATCTAAATGTAGAGACACACATGAAAAGAACAATACACGGACACTAAGAAAAATCAGTCTTCTTGTACTTAATTCGGCATTGTGAAATTGGTATTTATTTCCGATGCAATTTTTGTGTTTCATCGTCCAACTGAAGGTGCAGGGGATACAGTAAACCGAATTTGAAGCAACGGAAACTAAAACTGGTGACACAGGAAAGGCTCAAAACATAGACAGTAAGAAAACTCTGTCTACTTGTACTTAATCAGCAGTGTGCCTTTTGTATTGAATTCCGATGCGAAATTTGTGTTTCATCGTCAAAGTGAAGGTCCAAGGGATACAGTAAACCTCAAGTGTAGCATCGAAATCTAAATTTGCCTCACAGGAAAGGGATGCAGTAAACCAGCAGTTGTGCAATGGAATGTAAAAGAGTAGACACAGGAAAGGCACAAAACATAGACACTAAGAAAAGTTAGTCTTCTTGTTCTCCAGTCGGCATTGTGACTTTTGTGTTTAATTCCGATGTAATTTTTGTGTTTCATCGTCAAAGTAAAGTTCCAAGGGATACAGTAAACCTGGAGTGTAGAATCGGAATCTAAAACTGGTCTCACACGGAAATTATCAAACTTAGATGGCAAGAAGTCTCAGTCTTCTTGTACTGAAGTCGGCATTGTGCCTTTTGTATTTAATTCCGATGTAATTATGGTGACGGTCCAAGGGATACAGTAAACGAGTAAGAGAAGCATCGGAATCTAAAACTGGTGACACAGGAAAGGCTCAAAACATAGACAGTAAGAAGACTGAGTTTACTTGTACTTAAGTCGGCATTACGCCTTTTGTATTGAATTCCGATGCAATTTTTGTGTTTCATCGTCAAAGTGAAGGCCCAAGGGATACAGTAAACCGGAAGTGAAGCATAGGAATCTAAAACTTGTCTCACAGGAAAGGCTCAAAACATAGACACTAAGAAAATTCAGTATTCTTGGACTTATGTCGGCATTGTGCCTTTTGTATTTAATTCCGATGCAATTACTGTGTTTCATCGTCAATGTGAAGGTCCAAGGGGATGCAGTAAACCAGCGGTTGTGCAACGAAATGTAAAACTGGTGACACAGAAACCGCTCAAAACATAGACACTAAGAAAAGTCAGTCTCCTTGTACTTAAATCGGCATTGTGACTCTTGCATTTAATCCGATGCAATTTTTGTGCTTCATCGTCAAAGTGAAGGTGCAAGGGATACAGTAAACCTGAAGTGAAGCATCGGAATTTAATACTAATCTCACAGGAAAGGCTCAAAAGATAGATACTAAGAAAAGTAAGCCTTCTTTTATGTAAGTCGGCATTGTTCCTTCTGTATTTCATTCCGATGCAATTTCTGTGTTTCATCGTCGAAGTTAAGGTCCAACGGATACAGTAAAGCTGAAGTGCAGCATCAGAATCTGAAACAGGTATCACAGGAAAGGCTCAAAACATAGACACTAAGAAAAGGCAGCCTTCTTGTACCTAAGTCAACATTGTGCCTTTTGTACTTAATATCGATGCAATTATTGTGTTTCTTCGTCAAAGGGAAGATCCAAGAAATACAGTAAACCTGAAGTGAAGCATCGGATTCTAAAACAGGTCTCACAGGGAAGGCTCAAAACATAGATAGTAAGAAGATTCAGTCTTCTTGTACTTAAGTCGGCATTGTGCCTTTTGTATTTAATTCCGATGCAATTTCTGTGTTTCATCATCAATGTGAAGGTCCAAGGGATACAGTAAATCTGAAGTTGTGCATCGGAATCTAAATCTAGAGACACATGAAAGGCACAATACACGGACACTAAGAAAAATCAGTCTTCGTGCACTTAAGTCGGCATTGTGAAGTTTGTATGTAATTCCGATGCAATTTTTGTGTTTCATCGTCCAACTGAAGGTGCAAGGGATACAGTAAACCTGGAGTGTAGAAACGGAATCTGAAACTGGTCTCACAGGAAAGGCTCAAAACATAGACACTAAGATGCGTCAGTCTTCTTGTACTTAAGTCGGCATTGTGCCTTTTGTATTTAATTCCGATGCAATTTTTGTGTTTCATCGTCAAAGGGAAGATCCAAGGGGTACAGTAAACCGAAAGTGAGGCTTCGGAATCTAAAACTGGTGACACCGGAAAGGCTCAAAACATAGACATTAAGAAGAATGAGTCTACTTTTACTTAAGTCATCATTGTGCCTTTTGTATTGAATTCCGATGCAATTTTTTTGTTTCATCGTCAAAGTGAAGGTCTAAGGGATACAGTAAACGTGAAGTGAAGCATCGGAATCTAAAACTTGTCTCACAGGAAAGGCTCAAAACATAGACACTAAGAAACGTAAGTCTTCATGTACTTAAGTCGGCATTGTGTGATATGGATTTAATTCCGATGCAATTTCTGTGTTTCATCGTCAATGTGAAGGGCCAAGGGATACAGTAAACCTGCAGTTGCGCATCGGAATGCAAAACAGGTGACAGAGGATAGGCTCGAATCATAGACACTCAGAAAAGTTTACCTTCTCGTACATCAGTCGGCATTCTGCCTATTGTATTTAATTCTGATGCAATTTCGGTGTTTCATCGTCAATGTGAAGGTCAAAGGGATACAGTAAACCTGAGTTGAAGCATCGGAATCTAAAACAGGTCTCACAGGAAAGGCTCAAATTATAGACGGTAAGAAGGCTCAGTCTTCTTGTACTTAAGTCGGCAATGTGCCTTTTGTATTTAATTCCGATGCAATTCCTGTGTTTCATCGTCAATGTGAAGGTCCATGGGATACGGTAAATCTGCAGTTCTGCATCGGAATCTAATCCTGGTCTCACAGGAAGGGTTCAAATCATAGACACTAAGAAAAATCTGTCTTCTTGTACTTAAGTCGGCATTGCGCCTTTTTTACTTACTTCCGATGCAATCTCTGTGTTTCTTCGTCAATGAGAAGGTCCAAGGAATACAGTAAACCTGCAGTTGTTCATCAGAATCTAAAACTGGTGACACAGGAATGGCTCTAATCATAGACACTGAGAAAAGTCAGTCTTATTGTACTTAAGTCGGCATTGTGCCTTTTGTATTTAATTCCGGCGCAATATCTATGATTCATCGTCAGTATGTCGGTTCAAGTGATACAGTTAACCTGAGGTGAAGCATCGGAGTCTAAAACTGGTCTCACAGGAAGAGCATTAAACTTAGACAGTAAGAAGAGTCAGACTCCTTGTACTTATGTCGGCATTGTGCCTTTTGTATTCAATTACGGTGCAATTTCTTTGTTTCATCGTCAATGTGATAGTGAAAGGGATTCAGTAAACCAGAAGTGAAGCATCGGAATGTAAAACTGGTCCAATAGGAAAGGCTCAAAACTTAGACAGTAAGAGGACACAGTCTTCTTGTACTTATGTCGGTATTATGCCTTTTGTATTTAATTCCGATGCAATTTCTGTGGTTCATCGTCAATGTGACGGTACAAGGAATACAGCAAAACTTGCAGTTGTGCATCGGAATCTATAACTGGAGACACAGGAAAGGCTCAAAGCATAGACATTAAGAAAAGTCATTCTTCTTGTACTTAAGTCGGCATTGTGCCTTTAGTGCTTACTTCCGATGCAAATTTTGTGTTTCTTCGTCAAAGTGAAGGACCAGGGGATACAGTAACCTGAAGTGAACCATCGGATTCTAATACTGGTGACACAGGAAAGGCTCAAAACAAAGACAGTAAGAAGATTCTGTCATCTTGTACTTACGTTGGCATTGTGCCTTTTGTATTTAAATCCGATGCCATTCCTGTGTTTCATCGCCAAAGTGAAGGTCCAAGATATACAGTAAACCTGAAGAGTAACATCGGAATCTAAAACTGGTCTCACAGGTAAGGTTCATATCATAGACACTAAGAAAGTCAGTCATCTTGTACTTAAGTCGGCATAGTGCCTTTTGTATTTACTTCCGATGCAATTTCTGTGTTTCATCGTCAAAGTGAAGATCCAAGGGATTCAGTAAACCTGAAGTTAAGCATCGGAATCTAAAACTGGTCTCACAGGTAAGGCTCCAAACATAGACACTGAGAAATGTCAGTCTTCTTGTACTTAAGGCGGCATCGTGTCTTTTGTATTTAATTCCGATGCAAATTCTTCGTTTCATCGTCAATGTGAAGGCCCAAGGGATACAGTAAACCTGAAGTTGTGCATCGGAATGTAAAACAGGTGACAGAGGATAGGCTCGAAACATAGACGCTCTGAAAAGTTTGTCTTCTTGTTCTTAAGTCGGCATTGAGCCTATTGAATATAATTCCGAGGCAATTTCGGTGTTTCATCGTCAACGTGAGGTCCCAGGTATACAGTAAACCTGACGTGAAGCATCGGAATCTAAAACTGGTGTCACAGAAAAAGCTCAAACGTAGACGGTAAGAAGACGCAGTCTTCTTGTACATAAGTCGGCATTGTGCCTTTTGTTTTTAGTTCGGATGCAAATTATTTGTTTCATCGTCATTGTGAAGGTCCAAGGGATACAGTAAACATAAAGTGAAGCATCGGAATCTAAAACTGGTCTCACAGGAAAGACTCAAACATAGACAGTAAGAAGATTAAGTCTTCTTGTACATTAGTCGGCATTGTGCCTTTTGTACTTAATTCCGAAGAAATGTCTGTGTTTCTTCGTCAATGCGAAGGTCCAACGATACAGTATACCTGCAGTTGCTCATCGGAATCTAAACCTGGAGACACAGGAAAGGCTGAAAACATAGACGGTATGTAGAATAATTCTTCTTGTACTTATGTAGTCATAGGGCCTTTTGTATTTAATTCCGATGCCATTTATGTTTATCATCGTCAATGTGAGGGGCCAAGGGATACAGTAAACCTGCAGTTGTGCATCGGAATCTAAAACAGGTGACAGAGGAAGGGCTCGAAACATAGACACTCAGAAAAGTTTGTCTTCTTGTACTTAAACCGGCATTGTGCCTATTGAATTTAATTCCGAGGCAATATCGGTGTTTCATCGTCAACGTGAGGTCCAAGCTATACAGTAAACCTGAAGTGAAGCATCGGAATCTAAAACTGGTGTCACAGGAAAGGCTCAAACGTAGACGGTAAAAAGACTCAGTCTTCTTGTACATGAGTCGGCATTGTGCCTTTTGTATTTAGTTCCGATACAAATTCTTTGTTTCATCGTCAATGTGATGGTCCAAGGGGTACAGTAAGGCTGAAGCGAAGGATCGGAATGTAAAACTGGTCCCACAAGAAAGGCTCAAACCATAGACGGTAAGAAGACACAGCCTTCTTGTACTTAAGTCGGCATTGTACCTTTTGTATTTAATTCCGATGCAATTTTTGTGTTTCATCGTCAAAGTGAAGGTTTAAGGGTAACAGTAAACCTGAAGTGAAGCATCGGAATCTGAAACTGGTCTCACAGGAAAGGCTCAAATCATAGACACTAAAAAAAGTCAGTCTTCTTGTACATAAGTCGGCATTGTGCCTTTTGTATTTAATTCCGATGCAATTTCTGTGTATCATCGTCAATGTGAAGGTCCAAGGGATACAGAAAATCTACAGTTGTGCATTGGAATCTAAAACTGGTACACAGGACATTCTCAAAAAATAGGCACTTTGAAAAGTCAGTCTTCTTGTACTTATGTCGGCATTGAGGCTTTTGTATTTAATTCCATTGCAACTTTTGTGTTTCATCGTCAAAGTGAATGTCCAAGGCATACAGTAAACCTGAACAGAAACATCGGAATCTATAACTGGTCTCAGCGGAAAGAGTCAAAACATAGAAGGTTAGAAGACTCAGTCTTCTTGTACTTAAGTGGGCATTGTGCCTTTTGTATTTAATTCCAATATAATTTCTGTGTTTCATCGTCAAAGTAAAGGTCCAAGCGATACAGTAAACCTCCAGTTGAGCATCGGAATCTAAAACTGGTCTCACAGAAAAGGTTCAAATAATAGACACTAAGAAAGGTTAGTCTTCTTGAACTTAAGTCGGCATTGTGCCTTTTGTATTTAATTCCGATGCAATTGCTCTGATTCATCGTCAAAGTGAAGGTCCAAGCGATACAGTATACCTGCAGTTCTGCATCGGAGTCAAAAATTGGTGTCACAGGAAAGGCTCAAATCATAGACACTAGGAAACGTCTGTCTTCTTGTTCTTAAGTCAGCATTATGCCTTTTGCATTCAATTCCGATGCAATTTCCGTGTTTCATCGTCAATGTGAAGGTCCAAGAGGCACAGTATACCTGCAGTTGTGCTTCTAAATCTAAAACTGGTGACACAGGAAAGGCTCAAAACATAGACACTGAGAAAAGTCAGTATTCTTGTACTTAAGGCGGCATTGTGCCTTTTGTACTTAATTCCGGTGTAATATCTGTGTCTCATCGTCAGTATGTAGGTCCAAGTGATACAGTTAACCTGAGGTGAAGCATCGGAATCTAAAAGAGGTCTGACTGGGAAGGCTCGAAGCATAGACAGTGAGAAGACTCAGTCTTGTTGTACTTAAGTCGGCATTGTGCCATTTGTATTTAATTCCGATGCAATTTCTGTCTTTAATCGTCAATGTGAAGGTCCAATTGATACAGTAAACCTGCAGTTGTGCTTCGGAATCTAACACCGGTGACACAGGAAAGGCGCAAGTCGTAGACACCACGACAAGTCAGTCTTTTTGTACTTAAGTCGGCATTGTGTCTTTTGAATTTAATTTCGATGCAATTTCTGTGTTTCTTCGTCAAAGTGAAGGGCCAAGGGATACAGTAAACCTGAAGTGAAGCATTGGAAACTACAGCTGCTGACATAGGAAAGGCTAAGGCATAGACAGTGAGAAGATTCTGTCTTCCTGTACTTAACTTGAGATTGTGCGCGTTTGTATTTAATTCTGATGCAATTTCGGTCTTTTATCGTCAATGTGAAGGTCCAGGGGATACAGTAAACCTGAAGTGAAGCATCGGAATCTAAAACTGGTCTCACAGGGAAGGCTTAAAACATAGACGGTAAGAAGACTCAGTCTTCTTGTACTGAAGTCGGCATTGTGCATTTTGTATTTAATTCCAATGCTATACTTGTGTTTCATCGTCAAAGTGAATGTCCAAGCGATACAGTAAACCTGCAGTTGTGCCTCGGAATCTAAAACTGGTGACACAGGAATGGCTCAAATCATAGGCACTATGAAATGACAGTCTTCTTGTATTTATGTCGGCATTGTGCCTTTTGTATTTAATTCCGATGCAATTATTTTGTTTCATCGTCAAACTTAAAGTCCAAGGGATACAGTAAACCTGAAGTGAGGCATCAGGAAACTAAAACTTGTCTCACAGGAAAGGCTCAACTCATAGACACTAAGAAAACTCAGTCTTCTTGTACTTAAGTCGGCATTGTGCCCTTCGTATGTAATTCCGATGCAATTACTGTGTTTCGTCGTCAATGTCAAGGTGCAAGGGATACAGTAAACCAGATGTGAAGCATTGGAATCTAAAACTGGTCTCACAGGAAAGGCTCAAAACATAGACGGTTAGAAGTCCCAGTCTTCTTGTATTTAAGTCGGCATTGTGCCTTTTTTATTTAATTCTGATGCAATTTCAGTGTTTCATCGTCAAAGTGAAGGTCCAAGGCATACAGTAAATCAGCAGTTGTGCATCGGAATCTAAAGCTAGAGACACAGGAAAGGCACAATAAACAGACACTAAGTAAAGTCAGTCTCCTTGTACTTAAGTCGGCATTGTGCAATTTGTATTTAATTACGATGCAATTTTTGTGTTTCATCGTCCAAGTGAAGGTCCAAGGGATAGAGTAAACAAAAAGTATGCCATCGGAATCTAAATCTGATGACACAGGAAAGGCTCAAATAATAGACTCAGTCCACCTGTACTTAAGACAGCATTGTGCCTTTTGTATTGTATTCCGATGCAATTTTTGTGTTTCATCGCCAAAGTGAAGGCCCTAGGGATACAGTAAACCTGAAGTGAAGCATCGGAATCTAAAACTTGTCTCACAGGAAAGGCTCAACACATAGAAACTAAGAAAATTCAGTCTTCTTGTACTTAAGTCGCTATTGTGCCTTTTGTATATAATTCCGATTCAATCACTGAGTTTCATCGTCAATGTGAAGGTCCAAATGTACAGTAAACCAGCAGTTGTGCAACGGAATGTAAAACTGGTGACACAGGAAGGGCTCAAAAGATAGACACTAAGAAAAGTCAGTCTTCTTGTACTTCAGTCGGCATTGCGACTTTTGCATTTAATTCCGATGTAATTTCTGTGTTTCATCGTCAAAGTGAAGGTCTAAGGGATCCAGTACACCTGAAGGAAAGCATCGGAATTTAAAACTGGTCCCACAGGAAAGGCTCAAAGCATTGATTCTAAGAAAGGTCAGCCTTCTTGTACCCAAGTCGGCATTGTACCTTTTGTATTTAATTCCGATACAATTTCGGTGTTTCATCGTCAATGTGAAGGTCCAAGGGATACAGCATACCTGCAGTTGTGCATCGGAGTCTAATACTGGTGACACAGGAAAGGCTGATAACATAGACACTAGGAAAAGTCAGTCATCTTGTACAAATGTCGGCATTGTGCCTTTTGTATTTAATTCCGACGCAATATTTGTGTTTCATCGTCAATATGAAGGTCTATGGGACACAGTAAACCTGCATTTCTGCATCGGAATCAAAAATTGGTCTCACAGGAAAGGCTCAAACCATAGGCACTAAGAATCGTCTGTCTTCTTGTACTTAAGTCGGCAATGTGTCTTTTGTATTTAATTCCGATGCAATATCTGTGTTTCTTCGTCAAAGTGAAGGTCCAAGGGATACAGTAAAGCTGAAGTGAAGCATTGGAAAATACAACTGCTGACACAGGAATGGCTAAATGCATAGACAGTGAGAAGACTCAGTCTTCTTGTACTTAAATCGGCATTTTGCCCGATTGCATTTAATTCCGATGCAATTTCGGTGTTTCATCGTCAATGTGATGGTCCAAGGGATACAGTAAACCTGAAGTGAAGCATCGGAATCTAAAGCTGGTCTCACAGGAAAGGTTCAAAACATAGACGGTTAGTAGTCCTAGTCTTCTTGTATTTAAGTCGTCATTGTGCCTTTTGTATTTAATTCCGATGCAGTTTCAGTGTTTCATCGTCAATGTGAAGGTCCAAGGGATAAGGTAATCCTGGAGTTGCGCATCGGAATCTAAAACTGGTGACCCACGAATGGCTCAAATCATAGGCACTATGAAATGACAGTCTTCTTGTACTTATGTCGGCATTGTGCCTTTTGTATTTAATTCCGATGCAATTATTGTGTTTCACCGTCAAAGTGAAGATCCAAGGGATACAGTAAACCTGAAGTGAAGCATCAGGAATCTAAAACTTGTCTCACAGGAAAGGCTCAACACATAGACACTAAGAAAATTCAGTCTTCTTGTACTTAAGTCGGCACTGAGACTTTTGTATGTAATTCCGATGCAATTACTGGGTTTCGTCGTCAATGTCAAGGTGCAAGGGATACAGTAAACCAGATGTGAAGCATTGGAATCTAAAACTGGTCTCACAGGAAAGGCTCAAAACATAGACGGTTAGAAGTCCCAGTCTTCTTATATTTAAGTCGGCGTTGTCCTTTTTGTATTTAATTACGATGAAATGTTTGTGTTTCATCGTCAAAGTGAAGGTCCAAGGGATACAGTAAACCTGAAAGAAAGCATCGGAATTTAATACTGGTCTCACAGGAAAGGCTCAAAGCATAATTTCTAAGAAAGGTCAGCCTTCTTGTACCCAAGTTGGCATTGTCCCTTTTGTATTTAATTCCGATGTAATTTCTGTGTTTCATCGTCGAAGTTAAGGTCCAACGGATTCTGTAAAACCTGAAGTGAAGCATCAGAATCTGAAACAGGTATCACAGGAAAGCCTCAATTCATAGACACTAAGAAATGTCAGTCTTCCTGTACTTATGTCGGCATTGTGCATTTTGTATATAATTCCGATGCAATTTCTGTGTTTCATCGTCAATGTGAAGGGCCAAGAGATACAGTAAACCTGAAGTGAAGCATTGGAAACTACAGCTGCTGACACAGGAAAGGCTAAAGCATAGATAGTGAGAAGAATCTGTCTTCTTGTAATAAACTCGGCATCGTGCCCGTTTGTATTTAATTCCGATGGAATTTCGGTGTTTCATCGTCAATGTGAAGGTCCAAGGGATACAGTAAACCTGAGGTGAAGCATCGGAATCGAAAACAGGTCTCACAGGAAAGGCTCAAAACATAGACGGTAAGAAGACTCAGTCTTCTTGTACTTAAGTCGGCATTGTGCCTTTGGTATTTAATTCCAATGCAATTTCTATGTTTCATCGTCAAAGAGAAGGCCCAGGCGATACAGTAATCCTGCAGTTTTGCATCGGAATCTAAAACTGGTCTCACAGGAAAGGTTCAAATCATAGACACTAAGAAAAGTCTGTCTTCTTGTACATAAGTCGGCATTGTGCCTTTTGTATGTAATTCCCATGCAATTTCTGTGCCTCATCGTCAATGTGAAGGTCCGAGTGAAACAGTAAACCTGCAGTGAGCTTCTTAATAGAACTGGTGAAACAGGAAAGGCACAAAATGTAGACACTAAGAGAAGTCAGTCATTTTGTACTTAGACGGCAATGTGCCTCTTGTACCTAATTCCGATGCCATTTTACGTGTTTCATCGTCAAAGTGATGGTACAAGGGATACAGTAAACCTGAAGTGAAGCATCGGAAACTAAAACAGATCTGACAGGAATGGCTCAAATCATAGACGGTAAGAAGACACAGTCTTCTTGTTATTAACTTGGCATTGTGCCTTTTGTATTTAATTCCGATGCAATTTCCGTTTTTCATCGTCAATGTGAAGGTTCAAGGGATACAGTAAACCAATAGTTGTGCATCGGAATCTAACACTGGTGACACAGGTAAGGCTCAAAACATAGACACTAGGAAAAGTCAGTCTTCTTGTACTAATGTCGGCATTGTGCCTTTTGTATTTAATTCCGACGCAAATTTTGTGTTTCATCGTCATCCAGGGAATACAGTAAACCTGAAGTGAAGCATCGGAATCTGAAACTAGTGACACGGGAAAGGCTCAAAGTATTGCCCATGAAAAGACTCAGTCTTCTTGTACTTAAGTCGGCATTGTGCCTTCTGTATGTAATTCCGATGCAATTTCTGTGCTTCATCGTCAATGTGAAGGTCCAAGTGAAACAGTAAACCTGCAGTGAGCTTCTTAATAAAACATGTGACACAGGAAAGGCACAAAATATAGACACTAAGAGAAGTCAGTCTTTTTGTACTTAGTCGGCAATGTGCCTCTTGTAGCTAATTCCGATGCCATTTTTGTGTTTCATCGTCAAAGTGATAATACAAGGGATACAGTAAACCTGAAGTGAAGCACCGGAAATTAAAACAGGTCTGACAGGAATGACTCAAATCATAGACGGTAATAAGACTCAGTTTTCTTGTACTTAAGTTGGCATTGTGCCTATTGTATTTAATTCCGATGCATTTTCTGTGTTTCATCGTCAAAGTGAAGGTCCACGGTATACAGTAAATCCGAAGTGAAGCTTCGGAATTTAAGACTGGTCTCACAGGAAAGGCTTAAAGCATAGATGGAAAGAAGACTCTGTCTCCTTCTACTTAAGACGGCGATATGCATCTTGTATTTAATTCCGAAGCTATTTCTGTGTATCATCGTCAATGTGAAGGTCCATGTGATACAGTAAACCTGCAGTTGTTCATTGGTTGCAAAACCAGGTGAAACAGGAAAAACTCAAAACATAGACACTAAGAAAGTCAGTCGTCTTGTCCTTAAGTCGGCATTGTGGCTTTTGAATTTAATTCCGATGCAATTTTTGTGTTTCATCGTCGAAGTGAAGGTCCAAGGGATACAGTAAACCTGTTGTGAAGCATCGGAATCTATAACTGGTCTCACAGGAAAGGCTCAAAACATAGACACTAAGTAAAGTCAGTCTTCTTGTACTTAAGTCGACATTGTGATTTTTGTATTTAATTACGATGCAATTTTTGTGTTTCTTTGTCAAAGTGAAGGTCCAAGGGACTAAGTAAACCTGAAGTGAAGCAATTGAAACCAAAACTGGTCTCACAGGAAAGGCTCAAAGCATTGATAGGAGAAGACTCAGTCTCCTTCTACTTAAGACGGCATTGTGCATTTTGTATTTAGTTCCGAAGCAATTTCTGTGTTTCTACGTCAATGGGAAGGTCCAAGTGATACAGTAAACCTGCAGTTGTGCATCGCAATCTTAAACTGGGGACACAGGTAAGGCTCAAAACATAGACACTAAGAAAGTCAGTCTTCTTGTACTTAAGTCGGCATTGTGCCTTCTGTATTTAATTCCGATGCAATTTTTGTGTTTCTTCGTTAAAGTGAAGGTCCACAGGATACAGTAAACCCGAAGTGAAGCATCGGAATCTAAAACTGGTGACACAGGAAACGCTCAAAACATAGACACCAAGAAAAGTTAGTCTTTTTGTACTTAAGTCGGCATTGTGCCTTTTGTATTTAATTTCGATGTACTTTCTGTTTTTCATTGTCAAAGTGAAAGTCCAAGGGATACAGTAAACCTGAAGTGGAGCATCGGAATCTAAAACTGGTCTCACAGGAAAGGCTCAAAACATAGATGGTAACAAGACTCAGTCTTCTTGTACTTGAGTCGGCATTGTGCCTTTTGTATTTAATGCATGTGCAATATCTGTGTTTCATCGACAATGTGAAGGTCCAAGGGATACAGTAAACCTGCAGTTGTGCATCGGAATCTAAAACTGGTGACACAGGAAAGGCTCAAAACACAGACACTAAGAAAAGTCAGTCCTCTTGTTCCTAAGTCGGCATTGTGCCTTTTGTATTTAATTCATATGCATTTTCTGTGTTTCATCGTCAATGTGAAGGTCCAAGGGATACAGTAAACCTGCAGTTGTGCATCATAATTAAAAACTGGGGACACAGGAAAGGCTCAAAACATAGGCACAAAGAAGAGTCAGTCTTCTAGTACATAAGTCGGCATTGTGCCTTTTGTATCTATTTCCGATGCAATTTCTGTGTTTCATCGTCAAAGTGAGGGTCCAAGGGATACAGTAAACCTGAAGTGAAGCATCGGAATCTAAAACTGGACTTACAGAAAAGGTTCACAACATAGACGGTAAGAAGACCCAGGCTGCTTGTACTTAAGTCGGCATGGTGTATTTGTATTTAATTCCGATGCAACTTCAGTGTTTCGTCGCCAACGGAATTCAGTAAACCTGCAGTTTTGCATCGTAATCTAAAACTGGTGACGCAGGAAAGGCTCAAAAAATGGACACGATGATAAGTCAGTCTTTTTGTACTTAAGTCGGCAATGTGCGTTTTGTATTTAATTCAAACGCAATGTCTGTGTTTCATCGTCAAAGCGAAGGTCCAAGGAATACAGTAAATCTGAAGTGAAGCATCGGAATCTAAAACTGGTCTCACAGGAAAGGCTCAAAACATAGATGGTAACAAGACTCAGTCTTCTTGTACTTGAGTCGGCATTGTGCCTTTTGTATTTAATGCATGTGCAATATCTGTGTTTCATCGACAATGTGAAGGTCCAAGGGATACAGTAAACCTGCAGTTGTGCATCGGAATCTAAAACTGGTGACACAGGAAAGGCTCAAAACACAGACACTAAGAAAAGTCCGTGTTTTTGCACTTAAGTCGGCACAGTGAGATTTGTATTTAATGCCGATGCAATTTTTGTGTTTCACCGTCAAAGTGAAGGTCCAAGGGGTACAGTAAACCTGAAGTGAAGCATCGGAATCTAAAACTGGTGACACAGGACACGCTCAAAACATAGACACCAAGAAAAGTTAGTCTTTTTGTACTTAAGTCGGCATTGTGCCTTTTGTATTTAATTTCGATGTACTTTCTGTGTTTCATTGTCAAAGTGAAAGTCAAAGGGATACAGTAAACCTGAAGTGGAGCATCGGTATCTAAAACTGGTCTTACAGGAAAGGCTCAAAGCAAAGATGGTAACAAGACTCAGTCTCCTTCCACTTAAGACGGCATTGTGCTCTTTGTATGTAATTCCGAAGCTATTTCTGTGTTTCATCGTCAATGTGAAGGTCCAAGTGATACAGTAAACCAGCAATTGTGCATCGTAATCTCTAACTGGGGACACAGGAAAGGATCAAACATAGACACTAAGAATGTCAGTCTTCTTGTACTTAAGTCGGAATTGTGCCTTTTGTCTTTAATTCCGATGCAATTTTTTGTGTTTCATCGTCAAAGTGAAGTTCCGAAGGATACAGTAAACCAGCAGTTGTGCATCATAATCTAAAACTGGGAACGCAGGAGAGGCTCAAAACATCGACACCAAGAAAAGTCTGTCTTCCTGTACTTAAGTCGGCATTGTGCCTTTTGGATTTAATTCCGACGCAATTTTTGTGTTTCATCGTCAAAGTGAAGGTCCAAGGGATACAGTAAACCTGAACTGAAGCATCGGAAGCTAAAACTGGTCACACAGGAAAGGCTCAAAACATAGACAGTAAGAAGACACAGTTTTCTTGTACTTAAGTCGGCTTTGTGCCTTTTGTATTAAAATCCGTTGTAATCTCTGTGTTTCATCGTCAATGTGAAGGTCCAAGGGCTACAGTAAACCTGCAGTTGTGCGTTGGAATCTAAATCTGGTGACACAGGAAAGGCTCAAACCACAGACACTAAGAAAAGTCAGTCTTATTGTTCCGAAGTCGGCATTGTGCCTTTTGTATTTAATTCATATGCATTTTCTGTGTTTCATCGTCAAAGCTATGGTCCAAGGGATACAGTAAACCTTAAATGAAGTATAGGAATTTAAAACTGGTCTCACTGGAAAGGCTCAAAACATAGACGATAAGAAGACTCAGTCATCCTGTAGTTATGTGGGCATTGTGCGTTTTGTATCGACTACCGATGCAATTTTTGTGATTCATCGTCAAAGTGAAGGTCCAAAGGATACAGTAAACCTGCACTTGTGCATCGGAAACCAAACCTGGTGACACAGGAAAGGCACGAATCGTAAACAGTAAGAAGACTCTGTCTTCTTGTACTTAAGTAGGCATTGTGCCTTTTGTATTTCATTCCGATGCAATTTCTGTGTTTCATCGTCAAAGTGAAGGTCTAAGGGATACAGTAAACCTGAAGTGAAGCATCGGAATCTAAAACTGGTCTCACAGTAAAAGGCTCAAAGCACAGACGGTAAGAAGACTCAGTCTTCCTGAAGTTAAGTGGGCATTGTGCGTTTTGTATCGAATACTGATGCAATTTTTGTGATTCATCGTCAAAGTGAAGGTCCAAGTGATGCAGTAAACCTGAAGTGGAGCAGCGGAACCTAAAACTGGGCCCACATTAAGGGCTCAAAACATGGACAGTAAGAAGACTCAGTCTTCTTGTACTTGAGTCGGCATTGTGCCTTTTGTAATTAATTCATGTGCAATTTCTGTGTTTCATCGTCAATGTGAAGGTCCAAGGGATACAGTAAATCTGATGATAGCTCAGAAGCTAAAACTGGTATCACAGGAAAGGCTCAAAGCATACATGGTAAGAAGGCTCAGTCTCCTTCTACTTAAGACGGCGTAGTGCATTTTGTATATAATTTCGAAGTTATTTCTGCGTTTCATCGTCAATGAGAAAGTCCAAGTGATACAGTATAGCTGCAGTTGTGCATCGGAGACTAAACGTGGTGACACAGGAGAGGCTCAACACATAGACCGTAAGAAGACTCGGTCTTCTTGTACTTAAGTCGGCATTGTGCCTTTTCTATTTAATTTCAATGCAATATCTGTGTTTCATCGTCAATTTGAAGGTCCAAGGGTTACAGTAAACCTGCAGTTGTGCATCGCAATCTACAACTGGGCACGCAGGAAAGACTCAAAACATAGACACTAAGAAAGTCAGTCCCCTTGTACGTAGGTCGGCATTGTACCTTTTGTATTTAATTCCAATGCAATTTTTGTGTTTCATCGTCAAAGTGAAGGTCCAAGTGATACAATAAACCTGATGTGGAGCAGCGGAATCTAAAACTGGGCTCACAGGAAAGGCTCGAAGCATAGTAAGTTAGAAGACTCAGTCTTCTTGTACTTGAGTCGGCATTGTGCCTTTTGTATTTAATTCATGCGCAATATCTGTGTTTCATCGACAATGTGAAGGTCCAAGGGATACAGTAAACCTGCAGTTGTGCATCGGAATCTAAAACTGGTGACACAGGAAAGGCTCAAAACACAGACACTAAGAAAAGTCAGTGTTTTTGCACTTAAGTCGGCACAGTGAGATTTGTATTTAATGCCGATGCAATTTTTGTGTTTCATCGTCAAAGTGAAGGTCCAAGGGGTACAGTAAACCTGAAATGAAGCATCGGAATCTAAAACTGGTCTCACAGGAAGGGATCAAAACATAGACGATAAGAGTACTCAGTCTTCTTGTACTTAGGCCGGCATTGTGTCTTTTGTATTTAATTCCGTTGCAACTTCTGTGTTGCATCGTCAATGTGAAGGTCCAAGGGACAGAAAAACAAGCAGGTGTGCATCATAATCTAAATCTGGGGACACAGGAGAGGCTCAAAACATAGACACTAGGAAAAGTCAGTCTTCTTGTACCTATGTCGGCATTGTGCCTTTTGGATTTTATTCCGACGCAAATTTTGTGTTTCATCGTCAATGTGAAGGTCCAGGGGATACAGTAAACCTGCAGTTGTGCATCGGAATCTAAAACTGGTGACACAGGAAAGGCTCTAAACACAGTCACTAAGAAAAGTCAGTGTTTTTGCACTTAAGTCGGCAATGTGAGATCTGTATTTAATGCCGATGCAATTTTTGTGTTTCATCGTCAAAGTGAAGGTCCAAGGGGTACAGTAAACCTGAAATGAAGCATCGGAAGCCAAAACTAGTCACACAGGAAAGGCTCAAAACATAGACACTAAGAAGACTCAGTCTTCCTGTACTTAAGTATGCATTGTGCCTTTTGTATCGAATTCCGATGCAATTTTTGTTATTCATCGTCAAATTGAATGTCCAAGGGATACAGTAAACCTGAAGTGAAGCATCGGAATCTAAAACTGGACTCACAGGAAAGGTTCTCAACATAGATGGTAAGAAGACTCAGGCTTCTTGTACTTTTTGTCGGCATGGCGCTTATGTATTTAATTCCGATGCAACTTCTGTGTTTCATCGTCAATGGGATACAGTAAACCTGCAGTTGTCCATCGGAATCCAAACCTGTTGACACAGGAGATTCACAAATCATAGACAGTGAGAAGACTCTGACTTCTTGTACTTAAGTCAGCATTGTGGCTTTTGTATTTCATTCCGATGCAATTATTGTGTTTCATCGTCAATGTGAAGGTCCAAGGCATACGGTAAACCTGCAGTTGTGCATCGGAATCTATAACTGGTGACACAAGAAAGGCTAAAATCTATAAGGTAAGAAGACTCAGACGCCTTCTACTTAAGAAGGCATTGTGAATTTTGTATTTAATTCCGATGCAATTTCTGTGTTTCATCGTCAATGTGAAGGTCCAAGAGATACAGTAAAACTGTAGTTGTGCATCGGAAACCAAACCTGGTGACAAAGGAAAGGCGCAAATCATAGACAGTAAGAAGACTCAGTCTCCTTGTACTTCAGTAGGCATTGCGCCATTTGTATTTCATTCATATGCAATATCTGTGTTTCATCGTCAGTGTGAAGGTCCAAGGGATACAGTAAACCGGCAGTAGTGCATCGTAATCTAATACTGGGGACTTAGGAAAGGCTCAAAACATAGACACTAAGAAAGTCAGTCTTCCTGTACTTAAGTCGGTATTGTGCCTTTTGTATTTAATTCCGGTGCAATGTTTGTGTTTCAGCGTCTAAGTGTCGGTAAAAGGGATACAGCAAACCTGAAATGAAGCATCGGAATCTAAAACTGGTCTCACAGGAAGGGCTCATAACATAGATGGTATAACGACTCAGTCTTCTTGTACTTAAGATGGCATTGTGCCTTTTGTATTTAGTTCCGTTGCAAAATATTTGTTTCATCGTCAATGTGATGGTCCAAGATATACAGTAAACCAGCGATTGTGCATCATAATCTAAAACTGGGGACACAGGCAATGCTCAAATCATAGACACTAAGAAAAGTCAGCCTTCTTGTACTTAAGTCGGCATTGTGCCTTTTGGATTTAATTCCGACGCAAGTTTTGTGTTTCATCGTCTATGTGAAGGTCCGAGGTATACAGTAAACTTGAAGTGAACCATCGGAAACTAAAACTCGCCACACAGGAAAGGCTCAAAGCATTGGCAGTAAGAGGCCTCAGTCTTCTTGTACTTAAGTCTGCATTGTGCCTTTTGTATTTCATTCCCTTGCAATCTCTGTGTTTCATCGTCAATGTGAAGGTCCAAGGGATACAGTAAACCTACAGTTGTGTGTCGAAATCTAAATCTGGTGACACAGGGAAGGCTGAAATCTTAGACACTAAAAAATGTCAGTATTTTTGTACTTAAGTCGGCATTGAGCTTTTTTTATTCAATTCCGTTGCAATTTTTGTGTTACATCGTCAGAGTGAACGTCTAGGGCATACAGTACACCTGACGTGAAGCATCGAAATCTAAAACCGGTGACACATAAAAGGCTCAAAACATAGACAGTAACAAGACTCAGTCTTCTTGTACCTCATTCGACATCGTTCTTTTTGTATTTAATTCCGATGCAATTTTTGTGTTTCTTTGTGGAAGTGAAGGTCCAAAGGATACAGTAAACCTGAAATGAAGCATCGGAATAAAAAACTGGTCTCACAGGATAGGCTCAAAACATAGACGGTAAGAAGACTCAGTCTTCTTGTATTTAAGTAGGCGTTGTGTCTTTTGTATTTAATTCATATGCAATTTCTGTTTTTCATCGTCAATGTGAATGTCCAAGGGATACAGTAAACCTGCAGTTGCGCATCGTAATCTAAAACTGGGGACACAGGAAAAGCTCAAAAAATGGACACTAAGAAAGTCAGTCTTCTTCTACTTTAGTCAGCATTGTGCCTTTTGTATTTAATTCCGATGCAATTTTTGTGCTTAATCGTCAAAGTGAAGGTCCAAGGGATACATTAATCCTGAAGTGAGTCATCGGAATGTAAAACTGGTCTCACAGGAAAGGATCTAAACGTAGACTCTATGAAGACTCTGTCTCCTTGTACCTGAGTCGGCATTGTGCCTTTTGTAATTAATTCAGATACAATTTCTGTGTTTCATCGTCAATGTGAAGGGGCAAGGGATACAGTAAACCTGCAGTTGTGCATCGGAATCTGAAACTGGTGACACAGGAAAGGTTCAAAACATGGACACTAAGAAATGTCTGTCTTTTTGTATTTAAGTCGGCATTGTGACTTTGTATTTAATTCCGAAGCAATTTTTGTGTTTCACCGTCAATGTGAAGGTCCAAGGGATACAGTAAACCTGAGATGAAGCATCGGAATATAAAACTGGTCTCACTGGATGGGCTCAAAACATAGACGGTAAGAAGACTCAGTCTTTTTGTACTTGAGACGGCATTATGCCTTTTGTAATTAATTTCGTTGCAGTTTCAGTGTTTCATCGTCAATTTGAAGGATCAAGGGATACAGTAAACCAGCAGTTGTGCATCATAATCTAAAACTGGGGACACAGGAAAGGCTCAAAACATAGACACTAAGAAAAGTCTGACTTCTTGTACTTAAGTCGGCATTGTGCCTTTAGTATTTAATTCCGATGCAATTTTTTTGATTCATTGTCGAAGTGAAGGTCCAGGACATACAGTACACTGACGTGAAGCATCGGAATCTAAAACTGGTGACACAGGGAAGGCGCAAAGCATGGACAGTAAGAAGACTCAGTCTTCGTGTACCTAATTTGGCATTGTGCCTTCTGTATTTAAATCCGACGCTATTCTTGGGTTTCATTGTCGAAGTGAAGGTCCAAGGGATACAGAAAACCTGAAGTGAAGCATCGGAATCTAATACTGGACTCACAGGAAAGGTTAACAAATTAGACGGTATGAAGACTCAGGCTTCTTGTACTTAAGCCAGCATGGTGCATTTGTAATTAATTCCGATGTAACTTCTGTGATTCATCGTCAATGGGATATAGTAAACCTGCAGTTTTGCATCAGAATCTAAGACTGATCTCACTGGAAAGCCTCAAAACATAGACGGTAAGTAGATTCGGTCTTCTTGTACTTAAGTCGGCATTGTGCCGTTTGAATTTAATTCCGATGCAATTTTTGTGTTTCACCATGAAAGTGAATGTCCAAGGGATACAGTAAACCTGAAGTGAAGCATCGGAATCTGAAACACGTCTCACAGGAGGGTTTCAAAACATCGATATTAAGGAGAGTCAGTCTTGTTGTACTTAAGTCGGCATTGTGGCTTTTGTATCTAATTCCGACGCAATTTTTGTGTTTCACCGTCAAAGTGAAGGTCCAAGGGATACAGTAAACCTGAAGTGAGGCATCGGAAACTGAAACTGGTCTCACAGGAGAGGTTCAAAACATAGATACTTAGAAGAGTCAGTCTTCTTGTACTTATGTCTGCATTGTGGCTTTTGTATCTAATTCCGACGCAATTTTTGTGTTTCATTCTCAAAGTGAAGGTCCAAGGGATACAGTAAACCTAAAGTCAAGCATCGGAATCTAGAACTGGTCTCACAGGAAAGGCTCAAAACATAGATGGTAAAAAGACTCAGTCTTCTTGTACTTAAGTCGGCATTGTGCCTTTTGTATTTACTTCCGATGCAATTTCTGTGTTTCATCGTCAAAGTGAAGGTCCAAGGGATACAGTAAACCTGAAATGAAGCATCGGAATCTACAACTGGTCTCACAGGAAGGGCTCAAAATATAGACAGTAAGAAGGCTCAGTCTTCTTGCACTTAAGTCGGCATTGTGCCTTTTGTATTTAATTCCGTTTTTATTTCTGTGCTTCATCGTCAATGTGAAGGTCCAAGGGATACAGTTAACCAGTAGTTGTGCATCATAATCTAAAACTGGGGACACAGGAAAGGCCCAAACATAGACACTATGACAAGACAGTATTCTTGTACTTAAGTCTGCATTGTGCCTTTTGGATTTAATTCCGACGCAATTTTTGTGTTTCAACGTCAATGTGAAGGTCCAAGAGATGCGGTAAAACTGAAGTGAAGCATCGGAATCTAAAACTGGTCACACTGGAAAGGCTCAAAACATAGACGACAAGAAGATTCTGTCTTCTTGTACTTAAGTCGGCATTGTGCGTTTGAATTTAATTCCGTTGCAATTTCTGTGTTTCATCGTCAATGTGAACGTCCAAGGGATACAGTAAACCTGCAGTTGTGCGTCGGAATCTAAAACTGATGACACAGGGAGGCTCAAAACACAGATACTAAGAAAAGGCAGTCTTTTTGTACTTAAGTTGGCATTGTGCCTTTTGTATTTATTTCCGATGCAATTTTTGTGTTTCATCGTCAAAGTGAAGGTCCATGGGATACAGTAAACCCGGAATGAAGCATCGGAAACTACAACTGGTCTCACAGGAAGGGCTCAAAATATAGACGGTAAGAAGACTCAGTCTTCTTGCACTTAAGTCTTCATTGTGCCTTTTGTATTGAATTCCGATGTAATTTTTGTGATTCAGCGTCAGTATGTAGGTCCAAGTGATACAGTAAACCTGAAGTGAAGCATCGGAATCTAAAACTGGTCTCACAGGAAAGGCTCAAAACATAGGCGGCAAGAAGACTCTGTCCTGTTGAACTTAAGTCGGCATTGTGCCTTTTGTATTTAATTCCGATGCAATTTCTGTTTGTTTTATCGTCAAAGTGAAGGACCAAGGAATACAGTAAACCTGAAATGAATCATCGGAATCTGAAACTGGTCTCATAGGAAAGGCTCAAAGCGTAGATGGTAAGAAGACTCAGTCTTCTTCCACTTGAGACGGCCATGTGCAATTTGTAATTAATTCCGAAGCAATTTCTGTGTTTCATCGTCAATGCAAAGTTCCAAGTGATACAGTAAAGCTGCGGTTCCGCATCGCAAACTAAACCTGGTGACACAGCAAAGGCTCAGAACATAGACAGTAAGAAGACTCAGTCTTCTTGTACTTAAACCGACATTGTGGATTTGTATTGAATTCCGATGCAAGTTTTGTGTTTCATCGTCAAAGTGAAGGGCCAAGTGATACAGTAAACCGGAATTGAAGCAACGGAAACTAAATCTGGTTTCACTGGAAAGGCCCAAAACATAGACGGTAAGAAGACTCAGTCTTCTTGTACTTATGTCGACATTGTCTGTTTTGTGTCTAATATCGATGCAATTTCTGTGTTTCAACGCCAAAGTGAAGGTCCAAGGGATGCAGTAAACCTCAATTGAAGCATCGGAATCTGAAACTGGTCTCACTGGAAAGGCTGAAATCATAGACGGTAAGAAGACTCAGTCTTCATGTACTTAAGTCGGCATTGTGCCTTTTGTATTGAATTCCGATGCAATTATTGTGATTCATCGTCAGTATGTAGGTAGGTCCTAGTGATACAGTAAACCTAAGTGAAGCATCGGAATCTAAAACTGGTTTCACAGGAAAGGTTCAAAACATAGACTGTAGGAAGGCTCAGTCCTCTTGTACGTAAGTCGGCATTGTGCCTTTTGTATTTAATTCCGATGCAATTTCTGTGTTTCATCGTTAAAGCGTAGTTCCAAGGGATACAGTTAACCTGAAGTGAAGCAACGGAATCTAAATCTGGTCTCACTGGAAAGGCTCAAATTATAGACGATAAGTGGACTCAGTCTTCTTGAACTTAAGTCGACATTGTGCCTTTTGTATTGAATTCCGATGCAAGATTTGTGTTTCATCGTCAACGTGAAGGGCCAAGTCATACAGGAAACCTGAAGTGAAGCAACGGAATCTAAATCTGGTCTCACTGGAAAGGCCCAAAGCATAGGCGGTAAGATGACTCAGTCTTCTTGTACTTAAGTCGACATTGTGCCTTTTCTACTTAATTCCGATGCAATTTGTGAGTTTCTTCGTCAAAGTGAAGGTCCAAGGGATACAGTAATCCTGAAGTGAAGCATCGGAATCTAAATCTGGCCTCACAGGAAAGGTTCAAAACATAGAAACTAAGCGAGGTCAGTCTTCTTGAACTTAAGTCGGCATTGTGCCATTTGTATCTAATTCCGATGCAATTTCTGTGTTTCATCGTCAAAGTGAAGGTCCAAGGGATAGAGTAAACCTGAATTGAAGCATCGGAATCCAAAACTGGTCTCACTGGGAAAGCTCAAAACATTGACAGTAAGAAGACTCAGTCTTCCTGTACTGAAGTGGGGATTGTGCCTTTTGTATTGATTTCCGGTGCAATATTTGTGATTCGTCGTCAAAGTGAAGGTCCACGGGATACAGTAAACCTGAAGTGAAGGATCGTAATCTAAAACTGGACTCACAGGAAAGGTTCACAACATAGACGATAAGAAGACTAAGGCATCTTGTACTTAAGTCGGCATTGTGCGTTCTGTATTTAATTCCGATGCAATTTCTGTGTTTAATCGTCAAAGTTAAGGTCCAAGGGATGCAGTAAACCTGTAGTTGCGCATCGTAATCTAAAGCTGGGGACACAGGAAAGCCTCAAAACATCGACACCAAGAAAAGTCAGTCTTCTTGTACTTAAGACGGCATTGTGCCTTTTATATTTAATTACGATGCAATTTTTGTATTAGATCGTCAAAGTGAATGTCCAAATGATACAGTAAACCTCAAGTGAAGCATCGGAATCTAAAACTGCTCTCACAGGAAATGCTCTAAACCTAGGCACTAGGAAGACTCAGTAGTCATGTACTTGTGTCGGCTTTGTGCCTTTTGTATTTAATTCCGATGTAATTTCTGTGTTTCTTCGTCATTGTGAAGTCCAAGCTATACAGTAAACCTGCAGTTGTGCATCGGAATCTAAAGCTCTTGACACAGGAAAGGCTCAAAACATAGACACTAAGGAAAGTCAGTCTTCTTGTACTTAAGTCGGCATTGTGCATTTTGTATTCATTTCCGACGCAATTTCTGTGTTTCATCGTCAAAGTGAAGTGAAGTTCTAAGAATTACAATAAACCTGAAGTGAAGCACTGGAATCTAAAACTGGTTTCACTGGAATGGCTCAAATCATAGACGATAAGAGGACTCACTCTTCTTGTACATAAGTCGACATTGTACCTTTTGTGTTTAAACCCGATGCAATTTCTGTGTTTCATCGACAAAGTGAAAGTCCAAGGGATACAGTAAAGCTGAAGTGAAGTATCGGAATCTAAATCTGGCCTCACAGGAAAGGTTCAAAACACAGACACTAAGAAAAGTCAGTCTCCTTGTACTGAAGTCGGCATTGTGCCTTTTGTATCTAATTCCCATGCAATTTCTGTGTTTCATCATCAAAGTAGGCAATGCGATTAATCACAGGATGTATTCGGAGCACAAACACGCTGTGGCTGCCGGTTCTAAGCAATATCCCACCTCCAGCCCTAAGAAGATCAGAAGCTCTCCTAAAGACGTGGAAAAACATTCAGCAGAACCCCCAGCTCCCCATCCATCAAGATATTGTACAAGGAACACACCAACGCTTGAAATCGAGGAAACCACCATGGCGCACAGCACTCGACCTTGAAGGATCTGCTTTCAACATTAACAGTTCATGGAAACTCCAGTGGGATCAGTCTTCAGTAGCCAATAAACATCTAGTCGAGGACCCTTCCAAGCAGACGCAAGGATTTGATCTTCCAAGGCGTCAGTGGAGGATCATTAACCGCATTCGAACTGGACAAGGCAGATGTGGCTATCTACTGCACAAATGGGGATGGGTTGGCTCTGCAAATTGTGACTGTGTTGCCCCCTCACAGACGATTCATCACATTGATGCTGACTGCCCTCATCGTACTTTCAGAGGAACTTTAATGGACATTCATCGTACATCGGATGAAGCAGTCAAGTGGATTGAAGAACTAGACATAGAGCTGTAAAATTGTACGAACTTGTGATTGTACATTTTAGTCCTGAAAATATTGTATATAAATGTAAATCAACGTACACATCATACGATAAATAAATAAATAAATCATCAAAGTGAAGGTCCAAGGGATACAGCAAACCTGAATTGAAGCATCGGAATCTAAAACCGGTCTCACTGGAACGGCTCACAACATAGACAGTAAGAAGACTCAGTCTTCCTGTACTTATTTGGGCATTGTGCCTTTTGTATTTAATTCCGAAGCAATTTCTGTGTTTCTTCGTCATTGTGAAGCCCAAGCTACAAAGTAAACCTGCAGTTGTGCATCGGAATCTAAAACTCTTGACACAGGAAAGGCTCAAAACATAGACACTAAGGAAAGTCAGTCTTCTTGTACTTAAGTCGGCATTGTGCCTTTTGTATTCATTTCCGACGCAATTTCTGTGTTTCATCGTCAAAGTGAAGGTCCAAGAATTACAATAAACCTGCAGTGAAGCACTGGAATCTAAAACTGGTCTCACTGGAAAGGCTCATTTCATAGACGATAAGAGGACTCACTCTTCTTTTACTTAAGTCGAAATTGTACCTTTTGTGTTTAAACCGGATGCAGTTTCTGTGTTTCATCGTCAAAGTGAAGGTCCAAGTGATACAGTAAACCTGAAGTGAAGCATCGGAATCTAAAACTGGTTTCACAGGAAAGGCTCAAAACATAGACGGTAAGAAGACTCAGTCCTCTTGTACTTAAGTCGGCATTGTGCCTTTTGTATTTAATTCCGATGCAATTTCTGTGTTTCATTGACAAAGTGAGGGTCCAAGGGATACAGTAATCCTGAAGTGAAGCATCGGATTCTAAAACTGTATTCACGCGAAAGGTTCACAACATAGACCGTAAGAAGACTCAGGCTTCTTGTACTTAAGTCGACATTGTGCCTTTTGTACTTAATTCATATGCAATTTATGAGCTTCATCATTAATGTGAAAGTCCAAGGGATACAGTACACCTGCAGTTGCGCATCGTAATCTAAAACTGGGGACACAGGAAAGGCTCAAACATAGACACTAAAAAAAGGCAGGCTCCTTGTTCTTAAGTCGGCATTATGCCTTTTATATTTAATTTCATGCAATTTTGGTGTTTCATCGTCAAAGTAAGGTCCAAGGGAAACAGTAAACTTTAAGTGAAGCTTCGGAATCTAAAACTGGTCTCACAGGAAATGCTCGAACCATAGACAATAAGAAGACTCAGTCTTCTTGTACTTAAGTCGACATTGTCCCTTTTGTATTGAGTTCCGATGCAAGTTTTGTGTTTCATCGTCAAAGTGAAGGGCGAAGTGATACAGTTAACCTGAAGTGAAGCAACGGAATCTAACTCTGGTCTCACTGGAAAGGCCCAAAACATAGACATGAAGAACACTCACTCGTCTTGTACTTAAGTCGACATTGTGCCTTTTGTATCTAATTCCGATGCAATTTCTGTGTTTCATGGTCAAAGTGAAAATCCAAGGGATACAGTAAACTTGAACTGAAGCATCGAAATCTAAAACTGGGGACACAGGAATAGCTCAAACCATAGACACTTAGAAATGTCAGTCTTCTTGTACTTAAGTCGGCATTATGCCTTTTATATTTAATTCCGATGCAATTTTTCTGTTTGATCGACAAAGTGAAAGTCCAATTGATACAGTAAACCTCAAGTGAAGCATCGGAATCTAAAACTGGTCTCACAGGAAATGCTCTAAACATAGAACCTAAGAAGACTCAGTCCTCTAATACTTGAGACGGCTTTGTGCCTAATGTATTTAATTCCGATGCAATTTTTGTGTTTCATAGTCAATGTGAAGTCCAAGGGATACAGTAAGCCTGCAGTTGTGCATCGGAGTATAAAACTGGTGACACAGGAAAGGCTCAAAACATAGACACTAGGGAAAGTCAGTCTTTGTGTACTTAAGTCGGCATTGTGACTTTTGTATTTAATTCCGATGCAATATTTGTGTTTCATCGTGAAAGTGAATGTCCAAGAAATGCAGTGAACCTGAAGTGAAGCATCGGAATCTAAAACTCGTCTCACTGGAAAGCCTCAAAACATAGACACTAAGAAAATTAAGTCTTCTCGTAGTTAAGTCGGCAATGTGACTTTTATATTTAATTCTGATACAATTTTTGTGTTTGATTGTCAAAGTGAAGGTCCAAGGGATACAGTAAACATGAAGTGACGCTTCGGAATCTAAAACTGGTCTCGCAGGAAATGCTCTAAACATAGACACTAAGAAGACTCTGTCATCTCGTACTTGAGAAGGCATTCTGCCTTTTGTATTTAATTCCGATGCAATTTCTGTGTTTCGTCGTCAATGTGAAGTCCAAGGCTTACAGTAAACCTGCAGTTGTGCATCGGAATCTAAAATGGTGACACAGGAAAGGCTCAAAACATTGACACTAAGAAAAGTCGGTCTTTTTGTACTTAAGTCGGCATTCTGCCTTTTCTATTTCATTGCGATGCAATTTCTGTGTTTCATCGTGAAAGTGAAGGTCCAAGAAATGCAGTAAATCTGAAGTGAAGCATCGAAATCTACAACTGGTCTCACTGGAAAAGCTGAAATCATAGACGGTAAAAAGACTCAGTCTTCTTGTACTTAAGTCGGCAGTGTGTCTTTTGTATTGAATTGCGATGCAATTTTTGTGATTCGTCGTCAGTATGTAGGTAGATCCAAGTGATACAGTAAACCCGAAGTGAAGCATCGGAATCTAAAACTGGTCTCAGAGGAAAGGCTCAAAGCATAGATGGTAAGATGACTCTGTCTGCTTCTGCTTAAGACGGCTTTGAGCATTTTGTAATTAATTCCGAAGCAAGTCCTGTGTATCATCGTCAATGTGATAGTCCAAGTGATACAGTAAACCTGAGATTGCGCATCGGAAACTAAACATGGTGATACAGGGAAGGCTCAAAACATAGACGGTAAGTGGACTCAGTCTTCTTGTACTTAAGTCGGCAATGTGCCTTCTGTATTTAATTCATATGCAATTTCTGTATTTCATCGTCAATGTGAAAGTCCGAGGGATACAGTAAACCTCAAGTGAAGCATCGAAATCCAAAACTGGTCTCTCCGGAAATGCTCTAAACATGGACCCTGAGAAGTCTCAGTCATCTACTACTTCAGTCGTCCTTGTGCCTTTCGTATTTAATTCCGTTGCAATTTTTGTGTTTCATCGTCAAAGTGAAGATCCAAGGGATACAGTAAACCTGAAATGCAGCATCGGAATCTAAAACTAGTCTCACAGGAAGGGCTCAAAACATGGACAGTAAGGAGACTCAGTCTTCTTGTGCTTAATTAGACATTGTGCATATGTATTATTTACCGATGCAACTTCTGCGTTTTGTCGTCAATGGGATACAGTAAGCCTGCAGTTTGGCATCGGGATCTAAAACTGGTGACACAGGAAAGGCTCTAAACATAGACACTAAGAAAAGTCAGTCTTCACGTACTTAAGTCGGCATTGTTCCTTTTTGTATTTAATTCCGATGCAATTTCTATGTTTCATCGTCAATGTAAAGGTCCAAGGGATACAGTAAATCAGCAGTTGTGCATTGGAATTTGAAACTGGTGACACAGGAAACGCTCAAAATATTGACACTAAGGTAAGTCAGTCTTCTTGTACTTAAGTCGGCATTGTGGCTTTTGTATTGAATTCCGATGCAATTTTTGTGTTTCATCATCAAACTGAATGTCCAAGGGATACAGTAAACCTGAAGCGAAGCATCGGAATCTAAAACTGGTCTCACTGGAAATGCTGAAATAATAGACGGTAAGAAGACTCAGTCAACTTGTACTGAAGTCGGCATTGTGCCTTTTGTATTTAATTCATATGCGATTTCTGTGTTTCATCGTCAACGTGAATGTCCAATCGAATCAGTAAACCTGAAGTGAAGCGTCGGAATCTAAAACTGGTCTCACAGGAAAGGCTCAAAATATGGAAAAAAAAATGGTTCAAATGGCTCTGAGCACTATGGGACTTAACATCTATGGTCATCAGTCCCCTAGAACTTAGAACTACTTAAACCTAACTAACCTAAGGACAGCACACAACACCCAGCCATCACGAGGCAGAGAAAATCCCTGACCCCGCCGGGAATCGAACCCGGGAACCCGGGCGTGGGAAGCGAGAACGCTACCGCACGACCACGAGATGCGGGCCAAAATATGGACTCTAGGAAGACTCAGTCTTCTTGTACTTAAGTCGGCAGTAGGCCGTTTTTATTTAATTCCGATGCTATTTTTGTGTTTCATCGTCAAAGTGAAGGTCCAAGGGATTAAGTAAACCTGAAGTGAAGCATTGAAATCCAAAACAGGTCTCACAGGAAAGGATCAAATCATAGAAGGTAAGAGGGACCGATGACCATAGTAGTCTGGTCCCTTTAATCCCCCAACCAACCATAGAAGGTAAGAAGACTCGGTCTCTTTCAACTTAAGACGGCATTGTGCCTTTTGGATTTAATTCCTACGCAATTTTTGTGTTCCATCGTCGATGTGAATGTCCAAGGGATACAGTAAACATGAAGTGAAGCTTCGCAATCTAAAACTGGTCTCACAGGAAAGGCTCATAACATAGACAGTAAGAAGACCCAGTCTTGTTGAACTTGAGTCGGCATTGTTCCTTTTGGATTTAATTCCAATGCAATTACTGTGTTTCTTTGTCAATGTGAGGCTCCAAGGGATACATTAAACCTGCAGTTGTGCGTCGGAATCTAATACTGGTGACACTGTTAAGGCTCAAAGCATAGACACTAAGAGAAGTGATTTTTTTTTTGTACTTAAGTCGGCATTGTGAGTTTTGTATTTAATTCCGATGCGATTACTGTGTTTCATCGTCTATGTGAAGGTCCCAGGCATCAAGTAACCTGAAGTGAAACAGTGGAATCAAAAATTGGTGTGACTGGAATGGTTCAAATGAAAGACAGTAAGTAGAGTCACTCTTCATGTACTTGTCGCCATTGTGCCTTTTGTATTTAATTCCGATGCAATTTCTGTGTTTCATCGTCAATGGGAAAGTCCAAGGGAAACAGTAAACCTGAAGTGAAGCATCGGAATCTAAAACTGGTCTCACAGGAATGGCTCAAAACATAGACAGCAAGAAGTGTCAGTATTCTTGTACTTAAGTCGGCATTGTGCTTTGTATTTAATTTCGATGCAATTTCTCTGTTTCATCGTCAATGTGGAGGTGGAATGGATACAATAAACCTGAAGTGAAGCATCGGAATCTAAAACCGGTGTCACAGGATAGGCTCTAATCATAGACATTAAGAATAGTCTGTCTTCTTGTACTTAAGTCGACATTGTGCATTTTGTATATAATTCCGATGCAATTTCTGTCTTTCATCGTCAATGTGAAGGTCCAAGGGATTCAGTAAACAAGAAGTGAAGCATCGGAATCTAAAATGGCTCTCACAGGAAAGGAACAAAACGTAGACATTAAGAAGAGTCAGTCATCTTGTATGTAAGTCAGCATTGTGCCTTTTGTATTAAATTCCGATGCAAATTCTGAGTTTCATCGTCAATGTGGAACTCCAAGGGATACAGTAAACCTGAAGTGATGTATCGGAATCTAAAACTGGTCTCACAGGAATGGGTCAAAACATAGGCAGTAAGAAGAGTCAGTCTTCTTGTACTTAAGTCGGCATTGTGCCTCTTGTATTTAATTTCGATGCAATTCTTCTGTTTCATTGTCAATGTGAAGGTGGAACGGATACAATAAACCTGAAGTGAAGCAGCGGAATCTAAAACTGGACTCACAGGATAGGCTCTAATCATAGACAGTAAGAAAAGTCAGTCATCTTGTACCTAAGTCGGCATTGTGCGATTTGTATTTAATTCCGATGCAATTTCTGTGTTTCATCGTCAATGTAGAGGTCCAAGGGATACAGTAATCCTGAAGTGAAGCATCGGAATCTAAAACTGGCCTCACTTTAATGGCTCAAGATATAGACAGTAAGAAGAGTAAGTCTTCTTGTACTTAAGTCGGCATTGTGCGTTTTGTAAGTAATTCCGATGCAATTTCAGTGTTTCATCGTCAATGTGAAGATCCGAGGGATACAGTTAACCTGAAGTGAAGCGTCGGAATCTAAAACTGGTCTGACAGGAAAGGCTCAATACATAGCTAATAAGAAGAGTCAGTATTCTTGTAATTAAGTCTATATTGTGCTTTTGTATTTAATTCCGATGCATTTACTGTGTTCCATCGTGAATGTGAAGGTCCAAGGGATACAGAAACCTGAAGTGAAGCAACGGAATCTAAAACTGGACTCACAGGAAAGGCTCAAAGCAAAGAGAGTAAGAAGTGTCAGACGTCTTGTACTTAAGTCGGCATTGTGAGTTTTGTAATTAATTCCGATGCGATTTCGGTGTTTCATCTTCAATGTGAAGGTCCCTGGGATACAGTAAACCTGAAGTGAAACAATGGAATCTAAAACTGGTCTGACAGGAAAGGCTTGAATCTATGTCAGTAAGAAGAGTCACTCGTCTTGTTCTTAAGTCGGCATTGTGCATTTTTTTTCTTAAATTCCGATGCAATTTTCTGTATTTCATCGACAATGTGGAGGTCCAAGCAATACAGTAAATCTGAAGTGAAGCATATGAGTCTAAGACTGGTCTCACAGGAAAGGCTCATAACATAGACAGTAAGAAGAGTCACTCATAATGTACTTAAGTTGGCATTGTGCGTTTTGAATTTCATTCCGATGCAATTTCTGTGTTTCATCGTCAATGTGAAGGTCCAAGGGATACACTTAATCCGAAGTGAAGCATCGGAATCTAACACTGGTCTCACAGGATCGGCTTTAATCATAGACAGTAAGAGAAGTCAGTCTTCTTGTACCTAAGTCGGTATTGTGCGATTTGTATTTAATTCCGATGCAATTTCTGTCTTTCATCGTCAATGTGAAGGTCCAAGGGATACAGTAAACTTGAAGTGAAGCATTGGAATCTGATACGGGTCTCACAGGAAAGGATCAAAACGTAGACTGTAAGAAGAGTCACTCTTCTTGTGCGTAAGTCGGCTTTGTGCCTTTTGTATTTGATGCCGATGCAATTTCTGTGTTTCATCGTCAATGTGAACGTCCTAGGGATACAGTTGACCTGAAGTGAAACAATTGAATCTAGAACTGGTCTCACAGGAAAGGCTCAAGACAAAGACAGCAAGAAGAGTCAGTCTTCTTGTACTTAAGTCGGCATTGTGCTTTGTATTTAATTTCCATGCAATTTTTCTGTTTCATCGTCAATGTGGAGGTGGAATGGATACAATAAACCTGAAGTGAAGCATCGGAATCTAAGACCGGTGTCACAGGATAGGCTCTAATCATAGGCATTAAGAATAGTCAGTCTTCTTGTACCTTAGTCGGTATTGTGCGTCTTGTATTTAATTCCGATGCAATTTCTGTGTTTCATCGTCTATGTAAAGGTCGAAGGGATACGGTGAACCTAAAGTGAAACATCGGAATCTAAAACTGGTCTCACTTTAATGGCTCAAGGCATAGACAGTAAGAAGAGTCAGTTATCTTGTACTTAACACAGGAATGGCTTAAAACATAGACTGTAAGAAGAGTCAGTCTTCTGGTACATCAATCAGCATTGTGCATTTTGTATTTAATTCCGATGCAACTTCTGTGTTTCATCGTCAATGGGAAAGTCCAAGGGATTCAGTAAACCTTATTTATTCTTTAAGGGATAAGCTTTGAAGTTAATAACCTATAATTTGTTTTATAAAATATAATAGTAAGCTTTAAACCAGCTATCTCTAAGATTACGTTTTAGTTCATTATTTTTATTTTTGATTTTATAATAATTTTAGGTTTTTTATTAAGATTATAAATTTAATTTTTAAATTTTTGTAATAATGATAGAATTAGTATATTTATTTGTATATAATTTTTACCTTGTTAATTTATTGTAAGGAACTAGGCAAAATTGATTTCTGCCTGTTTATCAAAAACATGTCCTCTAGAAAATACTTTGAGGTCTGGCCTGCTCACTGAGCAAATTTTTAAAGAGCCGCGGTATTTTGACCGTGCAAAGGTAGCATAATCATTAGTCTCTTAATTAGTGGCTGGAATGAATGGCTTGACGAGAAATCAACTGTCTCTTAATAAATTTTTGAATTAACTTTTGAGTCAAAAGGCTTAAATTTTTCTTTAGGACGAGAAGACCCTATAGAGCTTAACATTTTATTTTTATATAGTTTTTTGTTTGTCTTTCTATATTTAATGATGATGTTTTGTTGGGGTGACATGAAGAATAAATAAACTCTTCATTATTATATCATTTATTTATGTTTGTTGTTTTGATCCATAATTTATGATCATAAGATTAAGTTACCTTAGGGATAACAGCGTAATTGTTTTTGAGAGCTCGTATCGACAAAGCAGATTGCGACCTCGATGTTGGATTAAGAAAAATTTTGGGTGCAGTAGCCCAGTAATTAGGTCTGTTCGACCTTTAAATTCTTACGTGATCTGAGTTCAGACCCGCGTGAGCCAGGTCGGTTCCTATCCTAAGATTATTAATTCATATTAGTACGAAAGGACCATATGGTTGAAATATTTTTTATTTTATTGATTAATACTAATTAAATTACTATTTTGACAGATTAATGTGTTGAATTTAGAATTCATTTACGTAGATTTTTTCTACAAATAGTATTGATACTTTATGATTTATTTATGTTTATTTTGAATTTTCTTTTATTAGTTATTTGTGTTTTAATTAGTGTTGCTTTTTTAACTTTATTAGAGCGTAAGGTTTTAGGTTATATTCAAATTCGAAAGGGTCCAAATAACGTAGGTTTTGTGGGAATTCCTCAACCCTTTAGTGATGCTGTTAAGTTAATTTGTAAGGAGCAGCCAATTCCTATTATATCTAATTATTTACTTTATTACTTTTCTCCTGTTTTTAATTTAATAATTTCCTTGGCTGTTTGAGTGATTTTCCCCTACTTAACTTATATATGTTCTTTTTCTTATGGATTTTTTTTTTATGCTGTACTAGATTAGGTGTTTATACTGTTATAATTGCTGGTTGGTCTTCTAATTCAAATTATTCTTTACTAGGTTCTCTTCGTTCTGTTGCTCAAACAATTTCATATGAAGTTAGTTTGGCTTTAATTTTATTATCTTTAATTATTTTAATTGGTAGTTTTAACATGTTTGATTTTATAAATTATCAGCTTTATTGTTGATTTGTTATTATTTCTTTTCCTTTAGCTTTAGCTTGTTTTGCTTCTTGTTTAGCTGAAACTAACCGTACTCCTTTTGACTTTGCCGAGGGTGAATCTGAGTTAGTTTCAGGTTTTAATATTGAATATGGTGCAGGAGGTTTTACTTTAATTTTTTTAGCTGAGTATACTAGAATTGTTTTTATAAGAATGTTATTAGCTTTGATTTTTTTAGGTGCTGATTTTTATTCTTTTATATTTTTTATTAAGCTTGCTGTTATGTCCTTTGGTTTTATTTGAGTTCGTGGTACATTACCACGTTTTCGTTACGATAAGTTAATGTACTTAGCTTGAAAAAGTTTTTTGCCATTATCTTTAAATTTTTTTATTTCCTTTGTTGGTTTAAAGATTTTATTTATTTCATTTATTTAGTGAAATTTTTTAAGAAAAGTTAATAGAAGAGTTAAACTTCTAGTTTCATGTTTTCAAAACATATGCTTTTCCTAAGCTAATTAACTTATAATTCCTTAATTAGTTTATCTCATGCGTTTGCAACATGCACATTAATTGAGAAGTATGTAAAGTAAATAATTGTTAAGATTTGTCCTGTTATAATATAAGGTTCATCAACAGGCCGTTTTCCAATTCATGTTAATAAGCATACAACAACTACTATAATTCAGAATAAAATCTGGTTGATAGGATAGAATTGAATACCTCGGAATGGTGTTTTATTATAAAATGGTAAAATTATTAAGATTCTAATTGATAAGAATAATGCAATAACACCTCCGAGTTTATTACGGATTGACCGTAGAATTGCGTATGCAAATAAGAAGTACCATTCTGGTTGAATATGGACAGGAGTTACTAATGGGTTGGCAGGTACAAAATTATCCGGATCTCCTAGGAGGTAAGGATTAATCAAGCACAATATAATTAATAATGATGTTATTAATACAAATGTAATAGAGTCCTTGAAAGTAAAGTATGGGTGAAATGGAATTTTTTCAATATCTCCATTTAGACCTAAGGGGTTATTAGACGCTGTTTGGTGGAGGAAAAATAAATGAATTGCTGCTATTGCAGCAATAATAAATGGTAGTACAAAATGAAATGTAAAGAATCGATTTAATGTTGCATTATCAACAGCAAACCCTCCTCACACTCATTGAACTAAATCTGTTCCTAAGTATGGGATTGCTGATAATAAATTAGTAATTACTGTTGCACCTCAGAATGATATTTGACCTCAAGGTAAAACGTATCCTATAAATGCAGTTGCTATAACTAAAAATAGGATTACTGTACCAATTACTTAGGTGTGTATGTATATGTAAGATCCGTAGTAAATTCCCCGTCCTACTTGTAAATAAATACAAATAAAAAATATAGAAGCTCCATTTGCATGTAAGGTTCGAATAATTCAGCCATTATACAGTAAACCTGAAGTGAAGCATCGGAATCTGATACGGGTCTCACAGGAAAGGATCAAAACGTAGACAGTAAGAAGAGTCACTCTTCTTGTGCGTAAGTCGGCTTTGTGAAAATTTTGTATTTAATTCCGATGCAATTTCTGTGTTTCATCGTCAATGTGAAAGTCCTAGGGATACAGTAAACCTGAAATGAAGCATCTGAATCTAAAACTGGTCTCACAGGAATGACTCAAATCATAGACAGTAAGAAGAGTCTGTCTTCTCGTACTTAAGTCGGCATTATGCATTTTGTATTTAATTTCGAAGCAATTTCTGTGGTTCATCGTCAATGTGGAGGTCCAAGGGATACAGTAAACCTGAAGTAAAGCATCGGAATGTAAAACTGGTCTCACAGGAAAGGCTCAAAACAAAGAGAGTAAGTAGAGTCACTCTTCATGTAATTGAGTCGACATTGTTCCTTTTGTATTTAATTCCGATGCAATTTCTGTGTTTCATCGTCAATGTGAGGGTCCCAGGGATACAGTAAACTTGAAGGTAAACTATGGAATCTAAAAATGGTCTGACAGGAAAGGCTTAAATCAAGGTTAGTAAGAAGTGGCACTCTTCTTGTTATTAAGCTGGCATTATGCATTTTGTATATAATTCCGATGCAAGTTCTGTATTGCATCGTCAATGTGAAGGGCCAAGGGACACAGTAAACTTGAAGTGAAGCATTCGAATCTGAAACGGGTCTCACAGGAGAAAAAGAAATCGTAGACAGTAAGAAGTGTCACTTTTCTTTTACGTAAGCCGGCATTGTGCATTTTGTATTTAATTCCGATGCAAATTCTGTGTTTCATAGACAATTTGAAAGTCAAAGGGATACAGTAAACCTGAAGTGAAGCAAGGGCAATTAAAGTTCTTCACACAGGAAAGGCTCAAAGCTAAGTGAGAAAGAAGTGTCAGACATCATGTACTTAAGTCGGCATTGTGAGTTTTGTATTTAATTCCGATGCGACTACTGTGTTCCATCGTCAATGTGAAGGTCCCAGGGATAGAGTAACCTGAAGTGAAACAATGGAATCAAAAATTGGTGTGACTAGAATGGCACAAATGAAAGACAGTAAGTAGCGTCACTCTTCATGTACTTAAGTCGCCATTGTGCCTTTTGTATTTAATTACGATGCAATTTCTGTGTTTCATCGTCAATGGGAAAGTCCAAATTATACAGTAAACCTGAAGTGTAGCATCGGAATCTAAAACTGGTCTCACAGGAATGGCTCAAAACATAGACAGCAAGAAGAGTCAGTCTTCTTGTACTTAAGTCGGCATTGTGCTTTGTATTTAATTTCGGTGCAATTTTTCTGTTTCATCGTCAATGTGGAGGTGGAATGGACACAATAAACCTGAAGTGAAGCATCGGAATCTAAAACCGGTGTCACAGGATGGGCTCTAATCATAGACATTAAGAAAAGTCAGTCATCTTGTACCTAAGTCGGCATTGTGCGTTTTGTATTTAATTCCGATGTAATTTCCGTGTTTCATCGTCTATGTAAAGGTCGAAGGGATACGGTGAATCTAAAGTGAAACATCGGAATCTAAAACTGGTCTCACTTTAATGGCTCAAGGCATAGACAGTAAGAAGAGTTAGTGTTCTTGTACTTAACACAGGAATGGCTTAAAACATAGACTGTAAGAAGAGTCAGTCTTCCGGTACATCAATCAGCATTGTGCATTTTGTATTTAATTCCGATGCAATTCTGTGTTTCATCGTCAATGTGAAGGTTCAAGGGCTACAGTAAACCAGAAGTGAAGCATCGGAATCTAAAACTGGTGTCACATTAATGACTCAAGACATAGACAGTAAGAAGGGTCAGTCTTCTTGAACTTAAGTCGGCATTGTGCCTTTTGTATTTAATTTCGATGCAATTTCTCCGTTTCATCGTCAATGTGAAGGTAGAATGGATACAGTAAACCTGAAGAGAAGCATCGGAATCTAAAACAGTCTCACAGGATAGGCTCTAATCATAGACAGTAAGAAAAGTCAGTTTTCTTATACCTAAGACGGCATTGTGCGTTTTGTATTTAATTACGATGCAATTTCTGTGTTTCATCGTCAATGTAAAGGTCCAAGGGATACAGTAAACCTGAAGTGAAGCATCGGAATCTAAAACTGGTCTCACTGGAAAGGCTCAGAGCAAAGAGAGTAAGAAGTGTCAGACTTCTTGTACTTAAGTCGGCGTCGAAAGTTTTGTATTTAATTCCGATGCGATTTCTGTGTGCCATCGTCAATGTGAGGGTCCAAGGGATACAGTAAACCTGAAGAGAAGCATCGTAATCTCAAACTGGTCTCACAGAGAGGCCCAAAAATAAACAGTAAGAATAGTCACCTTTTTTGTACTTATGTCAGCATAGTGCATTTTGTACTTAATTCCGATGCAATTTCTGTGTTTCATCGTCAATGTGAAGGTCCGAGTGATACAGTTAACCTGAGGTGAAGCAACGGAATCTAAAACAGGTCTCACTGGAAAGGCTCAAAACGTAGACCGTAAGAAGAGTCAGTCTTCTTGTACGCAAGTCGGCAATATGCATTTTGTATATAATTCCGAAGCGAGTTCTGTATTTCATCGTCAATGTGAAGGTCCAAGGGATACAGTCATCTTGAAGTGAAGCATCGGATTCTAAAACGGGTCTCACAGGAAAGGAACAAAAAGTAGACAGTAGGAAGAGTCACTCTTCTTGTACATAAGTCGGCATTGTGCGTTTTGAATTTAATTCCGATGCAATTTCTGAGTTTCATCGTCAATGTGAAGGTCCAAGGGATACAGTACACCTGAAGTGAGGCAATGGAACCTAAGACTGTTCTCACAGGAAAGGCTCATAGACAGTAAGAAGAGTCAGTCTCCTTGTACTTAAGTCGGCATTGTGCATTTTGTATATAATTCCGTTGCAAGTTCTGTATTTCATCGTCAATGTGAAGGTCCAAGGGATACAGTAAACTTGAAGTGAAGCATCGGAATCTAAAATGGGTCTCACGGGAAAGGAACAAAACGTAGACAGTGAGAAGAGTCACACTTCTTGTACGCAAGTCGGCATTGTGCATTTTGTATTTAATTCCGATGCAATTTCTGTGTTTCATCGTCAATGTGAAGGGCCAAGGGATGCAGTTAACCCGAAGTGATGCATCGGAAACTAAAACTGGTCACACAGGAACGGCTCTAAACATAGACAATAAGAAGAGTCAGCCTTCCCCTACTTAAGTAGGCATTGTGCCTTTTGTATTTAATTTCGATGCATTTTCTCTGTTTCATCGTCCATGTGTAGGTAGACTGGATACAATAAACCTGATGTGAAGCATCGGAAACTAAAACTGGTGTTACACTATAGGCTCTACTCATAGACAGTAAGAAAAGTCAGTCTTCTTGTACCTAAGTCGGCATTGTGCGTTTTGTATTTAATTCCGATGCAATTTTTATGTTTCCTCGTCAATGTAAAGGTCCAAGTGATACAGTAAACTTGAAGTGAGGCATCGGAATCTAAAATGGGTCTCACGGGAAAGCAACAAAACGTAGACAGTGAGAAGAGTCACACTTCTTGTACGCAAGTCGGCATTGTGCATTTTGTATTTATTTCCGATTCAATTTATGTGTTTCATCGTCAATGTGAAAGGCCAAGTGATACAGTAAGCCTGAAGTGAAGCATGGGCATCTAAAGCTCTTCACACAGGAATGGCTTAAAACATAGACAGTACGAAGAGTCAGTCTTCTTGTACTTAAGTCTTCATTGTGCCATTTGTTTTTAACTCTGACGCAATTTCTGTGTTTCATCGACAATGTGAAGGTCCAAGGGATACAGTAAACCTGAAGTGAAGCATAGGAAACTAAAACTTGTCTCACAGGAAAGGATCAAGACGTAGACAGTAAGAAGAGTCACTCTTCTGGTACGTAAGTCTCCATTGTTCCCTTTGTATTTAATTCCGATGCAATTTCTGTGTTTCATCGTCAATGTGAATGTCCAAGGGATACAGTAAATCTGAAGCGAAGCGTCGGAATCTAAAACTGGTCTCACACGAATGGCTCAAAACATAGACAGTAAGACGAGTCACTCTTCTTGTACTTATGTCGGCATTGTGCCTTTTCAATTTAATTCCAATGCTATTTCTTTGTTTCAACGTCAATGTGGGGGTCCAAGGAATACAGTAAACCTGATGTCAAGCATCGGAATCTAAATCTAACCTCGCAGGAAATGCACAAAACATAGACGGTAAGATGAGTCAGTCATCTAGTACTTAAGTCGGCATTGTGCGTATTGTTTTTAATTCAGATACAATTTCTGTGATTCATCGTCAATGTTGTAGGTCGAAGGGATACAGTAAACCTGATGTGAAGCATCGGAATCTTAAACTAGTCTCACAGGTAAGGCTCAAAACATAGACAGTAAGAAGAGTCAGTCTTCTTGTACTTAAGTCGGCATTGTGCGTTTTGCATATAAGTCCGATGCAATTTCTGTATTACATCGTCAATGTGAAAGTCCAAGGGATGCAGTAAACCTGAAGTGAAGCATTGTAATCTAAAACGGGTCTCACAGGAAAGGATCAGAACGTAGACAGTAAGAGAAGTCAGTCTTCTTGTACGTAAGCCGGCATTGTGCTTTTGTATTTAATTCCGTTGCAATTTCTGGGTTTCATCGTCAATGTGAAGGTCCAAGGAATACAGTAGACCTGAAGTGAAGCATTGGAATCCAAAACTAGTCCCACAGGAATGGCTCATAACATATACAGTAAGAAGTGTCAGTCTTATTGTACTTTAGTCGGCATTGTGCATTTTGTATATAATTCCGATGCTATTTCCATGTTCCATCGCCATTGTGCAGACCAAAGGTATACAGTAAACCTGAAGTCTAGCATCGGAATATAAAACTGGTCACACAGCAAAGGCTCAAATCATAGACAGTACGAAGAGTCAGTGTTCTTGTACTTAAGTCGGCATTGCGCTTTTTCTATTTAATTCCGATACAATTTCTGTGTTTCATCGTCAATGTCAAAGTCAAAGGGATCCAGTAAACCTGAAGTGAAGCATCGGAATCTGAGACTGGTCTCACAGGAATGGCTCAAACATAGATAGTAAGAAGAGTCAGACTTCTTGTACTTAAGTCGGCATTGTACCTTTTTTATTTAATTCCAATGCAATTTCTGTGTTTCAACGTCAATGTGGCGGTCCAAGGAATACAGTAAACCTGAAATGAAGCATCTTAATCCAAAACTGGCCTAACAAAAAAGGCTCAAAACATAGGCAGTAAGAAAAGTCAATGTTATTGTACTTAAGTCGGCAATATGTCTTTTGTATTTAATTGCGATGCAATTTCTGTATTTTATCGTCAATGTGAAGGTCCACGGGATACAGTACACCTTAAGTGAAGCATCGGAATCTAAAACGGGTCTCACCGGAAAGGATCAAAACGTAGACAGTCAAAAGAGTCACTCTTCTTGTACGTAAGTAGGCATTGTGACTTTTGTATTAAATTCCAATGCAATTTCTGTGTTCCATCGTCAATGAGACTATCCAAGGGATACAGTAAACCTGAAGTGAAGCATCGGTATCTAAAACAGGTCTCGCAGGAAAGGCTCAAACCACATACAGTAAATAGAGTCAGTCTTCTTGTACTTAAGTCGGCATTGTGCATTTTGTATATAATTCCGATGCAATTTCTGTATTTCATCGTCAAATTGAACGGCCAATGGATACAGTAAAACTGAAGTGAAGCATCGGAATCTAAAACTGGCTTCACAGGAATGGCTCAAAACATAGACAGTAAGAAGAGTGACTCTTCTTGTACTTAAGTCGGCATTATGCCTCTTGTATTTAATTCCGATGCAGTTTCTGTGTTTCATCGTCAATGTGAAGGTCCAAGGGATTCAGTAAACCTGAAGAGATGCATCGTAATTTTAAACTCGTCTCACAGGTAAGGCCTAAACATAGACAGTATGAAGAGTCACTCTTCTTGTACTTGAGTCAGCATTGTGCCAATAGTATTTAATTCCGATGCAATTACTGTGTTTCATCGTCAATGTCAATGTCCGAGGGATACAGTAAACCTGAAGTGAGGCATCGGAATCTAAAACGGGTCTCACAGGAAAGGCCCAAAGCATAGCCAGTAAGAAGAGACAGCATTCTTATACTTTAGTATGCATTTTGCTTTTTATATTCAATTTCGATGCAATTTTAGTGTTTCATTGTCAATGTGAAATTCCAAGAGATATAGTAAACCTGAAGTGCAACAATGGATCTAAAACTGGTCTCAAAGGAAAGGCTTAAAGCATAGACTGTAAGTAGAGTCACTCTTCTTGTACTTAAGTCGGCATTGTGCTTTTTGTATTTAATTCCGCAACAATTTCTGTCTTTCATCGTCAATGTGAAGGTCCAAGGAATACAGTAAAACTGAAGTGAAGCATCTGAATCTAAAACTGGTCTCACGGGATAGGCTCTAATCATGGGCAGTATGAAGAGTCAGTCTTCTTGTACTTAAGTCGGCATTGTGCTTTTGTATTTAATTCAGATGCAATTTCTGTGTTTCATCGTCAATGTGATGGTCCAAGGTATTCAGTAAACCTGTAGTGAAGCATCGGAACCTAAAACAGGTCTCACAGGAGAGGATCAAAACGTAGACATTAAAAAGACTCACTCTTCTTGTACGTAAGTCGGAATTGTGCCTTTTGTATATAATTCCGATGCAATTTCTGTGTTTCATCGTCTATATGAATATCCAAGGGATACGGTAATTATGAATCTAAAACTGTTCTCACACGAAAGGCTCAATACATACACAGAAAGAAGAGTCAATCTGCATGTACTTAAGTCGGCATTGTGCTTTTGTATTAAATTCCGATGCAATTTCTGCGTTTCATCGTCAATGTGAATGTCCAAGGGATACAGTAAACCCGAAGTGAAGAATCGGAATCTAAAACGGGTCTCACTGGACAGGATCAAACGTAAACAGTAAGAAGAGTCACTCTTCTTGTACGTAAGTCGGCATTGTGCCTTTTGTATTCAATTCCGATGCAATTTCTGAGTTTCATCGTCAATGTGAATGTCCAAGGGATACAGTAATCCTGAAGTGAAGCTTCGGAATCTAAAACTGGTCTCTCAGGAATGGCTCAGATCATAGACAGTATGAAGAATCAGTCTTCTTGTACTTAAGTCGGCATTGTGCTTTTGTATTTGATTTCGATGCAATTTCTCTGTTTCATCGTCAATGTGAAGGTCCAAGGGATACAGTATCCCTGAAGTGAAGCATCGGAATCTAAAACGGGTCTCACAGTAAAGGATCAAAGAGTAGACAGTAAAAAGAGTCAGTCTTCTTGTACGTAAGTCGGCATTGTGACCTTTGAATTTAATTCCGATGCAATTTCTGTGGTTCTTTGAGTATGTGAAGGTCCAAGGGATTCAGTAAATTTGAAGTGAAGCATCGGAATCTGAAACTGGTCTCACACCAAAGGTTAAAATCATAGACAGTAAGAAGAGTCAATCTGCTTGTACTTAAGTCGGCATTGTGCCTTTTGTATTGAATGCCAATGCAATTTCTATGTTTCGTCGTCAATGTGAAGTTCCAATGGATACCGTAAAGCTGAAGTGAAGCATCAGAATCTAAAACTGGTCTCACAGGATACTCACTAAACATAGACAGTGAGAAGAGTGAGTCTTCTTGTACTTAAGGCGGCCATGGTGCATTTTGTATTTAATTCCGATGCAGGTTCTGTGTTTCATCGTCAATGTCAAGGTCCTAGGGATACAGTAAACCTTAACAGATGCATCGTAATTTTAAACTCGACTCAGAGGTAAGGCCTTAACATCGACAGTATGAAGAGTCAATATTCTTGTACTTGAGTCTGCATTGTGAATTTTGTATTTAATTAGGATGCAGATACTGTGTGTCATCGTCAATGTCAATGTCCGAGGGATACAGTAAACCTGAAGTCTAGCATCAGAATCTAAAACTGGGCTCACAGGAAAGGCTCAAAACATAGCCAGTAAGATGAGTCAGCATTCTTGTACTTAAGTCTCCATTTTGCCTTTTAAAATTAATTCCGACGCAATTTTAGTGATTCATCGTCAATGTGAAATTCCAAGGGATATAGTAAACCTGAAGTGAAACAATGGAACCAAAAACTGGTCTCACACGATAGGCTAAAAACATAGACAGTAAGAAGTGTCAATCTGCTTGTACTTAAGTCGGCATTGTGCTTTTGTATTTAATTCCGATGCTATTTCTGTGTTTCAACGTCAATGTCGAGGTCAAAGGAAAACAGTAAACCCGAAGTGAAGCATCTGAATTTAAATCTGGCCTCACAAAAAAGGCCCTAAACATAGACAGTAAGAAGAGTCAGTCTTCTTCTACTTAAGTCGGCATTGTGCCTTTTGTATTAAATTCGGATGCAATATCTGTATTTCTTCGTCAATGAGAAGGTCTACGGGATACAGTAAACCTGAAGTGAAGAATCGGAATCTAAAACGGTTCTCACTGGAGAGGCTCAAAACATATACAGTGAGAGGAGTCAGTCTCCTTGTACTGAGGTCGGCATTGTGCAATTTGAATATAATTCCGATGCAATTTCTGTATTTCTTCGTCAATGTGAAGGTCCAATGGATACAGTAAAGCTGAAGTGATGAATTTGAATCTGAAACTGGCCTCACAGGAATGGCTCAAAGTATTGACAGTAAGAAGAGTCAGTCTTCATGTGCTTGAGTCGGCATTATGCCTTTTGTATTTAATTCCGATGCAATTTCTGTGTTTCATCGTCAATGTGAATGTCCAATGGATACAGTAAAGCTGAAGTGATGCATCGGAATCTAAAACTGGTCTCTCGGGATAGGCTCTAAACAAAGACATTGCGAAGAGTCAGCCTTCTCGTACTTAAGTCGGCTCTCTGCCTTCTGTGTTTAATTCCGATGCAATTTCTGGGTTTCATCGTCAATGTGAAGGTCCAAGGGATACATAAACCTGAACTGAAGCATCGGAATCTAAAACGGGTCTCACAGTAAAGGATCAAAGCGTAGACAGTAAAAAGTGTCAGTCTTCTTGTACGTAAGTCGGCATTGTGACCTTTGTATTTAATGCCGATGCAATTCCTGTGTTTCATCGTCAATGTGAAGGTCCAAGGAATACAGTAAACCTGAAGAGAAGCATCGAAATCTAAAACTGGTTTCACAGAAAGGCTTAAAAGCATCGACCGTAAGAAGGGTTACTCTTCTTGTACTTAAGTCGGCATTGTGCCTTTTGTATTTGATTCCCATGCAAATTCTGTGTTTCATAGTCAGTGTGAAGGTCGAAAGGATACAGTAAATCGGAAGTGAAACTATTGAAACTAAAACTGGTCTCACAGGAAAGCCTCAAATCATTGACCGGAAGAGGGGTCACTCTTCTTGTTCTTGTATTTGATTTCAATGCAATTTCAGTGTTTCGACGTCAATGTGGAGGTCCAAGGAAAACAGTAAACCTGAAGTGAAGCATTGGAATCTATAACTGGCTTCAGAGGAAAGGATCAAAACGTAGACAGTAAGTAGAGTCCCTCTGCTTGTACTTAAGTCGGCAATGTGCCTTTTGTATTTAATTCCGAAGAAAATTTATGTGTTTCATAGTCAATGTGAAGGTCCAATGGATACAGTAAAGCTTAAGTGAGGCATCGGATTCTAAAACTGGTCTCACACGAAAGGCTGAAAACATAGACAGTAAGAAGAGTCAATCTGCTTGTACTTAAGTCGGCATTGTGCCTTTTGTATTTGGTTTCGATGCAAGGTCTCTGTTTCATCGTCAATGTGAAAGTCCAATGGATACAGTAAAGCTGAATTGAAGCATCGGAACCTAAAACTGGTCTCACGGGATAAGCTCTAAACATAGACAATACGAAGAGTCAGTCTTTCTGTACTTAAGTCGGCATTGTGCCTTTTGTCTTTAATTCCGATACAATCGTCAATGTGAGGTTCCAATGGATACAATAAAGCTGAAGTGAAACATCGGAATCTAAAAATGGTCACACAGTATCCTCACTAAACGTAGAAAGTAAGAAGAGTCACTTTTCTTGTACTTAAGTGTGCATTGTGCCTTTAATATTTAATTCCGAAGCAATTTCTGTGTTTCATCGTCAATGAGGAGGTCCAATGGATACAGTAAACCTGAAGTGAAGCATCGGAATCGAAAATTGGTCCCACAGGAATGGCTCAAAACGTAGACATTAAGAATAGTCGGTCTACTTCTACTGAAGTCGGCATTGTCCCTTTTGTATTTAACGTTGATGCAATTTATGTGTTTCTTCGTCAATGCGAAGGTCCAAGGGATACAGTAAACATGAAGTGAAGCATCAGAATCTAAACTGGCTTCACAGGAATGGCTCAATGCATAGACAGTAAGAAGAGTGAGTCTTCTTGTACGTAAGTCGGCATTATGCCTTTTGTATTTAATTCCGATGCAATTTCTGTGTTTCATCGTCAATGTGAAGGTCCAAGGGATACAGTAATCCTGAAGAGATGCATTGTAATTTTAAACTGTTCTCGCAGGAAATGCCTAAACATAGACAGTATGAAGAGTCACCTTTCTTGTACTTGAGTCAGCATTGTGCTTATTGTATTTAATTCCGATGCAAATACTGTGTTTCATCGTCAATGTCAATTTCCGACGGATACAGTAAACCTGAAGTGAAGCATCGGAATCTAAAACTGGTCTCACAGGAAAGGCTCAAAACATAGCCAGTAAGAAGAGTCAGCAATCTTGTACTTAAGTCTGCATTGTCCCTTTTATAATTATTTCCGATGCAATTGCTGTGTTTCATCGTCAATGTGAAATTCCAAGGGATACAGTAAACCTGAAGTGCAACAATGGAATCTAAAACTAGTCTCAAAGGAAAGGCTCAAAAACATCAACAGTAAGTAGAGTCACTCTTCTTGTACTAATGTCGGCATTGTGCCTTTTGTATTTAATTCCGATGCAATTTCTATGTATCATCGTCAATGTGAAGGTCCAAGGGATACAGTAAACCTGAAGTGAAGCATCGGAATCTAAAACGTGTCTCACTGGAAAGGATAAAGGCTTAGACAGTAAGAAGAGTCCGTCTACTTGTACTTAAGTCGGCATTTTGCCTTTTGTATTTAATTCCGGTGAAATTTCTGTTTTTCATCGTCAATGTGAGAGACCATTTGATACATTAAACCTGAAGTGAAACATCTCAATCTAAAACTGGTCTCGCAGGAATGGCTCAAAACATAGACAGTAAGCAGAGTCAGTCTTCTTGTACTTAAGTCGGCATTGTGCGTTTTGTATTTAATTCCGAAGCAAATTCTGTGTTTCATCGTCTATGAGAAGGTCCAAGGGATACAGTAAACATGAAGAGAAGCATCGGATTCTAAAACTGGTCTCACAGAAAAGGATCAAAACGTAGTAAGTAAAAGGAGTCATTCTTCTTGTACGTAAGTCGGCATTGTGCCATTTGTATATAATTCCGATGCAATTTCTGTGTTTCATCGTCAATGTGAAGGAACAAGGGATACAGTAAACCTGAAGTGAAGCATCGGAATCTAAAACAGGTCTCACTAGATAATCTGTAGACTTTGACAGTAAGAAGTGTCTGTCTTCTTGTACATAAGTCGGCATTGTGCCTTTTGTATTTAATTCCAATGCATTTTCTGTGTATCATCATCAATGTGACCGTCCAAGGGATACAGTAAACCTGATGTGAAGCATCTGAACCTACAACTGATCTCACTGGAAAGGCCAAACATAGACAGTAGGAAGAGTCAGTTTTCTTGTACTTGAGTCAGCATTGTGCTTTGTACTTAATTCGGATGCAATTTTGGAGTTTCATAGTCGATGCCAAGGTCCGAGGGATACAGTAAATCTGAAGTGAAACATTGAAATCAAAAACTGGTCTCAAAGGAAAGGCTCAAATCATAGATAGTAAGATGAGGCACTCTTCTTGTACTTAAGTCTGCATTGTGCCTTTTGGATTTAATTCCTAAGCAATTTCTGAGTTTCAGCGTCATTGTCACGGTCCAAGGCATACAGTAAACCTGAAGTGAAGCATCGGAATCTAAAACTATTGTCACAGAAAAGGCTTAAAACATTGACCGTAAGAGCCGACACTCTTCTTGTACTTAGGTCGTCATTTTGCCTTTTGTATTTGATTCCGATGAAATTTCTGTGTTTCATCGACAATGGGAGGGTCCAAGGAATACTGTAAACCAGAAGTGAAGCATGGGAATCTGAAACTGGTCTCACAGGTAAGGCTTAAAAACATAGACAGGAAGAAGATTCAGACTCCTTGTACTTAAGTCGGCATTATGCCTTTTGCATTTAATTCCGATTACATTTCTGTGTTTCATCGTCAATGTGAAAGTCCTAGGATTACAGTAATCCTGAAGTGAAGCATCGGACTCTAAAACTGGTCTCACAGCAAAGACTCAAAACATAGACGGTAAGTAGAGTCAGTCATCTTGTACTTAAGTCGGCATTGTGCATTTTTTATCTAATTCCGGTGCAATATCTGTATTTCATCGTCAGTGTGAATGTCCAAGGGATACAGTAAACCTGAAGTGAAGCATCGGATTCTAAAACAGGTCTCACAGGAAAGGCTCAATACATATACAGTAAGAAGAGTCATTCTTCTTGTACGTAAGTCGGCATTGTGCCATTATATTTAAATCCAATGCCATTTATGTGTTTCATCGTCAATGTGAAGGTCGAAGGCATACAGTAAACCTGAAGTGCAGCTTAGAAATCTATAACTGGTCTCACAGGATAGGCTTGAATAATAAACTGTAAGAAGATTCAGTCTTCATGTACGGAAGTGGGCAATTTACATTTTGTATTTTACTCCGATGCAATTTCTGTGTTTCATCGTCATTGTGAAGGTCCAAGGGATAAAGTAAACTTGCAGTGAAGCATCGTAATCTTGAACTGGACTCACAGGAAAAGTCCAATCATAGCCAGTAAGAAGAGCCACTCCTCTTGTATTTTAGTGAGCATTGTGCCTTTTGTATTTAATTCCAATGCAATTCCTATGTTTCATCGTTAGTGTGGATGTCCAATGGATACAGTAAACATGAAGTGAAGCAACGGAATCTAAAACTGATCTCACAATAAAGGCTTAAAACATAGACAGTAAGAAGAGTCACTCTACTTGTACTTGAGTCGGCATTGTGTCTTTTGTATTTAATTCCGATTCAGTTTCAGTGTTTCAACTTCAATGTGTAGGTCCAAGGAATACAGTAAAACTGAAGTGAACATCGGAATGTAAAATTGGCCTCACAGGAAAGGGTCGAATCATTGACAGTAAGAAGAGTCAGTCGTCTTGTACTTAAGTCGGCATTGTGGCTTTTGCATTTAATTTCGATGCAATTTATCTGTTTCTTCCTCAATGTGAAGGTTCAATGGATACAGTAAACCTGAAGTGAAGCATCGGAATCTAAAACAGGTCTCACAGGATAGGCTGTAGACATAGACAGTATGAAGAGTCAGTCTTCTTTCACTTAAGTGGGCATTGTGCCTTTTGTATTTAATTCCGATGCAATCTCTGTGTTTCATCGTCAATGTGAAGGTCCAAGGGATACAGTAAACCAGAAGTGCAGCATCGGAATCTACATCTTGTCTCTCAGGAAAGTCCGAAACATAAACAGTAAGGACATTCAGTCTTTCCTGTACTTAAGTTGGCATTGTGCATTTTGTATTTAGTTCCGATGAAATTTATGTGTTTCATCGTCTATGTGGAGGTCCAAGGGATACAGTAAACCTGAAGTGAAGCATCGGAATCTAAAACTGGTCTCACAGGAATGGCTCAAAACATAGACAGCAGGAAGAGTCACTCATTGTGTACTTAAGTCGGCATTATGCCTTTTGTATGTAATACCGGTTCAATTTCAGTGTTTTAACGTCGATGTGAAGGTCCAAGGAATACAGGAAAACTGTGGTGAAAATCGGAATGTAAAACTGGCCTCACGTGAAAGGCTCAAATCATTGACTGTAAGAAGAGTCTGTCTTCTTGTACTTAAGTCGGCATTGTGCGTTTTGTATTTATTTCCGATGCAATACCTGTGTTTTATCGTCAATGAGAAGGTCCAAGGGATTCTGTAAATATGAAGTGAAGCATCGGAATCTAAAACTGGTCTCACAGAAAAGGATCAAAACGTAGACTGCAAAAAGAGTCATTCATCTTGTATGTAAGTCTCATTGTGCTTTTTGTATATAATTCCGATGCAATTTCTGTGTTTAATCGTCAATGAGAAGGTCAAAGGGATACAGTAAACCTGAAGTGAAGCATCGCCATGTAAAAACTGGTCTCACAGGTTTGGCACAAAACATAGACGGTAAGAAGAGTCAGTCTTATTGTACTTAGGTCGGCATTGTGCCTTTTGTATTTAATTTCGATGCAGTTTCACTGTTTCATCCTCAATGTGAATGTTCAATGGATACTGTAACCCTGAAGTGAAGCATCGGAATCTAAATCAGGTCTCACAGGATAGGCTGTAGACATAGACAGTAAGAGGAGTCAGTCTTCTTATACTTAAGTTGGCATTGTGCCTTTTGTATTAAAGTCCGATGCAATTTTTGTGTTTCACCGTCAACGTGAAGGTCGAAGGGATACAGTAAGCCAGAAGTGCAGCATCGGATTCTATATCTTGTCCCACAGGAAGGCTCGAATCATAAACAGTAAGAAGATCCAGGCTTTCGTGTACTTAAGTCGGCATTGTGCATTTTGTATTTAATTCCAAGGCAATTTATGTGTTTCACCGTCTATGTGGAGGTCCAAGGGATACAGTAATCCTGAAGTGAAGCATCGGAATCTAAAACTGGTCTCACAGGAATGGCTCAACCATAGACAGTAGGAAGAGTCACTTTTCTCGTACTTGAGTCAGCATTGTGACTTTTGTACTTAATTCGGATGCAATATCTGTATTTCATCGTCAATGTCAAAGTCCGAGGGGTACAGTAAACCTGAAGTGAACCATCGGATTCTATAACAGGTCTCACAGGAAAGGCTCTAATCATAGCCAGTAAGAAGTGTCAGACTTCTTGTACTTAAATCGGCAGTGCTCTTTTTACATTTAATACCAATGCAATTTCGGTGTTTCATTGTCAATGTGTAGGTCCAAATGATACAGGAAACCTGAAGTGCAACAATGGAATCTAAAACTGGACTCAAAGAAAGGCTCAAACACAGACAATATGAAGAGTCTCTCTTCTTAACCATCAATGTGAAGCTCCAAGGCATTCAGTAAACCTGAAGTGAGGCATCGGAATCTAAAACTATTGTCACAGGAAAGGCTTAAATGCATAGACCGTAAGAACTGTCACTCTTCTTGTACTAAGGGCGGAATTGTGCTTTTTGTATTTGATTCCTATGAAATTTCTGTGTTTCATCGTCATTGTGAAGGTCCAAGGAAAACAGTAAACTGAAGTGAAGCATCGGAATCCAGAACTGGTCTCACAGGTATGACTTAAAAACATAGACAGTTGAAGAGTCAGACTCCTTGTACTTAAGTCGGCATTATGCCTTTTGTATTTAATTCCGACGCAATTTCTGTGTTTCATCGTCAATGTGAAGGTCCGAGGCACACAGTAAACCTGAAGTGAAGCATCGGACACTAAAACCGGTCTCACAGGAAAGGCTCAAAACATAGACAGTAAGAAGAGTCAGTCATCTTGTACTTATGTCGGCATTGTGCGTTTTGTATTTAATACCGATGCAATTTCTGTGTTTCATCGTCAATGCGAAGGTCCAAGGGACACAGTAAACCTGAAGTGAAGCATCGGAATCTAAAACTGGTCCCACAGGAAAGGCTCAGAGCATAGACAGTAAGAAGAGTCTCTCTTCTTGTACATAAGTCGGTATTTTACATTTTGTATTTAATTGCGATGAAATTTCTGTGTTTCATCGTCATTGTGAAGGTCAGAGGGATACAGTAAACCTGAAGTGAAGCATCGTAATCATAAACTGGTCTCACAGGAAAGGCCCAAACATAGGCTGTAAGAGGAGTCACTCTTCTTGTAGTTTAATTGGTGTTTAATTCAGATGCAATTTCTGTGTTTCATCGTCAATGTGAAGGCAGATGGGATATAGTAAACCAAAGGTGAAGCATCGGAATCTCTAACTGGTCTCACAGGAAAGGCTTAAAAGCATAGACAGTAAGAAGAGTCAGTGTCCTTGTACTTAAGTCGGCATTATGCCTATTGTATTGAATTCCGATGCAATTTCTGTGTTTCGTCGTCTATGAGAAAGTCCAAGGGATACAGTAAACATGAAGTGAAGCATCGGAATCTAAAACTGGTCTCACACAAAAGGATCAAAGCGTAGGATGCAAAAGGAGTCATTCTTCTTGTACGTAAGTCGGCATTATACCTTTTGTATTTAAATCCGATTCAATTTCTGTGTTTCATCGTCAATGTGAAGGTACAAGGAATACAGTAAACCTGGCGTGAAGCATCGGACTCTGAAACTGGTCTCACAGGAAAGGCTCATAACATAGACTGTAAAAAGAGTCCGTCATCTTCGACTGAAGTCGGCGCTCTGCGTTTTGTATTTAATTCCGATGCAATTTCTGAGTTTCATCGTCAATGTGAAGGTCCAAGGAATAGAGTAAACCAAAAGTGAAGCATCGTACTCTAAAACGGGTCTCACAGGAAAGGCTCAAAACTTAGACAGTTAGAAGAGGCATTATTCTTGTACTTAAATCGGCATTGTGCATTTTGTATTTAATATCGGTGCAATTTCTGTGTTTCTTCGTCAATGTCAACGTCCGAGGGACGCAGTAAACCTAAAGTGAAGCATCAGAATCTAAAACCGGTCTCTCAGGAAAGGCTCAAATCATAGCCACTAAGAAGAGTCTGCATTCTTGTACTTAAGTGTGCATTGTGCCTTTTATATTTAATGCCGATGCAATATCTGTGTTTCATCGTCAATGGGAAATTCCAAGGGATACAGTAAACCTGAAGTGCAACAAGGGAATCTAAAACAAGTCTCAAAGGCAAGGCTCAAGACATAGACAGTAAGTAGAGTCACTCTTCTTGTACTTAAGTCGGCATTGTGCCTTTTGTATTTAATTCCGAAGCAATTTCTGTGTTTCATCGTCAATGTGAAGGTCCAAGGAATACAGTAAACCTGAAGTGAAGCATCGAAATCTAAAACTGGTCTCACAGGATAGGCTCAAAACAAATATAGTAAGAAGAGTCACTCTTCTTGTACTGAAGTCGGCATTGTGCATTTTGTATCTGATTCCAGTGCTATATCTGTATTTCATCGTCAATGTAAAGGTCCAAGGGATACAGTAAACCTGAAGTGAAGAATCGGAATCTAAAGCGGGTCTCACTGGAAAGGATCAATACGTAGACAGTAAGAAGAGTCACTCTTCTTGTACGTAAGTCGGCATTGCGCCATTTGTATTTAATTCCGATGCAATTATTGTGTTTCATCGTCAATGTGAACGTCCAAGGGAAACAGTAAACATGAAGTGCAGCATCGGAATCTACATCATGTCTCACAGGAAAGGCTCGAAACATAAACAGTAAGAAGATTCAGTCTTTCGTGTACGTAGGTCGGCATTGTGCATTTTGTATTTAATTCCGAAGCACTTTATGTGGTTCATCGTCTATGTGTAGGTCCAAGGGATACAGTAAACCTGAAGTGAAGCATCAGAATCTAATACAGGTCTCACATGAAAGGCTCAAACCATAGACAGTGAGAAGAGTCACTCTTCGTGTACTTAAGTCGGCATTGTGCCTTTTGTAATTAATTCTGATGCAATTTCTGCGTTTCAACGTCAAAGTGAAGGTCCAAGGAATGCAGTAAACCTGATGTGAAGCATCGGAATCTACAACTGGTATCACAGGAATGGCTCAAAGCAAAGCCAGTAAGGAGAGTGAGTCTTCTTGTACTTAAGTCGGCATTATGCCTTTTGTATTTAATACCGACGCAATTTCTGTGGTTCATCGTCTATGTGTAGGTCCATGGGATACAGCAAACCAGAAGTGCAGGTTCGGAATCTATAACTGGTATCACAGGAAAGGCTTGAAAAATAAACTGTAAGAAGATCAGTCTTCTTGTACGTAAGTCGGCAATTTACAATTTATATTTTATTAAGATGCAATTTCTGTGTTTCATCGACATTGTGATGGTCCAAGGGATACAGTAAACCTGAAGTGAGCCATCGTAATCATAAACTGGTCTCACAGGAAAGGCCCAAACACAGCCAGTAAGAAGAGTAACTTCTCTTGTAATTTGTGCCTTTTGTATTTTTTTCCGATGCAATTTCTATGTTTCATCGTCATTGTGGAGGTCCAATGGATACAGTAAACATGAAGTGAAGCAACGGAGTCTAAAACTGATCTCACAATAAAGGCTCAAAACATAGACAGTAAGAAGAGTCACTCATCTTGTACTTAAGTCGGCATTGTGACTTTTGTATTTAATACCGATTCAATTTCAGTGTTTTTACGTCAATGTGTAGGTCCATGGAATACAGTAAAACTGATGTGAACATCGGAATGTAAAACTGGCCTCACAGGAAAGGCTCAAATCATTGACAGTAAGAAGAGTCAGTCTTCTTGTACGTAAGTCGGCATTGTGCCTTTCATATATAATTCCGATGCAATTTCTGTGTATCATCGTCAATGTGAAGGTCCAGGGGATACAGTAAACCTGAAGTGAAGCATCGCCATCTAAAACTGGTCTCACAAAAATAGCTCAAATCATGGACGGTATAAGAGTCAGTCTTCCTGTACTTAAGACGGCAGTGTGCCTTTTGTATTTAATTTCGATGCAATATCTCTGTTTCATCCTCAATGTGAAGGTTCAATGGATACAGTAAACCTGAAGTGAAGCATCGGAATCTAAAACAGGTCTCACAGGATAGGCTGTCGACATAGACAGTAAGAGGAGTCAGTCTTCTTTTACTTAAATGGGCATTGTACCTTTTGTATTTAATTCTGATGCAATATCTGTGTTTCATCGTCAATGTGAAGTTCCAAGGGATACAGTAATCCTGAAGTGCAAAATCGGAATCTACATCTTGTCTCACAGGAAAGCTCGAAACATAAACAGTAAGAAGATTCAGTCTTTCGTGTACTTAAGTCGGCATTGGGCATTTTGTGTTTAATTCCGATGCAATTTATGTGTTTCATCGTCTATGTGGAGCTCCATGGGATACGGTAAACGTGAAGTGAAGCATCGGAATCAATAAATGGTCTCACAGGAAAGGCTAAAAACATAGATAGTAAGAAGAGTCAGTCATCTTGCACTTAAGTCGGCATTGTGCGTTTTGTATTTTATACCGATGCAATTTTTGTGTTTCATCGTCAATGTGAAGGTCCAAGAGACACAGTAAACCTGAAGTGAAGCATCGGAATCTAAAACTGGTCTCTCAGGAAACGCTCAAAACATAGACAGTAAGAAGAGTCAGTCATCTTGCACTTAAGTCGGCATTATGCGTTTTGTATTTAATTCCGATGCAATTTATGCGTTTCATCGTCAATGTAAAGGTCCAAGGGATACAGTAAATCTGAAGTGAGGCATCGGAATCTAAAACTGGTCACAAAGGCAATGTTCAATACATAGACTAATAGAGACAGACTTCTTGTATTTAAGTCAGCATTGTGCTATTTGTATTTTATTCCGATGCAATTTCTGTGTTTCATCGTCAATGTGAATGTACAAGGGCTATAGTAAACCTGAGGAGAAGCATCGAAATTTAATACTAAACTCACTAGGAGGGTCAAAACATAGACAGTAAGAACAGTCAGTCTTCTTGTACTTAAGTCGGCATTGTGCCATTTGAATTTAATATCCGATGCAATTACTGTGCTATATCGTCAATGTGAAGGTCCAAGGAATACCGTAAACCAGATGTGAAGCCTCGGAATCTAAAACTGGTCTCACAGTAAATGCTCGAACATAGCCAGTAAGAAGAGCAAGTCTTCTTGTACTTAATTCAGCATTGTGCCTTTTGTATTTAATTCCAAAGCGATTTCTGTGTTTCATCGTCAATGTATAGGTCCTAGGGATACAGAAAGCCTGAAGTGAGGCAGCGGAATCTAAAACGGGCCTCACAGGAGTGGCTCAAAACATAGACACTAAAAAGAGTCAGACTTCTTGTACTTAAGTCGGCATTGTGCATTTTGTATTTAATGCCGATGTTATTTCTGTGTTTCATCGTCAATGTGATGGTCCAGGAAATACAGTTAACCTGAAGTGAAGCATCGGATTCCAAAACTGGCCCCACAGGATAGGCTCAAATCATAGACAGTATGAATAGTCAGTGTTCTTGTACTTAAGTCGGCATTATGCCTTTTGTATTTAATTCCGATGCAATTTCTGTGTTTCATCGTTAATGTGAAGGTCCAAGGGATACAGTAAAAATAATGTGAAGCATCGTAATCTAAAATTGGTCTCACTGGAAGGGCCCAAACCATAGTCAGTAAGATGAGTCACTCTTCTTGTACTTAATTCGGCATTGTGCGTTTTGTATTAGTTCCGATGTAGTTTCTGTGTTTCTTCGTCAATGTGAAGGTCCAAGGTATACAGTAGAACTGACGTGAAGCATTGGAATCTTAAACTGGTCTAACAGGAAAGGCTCAAAGCATAGACAGTAAGAAGAGTAAGTCTTCTTGTTCTTAAGTCGGCATTGTGCGTCGGCATTGTGCCTTTTGTATTTAAATCTGAAGCAATTTCTGTGGTTCATCGTCAATGTGAAGGTCCAAGGAATACAGCAAACCTGAAGTGAGGCATCGGAATCTAAAACTGGCCTCACTGTAAAGACTCAATTCATAGACCGTAAGAGGAGTGAGTCTTCTTGTACTCATGTCGGCATTGTGCCTTTTGTATTTAATTCCGATGATATTTCTGTGTTCCATCGTCAATGTAATGGTCCAAGGAAAACAGTAAACCTGAAGTAAAGCATCGGAATCTAAATCTGGCCCCACAGGATAGGCTTAAATCATAGACAGTAAGAAGAGTCAGTCTTCTTGTACTTAAGTCGGCATTATGCCTCTTGTATTTAGTTCCGATGCAATTTCAGTGTTTCATCGTCAATGTGAAGGTCCAAGGGATACAGTAAAACTAATGTGATACATCGGAATCTAAAATTGGTCTCACAGGAAAGGCTCATACCATAGACAGTAAGATGAGTCACTCTTCTTGTACATAAGTCGGGATTGTGCGTTTTGTATTAGATCCACTTCAATTTATGTGTTTCATCGTCAATGTGAAGGTTCAAGGGATACAGTAAACCTGAAGTGAAGAACCGGACTCTAAAACTAGTCTCACAGAACAGGTTCAGTACATAGACAGTAAGAAGAAACAGTCATCTTGTACTTAAGTCGACATTGTTGGTTCCGATGCAATTTCTGTGTATCATCGTCAATGTGAAGGTCCAATGGAAACAGTAAAACTGATGTGAAGCATATGAATCTAAAACTTGTCTCACAGGAAGGCACAATCCATTGTCGATAAGAGGAGTCAGTCCTAGTGTACTTAAGTTGGTATAGCGCTGTTTGTATTTCATTACGATGAAAATTCTGTGTTTCATCGTCAAAGTAAACCTGAAGTCAAAAATCGTAATCTTAAACTGGTCTCAAAGGAAAGGGCCAAACATAGACAGTAAGTGGAGTCAGTCTTCTTGTACTAAAGTCGGCATTGAGCCTTTTGTATTTAATTCCGAAGCAATTTCTGTGCTTCATCGTTAATGTGAAGCTAAAAGAAATACAGTAAACCTGAAGTGAAGCTTCGGAATCTACCTCAGGTCTCACAGGAAAGGCTCAAAGCATTGACACTAAGTGGAGTCAGGTTCTTGTACTTAAGTTGCCATTGTGCCTTTTGTATTTAATTCCGATGCAATTTCTGTGTTTCATCGTCAATGTAAAAGTCAAGGGATATAGTAAACCTGAAGTGAGACATCGAAATCTAAAAATGGTCTCACAGGAAAGGCTCAAAACAAAGTCAGTAAGAAGAGTCACTCTACTTGTACTTAAGTCGGCATTGTGCCTTTTGTATTTAATTCCGATGATATTTCTGTGTTTCATCGTAAATGTGAATGTTAAAGGGATACAGTAAAGTTGAAGTGACGCATCGGAATCTAAAACTGGTCTCTCTGGAAAGGCTCAATTCATAGACAGTTAGAAGAGTCACTCTTCCTGTACTTATGTCGGCATTGTGCCTTTTGTATTTAATTCCGCTGCATTTTCTGTGATTCACCGTCAACGTGAAGGTCCAAGGAATACAGTAAACCTGAAGAACTGGACTCTAAAACAGGTCTCTTTGGAAAGTTTCAGAACATAGACAGTAAGAAGAGACAGCCATCTTGTACTTAAGTTGACGTTTTTTATTTTGTATTTAATTCCGATGCAATTAATATGTTTCATCGTCAATGTGAAGGTCCAATGGATACGGTAAACCTGAAGTGAAGCATCGGAATCTAAAACTTGTCTCACAGGAAAGGCTCAAAACATAGACAGTAAGAGGAGTCAGCCTAATAGTACTTAAGTCCGCATTGTGCTTTTGTATTTAATTAGAATGCAAATTCTGTGTTTAATCGTCAATGTGAAGGTCCAAGGGATACAGTAAACCTGAAGTGAAACATCGGAATCTAAAACTGGCCTCACAGGGAAGGCTCAAAACATAGACAGTTAGAAGAGTCACTCTTCTAATGCTTAAGTCGGCAATGTGGTTTCTATATTTAATACCGATGCAATATCTGTGTTTCATCGTCAATGTGAAAGTCCAAGGGATACAGTAAACCTGCAGTGGTGCATCGGAATCTAAGACTGGTGACACAGGAAAGGCTAGAAACATAGACATTCAGAAGAGTCAGTCTTCTACTACTTAAGCCGGCATAGGTCCTTTAGTATTTAATTCCGATGCAATATCTGTGTGTCATCGTCAATGTCATGGTTCAGGGTATACTGGAAACCTGAAGTGAAGCGTTGGAATCTAAAACTGGGCTCACAGGAAAGGCTCTAATCATAGACAGTATGAAGAGTCAGACTTCTTGTACTTAAGTTGGCATTGTGCCTTTTATAATTAGTTCCGATGGAATTACTGTGTTTCATCGTCAATATGATTGTCCAAGGGATACAGTAAACCAGAAGTGAAGCATCATAATCAAAATCTGGTCCCACAGGAAATACTCAAATCATTGACTGTAAGATGAGTCAGTCTTCTTGTACTTAAGTCGGCATTCTGCCTTTTGTATTTAATTCCAATGCAATTTCAGTGTTTAATCGTCAATGTGCATGTCCAAGGGATACAGTAAGCATGAAGTGAAGCATCGAAAACGAAAACAGGTCTTACAGGAAAGGCTCTAATCATAGATAGTAAGAAGAATCAGTTTTCTTGTACCTAAGTCGGCATTGTGCCTTTTATAATTTATTGCGATGCAATTTCACTGTTTCATCGTTAATGTGAAGTCAAAGGGATACAGTAAACCTGAAGTGAAGCTTCGGAATCTTAAACTGGTCTCACCGAAATGGCTCAAAACAGAGTCTTCTTGTACTTATGTCGGCATTTTGCCTCTAATAAATAATTCCGATGCGATTTCAGTGTTTCATCGTCAATGTGAGGGTCCAAGGGATACAGTATACCTGAAGAGAAGCATTGGAAACTAAAGCTGGTCTCACAGGTGAGGCCATGTACATATACAGTGAGAGGAGTCAGTCTTCTTGTACTTAAGTCGGCATTGTGCATTTTGTATTTAATTCCGATGCAATTTCTGTATATCATCGTCAATGTGAACGCCCAAGGCATACAGTAAACCTGAAGTGAAGCATCGGAATCTAAAACTGGTGTCACAGGAAAGGGTAAAAGCATAGACAGTAAGATGACTCATTTTTCTTGTTCTTGGGGTTGTGCCTTTTGTATTTAATTCATATAAAATATCTTTGTTTCATCGTCATTGTAAAGGTTCAAGGGATACAGCAAACCTGAAGTAAAGCAACGGAATCTAAAACTGGTCTCACAGGAAAAGCTCAAAACATAGGCAGTAAGAAGAGCCAGTCTTCCTGTACTTAAGTCGGCATTGTGCCTTATGTATTTAATTCCGATGCAATTTCTGTGTTTCATCATCAACGTGAAGGCTCAAGGGATACAGTAAACCTGAAGTGAATCATCGGAATCTAAAACTGTTCTAACAGGAAAGTCTCAAAACATGGACAGTAAGAAGGGTCACTCGTCTTGTGCTTAAGTCGGCATTGTGCTTTCAGTATTTAAATCCGATGCAATTTCTGTGTTCCATCGTCAATGTGAAAGTCCTAGGGAAATAGTAAATCTGAAGTGAGGCATCAGAATATCAAACTGGTCTCACAGAAAAGGCTCCAACCATAGTCAGCAAGAAAAGTCAGTCATCTTGTACGTAAGTCGACATTGTGCGATTTATATTTAATTCCGATGCAATTTCAGTGTTTCATCGTCAATGTGAAGCCCAAGGGATACAGTAAACTTGAAGTGATGCATCGGAATCTAAAACTTGTCTTAGAGGAATGGCTCAAATCATAGACAGTGAGAAGAGTCAATCTTCTAGTACTTTAGTCGGCATTGTGCCTTTTGTATTTAATTCCGACGCAATTTCTGTGTGTCATCGTCAATGTGAAGGTCCTAGGGATACAGTAAACCTCAAGTGAAGCACCGAATCTAAAACTGGTCTCACTCTAAAGGCTCACAACATAGACAGTGAGAAGAGTCAAACTTCTTATACTGAAGTCGGCATTGTGCCTTTTGTATTTAATTCCGATGCAATTTCTGTGTTTCATCGTCAATGTGAAGGTCCAAGGGATACAGTAAACCTGAAGTGAAGCATCGGAATCTAAAACTGGTCTCACAGGAATGGCTCAAATCATAGACAGTATGAAGGGTTAGTCTTCTTGTACTGAAGTTGGCATTGTGGCTTTTAGATTTAATTCCGATGCAATTTCTGTGTATCATCGTCAATGTGATGGTGCGAAGGGGTACAGTTAAATTAAGTACAGCAGCGTAATCTAAAACTGCTCTTACAGGAAAGGCTCAAAACATAGGCAGTAAAAATACTCAGTCTCCTTATACTTAAGTCGGCATTGTGCATTTTGAATTTAATTACAATGCAATTTCTGTGTGTCATCGTCAGTGTTAAGGTCCAAGGGATACAGTACACCTGTGGTGAAGCATCGGAATCTAAGACTGGTGACACATGAAAGGCTGAAATCATAGACAATCAGAAGAGTCAGTCTTCTAGTACTTAAGCCGGAATAGGTCCTTTAGTATTTAATTCCGATTCAATTTCCGTGTTTCATCTTCAATGTCAAGGTTCAGGGTATACAGGAAACCTGAAATGAAGCATTGGAATCTAACACTAGGCTCACAGGAAAGCCTCAAATCACAGACAGTAAGAAGAGTCAGACTTCTTGTACTTAAGTTGGCATTGTGCCTTTTAAAATTAATTCCGATGAGATTACTGTGTTTCGTCGTCCATAAGGTGGTCCATTTTGCCTTCAATACTTAATTCCGTTGCGATTTCTGTGTTTCATCGTCAATGTGAAGGTCCAAGGGATACAGTAAACCCGAAGTAAAGCATCAGAATGTAAAACGTTTCACACAGGAAAGGCTCAAAACATAGACAGTAAAAAGGGTGAGTCTTTTTGTACTGAAGTCGGCATTGAGCCTTTTGTATCTAATTCCGATGCAATTTCTGTGTTCATCGTCAACGTGAGGGTCCAAGGGATACAGTAAACCTAAGGTGAAGCATCTTAATCTGAAACAGGTCTCACAGGAACGGCCCAGACATAGACAGTAAGAAGGGTTAGTCTCCTTGTACTTAAGTCGGCATTGTGCCTTTTAGAATTAATTCCGATGCAATTTCAGTGTTTCATCGTCAATATGATGGTCCAAGGGATACTGTAAACCTGACGTGAAGCATCGGAATCTCAAACGGGTCTCACAGGAAGGGATCAAAACGTAGACAGTAAGAAGGGTCACTCTCCTTGGACGTAAGTCGGCATTCTGCATTTTGTATTTAATTCCGATGCAATTTCTGTGTTCATCGTCAATGTGAAGGTCCAAGGGATACAGTATAGCTAAAGTGAAGCATCGGAGTCTCAAGCTGGTCTCACAGGAGAGGCTCGAAACATATACAATAGGAAGAGTCACACTTGTGGTACTTATGTCAGCATTGTGACTTTTTTACTTAATTCCGATGCAAGTTCTGTGTTTCATCGTCAATGTGGAGGTCCAAGGGATACAGTAAACCTTAAGTAAAGCATCGGAATGTAAAACTTTTCACACAGGAAAGGCTCAAAGCATATGCATTAAGAAGAGTGAGTCTTCTTGTACTGAAGGCGGCATTGTGCCTTTTCTACTTAATTCCGATGCAATTTCTGTGTTCATCGTCAATGTGAAGGTCCAAGGGATACAGTAAACCTAAAGTAAAGCATCTTAGTCTTAAACTGGTCTCACAGGAACGGCCCAGACATAGACAGTAAAAAGAGTCACTCTTCTTGTACGTAAGTCAGCATTGTGACATTTTAATTTAATTCCGATGCATTTTCTGTGTTACATCGTCAATGGAAAGGTAAAAGGGATACAGTAAACTTGAAGTGAAGCATCGGAAACTAAAGCTGGTCTCACAGGAAGGGCTCAAATCATAGACAGTAAGAAGTGTCAGTCTTCTTGTTGTTAAGTCGTTATTGTGCTTTTTATAATTAAATCCGTTGCAATTTCAGTGTTTCATCGTTAATGTGAAGTACATGGGATACAGTAAACCTGACGTGCAGCATCGTAATCTAAAACTTGTCTCACAGGAAAGGCTCAAAACATAGACAGTAAGGAGAGTGAGTCCACTTGTACTGAAGTCGGCATTGTGCCTTTTCTATTAAATTCCGATGCAATTTCTGTGTTCATCATCAATGTGAAGGTCCAAGGGGTACAGTAAACCTAAAGTGAAGCATCTTAATCTTAAACTGGTCTCACAGGAACGGCCCAGACATAGACAGTAAAATGAGTCACTCTTCTTTTAAATAAGTCGATATTGTGCATATGTAATTAACTCCGATGCAATTTCTCTGTTTCATTGTCAATAAGATGGTTCAAGGGATACAGTAATCATGAAGTGAAGCATCGGAATCTAAAACTCTTCTCACAGGAAATGCTCAAATCTTTGACAGTAAGATGAGTCAGTCTTCTTGTACTTAAGTCGGCGTTGTGCATTTTGTATTTAATTCTGATGCACCTTCTGTGTTTCATCGTCAATGTGAAGACCCAAGGGATACAGTAAACCTGAAGTGAAGCATCGAAATCTAAAACTGGTTTACCAGGAAAGGCTCAAACCATAGACAGGAAGAGGAGTCAGTCTTCTTGTACTTCAGTCGGCAATGTGAATTTTGTATTTCATTCCGATGCAATTTCTGTGTTTCATTGACAATATGTAGGTCCCAGGGATACAGTAAACCTGAAGTGAAGCCTCGGAATCTCAAACGGGTCTCGAAGGAAGGGGTCAAAACGTAGACAGTAAGAAAAATCACTTTTCTTGTACGTAAGTCGACATTGAGCATTTTGTATTTTATTCCGATGCTATTTCTGTGTTCATCACCAATGTGAAGGTCCAAGACATACAGTAAAGCTACAGGGAAGCATTTTCATCCTAAACTGGTCCCACAGGAACTCCCCAGACATAGACAGTAAGATGAGTGACTCTCCTTGTACTTAAGTCACCATTGTCACTCTTGTATTTAATTCCGAAGCAATATCTGTGTTTCATCGTCAATGTGAAGGTCCGAGGAGTACAGTATACCTGAAGTGAAGCATCGGAAACTGAAACTGGTCTCACAGGAAAGGCTCAAAACATAGACAGTAGGAAGGGTGAGTCTTCTTGTACTGAAGTCGGCATTGTGCCTTTTGTAATTAATTCCGGTGCAATTTCTGTGTTTCATCGTGAATGTGAAGACCAAGGGATACAGTTAACCTGACGTGCAGCATCGTAATCTAAAACTGGTCTCACAGGAATGGGTCAAAACATAGACAGTAAGAAGAGTCACTCTTCTTATACGTAAGTCGGTATTGTGCATTTTGTATTTAATTCCGATGCAATTTCTGTGTTTCATCGTCAATGTTAAGGTCCAAGAGATACAGTAAACCTGTGGTGAAGCATCGGATTCTAAAGCTGGACTCACTGGAGAGGCACAAATCATATACAGTAAGAAGCGTCAGTCCTCTTGGACTTAAGTGGGCAATGTGACTTTTGTATTTCATTCCGATTCAATTTCTGTGTTTCATCGTCAATGTGAAGGTCCAAGGTATACAGGAAACCTGAAGTGAAGCATCGGAATCTAAAACTGGGCTCACAGGAAAGGTTCAGATCATAGACAGTAAGTAGAGTCAGTCTTCTTGTACATAAGTCGGCATTGTGACTTTTGTATTTCACTCCGATTAAAATTCTGTGTTTCATCGACAATGTGAAGGTCCAAGGGATACAGTAAACCTGAAGTGAAGCATCGGAATGTAAAACAGGTCCCACAGGAATGGCTCAAACATAGACGGTAAGAAGAGTCAGTCTTCTTGTACTTAAGTCGGCATTGTGCTTTCTGTATTTAATTCCGATGCGATTTCTGTGTTTCATCGCCAGTGTGAGAGTCCAATGGACACAGTGCACCTGCAGTGGTGCATCGGAATCTACAGCTGGTGACACAGGAAAGGCCGAAAACATAGACAGTCAGAAGAGCCAGTCTTCTAGTACTTGAGCCGGCATTGGGCCTTAAGTATTTAATTACGATGCAATCTCTGTGCTTCATCGTCAATTTGATGGTCCAAGGGATGCAGTAAATATGATGTGTAGAATCGGAATATAGAACCGGTCTCACAGGAAAGGTTCCAACCTTAGACAGTAAGAAGAGTCAGTCTTCTCCTTCTGTATTCGGCGTTGAGCCTTTTGTATTTAATTCTGACGCAATTTCTGTGTTTCATCGTCAATGTGAAGATCCAAGGGGTACAGTTAACCTGAAGTGAAGGATCGGAATCAAAAACTGGTCTCACCAAAAAGGCTCAAAACAGAGTCATCTTGTTCTTATGTCGGCATGGATCCTTTAATAATTAATTCCGATGCGATTTCTATGTTACATCGTCAATGTGAGGGTCCAAGGGATACAGTATACCAGAAGTGAAGCATCGGAATGTAAAGCTGGTCTCACAGGAGAAGCCCCATACATATACAGTGAGAAGAGTCAGTCTTCTTGTACTTAAGTCGGCAATGTGCATTTTGTATTTAATTCCGATGCAATTTCTGTGTTTCATCGTCAATGTGAAGGTCCAAGAGATACAGTTAACCTGATATGAAGCAACTGAATTTAAAACTGGGTCACAGGAAAAGCTCAAAACATAGACAGTAAGAAGAGCCAGTCTACTTGTACTTAAGTCGGCATTGTGACTAATGTATTTAATTCCGATGCTATATCTGTGTCTCATCGTCAATGTGAAGGTCCATGGGGTACAGTATACCAGAAGTGATGCAATGGAATATAAATCTGGTTTCACAGGAAAGGGTCAAAACATAGACAGTAAGAATGCTCTGTCTTCTTGTTCTTAAGTCGGCATTGTGCCTTTTGTATTTAATTCCGACGCAATTTCTCTGTTTCATCGTCAGTGTGAAGGTCCAAAGGAAACAGTAAATCTGAAGTGAGGCATCAGAATGTCAAACTGGTCTCACAGAAAAGTCTCCAACCATAGACAGTAAGAAGAGTCAGTCTTCTTGTACTGTAGTCGGCTTTGTGATTTTTGTATTTAATTCCGATGCAATTTATGTGTTTCATCGTCAATGTGAAGATCCAAGGGATACAGTAAACCTGAAGTGAAGCATCGGAATTTAAAACTGGTCTCACAGGAACGGCTCAAACCAGTGACCGTAAAAAGAGTCACTCGTCTTGTGCTTAAGTTCGCATTGTGCCTTTTGTTTTCAATTCCAATGCCATTTCTGTGTTTCATCGTCAATGTGAAGTTCCAAGGGATACAGTAAACCTGAAGTGGAGCATCGGACTCTCATAACTGGTCGAACAGGAAAGGCACTAAATATTGACAGTAAGAAGAGTCGGTCTTCTTGTACTTATGCCGGCATTGCGCATTTAGTATTTAATTCCGATGCATTTTCAGTGTTCATCGTCAATGTGAAGGTCCAAGGGATACAGTAAACCTAAAGTGAAGCATCTTAATCTTAAACTGGTCTCACAGGAACTGCCCGGACATAGATTGTAAGAAGAGTCACTCTTCTTGTACTTAAGTCGGCATTTTGCATTTTGTATTTAATTGCGATGCATTTTCAGTGTTCATCGTCAATGTGAAGGTCCAAGGGATACAGAAAACATAAAGTGAAGCATCTTAATCTTAAACTGGTCTCACAGGAACTGCCCGGACATAGATTGTAAGAATCGTCTCTCTTCTTGTACTTAAGTCAGCACAGTGACTTTTATGTTCAATTCCGATGTCATTTCTGTCTTTCACCGACAATGGGAAGTTCCAAGTGATACAGTAAACCTGAAGTGAAGTATCGGTCTCTAAAACTAAACTAACAGGAATGGCTCAAAACATAGACAGTAAGGAGAGTCAATCATCTTGTACTTATGTCGACATTGTGCGATTTTATTTATTACCGATGCAATTTCTGTGTTTCATCGTCAATGTGAAGGTCCAAGGGATACAGTAAACCTGAAGTGAATCATCGGAATGTAGAACTTTTCACACAGGAAAGGCTCAGGATATAGACAGTAAGAAAAGTGAGTCTTCTTGTACTGAAGTCGGCATTGTGCCTTTTGCATTTAATCCGATGCAATTTCTGTGTTTCTTCGTCAATGTGAAGGTCCAAGGGATACAGTAAACTTGAGGTGAAGCATCGGAATCTAAAACGTGTCTCAGACGAAAGGCTGAAATCATAGACAGTGAGAAGAGTCAGTATTCTAGTACTTTAGTCGTCATTGTGCCTTTTGTATTTAATTCCGACGCAATCTCTGTGTGTCATCGTCAATGTGAAGGTCCAAGGTATACAGGAAACCTGAAGTGAAGCATCAGAATCTAAAACTGGTCTTACTGGAAAGGCTCAAATAATAGACAGTAAGAAGACTCAGTCTTCTTGTACCCGCGATTGTGCCTTTTGTATTTAATTCCGATAAAATTTCTTTGTTTCATCGTCAATGTCAAGGTCCAAGGGATACAGTAAACCTGAAGTAAAGCAACGAAATGCAAAACTGGTCTCACAGGAAAGGCTCAAACACAGACAGTAAGAAGAGTCAGTCATCTTGTACTTAAGTCGGCATTGTGCCTTTTGTATTTAATTCCGATGCAATTTCGGTGTCTCATCGTCAATGTGAAGGTTCAAGGGATACAGTAAACCAGAAGTGAAGCAGCGGAATCTAAAACTAGTGTCACAGGAAAGGCTCAAACATAGACTGTAAGAAGAATCAGTCAACTTGTACAATAGTCGGCAATGTGCCTTTTGTATTTAATTCCGAAGCAATTTCTGTGTTTCATCGTGATTGTGAAGGTCCAAGGGATACAGTAACACTGAAGTGAAGCATCGGAATCTAAAACTGGTCTCACAGGAAAGACTCAAATCGTACACAGTAAGAAGAGTGTCTTCATGTACTTAAGTCGGCATTATGCCTTTTTAATTTAATTCCGATGCAATTTCTGTGTTTAATCGTCAATGCGAAGGTCCAACGGATATAGTGAGCCTGAAGTGAATCATCGGAAAAAAAAACTGGTCTCACAGGAAAGGGTCAGATCATAGACAGTAAGAAGAGCCACTCTTCTTCTACTTAAGTCGGCATTGTGCATTTTGTATTTCATTCCGATTCCATTTCTGTGATTCATCGTCGATGTGAAGGTCCAAGGGATCCAGTAATTTTGAAGTGAAGCATCGGAATATTAAACTGGTTTCACAGGAAGAGGTCAAAACATGGACAGTAAGAAGAGTCGGTCATCTTGTTCTTAGGTCGGCATTGTGCTATTTGTATTTCATTCCGAAGCAATTTCTCTGTTTCATCGACTGTGTGAAGGTCCAATGGAGACAGTAAACCTAATGCGAGGCATCAGAATATATAACTGAACTCACAGAAAAGGCAAAAATCATAGACAGTTAGAGCAGCCAGACTTCTTGTCCTGAAGTTGGCACTGCGCCTTTTGTATTTACTTCCGATGCAATTTCTGTGACTCATCGTCAATGTGAAGGCCTAAGGGATACATTAAACCAGAGGTGAAGCTTCGGAATCTAAAACTGGTCTCACAGGAAAGGCTCAAACATAGACAGTAAGAAGAATAAGTCTTCTTGTACATAAGTCGGTAATGTGCGTTTTGTACCTAATCCCGATGCAATTTCTGTGTTTCATCGTCAATGTGAAGGTCCAAGAGATACAGTAACCCTGAAGTGAAGCATCGGACTCTAAAACTGGTCTCACAGGAATGACTCGAATCATACACAGTAAGAAGTGTCAGTCTTCTTGTACCTATGTCGGCATAGTGCCTGTCGTATTTAATTCCGATGCAATTTCTGTGTATCATCGTCAATGTGAAGGTCCAAGGGAAGCAGTAAATCTGAAGTGAGGCATCAGAATGTCAAACTGGTCTCACAGAAATGGCTCCAACCATAGACAGTAAGAAGAGTCAGTCTTCTTGTACTTAAGTCGGCATTGTGCCTTTTGTATTTAAATCCTATGCAATTTCTGTGGTTCATCATCAATGTGAATGTCCAAGGGATACAGTAAACCTCAAGTGAAGCATCTCAATCAAAAACTGGTCGCTCAGGAAAGGCTCAAAGCAAAGACAGTAAGAAGACTCAGTCTTCTTGTACTTGGGATTGAGCATTTTGTATATAATTCCGAAAAAATTTCTTTGCTTATTCGTCAGTTTAAAGGACCAAGGGATACAGTAAACCTGAAGTAAACCAACGGAACCCAAAACTGGTCTCACAGGGAAGGCTCAAAGCGCAGAGAGTAAGAAGAGTCAGTCATCTTGTGGTTAAGTCGGCATTGTGCCTTTTGTATTTAATTCCGATGCAATTTCTGGGTTTCGTCGTCGATGTGAAGGTCCAAGCGGTACAGTGAACCAGAACTGAAGCATCGGAATCTAAAACTGGTCTCACAGGAAAGGCTCAAACATAGACATTAAGAAGAGTCAGTCTTCTTGTACTTAAGTCGGCTGTGTGCCTTTACAATTTATTTTCGATGCAATTTCTGTTTCATCGTCAATGTGAAGGTCCAGGGGGTACACTAAACCTGAAGGTAAGCATAGGAATCTGAAACTGCTCTCACAGGAAACGCTCAAAACATAGGCGGTAAGAAGGGTCAGTCTTCTTGTACTTAAGTCGGCATTGTGCCCTTAGTATTTGTTCCGATGCAATTTCTGTGTTACATCGTCAATGCGAAAGTCAAAGGGATACAGTAATCCTGAAATGAAGCATTGGAATCTAAAACTGGTCTCACTGGAAAGGCACAAAGCATAGCCAGTAAGAAGGGTCACTCTTCTTGTACTTGGGATTGAGCATTTTGTATTTAATTCCGACAAAATCTCTTTGTTTATTCGTCAGTGTAAAGGACCAAGGGATACAGTAAACCTGAAGTAAAGCAACGGATCCTGAAACGGGTCTCACAGGAAAGGCTCAAAGCACAGACCGTAAGAAGTGTCAGTCGTCTTGTACTTAAGTCGCCATTGTGCGTTTTGTATTTAATTCCGATGCCATTTCTGAGTTTCATCGTCAATGTGAAGGTACAAGGGTTACAGTAATTCTGCAGTGGTGCATCGGAATCTAAAACTGGTGACACAGGATAGTCTGAAAACGTAGACAGCAAGAAGGATCAGACTTCTTGTACTGTGGTGGGCGTTGAGATTTTTATATTTAATTCCGATGGAACTTCTGTGTTTCATCGTCAATGTGAAGGTCCAAAGGAAAGAGTCAACCTGTATTGAAGCATCGGAATCTAAAACTGGTCTCACAGGAGAGGCCCAAAGTATAGACAGCAAGAAGAGTCAGACTTCTTGTACTTAAGCCAGCATTGTGCGTTTTGTATTCAATTCCGATGCCGTTTCTGTGTTTCATCGTCAATGTGAAGGTACAAGGGTTACCATAATCCTCCAGTGGTGCATCGTAATCTAAAACTGGTGACACAAGACAGACTCAAAACGTAGACAGTAAGAAAAGTCAGTCTTCTTACACATGAGTAGGTATTGTGCCTTTTGTATTTAATTCCGATGCAATTTCTGTGTTTCATCATCAATGTGAAGGTTCAAGGGATACAGTAAATCTGAAGTGAAGAATCGGAATAAACAACTGGTCTCACTGGAAATGATCAAAACATATATAGTAGGAAGAGTCACTCTACTTAAGTCGGTAATGTGCCTTTTGTAATTAATTCCGATGCAATTTCTCTGGTATATCGTGAATGCGAAGGTCCAAATTAGACAGTAAATATGAAGTGAAGTATCGGAATATAAACAGGTCTCACAGGAAAGGCACAATGCATAGACAGTAAGAAGAGTCACTCATCTTGTACTTATGTCGGCATTGTGCCTTTTGTATTTAATTCCGATGCAATTTCTGTATTTCATCGTCAATGTGAAAGCCTAAGGGATACAGTAAAGCTGAAGTGAAGCATCGGAATGTAAAACTGGTCTCACAGGTGTGGCTCAAACATAGACAGTAAGAAGAGTCAGTCTTCTTGTACTTAAGCCGCCATTGTGCCTTTTGTATTTATTCCCGAAGCAATTTCTGTGTTTCATCGTCAATGTGAAAGTCCAAGAGATACAATTAACCTGAAGTGAAGCATCGGAATCTAAAACTGTTCTCACAGGAAAGGCTCAAAACATAGACATTAAGAAGAGCCGGTCTTCTTGTACATAGATCGGCAATGTGCCTTGTGTATTTAATTGCAATGGAATTTCTGAGTTTCATCGTCAATGTTAAGGTCGAGGAGTTAGAGTAAACCAGTAGTGGTGCATCGGAATCAAAGTCTGGTGACACAGGAAAGGCTGAAAACATAGACAGTCAGAAGATTCAGTCTTCTAGTACTTAAGCCGGCATTTGGCCTTTAGTATTTAATTCCGATGCAATTTCTGTGGTTCATCGTCAATTTGCAGGTCCAAGGGATACAGTAAATCTGAATTGAAGCATCGGAATCTAAAACTGGACCTCAAGGAAAATCTCAATATATAGACAGCAGGAAGAGTCAGACTTCTTGTATTTAAGTCGGCATTGTGCCTTTAGTATTTAATTCCGATGCAATTTCTGTGTTTCTGCATCAATATGAATGTCCAAGGGTTATAGCAAACCTGCAGTGTTGCATCTAAATCAAAAACTGGTGACACAGGAAAGGCTCAAAACGTAAACAGAATCAAAGGTCATTCTTCGTACACTTGTGTCGGTGTTGTGCCCTCTGTATTTAATTCTGATGCAATTTCTGTATTTCATCGTCAATGTGAAGGTCCCAGGGATACAGTAAATCTGAAGTGAAGCGTCCGATTAAAAAACGGGTCTCACAGGAAAGGCTCAAAACATAGACAGTATTAAGAGTCACTCTCTTTAAGTCGCCATTGTGCCTGTTGTATTTAATTCCGATGAAATATCTGTGTTTCATCGTCAATGTGAAGGTCCATGGGATACAGTAAATCTCAAGTGTATCACCGGAATCAAAAACTGGTCTCACAGGAAAGGCTCAAATCATAGACTGTAAGAAGAGTCACTATACTTAATTCCGTATTCTGCCTTTTGTATTCAGTTCTATTGGAATTACTTTGTTTCATTGTCAATGAGAAGGCCAAGGGACACAGTAAACCTTAAGTGAAGCTTCGGAGTCTAAAAATTGTCTCACAGGAATGTCTCTAAACATACCCAGTTAGAAGAGTCAGACTTCTTCTACTTAAGTCGGCATTGTGATTTTTGTATTTATTTCCGATGCAATTTCTGTGTTTCATCGTCAATGTGAAGGTCCAAGGTATACAGGAAACCTGAAGTGAAGCATCGGAATCTAAAACTGGGCTCACAGGAAAGGTTCAGATCATAGACAGTAAGTAGAGTCAGTCTTCTTGTACATAAGTCGGCATTGTGACTTTTGTATTTCACTCCGATTAAAATTCTGTGTTTCATCGACAATGTGAAGGTCCAAGGGATACAGTAAACCTGAAGTGAAGCATCGGAATGTAAAACAGGTCCCACAGGAATGGCTCAAACATAGACGGTAAGAAGAGTCAGTCTTCTTGTACTTAAGTCGGCATTGTGCTTTCTGTATTTAATTCCGATGCGATTTCTGTGTTTCATCGCCAGTGTGAGAGTCCAATGGACACAGTGCACCTGCAGTGGTGCATCGGAATCTACAGCTGGTGACACAGGAAAGGCCGAAAACATAGACAGTCAGAAGAGCCAGTCTTCTAGTACTTGAGCCGGCATTGGGCCTTAAGTATTTAATTACGATGCAATCTCTGTGCTTCGTCGTCAATTTGATGGTCCAAGGGATGCAGTAAATATGATGTGTAGAATCGGAATATAGAACCGGTCTCACAGGAAAGGTTCCAACCTTAGACAGTAAGAAGAGTCAGTCTTCTCCTTCTGTATTCGGCGTTGAGCCTTTTGTATTTAATTCTGACGCAATTTCTGTGTTTCATCGTCAATGTGAAGATCCAAGGGGTACAGTTAACCTGAAGTGAAGGATCGGAATCAAAAACTGGTCTCACCAAAAAGGCTCAAAACAGAGTCATCTTGTTCTTATGTCGGCATGGATCCTTTAATAATTAATTCCGATGCGATTTCTATGTTACATCGTCAATGTGAGGGTCCAAGGGATACAGTATACCAGAAGTGAAGCATCGGAATGTAAAGCTGGTCTCACAGGAGAAGCCCCATACATATACAGTGAGAAGAGTCAGTCTTCTTGTACTTAAGTCGGCAATGTGCATTTTGTATTTAATTCCGATGCAATTTCTGTGTTTCATCGTCAATGTGAAGGTCCAAGAGATACAGTTAACCTGAAATGAAGCAACTGAATTTAAAACTGGGTCACAGGAAAAGCTCAAAACATAGACAGTAAGAAGAGCCAGTCTACTTGTACTTAAGTCGGCATTGTGACTAATGTATTTAATTCCGATGCTATATCTGTGTCTCATCGTCAATGTGAAGGTCCATGGGGTACAGTATACCAGAAGTGATGCAATGGAATATAAATCTGGTTTCACAGGAAAGGGTCAAAACATAGACAGTAAGAATGCTCTGTCTTCTTGTTCTTAAGTCGGCATTGTGCCTTTTGTATTTAATTCCGACGCAATTTCTCTGTTTCATCGTCAGTGTGAAGGTCCAAAGGAAACAGTAAATCTGAAGTGAGGCATCAGAATGTCAAACTGGTCTCACAGAAAAGTCTCCAACCATAGACAGTAAGAAGAGTCAGTCTTCTTGTACTGTAGTCGGCTTTGTGATTTTTGTATTTAATTCCGATGCAATTTATGTGTTTCATCGTCAATGTGAAGATCCAAGGGATACAGTAAACCTGAAGTGAAGCATCGGAATTTAAAACTGGTCTCACAGGAACGGCTCAAACCAGTGACCGTAAAAAGAGTCACTCGTCTTGTGCTTAAGTTCGCATTGTGCCTTTTGTTTTCAATTCCAATGCCATTTCTGTGTTTCATCGTCAATGTGAAGTTCCAAGGGATACAGTAAACCTGAAGTGAAGCATCGGACTCTCATAACTGGTCGAACAGGAAAGGCACTAAATATTGACAGTAAGAAGAGTCGGTCTTCTTGTACTTATGCCGGCATTGTGCATTTAGTATTTAATTCCGATGCATTTTCAGTGTTCATCGTCAATGTGAAGGTCCAAGGGATACAGTAAACCTAAAGTGAAGCATCTTAATCTTAAACTAGTCTCACAGGAACTGCCCGGACATAGATTGTAAGAAGAGTCACTCTTCTTGTACTTAAGTCGGCATTTTGCATTTTGTATTTAATTGCGATGCATTTTCAGTGTTCATCGTCAATGTGAAGGTCCAAGGGATACAGAAAACATAAAGTGAAGCATCTTAATCTTAAACTGGTCTCACAGGAACTGCCCGGACATAGATTGTAAGAATCGTCTCTCTTCTTGTACTTAAGTCAGCACAGTGACTTTTATGTTCAATTCCGATGTCATTTCTGTCTTTCACCGACAATGGGAAGTTCCAAGTGATACAGTAAACCTGAAGTGAAGTATCGGTCTCTAAAACTAAACTAACAGGAATGGCTCAAAACATAGACAGTAAGGAGAGTCAATCATCTTGTACTTATGTCGACATTGTGCGATTTTATTTATTACCGATGCAATTTCTGTGTTTCATCGTCAATGTGAAGGTCCAAGGGATACAGTAAACCTGAAGTGAATCATCGGAATGTAGAACTTTTCACACAGGAAAGGCTCAGGATATAGACAGTAAGAAAAGTGAGTCTTCTTGTACTGAAGTCGGCATTGTGCCTTTTGCATTTAATCCGATGCAATTTCTGTGTTTCTTCGTCAATGTGAAGGTCCAAGGGATACAGTAAACTTGAGGTGAAGCATCGGAATCTAAAACGTGTCTCAGACGAAAGGCTGAAATCATAGACAGTGAGAAGAGTCAGTATTCTAGTACTTTAGTCGTCATTGTGCCTTTTGTATTTAATTCCGACGCAATCTCTGTGTGTCATCGTCAATGTGAAGGTCCAAGGTATACAGGAAACCTGAAGTAAAGCATCAGAATCTAAAACTGGTCTTACTGGAAAGGCTCAAATAATAGACAGTAAGAAGACTCAGTCTTCTTGTACCCGCGATTGTGCCTTTTGTATTTAATTCCGATAAAATTTCTTTGTTTCATCGTCAATGTCAAGGTCCAAGGGATACAGCAAACCTGAAGTAAAGCAACGAAATGCAAAACTGGTCTCACAGGAAAGGCTCAAACACAGACAGTAAGAAGAGTCAGTCATCTTGTACTTAAGTCGGCATTGTGCCTTTTGTATTTAATTCCGATGCAATTTCGGTGTCTCATCGTCAATGTGAAGGTTCAAGGGATACAGTAAACCAGAAGTGAAGCAGCGGAATCTAAAACTAGTGTCACAGGAAAGGCTCAAACATAGACTGTAAGAAGAATCAGTCAACTTGTACATTAGTCGGCAATGTGCCTTTTGTATTTAATTCCGAAGCAATTTCTGTGTTTCATCGTGATTGTGAAGGTCCAAGGGATACAGTAACACTGAAGTGAAGCATCGGAATCTAAAACTGGTCTCACAGGAAAGACTCAAATCGTACACAGTAAGAAGAGTGTCTTCATGTACTTAAGTCGGCATTATGCCTTTTTAATTTAATTCCGATGCAATTTCTGTGTTTAATCGTCAATGCGAAGGTCCAACGGATATAGTGAGCCTGAAGTGAATCATCGGAAAAAAAAACTGGTCTCACAGGAAAGGGTCAGATCATAGACAGTAAGAAGAGCCACTCTTCTTCTACTTAAGTCGGCATTGTGCATTTTGTATTTCATTCCGATTCCATTTCTGTGATTCATCGTCGATGTGAAGGTCCAAGGGATCCAGTAATTTTGAAGTGAAGCATCGGAATATTAAACTGGTTTCACAGGAAGAGGTCAAAACATGGACAGTAAGAAGAGTCGGTCATCTTGTTCTTAGGTCGGCATTGTGCTATTTGTATTTCATTCCGAAGCAATTTCTCTGTTTCATCGACTGTGTGAAGGTCCAAGGGAGACAGTAAACCTAATGCGAGGCATCAGAATATATAACTGAACTCACAGAAAAGGCAAAAATCATAGACAGTTAGAGCAGCCAGACTTCTTGTCCTGAAGTTGGCACTGCGCCTTTTGTATTTAGTTCCGATGCAATTTCTGTGACTCATCGTCAATGTGAAGGCCTAAGGGATACATTAAACCAGAGGTGAAGCTTCGGAATCTAAAACTGGTCTCACAGGAAAGGCTCAAACATAGACAGTAAGAAGAATAAGTCTTCTTGTACATAAGTCGGTAATGTGCGTTTTGTACCTAATCCCGATGCAATTTCTGTGTTTCATCGTCAATGTGAAGGTCCAAGAGATACAGTAACCCTGAAGTGAAGCATCGGACTCTAAAACTGGTCTCACAGGAATGACTCGAATCATACACAGTAAGAAGTGTCAGTCTTCTTGTACCTATGTCGGCATAGTGCCTGTCGTATTTAATTCCGATGCAATTTCTGTGTATCATCGTCAATGTGAAGGTCCAAGGGAAGCAGTAAATCTGAAGTGAGGCATCAGAATGTCAAACTGGTCTCACAGAAATGGCTCCAACCATAGACAGTAAGAAGAGTCAGTCTTCTTGTACTTAAGTCGGCATTGTGCCTTTTGTATTTAAATCCTATGCAATTTCTGTGGTTCATCATCAATGTGAATGTCCAAGGGATACAGTAAACCTCAAGTGAAGCATCTCAATCAAAAACTGGTCGCTCAGGAAAGGCTCAAAGCAAAGACAGTAAGAAGACTCAGTCTTCTTGTACTTGGGATTGAGCATTTTGTATATAATTCCGAAAAAATTTCTTTGCTTATTCGTCAGTTTAAAGGACCAAGGGATACAGTAAACCTGAAGTAAACCAACGGAACCCAAAACTGGTCTCACAGGGAAGGCTCAAAGCGCAGAGAGTAAGAAGAGTCAGTCATCTTGTGGTTAAGTCGGCATTGTGCCTTTTGTATTTAATTCCGATGCAATTTCTGGGTTTCGTCGTCGATGTGAAGGTCCAAGCGGTACAGTGAACCAGAACTGAAGCATCGGAATCTAAAACTGGTCTCACAGGAAAGGCTCAAACATAGACATTAAGAAGAGTCAGTCTTCTTGTACTTAAGTCGGCTGTGTGCCTTTACAATTTATTTTCGATGCAATTTCTGTTTCATCGTCAATGTGAAGGTCCAGGGGGTACACTAAACCTGAAGGTAAGCATAGGAATCTGAAACTGCTCTCACAGGAAACGCTCAAAACATAGGCGGTAAGAAGGGTCAGTCTTCTTGTACTTAAGTCGGCATTGTGCCCTTAGTATTTGTTCCGATGCAATTTCTGTGTTACATCGTCAATGCGAAAGTCAAAGGGATACAGTAATCCTGAAATGAAGCATTGGAATCTAAAACTGGTCTCACTGGAAAGGCACAAAGCATAGCCAGTAAGAAGGGTCACTCTTCTTGTACTTGGGATTGAGCATTTTGTATTTAATTCCGACAAAATCTCTTTGTTTATTCGTCAGTGTAAAGGACCAAGGGATACAGTAAACCTGAAGTAAAGCAACGGATCCTGAAACGGGTCTCACAGGAAAGGCTCAAAGCACAGACCGTAAGAAGTGTCAGTCGTCTTGTACTTAAGTCGCCATTGTGCGTTTTGTATTTAATTCCGATGCCATTTCTGAGTTTCATCGTCAATGTGAAGGTACAAGGGTTACAGTAATTCTGCAGTGGTGCATCGGAATCTAAAACTGGTGACACAGGATAGTCTGAAAACGTAGACAGCAAGAAGGATCAGACTTCTTGTACTGTGGTGGGCGTTGAGATTTTTATATTTAATTCCGATGGAACTTCTGTGTTTCATCATCAATATGAAGGTCCAAAGGAAAGAGTCAACCTGTATTGAAGCATCGGAATCTAAAACTGGTCTCACAGGAGAGGCCCAAAGTATAGACAGCAAGAAGAGTCAGACTTCTTGTACTTAAGCCAGCATTGTGCGTTTTGTATTCAATTCCGATGCCGTTTCTGTGTTTCATCGTCAATGTGAAGGTACAAGGGTTACCATAATCCTCCAGTGGTGCATCGTAATCTAAAACTGGTGACACAAGACAGACTCAAAACGTAGACAGTAAGAAAAGTCAGTCTTCTTACACATGAGTAGGTATTGTGCCTTTTGTATTTAATTCCGATGCAATTTCTGTGTTTCATCATCAATGTGAAGGTTGAAGGGATACAGTAAATCTGAAGTGAAGAATCGGAATAAACAACTGGTCTCACTGGAAATGATCAAAACATATATAGTAGGAAGAGTCACTCTACTTAAGTCGGTAATGTGCCTTTTGTAATTAATTCCGATGCAATTTCTCTGGTATATCGTGAATGCGAAGGTCCAAATTAGACAGTAAATATGAAGTGAAGTATCGGAATATAAACAGGTCTCACAGGAAAGGCACAATGCATAGACAGTAAGAAGAGTCACTCATCTTGTACTTATGTCGGCATTGTGCCTTTTGTATTTAATTCCGATGCAATTTCTGTATTTCATCGTCAATGTGAAAGCCTAAGGGATACAGTAAAGCTGAAGTGAAGCATCGGAATGTAAAACTGGTCTCACAGGTGTGGCTCAAACATAGACAGTAAGAAGAGTCAGTCTTCTTGTACTTAAGCCGCCATTGTGCCTTTTGTATTTATTCCCGAAGCAATTTCTGTGTTTCATCGTCAATGTGAAAGTCCAAGAGATACAATTAACCTGAAGTGAAGCATCGGAATCTAAAACTGTTCTCACAGGAAAGGCTCAAAACATAGACATTAAGAAGAGCCGGTCTTCTTGTACATAGATCGGCAATGTGCCTTGTGTATTTAATTGCAATGGAATTTCTGAGTTTCATCGTCAATGTTAAGGTCGAGGAGTTAGAGTAAACCAGTAGTGGTGCATCGGAATCAAAGTCTGGTGACACAGGAAAGGCTGAAAACATAGACAGTCAGAAGATTCAGTCTTCTAGTACTTAAGCCGGCATTTGGCCTTTAGTATTTAATTCCGATGCAATTTCTGTGGTTCATCGTCAATTTGCAGGTCCAAGGGATACAGTAAATCTGAATTGAAGCATCGGAATCTAAAACTGGACCTCAAGGAAAATCTCAATATATAGACAGCAGGAAGAGTCAGACTTCTTGTATTTAAGTCGGCATTGTGCCTTTAGTATTTAATTCCGATGCAATTTCTGTGTTTCTGCATCAATATGAATGTCCAAGGGTTATAGCAAACCTGCAGTGTTGCATCTAAATCAAAAACTGGTGACACAGGAAAGGCTCAAAACGTAAACAGAATCAAAGGTCATTCTTCGTACACTTGTGTCGGTGTTGTGCCCTCTGTATTTAATTCTGATGCAATTTCTGTATTTCATCGTCAATGTGAAGGTCCCAGGGATACAGTAAATCTGAAGTGAAGCGTCCGATTAAAAAACGGGTCTCACAGGAAAGGCTCAAAACATAGACAGTATTAAGAGTCACTCTCTTTAAGTCGCCATTGTGCCTGTTGTATTTAATTCCGATGAAATATCTGTGTTTCATCGTCAATGTGAAGGTCCATGGGATACAGTAAATCTCAAGTGTATCACCGGAATCAAAAACTGGTCTCACAGGAAAGGCTCAAATCATAGACTGTAAGAAGAGTCACTATACTTAATTCCGTATTCTGCCTTTTGTATTCAGTTCTATTGGAATTACTTTGTTTCATTGTCAATGAGAAGGCCAAGGGACACAGTAAACCTTAAGTGAAGCTTCGGAGTCTAAAAATTGTCTCACAGGAATGTCTCTAAACATACCCAGTTAGAAGAGTCAGACTTCTTCTACTTAAGTCGGCATTGTGATTTTTGTATTTATTTCCGATGCAATTTCTGTGTTTCATCGTCAATGTGAAGGTTCAAGGGATACAGTAAACCTGAAGTGATGCATCGGAATCTAAAACTGGTCTCACAGGAAAGGCTCAAAGCATAGAGAGTAAGAAGAGTCACTCTTCGTGTACTTAAGTCGTCATTGTGCTTTCTGTATTTAATTCCGATGCAATTTCTGTGTTTCATCGTCAATGCGAAGGTCCAAGGGATACAGTAAACCTGCAGTGGTGCATCGGAATCTAAAACTGATGACACAGGAGAGGCTAAAAGCATATACAGTATGAAGATTCAGTCTTCTAGTAGTTAAGCAGGCATTGAACCTTTAGTATTTATTTCCGATGCAATTTCAGTGTTTCATCGTCGATGTGAAGGTCCAAGGGATGCTGTAAATCTGAAGTGAAGGATCGGAATATAAAACTGGTCTCACAGGAATAGCTCCAACCATAGACCGTAAGAAGAGTCAGTCTTCTCGTACTGTACTCGGCGTTGAGCCGTTTGTATTTAATTCCGATGCAATTTTTGTGTTTCATCGTCAATTTGAAAGTCCAAGGAATACAGTAAACCCGAAGTGAAGCATCGGAATCTAAAACTGGTCTCACATGAAAGGCACATAGCTTAGACAGTAAGAAGAGTCAGTCTCCTTGTACTTAAGTCGTCATTGTGCCTTTTGTATTTAATTCCGATGTATTTTCAGTGTTACATCGTCTATGGGAAGGACCAAGGGGTACAGCAAACCTGCAGTGGTGCATCTGAATCAAAAACTGGTGACACAGGAAAGGCACAAAACATAGACAGTAAGAAAAGACAGTCCTCTTGTAAGTAGGTCGGCATTGTGCCTCTTGTATTCAATTCTGATGTAATTTTTGTGTTTCATCGTCAATGTGAAGGTAAAAGGGATACAGTAAACCTGAAGTGAAGCATCGGAATTGAAAACTGGTCTCACAGGAAAGTCACATAGCATAGACAGTAAGAAGAGTCAGTCTCCTTGTACTTAAGTCGGCATTGTGCCTTTTGTATTTAATTCCGATGCAATTTCTGTGTTTCATCGTAGGTGTGAAGGTCCTGGGGATACAGTAAACCTGAAATGAAGCATCGGAATCTAAAACAGGGCTCACAGGAAAGGCTCAAATCATGGACAGTAAGAAGCGTCACTCTTCTTCTACTTAGGTCAGCATAGAGCTTTCTGTTTTTAATTCCGATGCTTTTTTTTTTGTTTCATCGTTAAAGTGATGGTCCAAGGGATACAGAAAACCTGCAGTGGTGCATCGGAATCTAAAACTGTTGACACAGGGAAGGCTGAAAGCATAGACTGTCACAAGATTCAGTCTTCTAATACTTAAGCCGCCATTGGGACTTAAGTATTTAATTCCGATGCAATTTCTGTGTTTCATTGTCCATGTGAAGGTCCAAGGGATACAGTAAACCTGAAGTGAAGCATCGGAATTTAAAACTGGTCTCACAGGAAAGTCACATAGCATAGACAGTAAGAAGAGTCAGTCTCCTTGTACTTAAGTCTGCATTGAGCCTTTTGTATTTAATTCCGATGCAATTACTGTGTTTCATCGTAGATGTGAAGGTCCTGGGGATACAGTAAACCTGAAATGAAGCATCGGAATCTAAAACTGGTCTCACAGGAAAGGCTCAAAACATAGACAGTAAGAAGAGTCACTCTTCTTCTACTTAAGTCAGCATTGAGCTTTCTGTATTTAATTCCGATGCAATTTCTGTGTTTCATCATCAATGTGAAGGTCCAAGTGTTACAGCAAACCAGCAGTGGTGCATCTAAATCAAAAACTGGTGACACAGGAAAGACTCAAAACGTAGACAGTAACAAACGTCAGTCTTCTTACACTTGAGTCGGTATTGTGCCCTCTGATTTTAATTCCGATGCAATTTCTGTGTTACATCGTCAATGTGAAAGTAAAAGGTATACTGTAAACCTGAAGAGCAGCATCGGAATTTCAAACTGGTCACACAGGAAAGGCACAAAACATAGACAGTAAGAAGAGTCAGTCCTCTTGTACTTAAGTCCTCATTGTGCCTTTTGTATTTAATTCCAATACAATTTCTGTGTTTCATCGTCAATGTGAATGTACAAGGGATGCAGTAAATCTGAAGTGAAGGATCGGAATAAAAAACTGGTCTCACAGGAAAAGCTCCAACCATAGACAGTAATAAGTGTCAGTCAACTTGTACTGTAGTGGGCGTTGAGCATTTTGTATTCAATTCCGATGGAATTTCTGTGTTTCATCGTCAATGTGAAGTTTTAAGGTAAAGGGTCAACCTGAATTGAAGCATCGGAATCTAAACCTGGTTTCACAGTAAAGGCTCAAAACATACACAGTAAGAAGACACTGTCATCTTGTACTTATGTCCGCATTGTGCCTTTTGTATTCTATTCGGGTGCAATTTCTGTGTTTCATCGTCAATATGAAGGTCCAAGAGATATAGTTAACCTGAAGTGAAGCATCGGAATCTAAAACTGGTCTCACTGGAAAGGCACAAAACATAGACAGTAGGAAGAATCAGTCTTCTTGTACTTAAGTCTGCATTGTGCCTTTTGTAGTTAATTCCGATGCAATTTCTGTGTTTCATCGTCAATGTGAAATTCCAAGGGATACAGTAAACCTCCAGTGGTGCATCGGAATCTAAAACTGGTGTCACAGGAAAGGCTGAAAGCTTAGTCGGAAGAGTCAGTCTTCTAGTACTTAAGACGGCATTGGGCCTTTAGTATTTAATTCCGATGCAAATTCTGTGTTTCATCGTCAATGTGAGGGTCCAAGGGATTTAGTAAATCTGACGTGACGGATCAGAATATAAAACTGGTCTCTCAGGAAAGGCTCAAACCAATGACCGTAAGATGCGACAGTCTTCTTATACTGCATTCGGCGTTGAGCCTTTTGTATTAAATTCCGATTCAATTTCTGTGTTTCATCGTCAATGTACAGGTCCAAGGGATACAGTAAACCTGAACTGAAGCATCGAAATCTAAAACTGATCCCCCTAGGAAAACCTCAAAACATAGACAGCAAGAAGAGTCAGCCTTCTTTTACTTAAGTCGGCATTGTGCCTTTAGTAGTTAATTCCGATGCAATTTCTGTATTTCATCGTCAATATGAAGGTCCAAGGGTTAAAGCAAATCTGCAGTGGTGCATCTGAATCAAAATCTGGTGACATAGGAAAGACTCAAAACGTAGACAGTAAGAAAAGTCAGTCTTCTTACACTTGAGTCGGTATTGTGCCTATTGTATTTAATTCCGATGCAATTTCTGTGTTACGTCGTCAATGTGAAGGTCCAAGAGATACAATTAACCTGAAGTGAAGCATCGGAACCAAAATCAGGTCTCACTGGAAAGGCTGAAACCATAGACAGTAAGAAGAGTCGCTCTACTTCAGTCGTTATTGTGCCTTCTGTTATTAATTACGATGAAATATCTGGGTTTCATCGTCAATGTGAAGGTCCAAGGGATACAGTAAACCTGAAGTGAAGCAACGGAATCCAAAACTGGTCTCACAGGAATGGCTCAAAACATAGACGGTAAAAAGAGTCAGTCTTATTGTACCTAAGTCTGCATTGTGCTTTTTTTATTTAATTCCGTTGTAATTTCTGTGTTTCATCATCAATGTGAAGGTCCATGGCATACTGTAATCCTGAAGTGAAGCATCGCAATCTAAAACTGGTCACACAGGAAATGCTGATAGCATAGACAGTTAGAAGAGCAAGTCATCTTGTACTTAAGTCGTCATTGAGCCTTTTGTATTTAATTCCGCTTCAATTTCTGTGTTTCATCGTCTATGTGAAACTCCAAGGGATACAGTAAAGTTGAAGTGAAGCATCGGAGTCGAAGACTGGTCTCAGAGGTAAGGCACAAATCATGGACAGTATGTAGAGTCAGTTTTCTTGTACTTTAGTCGGCATTGTGCCTTTTGTATTTAATTCCAATGCAATATGTGTTTCATCGTCAATGTGAAGGCCGAAGGGATACAGTAAATCTGAAGTGAAGCATCGAAATCTAAAACAGGTCTCACAGGAAAGGCTCAAAACGTAGACGGTAGGAAGAGTAAGTCTTCTTGTACTTGAGTCGGCATTGCGATCTTTGAATTTAATTCCGATGCAATTTCTGTGTTTCATCGTCAATGTGAAGGCCCACCGGATACAGTAATCCTGAAGTGAAGCATCGGAAACTAAAACTGGTCTCACAGGAAATGCTCAAATCATAGTATGTAGAGACAGTCTTCTTGAACTAATGTCGTCATTATGCCTTTTGTATTTAATTCCAATGCAATTTACGTGTTTGATCTTGAATTTGAAGGTCCAAAGGATACAGTAAACCTGAAGTAAAGCATCGGATTCTATAACTGGTCTCAGAGGAAAGGATCAATACATAGACAGTAGGAAGAGTCAGACTTCTTGTACTTAAATTTGCATTGTGCCCTTTGAATTTATATCCGATGCCATTTCTGTGTTTCATCGTAAACGTGAAGGTCCAAGGGAAACAGTAAACCTGAAGTAAAGCATCGGTATCTATAACTGGTCTCACAGGAAAGGATCAAAACATAGACAGTAAAAAGAGTCAGTCTTCTTGAACTGAAGTCGGAATTGGGCCTTTTGTACTTAATTCCGATGCAATTTCTGTCTTTCGTCGTCAACGTAAAGGTCCAAGCATTACAGTAAATCTGAACTGAAAATCGGATTCTAAAACTGGTCTCACCGGAAGGGCTCAAAACATAGACTGTTAGAAGAGTTAGTCTATTTGTACTTAAGTCGGCATTGTAATTATTGTATTTAATTCCGATGCAATATCTGTGTTTCATCGTAAACGTGAAGGTCCAAGGGAAACAGTAAACCTGAAGTGAAGCATCGGAATTTAATTCTATTGTCACAGGACAGACTCAATACATAGACAGTAAGAACAGTCAGCCTTCCTGTACTTAAGTCGGCATTGTGCCTTTTGTATTTAATTCCGACGCAATTTCTTTGTCTCATCGTCAATGTGAAGGTCAAAGGGATACAGTAATCCTGATGTGAAGCATCGGAATCTAAAACTGGTCTCACTGGAACGGGTCCAAACATAGACAGTATGTAGAGTCTGTCTTCTTGTACATAAGTCGGCATTGTGCTTTTTGTATTTAATCCAATGCAATATATGTGTTTCATCGTCAACGTGAAGGTCCACGGGATGCAGTAAACCTGAAGTGAAGCATCGGAATCTAAATGTGGTCTCACTGGAAAGGCAAGAAACAGTGACAGTAGGAAGAGTAAGACTTCTTGTACTTAAGTTGGCATAGTGCACTTTGAATTTACTTCCGATGGAATTTCTGTGTTTCATCGTCCATGTGAAGGTCCAGGGGATACAGTAAACCTAAGGTTAAGCATCTGAATCTAAAAGTGGTCTCTCAGGAAAGACTCAAATCATAGACAGTTCAAAGAGTCAATCTTCTTCTACTTACGTCTGAATTGTGCCTTTTGTAATTAATTCCGATGCAATTTATTTGTTTCATCGTCAATGTGAAGATCCCAGGGATACAGTAAATCTGAAGTGAGGCATCGGATTCTAAAGCTGGTCTCACAGGAAGGCCTCAAAACATAGATTGTAAGAAGATTCAGTCTAATTGTACTTAAGTCGGCATTATGCCTTTTGTATTTAATTCCGATGTTATTTCTGTGTTTCATCGTCAATGTGAAGGTCCAAGGGCTATAGTAATCCTGAAGTGAAGCATCGGAATCTAAAACTGGTCTCACAGGAAACGCTCAAATCATAGTATGTAGAGACAGTCTTCTTGTACTAATGTCGGCATTATGCCTTTTGTATTTAATTCCAATGCAATTTACGTGATTTATGTTCAATTAGAAGGTCCAAGGGATACAGTAAACCTGAAGTAAAGCATCGGAATCTATAACTGGTCTCACAGGAAAGGATCAAAGCATAGATAGTAAAAAGAGTCAGTCTTCTTGATCTGAAGTCGGAATTGTGCCTTTTGTACTTAATTCCGATGCAATTTCTGTGTTTCATCGTCAATGTGAAGATCCAAGGGATACAATAAACCTCAAGTGAGGCATCGGAATCTAAAACTGGTCTCACTGGAACGGGTCCAAACATAGACAGTACGTAGAGTCTGTCTTCTTGTATTTAAGTCGGCATTGTGCTTTTTGTATTTAATCCAATGCATTATATGTGTTTCATCGTCAACGTGAAGGTCCAAGGGATACAGTATACCTGAAGTGAAGCATCGGAATCTAAATCTGGTCTCACTGGAAAGGCAAGAAACAGTGACAGTAGGAAGAGTGAGACTTCTTGCACTTACGTTGGCATAGTGCACTTTGAATTTACTTCCGATGCAATTTCTGTGTTTCATCGTCCCTGTGAAGGTCCCAGGGGTACAGTAAATCTGAAGTGAGGCATCGGTTTCTAAAGCTGGTCTCACAGGAAGGGCTCAAAACATAGATTGTATGAAGATTCAGTCTAATTGTACTTAAGTCGGCATTGTGCCTTTAGTATTTAATTCCAATGCAATTTATTTCATCGTCAAGGTGAAGAACCAAGGGATACAGTAAACCTGAAGTGAAGCATCGGAATCTAAAAGTGGTATCACAGGAATGGCTCAATACATAGACAGTAAAAAGAAACAGACTTCTTGTACTTAAGTCGGTATTGTGCTTTTTGTGTTTATATCCGATGCAATTTCTGTGTTTCATCGTCAATGTAAAGCTCCAAGGGATACAGTAAACATGAAGTGAAGCATCGGAATCAAAAGCTGGCCTCACAGGAAACACTCAAGTCATAGACAGTATGTGGAGTCACTCCTCTTGTACATAAGTTGGCATTGTGCCTTTTGTATTTAATTCCAATGCAATATATGTGTTTCACAGTCAATGGGATGGTCCAAGGTATGCAGTATACTTGAAGTGAACCATCGGAATCTAAAACTTTTCTCACAGGATAGGCTCAAAGCATAGACAGTGGGAAGAGTCAGTCTTCCTGTACTTAAGTCGGCATTGCGCCCTTTGAATTTAATTCCAATGCAATTTCTGTGTTTCATCGTCCATGTGAAAGTCCAAGGGATACAGTAAACCTGAAGTGAAGCAGCGGATTCTAATACTGGTCACACGGGAAGAACTCAAAACATAGAGAGTAAGAAGAGTCGGTGTTCTTGTACTTAAGTCGGCATTGTGCCTTTCGTATTTAATTCAGATGCAATTTCTGTGTTTCATCGTCAATGTGAAGGTCCAACGGATACAGTAATCCTGAAGTGAAGCCTCGGAATCTAAAAATGGTATCACAGGAAACGCTCAAATCATAGTATGTAGAGACAGTCTTCTTGTACTAAAGTCGGCATTATGCCTTTTGTATTAAATTCCGAAGTTATTTCTGTGTTTCATCGTCAATCTGAAGGTCCAAGGGATACAGTAATCCTGAAGTGAAGCATCGGAATCTAAAACTGGTCTCACAGAAAACGCTCAAATCATAGTATGTAGAGACAGTCTTCTTGTACTAAAGTCGGCATTATGCCTATTGTATTTAATTCCAACGCAATTTACGTGTTTTATCTTCAAATTGAGGGTCCAAGGGATACAGTAATCCTGACGTAAAGCAACGGAATCTATAACTGGTCTCACAAGAAAGGATCAAAATACAGACAGTAAAAAGAGTCCGACTTCCTGAACTGAAGTCGGAATTGTGCCTTCTGTACTTAAATCCGATGCAATTTATGTCTTTCGTCGTCAACGTGAAGGTCCAAGCGTTACAGTAAATCTGAACTGAAAATCGGATTCTAAAACTGGTCTGACAGGAAGGGCTCAAAACATAGACCGTTAGAAGGGTTGGTCTACTTGTACCTAAGTCGGCATTGTGGTTTTTGTATTTAATTCCGATGCAATGTCTGTGTCTCATCGTAAACGTGAAGGTCCAAGGGAAACAGTAAACCTGAAGTGAAGCATCGGAATTTAAATCTGGTGTCACAGGAAAGACTCAGAACATAGACAGTAAGAGCAGTCAGCCTTCCTGTACTTAAGTCGGCATTGTGCCTTTTGTATTTAATTCCGACCCAATTTCTCTGTCTCATCGTCAATGTGAAGGTCAAAGGGATACAGTAATCCTGATGTGAAGCATCGGAATCTAAAACTGGTCTCACAGGAAAGGCTCAAATCATAGACACTAAGAAGAGTCAGTCTGCTTGTACATACGTCGGCATTTTGCGTTTTGTATTTAATTCCAATGCAATTTCTGTGTTTCATCGTTAATGTGAAGGTCCAAGCGATACAGTAAACCTGAAGTGACGTATCAGGATATAAAACTTGTCTCACAGGGAAGACTCAAAACATAGACAGTAAGAAGTGTCAGTCGTCTTGTACTTAGGTCGGCATTGTGGGTTTTTTGTATTTACTTCCGATGCAATTTCTGTGTTTCATTGTCAGTGTGATGGTTTAAGGGATACAGTAAAGCTGAAGGGAAGCATCGGAATCTAAAAGAGATCTCACAGGAAAGGCTCAAAGCGAAGACAGTAACATAAGTCACTCTTCTTGTACTTAAGTCGGCATTGTGCCTTTTGTATTTAATTCCGATGCAATTTCTGTGTTTCATCGGCAATGTGAATGTCCAAGGGATACAGTAAACCTGAAGTGAAGCATCGGAATCTAAATCTGGTCTCACTGGAACGGCTCAAAGTATAGACAGTAAGAAGAGTCACTATTCTTGTACTTAAGTCGGTATTGTGCAATTTGTGTTTAATTCCCATGCCATTACTGTGTTTCATCGTCAATTCGAAGGCCCAAGGTTTACAGTAAACCTGTAATAATGCATCAAAATCTAAAACTGGTCTCAGAGGAAAGGTTCAATACATAGACAGTAAAAAGAGTTAATCTTCTTGTAGTTAGGTCTGCGTTTTGCTTTTTGTATTTAATTCCGATGCAATTTTTGTGTTTCATCGTTATTGTGAAGGTCCAAGCGATACAGTAAACCTAAAGTGAAGGATCAGAATCTAAAACTAGTCTCACAGGAAAGACTTAAATCATCGACAGTAAGAAGAGTCAGTCGTCTTGTACTTAGGTCGGCATTGTGCCTTTTGTATTTAATTCCAACGCAATATCTGTGTTCCTTTGTCAGTGTGAAGGTCCAATGGATACAGTGAACCTGAAGTGAAGCTCGGCATCTAAAAGAGTTCGCAAAGGATAGGCTCAAAGCATAGTCTGTAAGATGAGTCACTCTTCTTGTGTTTCATCGTTAATGTGAAGGTCCAAGCGATACAGTAAAACTGAAGTGAATCATCAGAATCTGAAACTTGTCTCACAGGAATGACTCAAAACATAGACAGTAAGAAGAGTCAGTCGTCTTGTACTTAAGTCGGCATTGTGCCTTTTGTGTTTAATTCCGATGCAATTTCTGTGTTTCATTGTCAGTGTGAAGGTCCAAGGGATACAGTGAACCTGAGGTGAAGCATCGGAATCTAAAAGAGGTCCCACAGGAAAGGCTCAAAGCAAAGACAGTAACATAAGTCACTCTTCTTGTACTTAAGTCGGCATTGTGCCTTTTGTATTTAATTCCGATGCAATTTCTGTGTTTCATCGGCAATGTGAAAGTCCAAATGATACAGTAAACCAGAAGTGAAGTGTTGGAATCTAAAACTGGTCTCACAGGAAAGGCTCAAAGTATAGATAGTAAGAAGAGTCAATCTCCTTGTACTTAATTCGGCATTGTGCATTTTGTATTTAATTCCGATGCAATTAGTGTGTTTCATCGTCAATGTGAAGGTCCAGGGGTTACAGTAAACCTAAAGTGAAGCATCGGAATCTAAATCTTGTCTCACACGAAGGGCTCAAAACATAGACAGCACGAAGGGTTATTCTTCTTCTACCTTTGTCGGCATTCTGCCTTTTGTATTATTTTGCGATGCACTTTCTGTGTTTTATCGTCATTGTGACGGTCCAAGGGGTACAAAAAACCTGAAGTGAAGCATCGGATTCTAAAACTGGTCTCACAGGAAAGGCCCAAGACATAAGTATTAAAGTATTCTCACAGGATCGGCGTAAAACATAGACAGTAAAAACAGTCAGTCTTCTTGTACTTAATTGGCGTTGTGCCTTTTTTATTTAATTCCGATGCAATTCCTGTGTTTCATCGTCCATGTGTAGGTACAAGGGATACAGTAAACCTGAAGTAGAGCATCGGAATCTAAAATTGTTCTCACAGGAGAGGCTCAGAACATAGACAGTAACAAGAGTTACAAATGATACAGGATACCTAAAGTGAAGCATCGGAATATAAAACTGGTCTCACAGGAAAGGCTCAAAACTTAGACAGTAAAAAGAGTCACTCTTCTTGTACTTAAGTCGGCATTGTGCCTTTTGTATTTAATTTCGATGCAATATCTGTGTATCATTGTCAATGTGATGTTCCAAGGGCTACAGTAAACCTGAAGTGAAGCACCGGATTCTGAAGCTGGTCTCACAGGTAAGGTTCAAGACATAGACAGTAAGAGGAGTCAGTCTGATTGTACTTCAGTCGGCATTGTGCCCTTTCAATTTAATTCCGATGCCATTTCTGTGTTTCATCGTCAATGTGAACGTCCAAGAGATACTTTAAACCTGAAGTGAAGCATCGGAATCCAAAACTCGTCCCAGAATAAAGCCTTAAATCATAGACCGTAAGAAGAGTTAATCTTCTGGTTCTTAAGTCTGCATTTTGCGTTTTGTATTTAATTCCAATGCAATTTCTGAATTTCATTGTCAGTGTGAAGGTCCAAGGGATACAGTGAACCTGAAGTGATGCATTGGAATCTAAAAGAGGTCCCACAGAAAGGCTCAAAGCAAAGACAGTAAGATAAGTCACTCTTCTTGTACTTAAGTCGGCATTGTGCCCCTTTGTATTTAATTCCGATGCAAAATTTGTATTTCATCGGCAAAGTGAAGGTCCAAATGATACAGTAAACCTGAAGTGAGGCGTTGGAATCTAAAACTGGTCTCACAGGAAAGGCTCAAAGTATAGATAGTAAGAAGAGTCACTCTTCTTGTACTTAATTCGGAATTGTGCATTTTGTATTTACTTCCGATGCCATTAGTGTGTTTCATCGTCCATGTGAAGGTCCAAGGGATACAGTAAACCTGAAGTGAAGCATTGGAATCCAAAACTGGTCTCACTGGAAAGGCCCAAAGTAAAAACAGTAATAAGAGTCACTCTTCTTGTACTTAAGTCGGCATTGTGCATTTTGTATGCAATTCCGATGCCATTACTGTGTTTCATCGTCAATGCGAAGGCCAAAGGTTTACAGTAAACCTATAATGATGCATCTCAATCTAAAACTGGTCTCAGAGGAAAGGTTCAATACATAGACAGTAAGAAGTGTTAATCTTCTTGTAGTTACGTCTGCGTTTTGCATTTTGTATTTAATTCCGATGAAATTTCTGTGTTTCATCGTTATTGTGAAGGTCCAAGCGATACAGTAAAACTGAAGTGAAGGATCAGACTCTAAAACTAGTCTCACAGGAAAGACTCAAACACTAGACAGTAAGAGAAGTCAGTCTTCTTGTACTTCAGTCGGCATTGTGCCAGTTTTTATTTAATTCCGATGTAATTTATGTGTGTCATCGTCAATGTGAAGGTCCAAGGAATACAGTAAACCTGAAGTGAGGCTTCGGAATCTGAAACTGGTCTCACAGGAAAGACTCAAATCATCGACGGTAAGAAGAGTCAGCCGTCTTGTACTTATGTCGGCATTGTGCCTTTTGTATTTAATTCCAATGCAATATCTGTGTTTCTTTGTCTGTGTGAAGGTCCAAGTGATACAGTAAATCTGAAGTGAAGCATCGGAATCTAAACTGGTCTCACTGGAAAGGCTCAATTCATTGACAGTAAGAAGGGTCACTGTTCTGGTACTCAAGTCAGCAATGTGCCTTTTGTATTAAATTCCGAAGCAATTTCTGTGTTTCATCGGCTATGTGAAGGTGCAAATGATACATCAAACCTGAAGTGAAGCGTTGGAATCTAAATTTGGTCTCACAGGAAAGGCTCAAAGTATAGATAGTATGGAGAGTCACTCTTCTTGAACTTAATTCGGCATTGTGCATTTTGTATTTAATTCCGATGCCATTAGAGTGTTTCATCGTCAATGTGAAGGTCCAAAGGATACAGTAAACCTGAAGTGAAGCATCGGAATCTAAAAGAGGTCTCACAGGAAAGGCTGATAGCATAGACAGCAGGATGAGTCACTCTTGTTGTACTTAGGTCGGCATTGTGCTTTTTGTATTTAATTCCGATGCAATTTCTTTGTCTTATCGTCAATGTGAAGGTCCAAGGGATACAGTACACCTAAGATGAAGCCTCGGAATCTAAAACTGGTCTCACAGGAAAGGCTCAAAGCATAGACAGTAAGGAGAGTCAGTTTTCTTGTACTTAAGTCGGCATTGCGCATTTTGTATTTGAATCCGATGAAATTTCTGTGTTTCATTGTCAATGCGAAGGTCAAAGTAATACAGTAAACCTGAAGTGAAGCATCTGAATCTAAAACTAGTCTCACACGGAAGACTCTAAACATAGACTGCAAGAAGAGTAGTTCTTCTTCTACTGAAGTCAGCACTGTGCCCTTTGTATGTAGTTCCGATGCAATTTCTGTGTTTCATCGTCATTGGCATGGCCCAAATGATACAGTTAACCTGACGTGAAGCATCGGAATATAAAACAGGTCTCACAGCAAAGGCTCAAACATACAGAGTGAGAAGAGTCTGTCTTCTTGTACATATTTCGGGATTGTGCCTATTGTATTTAATTCCGATGCAGTTTCTGTGCTTCATCGTCAATGTGAAGGTCCAAGGCATACAGTAATCCAGCAGTTGGGCATCTGAATCCTAAACTGGTGACACAGGAAAGGGTAATAACATAGACACTAAGATAAGTCAGTTTTTTTGCACGTAAGTCGGAATTGTGCCTTTTGTATTTAATTTCGATGCAATTTCTGTATTTCCTCGTCAATGTGAGGGTCCAAGGGATACAGTAAACCTGAAGTGAAGCATCGGAACTTAAAACTGGTCTCACAGGAAAGGCTCAAAACATTGGCAGTAAGAAGAGTCACCCTTCTTGTACTTAAGTCGTCATCGTGCTTTTTGTACTTTATTCCAATGCAATTTCTGTGTTTCATCGTCAATGTGAAGGTCCTAGGAATACATTAAACCTGAAGTGAAGCATCGGAATCTAAATATGGTCTCACAATGAAGTCTCACATCATAGGCAGTTAGAAGAGTCATTCCTCTTGCACTTAAGCCTGCATTGTGCCCTTTGTATTTTATTCCAATAATATTTCTGTGTTTCATCGTCAATGTGAAGCCCAAGGGATACAGTAATCATCCAGTTGTGCATCGGAATCTAAAATTGGTCACACAGGAAGGGGTGAAAACATAGACCGTAAGAAGGGTCTTTCTTCTTGTACTTAGGTCGGCAGTGTGCCTTTTGTATTTAATGTCAATGCAGCTTCTGTGCTTTATCGTCTATGTGAAGGTCCAAGGGATACAGTAAACCTGAAGGGAAACATCGGACTCAGAAACTGGACTCACAGGAAAGGCCCAAATCATAGTTAGTAAGAATAGTGTGTCGTCTTGTACTTAAGTCGGCATTGTGCCTTTTGTATTAATTCCGATGCAATTACTGTGTTTCATTGGCAGTGTGAAGGTCCAAGTGATACAGTAAACCTTATGTGAAGCATCGGATTCTAAAAGAGGTCTCACAGGAAAGGCTGAGAGCATAGACAGTAAGATGAGTCACTCTTCTTGTACTTAAGTCTGTATTGTGACTTTTATATTTTATTCCGATGCAATTTCTGTGTTTCGTCGTCAATGTGAAGGTCAAAGAGGTACAGTAAACCTGAAGTGAAGCTTCAGACTCTAAAGCTGGTCTCACAGTAAAGGCTCAAATCATAGATAGTAAGAAGAGTCAGTCGACTTGTATCTAAGTCGGCATTGTGCCTTTTGTATTTAATTCCGATGCAAAATTTGTATTTCATCGGCAAAGTGAAGGTCCAAATGATACAGTAAACCTGAAGTGAGGCGTTGGAATCTAAAACTGGTCTCACAGGAAAGGCTCAAAGTATAGATAGTAAGATGAGTCACTCGTCCTGTACTTAAGGAGGCATTGTGCCTTTTGTATTTAATTCCGATGCAATTTCTGTGTTTTATCGTACAAGTGGGGGTCCAAGGGATAAAGTTATCCTGAAGTGAAACATCGGAATCTAAAACTGGTCTAAGAGGAAAGGCTCAAAACATAGGCAGTAAGAAGAGTCACTATTCTTGTACGTAGATCGGCATTGTGCCTTTTGCATTTAATGTCGATGCAATTTCTTTGTTTCACCGTCAACGTGAAGGTCCAAGGGATACAGTAAGCATGAAGAGAAGCATCGGAATCTAAAACTGGCCTCACAATAAAGGCTCAAAACATAGACAATAGGAATAATCAGTCTTCTTGTACTTAAGTCGGCATTGTGAATTTTGTATTTAATTCCGATGCAATTTCTATGTTTCATCGTCTTTAAGAAGGTCAAAGGGATAAAGTAAACCTGAAGTGAGGCATCGGAATCTAAAACTGGTCTCACAGGAAAGGCTCACATCTTACGCAGTTAGAGGCATCACTCTTCTTGTACGTAAGTCTGCAATGTGCCTTTTGTATTTAATTCCGATGCAATTTCAGTGCTTCATCGTCAATGTGAACGTCCAAGGGAAACAGTATACTTCGAGTTCTGCATCGGAATCTAAAATTGGTCTCACAGGAAAGCCTCAAAACCTAGACAGTATGAAGAGTCAATCTTCTTGTTCTTAAGGACCCATTGTGCTTCTTGTATTTAATTCCAATGCAATTACTGTGTTTCATCGTCAATGTGAAGGTCCAAGGAATACAGTAACCCTGATGTGAAGCATCGGACTCTAAAACTGGTCTGACAGGAAAGGTTCAAACATAGACACTAAGAAGAGTCTGACTTCCTTTATGTAAGTGGGCATTGTGCCTTTTGTATTTAAATTTGATGCGATCTCTGTATTTTGGCGTCAAAGTGAAGGTATAAGGGATACAGTAAACCGGAAGTAAAGCATCGGAATCGAAAACCGGTCTCACAGGAAAGGCTCAACACATAGACAGTAGGAACAGTCAGTCATCTTATACTTAAGACGTCATTGTGCCTATGTTATTTAATTCCGATGCAATTACTGTGTTTCTTCGTCAATGTGAATGGCCAAGGGATACAGTACACCTGAGGTGAAGCATCGGAATCTAAAACTGGTCTCCCAATAAAGGCTCAAAACATAGACAATAGGATGAGTCAGTCTTCTTGTACTTAAGTCGGCATTGTGCCTTTTGTAATTAATTCCGATGCAATTTCTGTGTTTCTTCGAAAATGTGAAGGTCCAAGGGATACATCAAACCTGAAGTGAAGCATCGGAATCTAAAACTGGTCTCACATAAAAGGCTCAAATCATATGCTGTTAGAAGAGTCACTCTTCTTGTAGTTAAGTCTGCATTGTGCCTTTAGTATTTCATTGCGATGCAATTTCTGTGTTTCATCGTTAGGGTGACGGTGCAAGTGATACAGTACACCTTAAGTGAAGCATCGGAATCCAAAAGTGGCCTCACAGGAAAGGCTCTAGCATAGACAGTAAGGGGAGACACTCTTCTTGTATTTGAGTCGGTATTGTGCCTTTTGTATTTAATGTCGATGCAATTTCAGTAATTCATCTTCCTTGTGAAGGTCCAAGGGATACAGTAAACCTGAAGTGAACCATCGGAATCTAGAACTGGTCTCACAATAAAGGCTCAAAACATAGACAGTTGGAAGAGTCTTGTTTCGTGTACTTAAGTCGAAATTGTGAATTTTGTATTTAATTCCGAAGCTATTTCTGTGTTTCATAGTCAACGTGAAGGTCCAAGGGATACAGTAAACCTGACATGAAGCATCATAATCTAAAACAGGTGTCACAGGAAAGGCTCGAACATGTGGAGTAAGAAGAGTCTTTTTCATGTACTTAAGTCGGCATTGTGCCTTTTGTATTTTATTCCAATGCAATTTCTGTGTTTCATCTGCAATGTAAGATCCAAGGGATACATTTCACCTCAAGTGAAGCATCGGAATCTAAAAGTGGTCTCACAGGAACAGCTCAAAACATGGACCGTAAGAAGAGTCACTCATCTTGTACTTAAGTCGGGATTGTAACTTTTGTATTTAATTTCGATGCAATTTCTGTGCTTTATCGTCTATGTGAAGGTCCAAGGGGTACAGTAAACCTGAAGTGAACCTTCGGAATCTAAATCTGGTGACACAGGTAAGGCCCATTCTTTGACAGTAAGACAAGTCAGTCTTCTAGTTCTTAAGTCGGCATTCTGCGTTTTGTATTTAATTCCGATGTAATTTCTGTGTTTCATCGTCAATGTGAAAGTCCAAGGGATACAGTAAACCGGATGTGAAGCGTCGGAATCTAAAACTGGTCTCACAGGAAAGGCTTAAAACATAGACAGTTGGAAGAGTCACTCTTCTAGTACTTATGTCGGCATTGTGCCTATGGTAATTAATTCCGATGCAAATTCTGTGTTTCATCGTCAATGTGAATGGCCAAGGGATACTGTACACCTGAGGTGAAGGATCGTAATCTAAATCTGGTCTCACAACAAAATTCTCAAAACATTGACAGTATGAAGATTCACTCGTCTTGTACTGAAGTCAGCATAGTGCCATTTGTATTTAATTCCGATGTAATTTCTGTGTTTCATCGTCAATGTGAAGGTACAACTGATACATAAAACCAGAAGGGAAGCATGAGACTCTAAAACTGGTCTCACAGGAATAGCTCTAATCATAGATAGTTACAAAAGTCAGTCATCTTGTACTAAAGTTGGCATTGTGCCTTTTGTATTTAATTCCGATGCAATTTATGTGTTTCATCGTCAGTGTGAAGGTGCAAGGGATACAGTAAACCTGATGTGAAGCATCGGAATCTAAAAGTGGTCTCACTGGAAATACTCAAGCATAGACAGTAAGTTGAGTCACTCTTCTTGTACTTAAGTCGGCATTGTGCCATTTGTATTTAATTCCTAGGCTATTTCTGCGTTCTATTGTCAATGTGAGGGTCCAAGGATTACGGGAAACCTGAATTGAAGCATCGGAATCTAAAAGTGGTATCAAAGGAAGGGCTCAAAACATAGACAGTATAAAGAGGCAGTCTTCTTGAACTTAAGTAGGCATTGTGCCTATTGTATTTTAATCCGATGCAATTTCTGTCTTTCATCGTCATTGTGAAGCTTCAAGGGATATGGTAAACCAGCATTGGAATCTAAAACTGGTCTCACAGCATAAGCTCAAATTTAGATACCAAGACGGGTCAGTCTTCTAGTACTTAAGTCGGCATTGTGCATTTAGTATTTAGTTCCGATGCACCTTCTGTGTTTCATCGTCAATGTGAAGGTCTGAAGGTTACAGTAAACATGAAATGAAGTATCGGAATCTAAAACTCGTCTCACAGGAAAGGCTCAAAACATAAACAGTAAAGAGAGTCAGTCTTCTTGTACTTAATTCGCCCTTATGGTTTTGTATATCATTCCGATGCAATTACTGTATTTCATCGTCAATTTGAAGGTCCAAGGGATATAGTAAACCGGAATTGAAGCATTGGAATCTAAAACTGGTCTCACAGGAAAGGCTTAAGACATAGTCAGTAAGATGGGTCAGTCGTCTTGTACTTATGTCGGCATTTTGCCTTTTGTATGTTATTCCGATACAATTTCTGTGTTTCATCGTCAATGTGTAGGTTCTAGGGATACAGTAAACCTGAAGTGAAGCATCGGCATCTCAATCTGGTCACACAGGAAAGGTGCAAAACATAGGCAGTGAGAAGAGTCAGACTGCTTGTACTAAAGTCGGCATTGTTCATTTGTATTTAATTCCGATGCAATCTCTATGTTTCATCGTCGATGTGATGGTCCAAGGGATACAGTAAACCTGAAATGAAGCATCGGAGTCTAAATCTGGGCTCACAGGAAAGGCTCAACACATAGACAGTATGAAGACCCAGTCTTCTTGTACTTAAGTCGGCATTTTGCCTTTTGTATTTCATTCCGATGCAATTTCTGTGATTCATCGTCCAAGGGATACAGTAAACCTGAATTGAGGCATCGGCATCTAAAACTGATCTCACAGGAAAGGCTCAACACATAGACAGTATGAGGACTCAGTCCTCTTGTACTTAAGTCGGCATTGCGCCTTTTGTATTTAATTCCGATGCAATTTCTGTGATTCATCGTCAATTTGAAGTTCCGAGGGTACAGTAAACATGAAGTTAACCATCGGAATCGAAAACTGGTCTCATTGGAAAGGCTCAAACCATAGACAGTTAGAAGAGTCAGCCCTCTTGAACTTAAGTCGGCATTGTTCATTTTGTATTAAATCCGAAGCAATTTCTGTGTTTCATCGTCAACGTGATGTTCCAAGGGATACAATAAATCTGAAGTGACGCTTCGGAATCTGAAATTGGTCCTACAGGATTGGCTCAAAACATTGACACTAAGAAGGGTCGGTCTTCTTGTACTTAAGTCGGCATTGTGCCTGTTGAATTTAATTCCGATGCAATTTCTGTGTTTCATCGTCTATGTGAAGTTCCAAGGGATACAGTAAACCTGAAGTGATGCATCGGCATCTCAATCTGCACACACAGGAAAGGTGCAAAGCATAGGCAGTGAGAAGAGTCAGTCTACTTGTACTTTAGTCGACATTGTTCCTTTTGCATTTAATTCCGATGCAATTTCTGTGTTTCATCGTCAGTGTGAAGGTCCAAGGATATAGCAAACCTGAAGTGAAGCATCGGAATCTAAAACTGTCTCACAGCATAAGCACAAATAAGAAAGAAGAGTCAGTCATCTTGTACTTAAGTGGGCATTGTGCATTTTGTATTTAATTCCGATGCATCTTCTGTGTTTCATAGTCAACGTGAAGATCTGAGGGTTACAGTAAACCTGAAGTGAAGTATCGGAATCTAAAACTGGTTTCACAGGAAAGACTCAAAACATAGAGAGTAAAGAGTGTCTGTCTTCTTGTACTCAATTTGCCCTAGTGCTTTTGTATTTAATCCCGACGCAATTTCTGTGTATCATCGTTAATTTGGAGGTCCACGGGATACAGTAAACCTGAATTCAAGCATCGGAATGTAAATCTGGTCTCAGAGGAAAGGATCAAACCATAGACAGCATGAAGGGTTAGTCTGTTTGTACTGAGGTCGGCATTTTGCCTTTTGTATTTAATTCCGACGCAATTTCCATGTTTCATCGTCATTGTGCAGTCCAAAGGTATACAGTAAACCTGAAGTCTAGCATCGGAATCTAAAACTGGTCACACAGCAAAGGCTCAAACCATAGACAGTAAGAAGAGTCAGCCTTCTTGTACTTATGTCGACATTGTGCCTTTTGTATTTAAATCCGATGCAATTTCTGTGTTTCATCGTCAATGCGAAGGTCCAAGGAATACAGCAAACCTGAAGTGAAGCATCGGAATCTAAAACTGATCTCACAGGAAAGGATCGAAACATAGACACTCGGTTGAGTCGGTCTATTTGTACTTACATCGGCACTGTGCATTTTGTATTTAATTGCGATTTAATTTCTGTGTTTCATCGTCAATGTGAACGTCCAAGAGCTACAGTAAATATGAGTGAAGCTTCGCAATATGAAATTGGTCTCACAGGAAAGGCACTAAAACGTAGACAGTAAGAAGAGTCACTCTTATTGTTCAAAGGATGGCATGGTGCCTTTTGTATTTTAATCCGATGCAATTTCTGTGTTACATCGTCAATGTGAAGGTCCAAGGGATACAGTAAACCTGAAGTGAAGCATCGTAATCTAAAACTGGTCTCACAGGAAAGTCTCAACACATAGACAGTTAGAGAGTCAGTCTTATTGTACTTAACTCGGCCTTGTGTGTTTGGTATGTAATGAAGATGCAATTTAGGTGTTTCATCCTCAATGTGAAGGACCAAGGGATACAGTAAACCTGAATTGAAGCATCGGAATCTAAAACAGGTCTCACAGGAAAGGCTCAACACATAGACTGTATGAAGACTCAGTCTTCTTGTACTTATGTTGGCATTTTGCATTTGCATTTAATTCCGATGCAATATCTGTGTTTAAACGTCAATGTGATGGTCCAAGGGATACAGGAAACCTGAAGTTGAGCGTCGGAATCTAATACTGCTCTTACAGGAAAGGCTCAAATCATAGACAGTAAGAGGAGTCAGACTTCTTGTACCTATGTCGGCATTTTGCCTTTTCTTTTTATATCCGATGCAATTTCTGTTATTCATCGTCACTGTGTAGGTCCAAGAAATGCAGCAAAGCTGAAGTGAATCATAGGAATCCAAAACTGGTCTCACAGGAAAGGCCCAAAACGTAGACACTAAGAAGAGTCAGTTGCCTTTTACGTACGTCGGCATTGAGCCTTTTGTATTTAATTCCGATGCAATTTCGGTGTTTCATCGTCCAAGGGATACAGTAAAGCTGAATTGAAGCATCATCATCTGAAACTGGTCTCACAGGAAAGGCTCAACACATAGACAGTATGAAGACTCAGTCCTCTTGTATTTAAGTCGGCATTGCGCCTTTTGTATTTAATTCCGATGTAATTTCTGTGTTTCATCGTCAATGTGAAGGTTCAAGGAATACAGTAAACCTGAAGTCAAGCATCGGAATCTGAAACTGGACTTACAGGAATGGCTCAAAACATAGACACTAAGAAGAGTCGGTCTTCTTGTACTTAAGTAGGCATTGTGCCTTTTGTATTTAATTCCGATGCAATTTCTGTGTTTCATCGTCAATGTGAAGTTCCAAGGGATACAGTAAATCTGAATGAAGCATCGGAATCTAAAACAGGTCTCACAGGAAAGGCTCAAAACTTTGACTGTAAGAAGAGTCAGCCTTGTTGTACTTAAGTCGGCATTGTGGCTTTTGTATTAATTTCCGATGACATTTCTGTGTTTCATCGTCAGTGTGAAGGTCCAAGGGTACAGTAAACCTGAAGTAAAGCATCAGAATCTAAAACTGGTCTCACTGGAACGGCTCAAAACATAGACACTAAGAAGAATCAGTCTTCTTGTACTTACGTCGGCAATGTGCCTTTTGTATTTCATTACGATCCAATTTGTTTGTTTCATCTTCAATGTGAAGGTCGAAGGGATACAGTAAGCCTGAGGACTATAATCGGAATCTAAAACTGGTCTCACAGGAAAGCCACCGAGCTTAGACACAAAGATGAGTCAGTCTTCTTGTACTTACGTCGGCATTTTGCCTTTTGTATTTAATTCCGATAGAATTTCTGTGTTTCATCGTCAATGTGAAGGTCCACGGGATACAGTAAACCTGAATTGAAGCATCGGAAGCTAAAACTGGTCTTACAGGATAGGCTCAAAACATTGACTGTAAGAAGAGTCAGTCTTGTTGTACTTAAGTCGGCATTGTGCCTTTTGTATTGAATTCCGATGAAATTTCAGTGTTTCTTCGTCAATGTAAGGGTCCAAGGGGTACAGTTCACCTGCAGTGACGCATCGGAATCTAAAACTGGTCTTACAAGAAAGGCTCAAAACATAGACACTAAGAAGAGTCAGTCTTCTAGTACTTAAGTTGGCATAGTGCCTTTTGTATATAATTCGGATGAAATTTCTGTGTTTCATTTTCAATGTGAATTTCCAAGGGGTACAGTAAACCGGAAGTGAGGCAGTGGAATTTAAAACTGGACTCGCAGTAAAGGCTCAAATCATTGACAGTAACAGGACTCAGTCATCTTGTACTTAAGTCGGCATTGTGACCTTCGCATTTAATTCCGGTGCAATTACAGTGTTTCATCGTCAGTGTGAGGGTCCAAGGATATAGTCTACCTGAGGTGAAGCATCGGAATGTAAAACTGGTCTCATTGGAAAGGCTCAAAACACAGACACTAAGAAGTGTCAGTCTTCTTTTACTTACATTGGCATTGTGCCTTTTGTATTTAAATCCGATGCAATTTCTAGTATTCATCGTCTATGTGAAGGTCCAAGGAAAACAGCATAGCTGAAGTGAAACATAGTAATCTGAAACTGGTCTCACAGGAAAGGCACAAAACGTCGACACCAAGATGAGCCAGTTTCCTTTTACTTACGTCGGCATTGATCCTTTTGTATTTAGCTCCGATGCAATTCCTGTAATTCATCGTCCAATGGATACAGTAAAACAGAATTGAAGCATCATCATCTAAAACTGGTCTCACAGGAAAGGCTCAACACATAAACTGTATGAAGACTCAGTCCTCTTGTACTTAAGTCGGCATTGCGCCTTTTGTATTTAATTCCGATGCAATTTCTGTGTTTCATCGTCAATGTGAAGTTCCAAGGGATACAGTAAACCTGAAGTGAAGCATCGGAATCTAAAACTGGTTTCACTGGAAAGGCCCAAAACATTGACTGTAAGAAGAGTCAGTCTTGTTGTACTTTAGTCAGCATTGTGCCTTTGTATATAATTCCGATGCAATTTATGTGTTTCATCGTCAGTGTAAAGGCCCAAGGGTATAGTAAACCTGAAATGAAGCATCAGAATCTAAAACTGGTCTCACAGGAAAGTTTCAAAACATAGACACTAAGAGGAGTCAGTCTTCTTGTACTTACGTCGGCATGGTGCCTTTTGTATTTAATTCCAATGCAATTTCAATGTTTCATCGACAATGTGAAGGTCGAAGGGCCACTGTAAATCTGAAGTGAAGCATCGCAATCTGAAACTGGTCTCACAGGAAGGGCTCAAAACGTAGACAGTAAGACGAGTCAGTCTATTTGCACTTAAGTCGGCATTGCGCCTTTTGTATTTGATTCCCATGCAATTTCTGTGTTTCACCGTCATTGTGATGTTCCAGGATATACAGTCAACCTGAAGTCTATAATCAGAATCAAAAAATTGGTCTCACAGGAAAGGCTCAAACCATTGACAGTAAGAAGTGACAGCCTTCATGAACTTAAGCCGACATTGCGCATTTTGTATTTAAATCCGATGTAATTTCTGTGTTTCATCGTCAATGTGAAGGTCCAAGAAATACAGCATACCTGAAGTGAAGCTTCGGAATCTAAAACTGGTCTCCCAGGAAAGGCTCAAAACGTAGTCACTAAGAAGAGTTTCCGTGTACTTAAGTCGGCAATATGCCTTTTGTATTTAATTCCGATGCAATTTCTGTGTTTCAACGTCCAAGGGATACAGTAAACCTGAATTGAAGCATCGGCAATTAATACTGGTCTCACAGTAAAGGCTCAGCACATAGACAGTATGAAGACTCAGTCCTCTTGTACTTAAGGCGGCATTGCGCCACTTGTATTCATCGTCAATGTTAAGTTTCAAGGGATACAGTAAACCTGAAGTGAAGCATCAGAATCTAAAAATGGTCACACAGGAAAGGCACAAAACATAGACAGTAGGAAGTATCAGTCTTCCTGTACTTAAGTTGGCATTTTGCTTTTGAATATAATTCCGATGCAATGTTTGTGTTTCATCGTCAATATGAAGGTCTTACGGATATGGTAAACCTGAAGTGAAGCATCGGAATCTAAAACTGGTCTCACACCATATAATCAATATATAGACACTAAGAAGAGTCAGTCTCCTTGTACTTAAGTCAGTACTGTGCCTTCTGTATTTAATTCCGATGCAATTTCAGTGTTTCATCGTCAATGTGAAGGTTAAAGGGATACAGTAAACCCTGAGTGAAACATCGGAATCGGAATCTGGTCTCACAGCATAAGTTAATGACATAGACACTAAGTAGTGTCAATCTTCTTGTACTTAAGTTGGCATTGTGCCTTTTTTATTTAATTCCGATCCAATTTCTGTGTTTCATCTTCAATGTGAAGGTCCACGGGATTTAGTAAACCTGAAGTGAAGCATCGGAATCTAAAACTGGTCTCACAGGAAAGGCTCAAAACATAGACAGTAACAAGATTCTGTCTTCTTGTACTTAAGTCGGCATTGCGTCATTTGTGTTTCATACCGATTCAATTTCTGTGTTTTATGGTCAATGCGAGGATCCAAGGAATATAGTAAACCTGAAATGAAGCATCGGAATCTAAATCTCGTCTCACAGCATCAGCTCAAAACATTGCCATTAAGAAGAGTCAGTCTTCTTGAACATTAGACGGCATTGTGCCTTTTGTATTTAATTGCGAAGCAATTTCTGTGTTACGTCGTCCAAGGGATACAGTAAACCTGAATTCAAGCATCAGCAGCTGAAACTATTCTCACATTAAAAGTTCAACTCATAGACGGTGAGAAGAGTTAGCCTTCTTGAGCTTAAGACGGCATTGTGCCTTTTGTACTTAATTCCGATGCAATTTCTGTGTTCCATCGTCAATGTGAAGGTCTGAGGGATACGGTAAAGCTGAAGAGAGGCATCGGAATCCAAAACTGCTCTCACAGCATAAGCTCAAAGCATAGACAATAAGAAGTGTCAGTCTTCTTGTACATAAGTTGACATTGTGCCTTTTGTATTTAATTCCGATGCAATTTCTGTGTTTCATCATCCAAGGGATACAGTAAACCTGAATTGAAGCATCGGAATCTAAAACTGGTCCCACAGGAAAGGCTCAACACATAGACAATATGAGGACTCAGTCCTCTTGTACTTAAGTCGGCATTTTGCTTTATGTACTTCATTCCGATGCAATTTCAGTGTTTCATCGTCAATGTGAAGGTTCAAGGGATACAGTAAAACTGAAGTGAGGCAACGGAATCTAAAACTGGTGTCACAGCGTAAGCTCAAGGTATAGACACTAAGAAGAGTCAGTATCCTTGTACTTAAGTCGGTATTGTGCCTTTTGTATTTAATTCCGATGCACCTTCTGTGTTTCATCGATAATGCGAATGTCTGAGGGATACAGTAAACCTGTAGTGTAGAATCGGAATCGAGAGCTGGTCTCACTGGAAAGGCTCATTACTTAGACAGTAAGTGGAGTCAGACTTCTTGTACTTAAGTCGGCCTTGTGCCTTTTGTATTTAATTCCGATGCAATTTCAGTGTTTCATCTGCCAAGGGATACCGTAAACCTGAATTGAGGCATCGGAATCAAAAAATGGTCTCCCACTAAAGGTCAACACATAGACAGAATGAAGACTCAGTCTTCGTGTAGTTAAGTCGGCATTTTGCCTTTTGAATTTAATTCCGATTCAATTTCTGTGATTCATCGTCAATGTGAAGGGTCAAGGGAAATAGTAAACCTTAAGTGAAGTATCGGAAACTAAAACTGGTCACACAGGAAAGGCGCAAAACATAGACACTAAGAAGAGTCAGTCTTCTCGTACTTAAGTCGGCATTGTGCCATTTGTATTTAATTCCGATGCCCTTCTGTGTTTCATCGTCAATGTGAAGGTCTGAGGGATACAGTAAACCTTAAGTGATTCATCGGAATCTAAAACTGGTCTCACAGGAAAGGCTCAAATTATAGACAGTAAAGAGAGTCAGTCTTCTTGTACTTAAGTCGGTACTGTGGCTTTTGAATTTAATTCCGATGCAATTTCTTTGTTTCATCGTCAATTTGGAGGTCCAAGGGATACATTTAACCTGTAGTGAAGCATCGGAATCTAAAACTGGTCTCACAGGAAAGGCTCAACACATAGACAGGAACAAGTGTCAGTGTTCTTGTACTTAAGACGGCTTTGCGCCTTTTGTATTTAATTCCGATGCAATTTCTGTGTTTCATCGTCAACGTGAAGGTCCAAGAGATACAGTAAACCTGAGGTCAATGATCGGAATCTAAAAGTGGTCTCACAGGAAAGGCTCAAATTATAGACTGTAAAATGAGTCAGTCTTCTTGTACTTAATTCAGCCTTGTGCTTTTGTGTTTAATTTCGATGCAATATCTTTGTTTCATCGTCAATTTGGAGGTCCAAGGGATACAGTAAACCTGAAGTGAAGCATCTGAATCTAAAACTGGTCTCACAGCATAACTTAAAATCATAGACACTGAGAAGAGTCAGTCTCCTTGTACTTAAGTCGGTACTGTGGCTTTTGAATTTAATTCCGATGCAATTTCTGTATTTCATCGTCAATCTGACGTTCTTAGGGATACAGTAAATCTAATGTGATGCATCAGATTCTAAAACTGTACTCACAGGAAAGGCTCAAAACATTGACTGAAAGAAGAGTCAGTCTTGTTGTACTTAAATCGGCATTGGGCATTTTGTATTTTATACCGATGAACCTCTTGTGTATCATCGTCAATGCTAAGGTCCAGGGGGTACAGTAAACCTGCAGTGACGCATCGGAAACAATAACTGGTCTTACAGGAAAGGCTCAAAACATAGACACTAATAAGAGTCAGTCTTCTTGTACTTATGTCGGCATTGCGGCTTTTGTATTTAATTCCTTTGCCATTTCTTTGTTTCATCGGCAATGTGAAGTTCCAAGGGGTACAGTAAACCTTAAGTGAAGCATCGGAATCTAATACTGGAGTCACAGGAAAGTCTCAAATCATAGAGAGTAAGAAAGCTCAGTCTTCTTGTACTTAAGTCGGCATTGGGATTTTTGCATATAATTCCTATGCAATTTCTGAGTTTCATCGTCAATTTGAAGGTCCATGTGTTATAGTAAACCTCAAGTGATGCATCGGAATCTAAAACTGGTCTCACAGCATAAGCTCAATACATAGACACTAATAAGAGTCAGGCTTCTTGTACTTAAGTCGGCATTGTTCGTTTTTTGTTTCATTCCGATGCAAATTCTGTGTTTCATCGTCAATGTGAAGTTCCAAGGGATATAGTAAACCTGAAGTGAAGCATCGGAATCTAAAACTGGTCTCACAGTAATGGCTTAAAACAATGACAGTAAGAAGACTCAGTCTTCTTGTACTTAAGTCTGCATTGTTACTTTTGTATTTAATTTAATTGCAATTTCTGTGTTCCACCGTCAATGTGAAGGTCTACGGGAAATAGTAAACCTGAAGTGAAGCATCGGAATTTAAACTGGTCTCACAGCATAAGCTCAAAACATAGATACTAAGAAGAGACAGTCTTCTTGTACTTAAGTTGGCGTTGTGCCTTTTGTATTTGATTCCGATGCAATTTCTGTGTTTCATCGTCCAAGGGATACAGTAAACCTGAATTGATCCATCGGAATCTAAATCTGGTCCCATAAGAAAGGCTCAACACATAGACGATATGAAGACTCAGTCTCCTTGTACTTAATTCTGCATTTTGCATTTTGTAATTCATTCCGATGCAATTTCTGTGTTTCATCGTCAATGTTAAGTTTCAAGGGATACAGTAAAACTGAAGTGAAACATCAGAATCTAAAAATGGTCACACAGGAAAGGCACAAAACATAGACAGTAGGAAGTATCAGTCTTCCTGTACTTAAGTTGGCATTTTGCTTTTGAATATAATTCCGATGCAATGTTTGTGTTTCATCGACAATGTGAAGGTCTTACGGATATGGTAAACCTGAAGTGAAGCATCGGAATCTAAAACTGGTCTCACACTATATAATCAATATATAGACACTAAGAATAGTCAGTCTCCTTGTATTTAAGTCAGTACTGTGCCTTCTGTATTTAATTCCGATGCAATTTCAGTGTTTCATCGTCAATGTGAAGGTTAAAGGGATACAGTAAACCCTGAGTGAAACATCGGAATCGGAATCTGGTCTCACAGCATAAGTTAATGACATAGACACTAAGTAGTGTCAATCTTCCTGTACTTAAGTTGGCATTGTGCCTTTTTTATTTAATTCCGATCCAATTTCTGTGTTTCATCTTCAATGTGAAGGTCCACGGGATTTAGTAAACCTGAAGTGAAGCATCGGAATCTAAAACTGGTCTCACAGGAAAGGCTCAAATCATAGACAGTAACAAGATTCTGTCTTCTTGTACTTAAGTCGGCATTGCGTCATTTGTATTTCATACCGATTCAATTTCTGTGTTTTATCGTCAATGCGAGGATCCAAGGAATATAGTAAACCTGAAGTGAAGCATCGGAATCTAAATCTCGTCTCACAGCATCAGCTCAAAACATTGCCATTAAGAAGAGTCAGTCTTCTTGAACATTAGACGGCATTGTGCCTTTTGTATTTAATTGCGAAGCAATTTCTGTGTTACGTCGTCCAAGGGATACAGTAAATCTGAATTCAAGCATCAGCAGCTGAAACTATTCTCACATTAAAAGTTCAACTCATAGACGGTGAGAAGAGTTAGCCTTCTTGAGCTTAAGACGGCATTGTGCCTTTTGTACTTAATTCCGATGCTATTTCTGTGTTCCATCGTCAATGTGAAGGTCTGAGGGATACGGTAAAGCGGAAGTGAGGCATCGGAATCCAAAACTGCTCTCACAGCATAAGCTCAAAACATAGACAATAAGAAGTGTCAGTCTTCTTGTACATAAGTTGACATTGTGCCTTTTGTATTTAATTCCGATGCAATTTCTGTGTTTCATCATCCAAGGGATACAGTAAACCTGAATTGAAGCATCGGAATCTAAAACTGGTCCCACAGGAAGGGCTCAACACATAGACAATATGAGGACTCAGTCCTCTTGTACTTAAGTCGGCATTTTGCTTTATGTACTTCATTCCGATGCAATTTCAGTGTTTCATCGTCAATGTGAAGGTTCAAGGGATACAGTAAACCTGAAGTGAGGCAACGGAATCTAAAACTGGTGTCACAGCATAAGCTCAAGGTATAGACACTAAGAAGAGTCAGTATCCTTGTACTTAAGTCGGTATTGTGCCTTTTGTATTTAATTCCGATGCACCTTCTGTGTTTCATCGATAATGCGAATGTCTGAGGGATACAGTAAACCTGTAGTGTAGAATCGGAATCGAGAGCTGGTCTCACTGGAAAGGCTCAATACTTAGACAGTAAGGGGAGTCAGACTTCTTGTACTTAAGTCGGCCTTGTGCCTTTTGTATTTAATTCCGATGCAATTTCAGTGTTTCATCTTCCAAGGGATACCGTAAACCTGAATTGAGGCATCGGAATCAAAAAATGGTCTCCCACTAAAGGTCAACACATAGACAGTATGAAGACTCAGTCTTCGTGTAGTTAAGTCGGCATTTTGCCTTTTGAATTTAATTCCGATTCAATTTCTGTGATTCATCGTCAATGTGAAGGGTCAAGGGAAATAGTAAACCTTAAGTGAAGTATCGGAAACTAAAACTGGTCACACAGGAAAGGCGCAAAACATAGACGCTAAGAAGAGTCAGTCTTCTTGTACTCAAGTCGGCATTGTGCTTTTTGTATTTAATTCCGATGCAATTTCTGTATTTCATCGTCAATGTGAAGTTCCAAGGGATACAGTAAACACGAAGTGAAACATCGGAATCTAAAAGAGGTCTCACTGGAAAGGCTCCAAACATAGATAGTAACAAGATTCTGTCTTCTTGTACTTAAGTCGGCATTGTGACTTTTGTATTTAATTCCGATGCAATTTCTGTGTTTCAACGTCAATGTGGAAGTCTGACTGATACAGTAAACTTGAAGTGAAGAATCAAAATCTAAAATTGGTCTCACAGGAAAGGCTCAAAGCATTGACATTAAGAAGAGACAGTCATCTTGTACATAAGTCAGCCATGTACGTTTTGTATTTAATTCCGATGCAATTTCTGTGTTTCATCGTCAATGTGGAGGTCGAAGGGATATAGTAAACCTGAAGTGAAGGATCGGAACCTAAAACTGGTCTCACAGGAAAGGCTGAAAATATAGACATTAAGGAGAGTCAGTCTTCTGGTACTTATGTCGGCATTGTGCCTTTTGTATTTAATTCCGATGCAATCACTGTGTTTTATCGTCCAAGGGATACAGTAAACCTGAAGTGAAGCATCGGAATCTAAAACTGGTCTCACACTATAAGCTCAAGACATAGACACTAAGAAGAGTCTGTCTTCTTGTACTTAAGTTACTATTGTGCCTTTTGTATTTAATTCCGATGCACCTACTGTGTTTCATCGTATATGCGAATGTCTGAGGGATACAGTAAACCTCAAGTGAAGAATCGGAACCTAAAACTCGTCTCACAGCATCAGCTCAAAACATTGACACTAGGAAGAGTCAGTTTTCTTGAACATTAGACGGCATTGTGCTTTTGTATTGAATTGCGAAGCAATTTCTGTGTTACATCGTCCAAGGGATACAGTAAACCAGAATTGAAGCATCAGCATCTGTAACTAGTCTCACATTAAAGTTTCAACTCATAGACGGTAAGAAGAGTCAGCCTTCTTGAGCTTAAGACGGCATTGTGCCTTTTGTACTTAATTCCGATGCAATTTCTGTGTTCCATTCTCAATGTGAAGGTCTAAGGGATACGGAAAACCTGAAGTGAGGCATCGGATCTAAAACTGCTCTCACAGCATAAGCTCAAAACATAGACAATAAGAAGTGTCAGTCTTCTTGTACATAAGTTTGCATTGTGCCTTTTGTATTTAATTCCGATGCAATTTCTGTGTTTCATCATCCAAGGGATACAGTAAACCTGAATTGAAGCATCGGAATCTAAAACTGGTCCCACAGGAAAGGCTCAACACATAGACAATATGAAGACTCAGTCTTCTTGTACTTAAGTCGACATTGTGACTTTTGTATTTAATTCCGATGCAATTTCTGTGTTTCAACGTCAATGTGAAAGTCTGACGGATACAGTAAGCCTGAAGATAAGAATCGGAATCGAAAACTGGTCTCACAGGAAAGGCTCAAAACATAGACATTAAGAAGAGGCAGTCTTCTTGTACTTAAGTCGGCCTTGTACCTTTTGTATTTAATTGCGAAGCAATTTCTGTGTTTCATCATCCAAGGCATACAGTAAACTTGAATTGAATCATCAGTATCTGAAACTAGTCTCACATTAAAGGTTCAAGTCATAGACAGTAAGAAGGGTCAGTCCTCTTGAGCTTAAGTCGGCATTGTGCCTTTTGTAGTTATTTCCGATGCAATTTCTGTGTTTCATCGTCAATGTGAAGGTCTGAGGGATTCAGTAAACTTGAAGTAAAGCATCGGAATCTAAATCTGGTCTCACAGCATAAGCTCAAATCATAGACACTAAGAAGTGTTAGTCTTCTTGTACTTATGTTGGCATTGGGCCTTTTGTATTTAATTCCGATGCAATTTCTGTGTTTCATCATCCAAGGGTTACAGTAAACCTTAAGTGAAGCTTCGGAATCTAAAACTGGTCTCAGGGGAAAGGCTCAAATCATAGACACTAAGAAGAGTCTGTATTCTTGTAGTTACGTCGGCACTGTGCCTTTTGTATTTAATTCAGATAAAATTTCTGTGTTTCATCGTCAATGTAAAGGTCCAAGTGATGCAGTAAACCAGAAGTGACGCATCGGAATCTAAAACTCGTCTCACAGGAAAGGCTCAAAACGTAGACACAAAGAAGACTCAGTTTTCTTGTACTTATGTCGGCATTGCGACTTTTGTATTTCATTTCGATGCAATTTCTGTGTTCCTTGGTCAATGTGAAGGTCCAAGGGATATAGTAAATCTGAAGTGAAGCATCGGAATCTCAAACTGGTCTCACAGCATAAGCTCAAATCTTAGTCTCTATGAAGAGACAGTCTTCTTGCACTTATGTTGGTATTGTGCGTTTATTACTTAATTCCGGTGCACCTGCTGTCTTTCATCGTAAATCCGAATGTCTGACGGATACAGTAAATCAGGAGTGAAGAATCGGAATCGAAATCGGGTCTTGCAGGAAAAGCTCAAAATCATAGACAGTAAACAGAATCAGTGTTCTTGTAATTAAGTCGGCCTTGGGCCTTTTGTATTTTATTACGATGCAATTTCTCAGGTTTCATCGTCCTAGGGATACAGTAAGCCTGAACTGAAGCATCAGCATCTAAAACTGGTCTCACATTAAGGGCTCAACACATAGACGGTAAGAAGAGTCAGCCATCTTCAGCTTAAGTCGGCATTGTGCCTCTTGTATTTAAATCCGTTGCTATTTCTGTGTTTCAAAGTCAATGTGAAGGTCCAAGGAATACAGCAAACCTGAAGTTAAGCATCGGATTCTCAAACTGGTCTCACAGGAAAGGCTCAAAGCGTTGCCTGTAAAAAGTGTCAGTCTAGTTGAACTTAAGTCGGCATTGGGCCTTTTGTATTTAAATCCGATGAACTTTCTGTGTTTCATCGTCAATGTAAAGGTCCAAAGGGTACAGTAAACCAGCAGTGTCGCATCGGAAACTAAAACTGGTCTTACAGGAAAGGCTCAAAACATAGGCAATTAGAAGAGTCAGTCCTCTTGTACTTAAGTCGGCATTGTGCCTTTTGTATTAAATTCCGATGCCATTTCTGTGTTTCACCGTCAATGTGAAGTTCAAGGGGTACAGTAAACCTGAAGTGAAGCGTCGGAATGTAAAACTGGACTTAGAGGAAAGGCTCAAAACATAGACTCTAAGAAGTGTCAGTCTTCTTGTACTTAAGTCGGTACTGTGCCTTTTGTATTCGATTCCGATGCAATTTCTGTGTTTCATCGTCCAAGGGATACAGTAAACCTGAATTGAAGCTTCGGAATCTAAAACTGGTGTCATTGGAAAGGCTCAACACATAGGCAATATGAAAACTCAGTCTTCTTGTACTTAAGTCGGCATTGCGCCTTTTGTATTCGCTTCCGATGCAATTTCTGTGTTTCATCGTGAATGTGAAAGTCCAAGGGAAACTGTAAACCTGAAGTCTAGCATTGGACTCTAAAACTGGTCTCACAGGAAATGCTCAAACCTTAGACAGTAAGAGGAGTCAGCCTTCTCGAACTTAAGTCGGCATTGAGCCTTTTGTATTTAAATCCGATGCAATTTCTGTGTTTCATCGTCAATGTGAAGGTTCAAGGGCTGCAGTTATTCTCAAGTGAAGAATCGGAATCTGTAACTGGTGTCACACGAAAGTCTCAACACATTCTCAGTATGAAGAGTCAGTCACCTTGTACTTAAGTCGGCATTGTGTCTTTTGTATTTAATTCCGATGCAATTTCTGAGTTTCTTCGTCAATGTGACGGTTCAAGGGTTGCGGTAATTCTCAAGTGAAGCATCGGAATCTAAAACTGGTCTCACAGGATAGGCTCAAAACATAGACACAAAGAAGACTCAGTCTTCTTGTACTTAAGTCGGCATTTTGCTTTTTGTACTTCATTCCGATGCAATTCTCTGTTTCATCGTCAATGTGAAGGTTCAAGTGATACAGTAAACCTGAAGTGAAGCATCGGAATCTAAAAGTTTTCACACAGGATAGGCTCAGTACATGGACAGTAAAGACAGTCAGTCTTCTTGTAGTTAAGTCTGCCTTGTGCCTTTTGTATTTAATTCCGATGCAATTTCTGTGTTTCATCGTCAATATGAATGTCCAAGGGATACGGTAAACCTGAATTGAGGCATCGGAAACTAAAACTGGTCTCACAGGAATGGCTCAACACAAAGACAGAATGAAAACTAAGTCTTCGTGCACTTACGTTGGCAATTTGCCTTTTGAATTTAATTCCGATGCAATATCTGTGATTCATCGGCAGTGAGAAGGATCAAGGAATACAGTAAAACTGACGTGAAGCATCGTAATCTAAAACTGGTCACAAAGGAGAGGCGCAAATCATAGACAGTAAGAAGAGTCAGTCTTCTTGTTCTTATGTCGGCTATGTGCCTTTTGTATTTAATTCCGATGCAATTTCAGTGTTTCATCGTATAGGGGACACAGTAAACCTGAATTGAAGCATCGGCATTTAAAACTAGTCTCACAGGAAAGGCTCAACACATAGACAGTAAGAAGAGCCAGCCCACTTGAACCTAAGTCGGCATTGTGTCTTTTGTAATTAAATCCGATGCACTTTCTGTGTTTCATCGTAAATGTGAAGGTCCAAGGAATACAGGAAACCTTAAGCGAAGCATCGTAGTCTAAAATTTGTCTCACAGGAAAGGCTCAAAACATAGACACTAAGAAGAGTCAGTCTCCTTGTACTTAAGTCGGTAATGTGCCTTTTGTATTTAATTCCGATGCACCTTCTGTGTATCATCGTAAACGCGAATGTCCGAGGGATACAGTAAACCTGAAGTGAAGGATCGGAATCTAAAACTGGTCACACAGGAAGGGTGCAAAACATAGACACTAAGAAGAGTTAGTCATCTTGTACTTAAGCCGGCATTGTGACTTTTGTATTTAATTCCGATGCAATTACCCTGTTTCATCGTCAACATGAAGGTCCACGGGATATAGTAAACCCTAAGTGTACCATCGGAATCTAAAATTGGTCTCACAGCATAAGGTCGAAACATAGACACTAAGAATTGTGAATCTTCTTGTACTTAAGTCGGCATTGTGCCTTTTGTATTTAATACTGATCCGATTTCTGTGTGTCATCGTCAATGTGAAGGTCTGAGGGATACAGTAAACCTGAAGTGAAGAATCGGAATCTAAAACTGGTCCCACAGGAAAGGCCCAACACATAGACAATATGAAGACTCAGTCTTCTTGTACTTAAGTCGGCATTTTGCATTTTGTATTTCATTCTGCTGCTATTTCTGTGTTACATCGTCAATGTGAAGGTTCAAGGGATACAGTAAACCTGAAGTGAAGCATCGGAATCTAAATCTGGTCACACAGGAATAGCGCAAACCAAGGACTGTAGGATGAGTCAGTCTTCATGTAGTTAGGTCAGCCTTGTGCCTTATGTATTTAATTACGATGCAATTTCTGTGTTTCATCGTCCAAGGGATACAGTAAACCTCAATTGAAGCATCGGCATCTAAAATAGGCTCACAGGATAGGCTCAACACATAGACTGCAAGAAGAGTCAGCTTTCTTGAACTCAAGTCGGCATTGTGCCTTTTGGATTTAAATCCGACGCAATTTCTGTGTTTCATCGACAATGTGAAGGTGCAAGGAGTACAGGAAAACTGAAGTGAAGCATCGTAATCTAAGACATGTCTCACAGGAAAGGCTAAAAACATTGCCACTATGAAGTGTCAGCCTTCTTGTACTTAAGTCGGCATTGTGCCTTTTGTGATTAATTCCGATGCTATTTCTGTGTTTCATCGTCAATGTGAAGTTCCGAGGGTTACAGTAAACCTGAATAGAAACATCGGAATCCAAAACTGGTCTCACAGCATAGGCTCAAAACTTAGACACTAAGAAGTGTCAGTCTTCTAGTACTTAAGTTGGCATTGTGCCGTTTGTATTTAATTCCCATGCAATTTCTGTGTTTCATCGGCAATGTGAAGGTCTCAGGGATACAATAAACCTGAAGTGAAGCATCGGAATCTAAAACTGCCCTCACAGAAAAGGCTCAAAACAGAGACACTAAGAAGAGTCAGTGTTCTTGTAATTAAGTCGGCCTTTTACCATTTGTATTTAATTCCGATGCAATTTCTGTTTTCATCGTCCAATGGATACAGTAAACATGAATTGAAGCATCGGAATCTAAAACTTTTCACACAGGAAAGGATCAACACTTAGACAATTTCAAGACTCAGTCTTCTTGTACTTAGATCGGCATTTTGTTATTTGGATCTCATACCGATGTTATTTCTGTGTTTCATCGTCAATGTGAAGGTTCAAGGGATACAGTAGGCCTGAAGTGAACCATCAGAATCATTAAACTGGTCACACAGGAAAGGCGCAAAACTTAGACAGTAGGAAGAGTCAGTCCGCTTGTACTTAAGTCGGTGTTGTGCCTTTTGTATTTAATTCCGACGCACCTTCTGTGTATCATCGTAAATGCGAATGTCTGAGGGATACAGTAAGCCAGAAATTAAGAATCGGAATCGAAAAATGGTTTCACAGGAAAGGCTCAAAACATAACCAGTAAGGAGAGTCAGTCTTCGTGTACTTAAGTCAGCCTTGTACGTTTTGTATTTAATTGCGATGCAATTCCTGTGTTTCATCGTCCAAGGGATACAGTAAACCTGAATTGAAGCATCAGCATCTAAAACTGGTCTCACATTGAAGGGTCACCACATAGACAGTAAGAAGAGTCAGCCTTCTTGAGCTTAAGTCTCCATTGTGCCTTTTGTATTTAAATCCGATGCATTTTCTGTGTTTCAAAGTCGGTGTGAAGGTAAAAGGAATACAGCAAACCTGAAGAGAAGCATCGGAATCTAAAACTGCTCTCACAGGAAAGGCTCAAAACATAGACACTAAGAAGTGTCAGTTTTCTTGTAATTAAGTGGTATTGTGCCTTTTGTGTTTAATTCCGATGCACCTTCTGTGTTTCATCGTAAATGCGAGTGTCTGAGGGATACAGTAAACCTGAAGTGAAGAATCAGAATCGACAACTGGACTCACTAGAAAGGCTCGAAACATAGACAGTAAGGAGAGTCAGTCTTCATGTACTTAAGTCTTCCTTGTGCCTTTTGTATTTAATTCCCATGCAATTTCTGTGTTTCATCGTCAATGTGACGGTCGAAGGAATACAGCAAACCTGAAGTGAAGCATCGGAATCTAAAGCTGGTCTCACAGCATAAGCTCAAATCATAAACACTAAGAAGAGTCTGTCTTCTTGTACTTAAGTTGGTATTTTGCCTTTTGTATTTAATTCCCATGCACCTTCTGTGTATCATCGTAAACGCGAATGTCTGAGGGATACAGTAAGCCAGAATTGAAGAATCGGAACCGAAAGCTGGTCTCACAGGAAAGGCTCAAAACATAGACAGTAAGGAGAGTCAGTCTCCTTGTACTTAAGTCAGCCTTGTGCCTTTTGTATTTAATTGCGAAGCAATTTCTGTGTTTCGTCTGAATTGAAGCATCAGCATCTAAAACTGGTCTCACTCTGAAGCCTCACCACATTTACTGTAAGAAGAGTCAGCCTTCTTGAGCTTAAGTCGGCATTGTGCCTTTTGTATTTAAATCCGATGCATTTTCTGTGTTTTAAAGTCGTTGTGAAGGTAAAAGGAATACAGCAAACTTTAAGTGAAGCATCGGAATCTAAAACTGGTCTCACAGGAAAAACTCAACACATAGACAGTAAGACAAGTCAGCGTTCTTTATCTTAAGTCGGCATTGTGCTTTTGTATTTAAACCCGATTCAATTGCTGTGTTTCATCGTCAATGTGAAGGTCCAAGGAATACAGCAAACCTGAAGTGAGACTTCGGAATCTAAAAGTGGTCTCACAGGAAAGGCTTAAACATAAACACTAAGAAGAGTAACAATTCTTGTACTTAAGTCGGCATTGTGCCTTTTGTATTTAATTCTGATGCAATTTCTGAGTATCATCGTCAATCTGAAGGTCCAATGGATACAGTAAACCTGAAGTGAATCATCGGTTTCTAAAACTGGTCTCACAGGAAAATCTAAAAGCATTGACAGTAAGAAGAGTCAGTCTTGTTGAACTTAAGTCGGCATTGTGCCTTTTGCATTTAATTCCGATGAACCTTCGGTGTTTCATCGTCAATCTAAAGGTCCAAGGAATACAGTAAACCTGAAGTGACGCATCGGAATCAAAAAATGGTCTCACAGGAAAGGCTCAAAACATAGACACAAAGAAGACTCAGTCTTCTTGTACTTAGGTCGGCATTCTGATTTTCAGTTTCATTCCGATTCCATTTCTGTGTTTCATCGTCAATGTGAATTTCCAAGGGTTGTAGCAAAACTGAAATGAATCATCGCAATCTAAAACTGGTCTCACAGCATAAGCTCAAAACATAGACACTAAGAAGAGTCATCTCTCTTGTACTTAAGTCGGTATTGTGCCTTTTGTATTTAATTACGACGCACCTTCTGTGTATCATCGTAAATGCGAATGTCTGAGGGATACAGTAAGCCAGAAATTAAGAATCGGAATCGAAAAATGGTTTCACAGGAAAGGCTCAAAACATAGCCAGTAAGGAGAGTCAGTCTTCTTGTACTTAAGTCAGCCTTGTGCGTTTTGTATTTAATTGCGATGCAATTCCTGTGTTTCATCGTCCAAGGGATACAGTAAACCTGAATTGAAGCATCAGCATCTAAAACTGGTCTCACATTGAAGGGTCACCACATAGACAGTAAGAAGAGTCAGCCTTCTTGAGCTTAAGTCTCCATTGTGCCTTTTGTATTTAAATCCGATGCATTTTCTGTGTTTCAAAGTCGGTGTGAAAGTAAAAGGAATACAGCAAACCTGAAGAGAAGCATCGGAATCCAAAACTGCTCTCACAGGAAAGGCTCAAAACAGAGACACTAAGAAGTGTCAGTTTTCTTGTAATTAAGTGGTATTGTGCCTTTTGTGTTTAGTTCCGATGCACCTTCTGTGTTTCATCGTAAATGCGAGTGTCTGAGGGATACAGTAAACCTGAAGTGAAGAATCAGAATCGACAACTGGACTCACTAGAAAGGCTCGAAACATAGACAGTAAGGAGAGTCAGTCTTCATGTACTTAAGTCTGCCTTGTGCCTTTTGTATTTAATTCCCATGCAATTTCTGTGTTTCATCGTCAATGTGACGGTCGAAGGAACACAGCAAACCTGAAGTGAAGCATCGGAATCTAAAGCTGGTCTCACTGCATAAGCTCAAATCATAGACACTAAGAAGAGTCTGTCTTCTTGTACTTAAGTTGGTATTGTGCCTTTTGTATGTAATTCCCATGCACCTTCTGTGTATCATCGTAAATGCGAATGTCTGAGGGATACAGTAAGCCAGAATTGAAGAATCGGAACTGAAAGCTGGTCTCACAGGAAAGGCTCAAAACATAGACAGTAAGGAGAGTCAGTCTCCTTGTACTTAAGTCAGCCTTGTGCCTTTTGTATTTTATTGCGAAGCAATTTCTGTGTTTCGTCGTCCAGGGATACGGTAAATCTGAATTGAAGCATCAGCATCCAAAACTGGTCTCACACTGAAGCCTCACCACATTTACTGTAAGAAGAGTCAGCCTTCTTGAGCTTAAGTCGGCATTGTGCCTTTTGTATTTAAATACGATCCATTTTCTGTGTTTTAAAGTCGTTGTGAAGGTAAAAGGAATACAGCAAACTTTAAGTGAAGCATCGGAATCTAAAACTTGTCTCACAGGAAAGGCTCAACACATAGACAGTAAGACAAGTCAGCGTTCTTTATCTTAAGTCGGCATTGTGCTTTTGTATTTAAACCCGATTCAATTGCTGTGTTTCATCGTCAATGTGAAGGTCCAAGGAATACAGCAAACCTGAAGTGAGACTTCGGAATCTAAAAGTGGTCTCACAGGAAAGGCTTAAACATAAACACTAAGAAGAGTAACTCTTCTTGTACTTAAGTCGGCATTGTGCGTTTTGTATTTAATTCCGATGCAATTTCTGAGTATCATCGTCAATCTGAAGGTCCAATGGATACAGTATACCTGAAGTGAATCATCGGTTTCTAAAACTGGGCTCACAGGAAAATCTAAAAGCATTGACAGTACGAAGAGTCAGTCTTGTTGAACTTAAGTCGGCCCTGTGCCTTTTGTATTTTATTCCGATGCAATTTCTGTGTTTCATCGTCTATGTGAAGTTCCAAGGGATACAGTAATCCTGAAGTAAAGCATCGGAATCTAAAACTGGTCTCACTGGAAGTCTCAAATCATAGACAGTGAGAAGAGTCTGTCTTCTTGTACTTAAGTTGGCCATGTGCCTTTTGTATTGAATTCCGATGCAATTTCTGTGTTTCATCGTCAATGTGAAGGTCCACGTGATACAGTAAACCTGAAGTGAAGCATCGGAATCAAAGGCTGGTATGACAGGAAAGGCTCAAACCATAGACACTAAGAAGAGTCAGTCTTCTTGTACTTATGTGGGCATTGTGACTTTTGTATTTCATTCCGATGCTATTTCTGTGTTTCATCGTCAATGTGAGGGCGCAAGGGATATAGTAAACCAGAAGTGAAGAATCGGAATCGAAAAGTGGTCTCAATGGAAAGGCTCAAAACACAGACAGTAGGGAGAGGCTGTCTTCTTGTACTTAAGTCGGCCTTGTGCTTTTTGTATTTAATTCCGATGCAAATTCTGTGTTTCATCGTCCAAGGGACACAGCAAAACTTTAATTGTAGCATCGGCATCTAAAACTGGTCCCACAGGAAATGCTCAACACATAGACAGTAAGAAGGTTCAGCGTTCTTTAACTTATGTCGGCATTTTGCTTTTGTATTTATATCCGATGCAATTTCTGTGCTTCATGGTCAATGTGAAGGTCCAAGGAATACAGGAAACCTGAAGTGAAGCATTGTAATCTAAAAGTTGTCTCACAGGAAAGGCTCAAAACATAGACACTAAGAAGTGTCAGTCTTCTTGAACTTAAGTTGGCATTGTGCCTTTTGTATTTTATTCAGATGCAATTTCTGTGCTTCATCGTCAATGTGAAGGTGGGAGGGATACAGTAAACCTGAAGTGAAGCAACGGAATCTAAAACTGGTCTCACAGGGAAAGGCTCAAAACATAGACAGTAAGGACTGTCAGTCTTCTTGTACATAAGTCGGCCTTTGCCTTTTGTATTTAATTCCACTGCAATTTCTGTGTTTCATAGTCAACAAGAAGGTTCAAGGGATACAGTAAACCTGAATTGAGGCATTCGAAACTAAAACTGGTCTCACAGGAAAGGCTCAACGCATAGACAGTATGAAGACTCAGTATTCGTGTATTTAAGTCGGCATTTTGCCTTTTGATTTTAATTCCGATGCAATTTCTGTGATTTATCGTCAATGTGAAAGTTCAAGGGATACAGTAAACCTGAAGTGAAGCATCGGAATCCAAATCCGGTCACACAGGAAAGGCGCAAAACATAGACAATTAGAAGAGTCAGTCTTCTTGTACTTAAGTCGGCATTGTGCCTTTTGTGATTAATTCCGATGCTATTTCTGTATTTCATCGTCAATGTGAAGTTCCAAGGGATACAGTTAACCTGAAGTGAAACATCGGAATCCAAAACTGGTCTCACAGCATAAGCTCAAAGCATAGATACTAAGAAATGTCAGTCTTCTAGTACTTAAGTTGGTAGTGTGCCGTTTGAATTCAATTCCGATGCAACCTCTGTGTTTCATCGTAAATGCGAATGTCTGAGGGATACAGTAAACCTAAAGTGAGGAATCGGAATCGAAAACTGGTCACATTGAAAAGGCGCAAAACATAGACAGCAGGAAGAGTCAGTCCTCTTGTACTTAAGTCGGCATTGTGCCTTTTGTAATTAATTACGATGAAATTACTGTGTTTCATAGTCAGTGTAAAGGTCCAATTGATACAGTAATCCTGAAGTAACGCATCGGAATCTAAAACTGATCTCACAGGAAAGGCTCACAACATAGACACAAAGAAGACTCAGTCTTCTTGTACTTATGTCGGCATTGTGTTTTTTTTTTTATCATTCCGATGCAATTTCTGTGTTTCACCGTCAATGTGAAAGTCCAAGGGATATAGCAAACCTGAAGTGAAGCATCGGAAACTAAAACTGGTCTCACAGCATTAGCTCAAAACATAGACTCTAAGAAGTGTCAGTCTTCTTGTACTTAAGTCGGTACTGTGCCTTTTGTATTCAATTCCGTGCAACCTCTGTGTTTCATCGTAAATGCAAATGTCTGAGGGATACAGTAAACCTGAAGTGAAGAATCGGAATCGAAAACTGGTCTCACAGGAAAGGCACATATCATGGACAGTAAGGAGAGTCACTCTTCTTGTACTTGAGTCGTTCTTGTGCCTTTTGTATATAATTTCGATGCAATTTTTTGAGTTTCATCGTCCAAGGGATACAGTAAAACTGATTTGAAGCATCGGCATCTAAAACTAGTCTCACAGGACAGGCTAAACACATAGACAGCAAGAAGAGTCATCCTTCTGGAACCAAAGTCGGCATTGTGCCTTTTGTATTTAAATCCGATGCAATTTCTATGTTTCATCGTCAATGTGAAGGTCCAAGGAATACAGCAAACCTGAAGTGAAGCATCGAAATCGAAATCTGGTCTCACAGGAAAGGCTCAAAACATAGACACTAAGAAGTGTCTGTCTTCTTGTAATTAAGTGGTATTGTGCCTTTTGTGTTTAATACCGATGCACCTTCTGTGTTTCAACGTAAATGCGAGTCTCTGAGGGATACAGTAAACCTGAAGTGAAGAATCGGAATCGAAATCTGGTCTCACAGGAAAGGCTCAAAACATAGAAAGTAAGGAGAGTCAGTCTTCATGTCCATAAGTCGGCCTTGTGCCTTATGTATTTTATTCCCATGCAATTTCTGTGATTGATCGTCAATGTGACGGCCCAAGGAATACAGCAAACCTGAAGTGAAGCATTTGAATCTAAATCTGGTCTCACAGGAAAGGCTCAAAACATAGGCACTAAGAAGAGTCAGTCTACTTGTACTTACGTCGGAATTGTACCTTTGGTATTTAATTCAGATGAATATTCTGTGTTTCATCGTCATTGTAAAGGTCCAAGGATAACAGTAAACCTGTGTTTCATTGCGGTTCAATTTCTGTGTTTCATCGTCAATGTGAAGGTCCAAGGGATATAGTAAACCTGAAGTGAAGCATCGGAATCCAAAACTGGTCTCACAGCATAAGCTCAAAACTTAGACACTAAGAAGAGTCAGTCTTCCTGTACTGATGTCGGCAGTGGGACTTTTGCATTTTATTCAGATGCAATTTCTGTGTTTCATCGTCATTTTTAAGGTCAAAGGGATATAGTAAACCTGAAGTGAAGCTTCAGAATCTAAAACTGGTCTCACAGCATAAACTCAAAACATAGTCGCTAAGAAGTGTCAGACTTCTTGTACTTAAGTCGGCATTGTGCCATTTGTATTTATTTCCGAAGAACCTTCTTTGTTTCATCGTCAATGAGAAGGTCCAAGGGAAACTGTAAATCTGAAGTCTAGCATTGGACTCTAAAACCGGTCTCACAGGAAAGGCTCAAACCATAGACAGTGAGAAGAGTCAGCCTTCTCGAACTTAAGTCGGCATTGTGCCTTTTGTATATAAATCCGATGCTATTTCTGCGTTTCACCGTCAATGTGAAGGTCTAAGGAATACTGCAAACCAGAAGTGAAGCATCGGAATCTAAAACTGGTCACACACGAGAGGCTCAAATCATAGACACTAAGAAGTGTTAGTCTTCTTGTACTTATGTCGGCATTGTACCTTTTGTATTTAATTCCGATGCAAATCCTGAGTTTCATCGTCAATGTGAAGGTCCAAGGGCTGCAGTAATTCGCAAGTGAAGCATCGGAATCTTAAACTGGTCTCACAGGATAGGCTCAAAACATAGTCACAAAAAAGACTCAGTCTTCGTGTACTTTAGTCGGCATTTTGCTTTTTGTACTTCATTCCGATGCAATTTCTCTGTTTCATCGTCAATGTGAAAGTTCAAGGGATACAGCAAACCCGAAGTGAAGCATCGGAATCTAAGAGTGGTCAGACAGGAAAGGCTCAGCACATAGACAGTAAAGAGAGTCAGTCTTCTTGTAGTTAAGTCTGCCTTGTGCCTTTTGTATTTAATTCCGATGCAATTTCTGTGTTTAATCGTCAATTTGAATGTCCAAGGGATACAGTAAACCTGAATTGAGGTATCGTAAACAAATCCTGGTCTCACTGGGAAGGATTAAAACATAGACAGTATAAAGACTAAGTCTTCGTGTACTTACGTCGGCATTTTGCCTTTTGTATTTAATTCCATTGCACCTTCTGTGTTTCATCGTAAATGCGAATGTCTGAGCGATACAGTAAACTTGAGGTGAAGAATCGGAATCGAAAACTGGTCTCACAGGAAATTCTCTAAACTTAGACAGTAAGGAGAGTTACTCTTTTTGTACTTAAGTCGGCCCTGTGCCTTTTGTATTTAATTCCGAAGCAATTTCTGTGTTTCATCGTATAAGGGATAGAGTAAACCTGAATTGAAGCATCGGCATCTAAAACTGATCTCACAGGAAGGGCTCAACACATAGACAGTAGGAAGAGTCAGACTTCTTGAACCTAAGTCGGCATTGTGCCTTTTGTATTTAAATCCGATGCACTTTCTGTGTTTCATCTTCAAAGTGAAGGTCCAAGGAATACAGCAAACCTGAAGTTAAGCATCGGAATCTAAAACTGGACTCACAGGAAAGGCTCAGACCATGGACACTAAGAAGAGTCTGTTTTCTTGTACTTTCGTAGGCACTGTGCATTTTGTATATAATTCAGATGATATTTATGTGTTTCATCGTCAATGTAAAGGTCCAAGGATTACAGTTAACCGGAAGTGACGCATCGGAATCTAAAACTGGTCTCACAGGAGAGGCACAAAACATAGACAGCAAGGAGAGTCAGTCTTCTTGTACTTACGTAAGCCTTGTGCCTTTTTTATTCAATTCCGATGCAATTTCTGTGTTTCATCGTCCAAGGGATACAGTAAACCTGAATTGAAGCATCGGGATCTAAAACTGGTCTGACAGGAAAGGCTCAACACATAGACAATATCAAAACTCAATCTTCTTGTACTTATGTCGGCATTGCGCCTTTTGAATATAATTCCGATGCAATTTCTGTGTTTCATCGTCAATGTGGAGGTCCAAGGGATACAGTAAACCTGATGTCCAGCATTTGACTCTAAAACTGGTCTCACAGGAAAGGCTCAAGCCATAGACAGTAAGATGAGTCTGCCTTCTTGAACTTAAGTCGGCATTGTGGTTTTTGTGTTTAAATCCGATGCAATTTTTGTGTTTCATCGTCAATGTGAAGGTCCAAAGGATACTGTAAACAAGAAGTGAAGCATCGTAATCTAGAACTTGTCTCACAGGAACGGCTCAAAACATAGACACTAAGAAGAGTCAGTCTCCTTGTACTTAACTCGGTATTCTACATCTACAGCTACATTGATATTCCGCAAGCCACCCAACGGTGTGTGGCGGAGGGCACTTCACGTGCCACTGTCATTACCTCCCTTTCCTGTTCCAGTCGCGTATGGTTCGCGGGAAGAACGACTGTCTGAAAGCCTCCGTTCGCGCTCTAATCTCTCTAATTTTACATTAGTGATCTCCTCGGGAGGTATAAGCAGGGGGAAGCAATATATTCGATACCTCATCCAGAAACGCACCCTCTCGAAACCTGGCGAGCAAGCTACACCGCGATGCAGAGCGCCTCTCTTGCAGAGTCTGCCACTTGAGTTTATTAAACATCTCCGTGACGCTATCACGGTTACCAAATAACCCTGTGACGAAACGCGCCGCTCTTCTTTGGATCTTCTCTATCTCCTCCGTCAAACCGATCTGGTACGGATCCCACACTGATGAGCAATACTCAAGTATAGGTCGAACGAGTGTTTTGTAAGCCACCTCCTTTGTTGATGGACTACATTTTCTAAGGACTCTCCCAATGAATCTCAACCTGGTACCCGCCTTACCAACAATTAATTTTATATGATCATTCCACTTCAAATCGTTCCGCACGCATACTCCCAGATATTTTACGGAAGTAACTGCTACCAGTGTTTCTTCCGCTATCATATAATCATACAATAAAGGATCCTTCTTTCTATGTATTCGCAATACATTACATTTGTCTATGTTAAGGGTCAGTTGCCACTCCCTGCACCAAGTGCCTATCCGCTGCAGATCTTCCTGCATTTTGCTACAATTTTCTAATGCTGCAACTTCTCTGTATACTACAGCATCATCCGCGAAAAGCCGCATGGAACTTCCGACACTATCTACTATATATATATTGTGAAAAGCAATGGTCCCATAACACTCCCCTGTGGCACGCCAGAGGTTACTTTAACGTCTGTAGACGTTTCTCCATTGATAACAACATGCTGTGTTCTGTTTGCTAAAAACTCTTCAATCCAGCCACACAGCTGGTCTGATATTCCGTAGGCTCTTACTTTGTTTATCAGGCGACAGTGCGGAACTGTATCGAACGCCTTCCGGAAGTCAAGAAAAATAGCATCTACCTGGGATCCTGTATCTAATATTTTCTGGGTCTCATGAACAAATAAAGCGAGTTGGGTCTCACACGATAGCTGTTTCCGGAATCCATGTTGATTCCTACATAGTAGATTCTGGGTTTCCAAAAACGACATGATACTCGAGCAAAAAACATGTTCTAAAATTCTACAACAGATCGACGTCAGAGATATTGGTCTATAGTTTTGCGCATCTGCTCGACGACCCTTCTTGAAGACTGAGACTATCTGTGCTCTTTTCCAATCATTTGGAACCCTCCGTTCCTCTAGAGACTTGCGGTACACGGCTGTTAGAAGGGGGGCAAGTTCTTTCGCGTACTCTTTGTAGAATCGAATTGGTATCCCATCAGGTCCAGTGGACTTTCCTCTATTGAGTGATTCCAGTTGCTTTTCTATTCCTTGGACACTTATTTCGATGTCAGCCATTTTCTCGTTTGTGCGAGGATTTAGAGAATGAACTGCAGTGTGGTCTTCCTTGGTGAAACAGCTTTGGAAAAAGGTGTTTAGTATTTCAGCTTTACGCGTGTCATCCTCTGTGTCAATGCCATCATCATCCCGTAGTGTCTGGATATGCTGTTTCGAGCCACTTACTGATTTAACGTAAGACCAGAACTTCCTAGGATTTTCTGTCATGTCGGTACATAGAATTTTACTTTCGAATTCACTGAACGCTTCACGCTTAGCCCTCCTTACGCTAACTTTGACATCGTTGAGCTTCTGTTTGTCTGAGAGGTTTTGGCTGCGTTTAAACTTTGAGTGAAGCTCTCTTTGTTCTCGCAGCAGTTTCCTAGCTTTGTTGTTGTACCACGGTGGGTTTTTCCCGTCCCTCACAGTTTTACTCGGCACGTACCTGTCTAAAACGCATTTTACGATTGCCTTGAACTTTTTCCATAAACACTCAACATTGTAAGTGTCTGAACAGAAATTTTCGTTTTGATCTGTTAGGTAGTCTGAAATCTGCCTTCTATTACTCTTGCTAAACAGATAAACCTTCCTCCCTTTTTTTATATTCCTATTAACTTCCATATTCAGGGATGCTGCAACGGCCTTATGATCACTGATTCCCTGTTCTGTACATACAGAGTCGAAATGTTCGGGTCTGTTTGTTATCAGTAGGTCCAAGATGTTATCTCCACGAGTCGGTTCTCTGTTTAATTGCTCGAGGTAATTTTCGGATAGTGCATTCAGTATAATGTCACTCGATGCTCTGTCCCTACCACCCATCCTATACATCTGAGTGTCCCAGTCTATGTCTGGTAAATTGAAATCTCCACCTAAGACTATAACATGCTGAGAAAATTTATGTGAAATGTATTCCAGATTTTCTCTCAGTTGTTCTGCCACTAATGCTGCCGAGTCGGGAGGTCGGTAAAAGGAGCCAACTATCAACCTAGTTCGGCTGCCGAGTGTAACCTCCACCCATAATAACTCACAGGAACCATCCACTTCTACTTCACTACAGGATAAACTACTACTAACAGCGACGAACACTCCACCACCGGTTGCAAGCAATCTATCCTTTCTAAACACCGTCTGTACCTTTGTAAAAATTTCGGCAGAATTTATCTCTGGCTTAAGCCAGCTTTCTGTACCTATAACGATTTCAGCTTCGGTGCTTTCTATCAGCGCTTGAAGTTCTGGTACTTTACCAACGCAGCTTCGACAGTTGACAATTACAATACCGATTGCTGCTTGGTCCCCGCATGTCCTGACTTTGCCCCGCACCCGTTGAGGCTGTTGCCCTTTCTGTACTTGCCCAAGGCCATATAACCTAAAAAACCGCCCAGCCCACCCCACACAACCCCTGCTACCCGTGTAGCCGCTTGTTGCGTGTAGTGGACTCCTGACCTATCCATCGGAACCCGAAACCACACCACCCTATGGCGTAAGTCGAGGAATCTGCAGCCCACACGGTCGCAGAACCTTCTCAGCCTCTGATTCAGACCCTCCACTCGGCTCTGTACCAAAGGTGCGCAGTCAGTCCTGTCGACGATGCTGCAGATGGTGAGCTCTGCTTTCATCCCGCTAGCGAGACTGGAAGTCTTCACCAAATCAGATAGCCGCCGGAAGCCAGAGAGGATTTCCTCCGATCCATAGCGACACACATCATTGTATTTAATTCCGATGCACCTTCTGTGTTTCATCGTAAATGCGAATGTATGAGGGATACAGTAAACCTGAAGTGAAGGATCGGAATCTAAAACTGGTCTCACAGGAAAGGCTAAAAACACAGACAGTGAAGAGAGTCAGTCTTCTTGTCCTTAAGCCGGCCTTGTGCTTTTTGTATTTATTTCCGATGCAATATCTGTGTTTCATCGTCCAATTGATACAGAAAACCTGAATTGATGCATCGGCATTTAGACTGGTCTCACAGGAAAGGCTCAACACATTGACAGTAAGAAGAGTCAGCCTTCTTGAACTTAAGTCGGCATTGTGCCTTTTGTATTTAAATCCGATGCAATTTCTGTGTTACATCGTCAATGTGAAGGTCCAAGGAATACAGCAAACCTGAGGAGAAGCATCGGAATCTAAAACAGGTCTCACAGAAAGGCTCAAAAATTTGACACTAAGAAGAGTCAGTCTTCATGTTTTTACGTCGGCATTGTGCCTTTTGTATTTAATTCAGGTGAATTTTCTGTGTTTCATCGACAATGTAAAGGTCCAAGGGGTACAGCAAACCTGAAATGACGCATCGGAATCTAAAACCGGTCTCACTGGAAAGGCTCAAAACATAAACACAAAGAAGACTCAGTCTTCTTGTACTTATGTCGGCATTGTGACTTTCGTATTTCATTCCGATGCAATTTCTGTGTTTCATCGTCAATGTGACGGTCCAAGGGATTTAGTAAACAAGAAGTGAAGCATCGGAATCTAAAATTGGTCTCACAGCTTAAGCTCAAAACATAGACACTAAGAAGAGTCAGTCTTCTGGTACGTTAGTCGCTATAGTGCCTTTTGTATTCAATTCCGTGGCACCTTCAGTGTTTCATCGTAAATGCGAATATCTGAGGGATACGGTAAACCTGAAGTGAAGAATCAGAATCGAAATCTGGTCTCACAGGAAAGGCTCAAAACATAGACAGTAAGGAGAGTCAGTCCTCTTGTACTTAAGACGGCCTTGTGCCTTTTGTATTTAATTACGATGCAATTTTCGTGTTTCATCGTCAATATGAAGGTCCAAGGGATACAGTAAACCTCAATTGAGGCATCGGAAACTGAAACTGGTCTGACAGGAAAGGCCAAAACATAGACAGTATGAAGACTCAGTCTTCGTGTACTTAAGTTGGCATTTTGCCTTTTGAATTTAATTCCGATGTAATTTCTGTGATCGTCAATGGGAAGCTTCAAGGGATGCAGTAAATCTGAAGTGAAGCATCGGAATCTAAAACTGGTCACACAGGAATGGCGCAAAGCATAGACACTTAGAAGAGTCAGTCTTCTTGAACTTAAGCCGGCATTGTGACTTTTGTATTTAATTCCGATGCAATTTCTCTGTTTAATCGTCAATGTGAAGGTCCACGGAATATAGTAAACCTTAAGTGTACCATCGGAATCTAAGAGTGGTCTCACAGCACAAGCTCAAAACATAGACACTAAGAATTGTCAGTCTTCTTGTACTTAGGTTGGCGTTGTGCTTTTTGTGTTTAATTCCGATGAAATTTCTGTGTTTCATCGTCAATGTATAGGTCCAAGGGATACAGTCACCCTTAAGTGACGAGTTCGAATCCAAAAATGATCTCATAGGAAAGGCTCAAGACATAGACACAAAGAAGACTCAGTCTTCTTGTACTTATGTCGGCCTTGTGCCTTTTGTATTTATTTCCGATGCAATTTCTGTGTTTCATTGTCCAAGGGATACAGTAAACCTGTACTGAAGCATCGGCATCTAAAATAGTCTCACGGTAGAGGCTCAACACATAGAAATTATGAAGACTCAGTCTTCTAAGAACTTAAGCCGGCATTTTGCTTTTTGTATTTCATTCCGATGCTACTTGTGTGTTACATCGTCAATGTGAAGGTTCAAGGGATACAGTAAATCTGAAGGTAAGCATCGGAATCTAAATCTGGTCACACAGGAAAAGCGCAAAGCATAGACAGTAGGAAGAGTCAGTCTTCTTGTACTTAAGTCGGCATTGTGCCTTTTGTAATTAATTCCGATGAAATTTCTGTGTTTCATCGTCAATGTAAAGGTCTAAGGAATACAGTCATCCTTAAGTGACGAGTAGGAATCCAAAAATGATCTCACTGGAAAGGCTCAAATCATAGACACGAAGAAGACTCAGACTTCTTGTACTTATGTCGGCCTTGTGCCTTTTGTATTTAATTCCGATGCAATTTCTGTGTTTCATCGTCCAAGAGATACAGTAAACCTGAATTGAAGCATCTTCATCTAAAATAGTCTCACAGGAAAGGCTCAACCCATAGACAGCAAGAAGAGTCAGCCTTCTTGAACTTAATTCAGCATTGTGCCTTTTGTATTTAAATCCGATGCAATTTCTGTGTTTCATCGTCAATGTGAAGGTCCAAGTAATACAGGAAACCTGAAGTGAAGCATCGTAATCTAAAACTTGTCTCACAGGAAGGCTCCAAACATAGACACTATGAAGTGTCAGTCTTCTTGAACTTAAGTTGGCATTGTGCCTTTTGTATTTAATTCCGTTGCAATTTCTGAGTTTCATCGTCAATGTAAAGGTCCAAGGGATACAGTCATCCTTAAGTGACGAGTTGGAATCCAAAAATGATCTCACAGGAAAGGCTCAAATCATAGACACAAAGAAGACTCAGTCTTCTTGTACTTATGTCGGCCTTGTGCCTTTTGTATTTAATTCCGATGCAATTTCTGTGTTTCATCGTCCAAGAGATACAGTAAACCTGAATTGAAGCATCGGCATCTAAAATAGTCTCACAGGAAAGGCTCAACCCATAGACAGCAAGAAGAGTCAGCCTTCTTGAACTTAATTCAGCATTGTGCCTTTTGTAATTAAATCCGATGCAATTTCTGTGTTTCATCGTCAATGTGAAGGTCCAAGTAATGCAGGAAACCTAAAATGAAGCATCGTAATCTAAAACTTGTCTCACGGGAATGGCTGCAAACATAGACACTATGAATTGTCAGTCTTCTTGAACTTAAGTTGGCATTGTGCCCTTTGTATTTAATTCCGATGCAATTTCTGTGTTTCATTGTCTATGTGAAGGTTGAGGGATACAGTAAACCTGAAGTGAAGCATCGGAATCTAAAACTAGTCTCACAGGATAGGCTCAAAACTTAGACAGTAAGGAGAGTCAGTCTTCTTGTACTTTAGTCGACAATTGCCTTTTGTATATAATTCCGATGCAATTTCTGTGTTTCATAGTCAATAGGAAGGTCCAAGGGATACAGTAACACTGAATTGAGGCATTCGAAACGAAACTGGTCTCACAGGAAAGGCTCAACGCATAGACTGTATGAAGACTCAGTCTTCGTGTATTTAAGTAGGCATTTCGCATTTTGAATTTAATTCCGATGCAATTTCTGTGATTCATCGTCAATGTGAAAGTTCAAGGGATAGAGTAAACCTAAAGTGAAGCATCGGAATCTAAAACTGGTCACACAGGAAAGGCGCAAAACATAGTCAATAAGATTAGTCAGTCTTCTTGTACTTAAGTCGAGATTGTGCCTTTTCTGATTAATTACGATGCTAGTTCTGTGTTTCATCGTCAATGTGATGTTCCAAGGGATACAGTAAACCAGAAGTGAAACATCGGAGTCCAAAACTGGTCTCACAGCAAAGGCTCAAAACAATGACCCTAAGAAGTGTCAGTCTTCTAGTACTTAAGTTGGCATTGTGCCGTTTATATTTAATTCCGACGCAGTTTCTGTGTTTCATCGTCAATTTGAAGGTCTGAGAAATACAGTAAACCTGAAGTGAGGCATCGGAATCCAAAACTGGTCCCACAGGAAAGGCTCAAGACTTAGACAATTTCAAGACTCAGTCTTCTTGTACTTGGGTCGGCATTTTGCTTTTTGGATCTCATTCTGATGCAATTTCTGTGTTTCATCGTCAATGTGAAGGTTCAAGGGATACAGTGGGCCTGAAGTGAAGCATCGGAATCCAAAACTGGTCACACAGGAAAGGCGCAAAACATAGACAGTAGGAAGAGTCAGACCTCTTGTACTGAAGTCGGCATTGTGCCTTTTGTATTTAATTCCGATGCACCCTCTGTGTTTCATCGTAAATGCGAATGTCTGAGGGATACAGTAAAACTGAAGTGAAGAATCGGAATCGAAAACTGGTCTCACAGGAAAGGCTCAAATCATAGACAGTAAGGAGAGTCAGTCTTCTTGTACTTCAGTCGTTCTTGTGCCTTTTTATTTAAATCCGATGCAATCTCTGTGTTTCATCGTCCAAGGGATACAGTAAAACTGATTTGAAACATCGGCATCTAAAACTAGTCTCACATGAAAGGCTCAACACATAGACAGCTTGAAGTGTCAGCCTTTTTGAACTTAAGTCGGCATTGTGCCTTTTATATTTAAATCCGTTGCAATTTCTGTGTTTCATCGTCAATTTGAAGGTCCAAGGGATACAGAAAACCTTAAGGGAAGTGTCGGATTCTAAAACTGGTCTCACAGGAAGGGCTCAATACATTGACTGTAAGACGAGTCAGTCTTGTTGTACTTAAGTCGGCATTGGGCCTTTTGTATTTAATTCCGATGCACCTTCTGTGTTTCATCGTCAATGTGAAGGTCTGAGGGATACAGTAAACCTGAAGTGAAGAATCGGAATCTAAAACTGGTCACACAGGAAAGGCGCAAACCATAGACACTAAGAAGAGTCAGTCTTCTTGTTCTTACGTAGGCATTGTGACTTTTGAATTTCATTACGAGACAATTTCTGTGTTTCATCGTCAATGGGAAGGCGCAAGGGATGTAGTAAACCTGAAGTGAACTATCGGAATCAAAAACTGGTCTCACAGCTTAAGCTCAAAACATAGACACTAAAAGGAGTTGGTTTTCTTGTATGTAAGGCGGTATAGTGAATTTTTGTATTCAATTCCGATGCACCTTCTATGTTTCATCGTAAATGTGAATGACTGGGAGATACGGTAAACCTGAACTGAAGAATGGGAATGAAAACTGGTCTCACAGGAAAGGCTTAAAACATTGACAGTAAGAAGAGTCAGTCTTGTTGTACTTAAGTCGGCATTGGGCTTTTTGTATTTGATTCCAATGAACTTTCTGTGTTTCATCGTCAATGTAAAGGTCCAAGGGGTACAGTAAACCTGCAGTGACGCATCAGAAACTAAAACTTGTCTTACAGGAAATGCTCGCAACATAGACACTAAGAAGCGTCAGTCTTCTTGTACTTAAGTCGGCATTGTGCCTTTTGTATTTAATTCCGATGCAATTTCTGTGTTTCTTCGTCAATGTGAAGTTCCAAGGGGTACAGTAAACCTGAGTGAAGCATCGGAATCTAAAACTGGACTCACAGGAAAGGCTTAAAGCATAGATAGTAAGAAGAGTCAGTCTTCTTGTACCTAAGTCGGCATTAGGACTTTTGCATTTACTTCCGATGCAATTTCTGTTTTTCATCGTCACTTTGAAGGTCCAAGGGATATAGTACACCTGAAGTGTAGCATCGGAATCTAAAACTGGTCTCACAGCATAAGCTCAAATCATAGTCACTAAGAAGAGTCAGTCTTCCTGTACTTAAGTCGGTATTGTGCCTTTTGTATTTAATTCCGATGAACCTGCTGTGTTTCATCGTAAATGCGAATGTCTGCGGGATATAGTAAATCTGAAGTGAAGACTCGGAATCGAAAACTGGACTCCCAGGAAAGGCTCAAAACATAGACACAAAGGAGAATCAGTCTTCTTGTACTTAAGTCGTCCTTGTGCCTTCTGTATTTAATTCCGATGCAATTTCTGTGTGTCATCGTCCATGGGATACAGTAAACCTGAATTGAAGCATCGGCATCTAAAACTGGTCTCACAGGAAATGGTCAACACATAGACAGCAAGAAGGGTCAGCGTTCTTTAACGTAAGCCGATATTTTGATTTTGTATTTAAATCCGATGCTATTTCTGTGTTTCATCGTCAATGTGAAGGTCCAAGGATTACAGCAAACCTGAAGTGAAGCTTCGGAATCTAAAACTGGTCTCACAGGAAATGCTCAAAACATAGACACGAAGAAGAGTCAGTCTTCTTGTACTTAAGCCGGCATTGTGCCTTTTGTATTTAATTCGTACTCAATTTCTGAGTTTCATCGTCAATCTGAAGGTTCAATGGATACAGTAAACCTAAAGTGAAGCATTGGTTTCTGAAACTGGTCTCAGAGGAAAGGCTTAAACTATTGAGAGTAAGAAGAGTCAGTCTTGTTGTACTTAAGTCGGCATTGGGCCTTTTGTATTTAATTCCAAAAAACTTTCTGTGTTTCTTCGTGAATGTAAATTTACAAGGGGTACAGTAAACCTGCAGTGACGCATGGGAAACTAAAACTGGTCTTACAGGAAAGGCTCAAAGCATTGACACTAAGAAGAGTCTGTATTCTTGTACTTAAGTCGGCATTGTGCCTTTGGTATTTAATTCCGATGACATTTCTGTGTTTCATCGTCAATGTGAAGTTCCAAGCGGTACAGTAAACCAGAATTGGAGCATCGGAATCTAAAACTGGACTCACAGGCAAGGCTCAAAACATGGACAGTAAGAAGACTTAGTCTTCTTGTTCTTAAGTCGGCATTGGGACTTTTGCAATTAATTCCGATGCAATTTCTGTGTTTCATCCTCACTTTGAAAGTCTAAGCGGTATAGTATACCTGAACTGAAGCACCGGAATGTAAAGCTGGTCTCACAACATAAGCTCAAAACATAGACACTAAGAAGAGTCAGCCTTCTTGTACTTAAGTCGGCATTGTGCCTTTTGTATTGAATTCCGATGAACCTTCTGTGTTTCATCGTCAATGTGAAGTTCTGAGGGATACAGTAAACCTGAAGTGTAGCATCGGTATCCAAAACTGGCCTCACACGAAAGGCTCAAAGCATAGACAGTTAGAGGAGTCAGTCTACTTGTCCTTACATCGGCCTTGTGCCTTTTGTATTCAATTCCGATGCAATTTCTGTGTTTTATCGACAAGGGATACAGTAAACCTGAATTGAAGCATCGGAATCTAAAACTGGTCTGACAGGAGAGGCTCAACACGTAGACAATATGAAAACTCAGTCTTCTTGTACGTAAGTCGTCATTGCGCCTAATGTATTTAATTCCGATGCCATTTCTGTGTTTTATCGTCAATCTGAAGTTCCAAGGGGTACAGTAAACCTGAAGTGAAGCATCGGGATCGAAAACTGCGCTCACAGGAAAGGCTCAAAACATAGACAGTAAGCAGACTCCGTCTTCTTGTACTTAAGACGGCATTGGGAATTCAGCATTTAATTCCGATGCAATTTCTCTGTCTCATCGTCACTTTGAAGGTCCAAGGGACATAGTATACCTGAAGTGAAGCATCGGATTCAAAAACTTGGCTTACAGCATAAGCTCAAATCATAGACACTAAGCAGAGTCAGTCTCAATGTACTTAAGTCGGCATTGTGCCTTTTGTATTTAATTCCGATGAAATTACTGTGTTTAATCGTCCAAGGGATACAGTGAACCTGAATTGAAGCATCGGAATCTAAAACTGATCCCACAGGAAAGGCTCGAAACATAGACACAAAGAAGACTCAGTCTTCTTGTACTTATGTCAGCATTGTGCCTTTTGTGATTAATTCCGATGCTATTTCTGTGTTTCATCGTCAATGTGAAGTTCCGAGGGTTACAGTAAACCTGAATAGAAACATCGGAATCCAAAACTGGTCTCACAGCATAGGCTCAAAACTTAGACACTAAGAAGTGTCAGTCTTCTAGTACTTAAGTTGGCATTGTGCCGTTTGTATTTAATTCCGAAGCGATTTCTGAGTTTCATCGTCACTCTGAAGGTCCAAGGGATACAGAAAACCTTAAGGGAAGTGTCGGATTCAAAAACTGGTTTGACAGGAAAGGCCCATTGCATTGACAGGAAGACGAGTCAGTCTTCTTGTACTTAAGTCGGCATTGGGCCTTTTGTATTTAATTCCGATGAACTTTCTGTGTTTCAACGTCAATGTAAAGGTCCAAGGGTACAGTAAACCTGCAGTGACGCATCAGAAACTAATACTGGTCTTACAGGAAAGGCTCAAAGCATAGACACTAAGAAGAGTTAGTCTTCTTGTACCTAAGTCGGCATTGTGCCTTATGTATTTAATTCCGATGCCATTTCTGGGTTTCATCGTCAATGTGAAGTTCCACAGGGTACAATCAGCCTGAAGTGAAGCATCGGAATCTCAAACTGGACTCACAGGCAAGGCTCAAAACATAGACAGTAAGAAGACTCAGTCTTCTTTTACTTAAGTCGGCATTGGGACTTTTGCAATTAATTCCGATGCAATTTCGGTGTTTCATCGTCACATTGTAGGTCTATGGGATATAGTATACCTGAAGTGAAGCATCGGCATCTAAAACTGGTCTCACAGGAAATACTCAACACGTAGACAGTACGAAAAGTCAGCCTTATTTAACTTAAGTCGGCATTGTGCTTTTGTATATAATTCCGATGCTATTTCTGTGTTTCATCGTCAATGTGAAGGTCCAAGGGATACAGTAAAGCCGAAGTGAAGCAACGGAACCTAAGGCTGGCCTTACAGGAAAAGCTAAAAACACAGACAGTAAGAAGAGTCATCTTTCTTGTACTTAACTCGGCATTGTGCCTTTTGTATTTCATTGCGGTGCAATTTCTGTGTTTCACCGTCAATGTGAAGGGCCAAGGGATACAGTAAACCTGAAGTGAAGCATCGGAATCTAAAACTGGTCTCTCAATAAAGGCTCAAAGCATAGACAGGAAGAAGAGTCACTCTTCCTGCACTTATGTCAGCATTGTGCCTTATGTATTTAATTCCAATGCAATTTTGCAATTCATCGTCAATGTGAAGGTCCAAGGGATACAGTAAACCAGAAGTGAAACATCGGAATCCAAAACTGGTCTCACAGCAAAGGCTCAAAACAATGACACTAAGAAGTGTCAGTCTTCTAGTACTTAAGTTGGCACTGTGCCGTTTGTATTTAATTCCGATGCAGTTTCTGTGTTTCATCGTCAATTTGAAGGTCTGAGAAATACAGTAAACCTGAAGTGAGGCATCGGAATCCAAAACTGGTCCCACAGGAAAGGCTCAAGTCTTAGACAATTTCAAGACTCAGTCTTCTTGTACTTAGGCCGGCATTTTGCTTTTTGGATCTCATTCCGATGCAATTTCTGTGTTTGATCGTCAATGTGAAGGTTCAAGGGATACAGTAGGCCTGAAGTGAAGCATCGGAATCCAAAACAGGTCACACAGGAAAGGCGCGAAACATAGACAGTAGGAAGAGTCAGACCTCTTGTACTGAAGTCGGCATTGTGCATTTTGTATTTAATTCCGGTGCACCCTCTGTGTTTCATCGTAAATGCGAATGTCTGAGGGATACAGTAAACCTGAAGTGAAGAATCGGAATCGAAAACTGGTCTCACAGGAAAGGCTCAAATCATAGACAGTAAGGAGAGTCAGTCTTCTTGTACTTCAGTCGTTCTTGTGCCTTTTTATTTAATTACGATGCAAACTCTATGTTCCATCGTCAATTTGAAGGTCCAAGGAATACAGCAAACCTGAAGTGAAGCATCGGAATCGAAAACTGATCTCACAGGAAAGGCCCATATCATAGACAGTAAGGAGAGTCAGTCTTCTTGTACTTGAGTCGTTCTTGTGCCCTTTTGTATTTAATTCCGATGCAATCTCTGTGTTCCATCGTCCAAGTTATACAGTTAGAAGAGTCGGTCCTCTTTAGCTTAAGTCTGCATTGTGCCTTTTGTATTTAAATCCGATGCATTTTCTGTGTTTCAAAGTCGGTGTGAAGGTAAAAGGAATACAGCAAACCTGAAGTGAAGCACCGGAATCTAAAACTGCTCTCACAGGATAGGCTCAAACATAGCCACTAAGAAGTGTCAGTCTTCTTGTATTTGTGCCTTTTATATTTAAATCCGTTGCAATTTCTGTGTTTCATCGTCAATTTGAAGGTCCAAGGAATACAGCAAACCTGAAGTGAAGCACCGGAATCTAAAACTGCTCTCACAGGACAGGCTCAAACATAGACACTAAGAAGTGTCAGTCTTCCTGTATTTAAGTGGTATTGTGACTTTTATGTTTAATTCCGATGCACCTTCTGTGTTTCATCGTAAATGCGAGTGTCTGAGGGATACAGTAAACCTGAAGTGGAGAATCGGAATCAAAATCTGGTCTCACAGGAAGTCGTAAATCATAGTCAGTGAGAAGAGTCAGTCTTCTTGTACTCAAGTCGGCATTGTGCCTTTTGTATTTAATTCCGATGCGATTTGTGTGTTTCATTGCCAATGTGTAGGCACAAGGGATACTGTAAACCTGAAGTGATATTCGGAATCTAAACCTGGTCTCACAGGAAAGGCTCAAAGCTTAGACAGCAAGAAGTGTCAGTTTTCTTGAACTTACGTGGGCATTGTGCATTTTGTATTTATTTCCGATGCAATTTCTATGTTTCACCGTCAATGTGAAGGGCCAAGGGATACAGTAAACCTAAAGTGAAGCATAGGAATCTAGAACTGGTCTCAAAGGGTAGGCTCAAAACATAGCCAGTAAGAAGAGACAGGCTTCTTGTAGTTACGTCGGTATTGTGCATTTTTTATTTAATTCCGATGCATTTTCTGCGTTTCATCGTCAATGTGAAGGTCCAAGGCATACAACAAACCAGAAGGGAAGCATCGGATTCTGAAACTGGTCTCACAAGAAAGGCTCAAAACTTAGACTGTAAGGAGAGTCACTCTTCTTGTACTTAATTCGCATCAGACACTAAAACTGGTCTTACAGGAAATGCTGGCAACATAGACACTAAGAAGCGTCAGTCTTCTTGTACTTAAGTCGGCATTGTGCATTTTGTATTTAATTACGATGCCATTTCTGTGTTTCTTCGTCAATGTGAAGTTCCAAGGGATGCAGTAAACCTCAGTGAAGCATCGGAATCTAAAACTGGACTCACAGGAGGGGCTTAAAACATAGACAGTAAGTAAACTCAGTCTTCTTGTACCCTAGTCGGCATTGGGACTTTTGCATTTACTTCCGATGCAATTTCTGTTTTTCATCGTCACTTTGAAGGTCCAAGGGATATAGTATACCTGAAGTGTAGCATCGGAAGCTAAAACTTGTCTCACAGCTTAAGCTCAAAACATAGGCACTAAGAAGCGTCAGTATTCTTGTACTTATGTCGGCATTGAGCCTTTTGTATTTAATTCCGATGCACCTTCTGTGTTTCATCGTAAATGCGAATGTCTGAGGGATACGGTAAACCTGAAGTGAAGAATCGGAATCCAAAAGCGGTCTCACAGGAACAGCTCAAAACATAGACAGTAAGAAGAGTCAGTCTTCCTGCACTTAAGTCGGGATTGTAACTTTTGTATTTAATTTCGATGCAATTTCTGTGCTTTATCGTCTAAGTGAAAGTCCAAGAGGTACAGTAAACCGGAAGTGAAGCTTCGGAATCTAAAACTGGAGACACAGGAAAGGCCCATTCATTGACAGTAAGACGAGTCAGACTTCTAATTCTTAAGTCGGCATTTTGCCTTTTCTATTTAATTCCGAAGCACCATCTGTGTTTCATCGTCAATGTTAAGGGCCAAGTGATACAGTAAACCTGAAGGGAAGCACCGGACTCTAAAACTGGTGTTTCAGGAAAGGCTCAATCCATAGATTGTAAGAAGAGTCAGTCGTCTAGTACTTAAGTCAACATTGTGCCTTTTGTATTTAATTCCGATGCAATTTCTGTGTTTCTTCGTCAATGTGAAGGTCCAAGGGATACAGTAAACCAAAAGTGAAACATTGGTATCTAAAAGTGGTCTCACGGGAATGGCTCAAAACATAGACAGTAAGAAGAGTCAGACTTCTTTTACGTATGTTGCCATTGTGCCATTTGTATCTAATGTCGAAGCCATTTCAGTGTTTCATTGCCAATGTGAAGGTCCAAGGGATACAGTAAACCAGAAGTGAAACATCGGAATCCAAAACTTGTCTCACAGGAAAGGCTCAAAGCATAGACAGTAGGAATAGTCAGTCTTCTTACGTCTGCATTGTGCCGTTTGAATCAAATTCCCATGCAATTTCTGTGTTTCATCGTTAATGTGAATGTCCAAGGGATACGGTAAACCTGATTTGTAGCATCGGAATCTAAAACTGGACTCACAGGAAAGGCTTAAAGCACAAAGAGTAAGAAGAGTCCGTCTTCTTGTTCTCAAGTCGGCATTGTGCCTTTTGTATTTAATTCCGATGCGATTTGTGTGTTTCATTGCCAATGTGTAGGCACAAGGTATACTGTAAACCTGAAGTGATATTCGGAATCTAAACCTGGTCTCACAGGAAAGGCTTAAAGCATAGACAGCAAGAAGTGTCAGTTTTCTTGAACTTACGTGGGCATTGTGCCTTTTGTATTTATTTCCGATGCAATTTCTATGTTTCACCGTCAATGTGAAGGTCCAAGGGATACAGTAAACCTAAAGTGAAGCATAGGAATCTAGAACTGGTCTCAAAGGGTAGGCTCAAAACATAGCCAGTAAGAAGAGACAGGCTTCTTGTAGTTACGTCGGTATTGTGCATTTTTTATTTAATTCCGATGCATTTTCTGAGTTTCATCGTCAATGTGAAGGTCCAAGGCATATAGCAAACCAGAAGGGAAGCATCAGATTCTGAAACTGGTCTCACAGGAAAGGCTCAAAACTTAGACTGTAAGGAGAGTCACTCTTCTTGTACTTAATTCGGCATTGTGCCTTTTCTATTTAATTGCGATGCATATTTCTGTGTTTCGTCGTTAACGTGAAGGTCGAAGTGATACAGCAGACGTGAAGTATAGCACCGGAATCTAAAACTGGTCTCACAGGATATGCTCAAAACATACACAGTAAGAAGAAGCACTCTTCTTTTACAAAATCGGAATTGTGCCTTTATCGTTTAATCCCGATGCATTTTCTGTATTTCTTCGTCAATGTGAAGATGCAAGGGATACAGTAAACCTGAAGTGAAGCATCGGAATCTAAAACTGGTCCCACTGGAGACCCTCAAAATATAGACAGTAAGAAGAGTCACTCTTCTTATACTTAAGTCGGCATTATGCCCTTTGTATTTAATTCCGATGCAATTTCTGTGTTTAATCGACAATGTGAAGATCCAAGGGATACAGTACAACTGAAGTGAAGCATCGGAATCGATAAAAGGTCTCACAGGAAAGTCTCGTAGCATGGACAGTATGAAGAGTCAGGCTACTAGTACTTCAGTCAGCATTGTGCCTTTTGTACTTAATTGCGATGCAATTTCTGTGTATCATCTGCAATGTGAAGGTCCAAAGGATACAGTAAACCTTAAGTGAAGCAACGGAATCTAATACTGGTCTCACAGGAAAGGCTCAAACGTAGACAGTAAGAAGCATTTCTCTTCTTGTACATAAGTCGGCATTGTGCCCTTTGTATTTAATTCCAATGCAATTTCTGTGTTTCATGGTCAATGTGAAGGTCCCAGGGATACAGTAAACCGGAAACGAAGAATTGGAATCCAAAACTAGTCTCACAGGAAAGGCTCAAATCATACATAGTAAGAAGAGTAAGTCTTCTTGTAGTTACGTCGGAATTGTGCTTTTTGTATTTAATTCCGATGCAATTTCTGTGTTTCATCGTCAATGTGAAGGTCCAAGGGATAAAGTAAACCTGAAGTGAAGCATCGGAATCTAAAACTGGTCCCATAGGAATGGCTCAAACATAGACAGTAAGATGACTCACTCTTCTTGTACTTACGTCGGCATTGTGCCTTTTGTATTTAATTCCGATGCAATTTCTGTGTTTCATCGTCAATTTGAAGGTCCAGGGGATACAGTAAACCTGAGGTAATGCTTCGTAACCTAAAACTAGTCTCACAGGAAAGCCTCGAAACATAGACAGTAAGGTGAGTCACTCTTCTTATACATAAGTCGGCATTATGCCTTTTGTATTTATTTCCGATGCAATTTCTGTGTTTCATCGTCAATGTAAAGGTCCAAGGGACGCAGTAAACCTGAAGTGAAGCATGGTAATCTCAAACTGGTCCCACAGGGAAGACTCAAATCTTAGAAAGTAAGCAGAGTCAGTCTTCTTGTACTTAAGTCGGCATTAAGCATTTTGTAATTAATTCCGATTCTATTTCTGTGTTTCATCTGCAATGTGAAGGTCCAAAGGATTCAATAAACCTGAAGTAAAGCATCGGAATCTAAAACTGGTCTCACAGGAAAGGCCTAAACCATAGACAGTAAGAAGCGTCACTGTTCTTGTACTTAAGTCGGCATTGTTCCCTTTGTATTTAATTCCGATGCTTCACAGGAAAGGCTCAAAACATAGATAGTAAGAAGAGTCAGTCTTCTTGTAGTTCAGTCGGTATTGTGACTATTGTATTTAATTCCGATGCAATTTCTGTGTTCATGGTCAATGTGAAGGTCCAAGATATATAGTTAACCTGATGTGAAGCATTGGAATCTAAAACTGGTCTCAAAGGAAACGCTCAAAGCATAGACAGTGAGAAGAGTCAGTCTTCTCACGTCGGCATTGTGACTTTTGTATTTAATTCCGATGCAATTTCTGTGTTTCATCGTTAATGAGTAAGTCCAAGGGATACAGTAAAAATGAAGTGACGCATCGGAATCTAAAACTTGTCACACAGTAAAGGCTTAAAGCATAGACAGTAAGAAGAGTCAGTTTTCTTATACTTACGTCGGCATTCTGCCTTTTGTATTTATTTCCGATGCCATTTCTGTGTTTCGTCGTCAATGTGAAGGTCCAAGGGATACAGATATCTGAAGTGAAGCATTGGAATCTAAAACTTGACTCACTGGAAAGGCTCAAATGTTAGACAGTAAGAAGAGTCAGTCTTCTTGTAGATACGTCGGTATTTAGCCTTTTTTATTTAATTCCGATGCAAATTCTGGGTCTCAACGTGAATGTGAAGTCCAAGGGATACATTTAACCTGAAGTAAAGCATCGGCAAGTAAGATGAGTCTGCCTTGCTGTACTTAAGTCGGTGCTGTTCCTTTTGTATTTATTTCCGATGCAATTTCTGTATTTCATCGTCGATGTGAAAGTCCAAGGGATACAGTAAACCTGAAGTGAAGCAACGGAATCTAAAACTGGTCTCACAAGAAAGGCCCAAAATAAAGACATAAGAAGAGTCACTCTTCTTATACTTAAGTCAGCATTATGCCTTTTGTATTGATTTCCGATTCAATTTCTGTGTTTCATCTGCAATGTCAAGGTCCAAAAAATACAGAAAACCTGAGGTGAAGATTCGGAATGTAAAACTAGTCTCACAGGAATGGTTCAAAACATAGACAGTAAGAAGCGTCACACTTCTTGTACCTAAGTCGGCATTGTGCAATTTGTATTTATTTCCGATGCAATCTCTATGTTTCATCGTCAATATGCAGGTCCAAGGGATACATTAAACCTGAATTGAATCGTCGGAGTCTAAAACTCGTCTCACAGGAAAGGCTTAAAGCATAGACAGTAAGAAGAGTCAGATTTCTTGTACTTACGTCGGTATTGTGCCTTTTGCTTTTAATTCCAATGCAATTATTGTATTTCATCGTCAATGTGAAGGTCCAAGGGATACAGTAAACCAGAAGTGAAGCATCGTAGTCTAAAACTGGTCTCACAGGAAAGGCTCAATACATAGATAGTAAGAAGAGTTAGTCTTCGTGTAGTTAAGTCGGTATTGTGACTATTGTATTTATTCCAATGCAGTTACTATGTTTCCTCGTCAATGTGAAGGCTTAAGGAATACAGTAAACCTGAACTGAAGCATCGTAATCTAAAACTGTCCTCACAGGAAAGGCTCGAAACACAGAAAGTAAGAAGAGTCTGTCTTGTTGTACTTAAGTCGGCATTGTGCCTTTTGTATTTAATTCCAATGCAATTTCTGTGTTTCATCGTCAATGTGAAGGTGCAAGAGATACAGTAAACCTGAAGTGAAGCATCGGTATCCAAAACTGGCCTCACAGCAAAGGCCCATAGCATAGACACTAAGAAGATTCCGTCTTCTTGTACTTAAGTCGGCATTGTGCCTTTTATATATAATTCCGTTGAAAAATCTGTGTTTCATCGTCAATGTGAATGCCCAAGGGATACTGTAAACCTGAAGTAAAGCAGCGGAATCTTAAACTGGACTCATAGGAACGGCTCAAAATATAGACAGTAAGAAGAGTCACTCTTCTTATACTTAAGTCGGCATTATGCTTTTTGCATTTATTCTCGATGCAATTTCTGTGTTTCATCGTCAATGTGAAGGTACATGGGATACAGTAAAACTGAAGTGACGTATCGGAAATGAAAACTGGTCTCACAGGAAAGGCTCAAAATAAAGACAGTAAGAAGAGTCAGTCTTCTTGTACTCAAGTCGACATTGTTCCTTTTGTATTTAAATCCGTTGCATTTTCAGTGTTTCATCGTCAATGTGATGGTCCAAAGGATACAGTAAACCTGAAGTGAAGCATCGGAATCTAAAACTGTCCTCACAGGAAAGGCTCGAAACACAGAAAGTAAGAAGAGTCTGTCTTGTTGTACTTAAGTCGGCATTGTGCCTTTTGTATTTAATTCCGATGCAATTTCGGTGTTTCATCCTCAATGTGAAGGTGCAAGAGATACAGTAAACCTGAAGTGAAGCATCGATATCTAAAAGTGGTCTCACGGGAGATGCTCATACATAGACAGTAAGAACAGTCAGCGTTCTTGTACTCAAGTCGGCATTGTGCCTTTTGTATTTAATTCCGATGCAATTTCTGTATTTCATCGTCAATGTGAAAGTCCAAGGGATACGGTAAACCTGAAGTAAAGCAACGGAATCTAAAACTGGTCTCACAGGAAAGGCTCAAAATAAAGACAGTAAGAAGAGTCACTCTTCTTATTCTTATGTCGGCATTATGCCATTTGCATTTATTTCCGATGCAATCTCTGTGTTTCATCGTCAATGTGAAGGTACAAGGGATACAGTAAACCTGAAGTGAAGCATCGGAATCTAAAACTGGTCTCACAGGGAAGACTCAAACATAGAAAGTAAGAAGAGTCTGTCTTCTAGTACTTAAGTCGGCATTCAGCCTTTTATAATTATTTTCGATTCAATTTCTGAGTTTCATATGCAATGTGAAGCTCCAAAGAATACTGTAAACCCGAAGTGAAGCATCGGAATCTAAAACTGGTCTCACATGAAGGGCTCAAATCATAGACAAAAAGTAGAGTCAGTCTTCTTGTACTCAAGTCGGCATTGTGCCCTTTGTATTTAATTCCGATGCGATTTCTGTGTTTAATCGTGAATGTGCAAGTCCAAGAGATACAGTAAACCTGAAGTGAAGCATCGGAATCTAAAACTGGTCCCACAGGAAAGGAATAAATCATAGACAGTAAAAAGAGTCAGTTTTGTTGTACTTACGTCGGTTTTGTGCCTTTTGTATTTAATTCCGATGCAATTCCTGTTTTTAATCGTCACTGTGAAGGTCCAAGGGACGCACCAAACCTGAAGTGATGCATCGTAGTCTAAAACTGGCCTCACAGGAAAGGCTCAAAACATAGATAGTAAGAAGAGACAGTCTTCTTGTAGCTCCGTCGGTATTGTGCATATTGTATTTTCATTCCGATGCAAATCCTGTTTTTAATCGTCACTGTGAAGGTCCAAGGGACGCACCAAACCTGAAGTGATGCATCGTAGTCTAAAACTGGCCTCACAGGAAAGGCTCAAAACATAGATAGTAAGAAGAGACAGTCTTCTTGTAGCTCCGTCGGTATTGTGCCTATTGTATTTTCATTCCGATGCAAATCCTGTTTTTAATCGTCACTGTGAAGGTCCAAGGGACGCACCAAACCTGAAGTGATGCATCGTAGTCTAAAACTGGCCCCACAGGAAAGGCTCAAAACATAGATAGTAAGAAGAGACAGTCATCTTGTAGCTCCGTCGGTATTGTGCCTATTGTATTTTCATTCCGATGCAAATCCTGTGTTTCATCGTCAACGTGAAGCTCCAAGAGATACAGCAAACGTGAAGTGAAGCATCTTAATCTACAACTGTTCTGACAGTAAAGGCTCAAAACAAAGACAGTAAGAAGACTCAGTCTTCTTGTACTCAAGTCAGCATTGTGTCTTTTGCATTTAATTCAGATGCATTTTCTGTGTTTCATCATGAATGTGTAGGTCCAAGGGATGCAGTAATCCAGAAGAGAAGCATCGGAATCTAAAACTAGTCTCACAGGAAAGGCTCAAAACGTGGACAGTAAGAAGAGTCAGTCTTCTTGTACTTACGTCGGCATTTTGCCTTTTGTATTTAATTCCGATGGAATTTCTGTGTTTCTTGTCATTGTGAAGGTCCAAGGGATACAGTAAACGTGAAGTGAAGCATCAGAATCCGAAACTGGTTCACAGGAAAGGCTCAAAGCATAGACAGTAAGAAGAATCGGTCTTCTTGCACTCAAGTCGGCATTGTGCCTTTTGTATTTAATTCCGATGCATTTTCTGTGTTTCATCGTCAATGTGAAGGTCCGAGGGATACAGTAAACCTCAGGTGAAGCATCGGAATCTAAAACTGTCCTCACTGGAAAGGCTCGAAACACAGTAAGTAATTAGAGTCTGTCTAGTTGTACTTAAGTCGTCATGGTGAATTATGTATTTGATTCTGATGCATATTCAGTGTTTCATCGTCAATGTGAAGGTCCACGGGATGCAGTAACCATGAAGTGAAGCATCGGAATCCAAAACTGGTCTCACAGGATGGGCTCAAAACATAGACACCAAGAAGAGTCAGTCTTCTTGTAGTCAAGTCGGCATTGTGCGTTTTGTATTTAATTCAGATGAAATTTCTGTGTTTCATCGACTATGTGAAGGTACAAGGGAAGAAGTAAACCTGAAGCGAAGCATCGGAATCTAAAACTGGTCTCATTGGATAGGCTCAAAATATAGACTGTAAGAAGAGTCACTCCTCTTATACTGTTGTCGGCATTATGTCTTTTGTATTTATTTCCGATGCGATTTCTGTGTTTCATCGTCAATGTGAGGGTCGAATGGATACAGTAAACCTTAAGTGACGTATCGGAAACGAATTATGGTCTCACAGGAAAGGCAGAAGACATAGACGGTAAGAAGAGTCTGTCCTCTTGTAGTTACGTCGGTATCGTGCCTTTGGTATTTTTATTCTGGTGCTAAATCTCAGTTTCATCGTCAATGTAATGGTCCAAGGGATACAATAAACCTGAAGTGAAGCATCGGAATCTAAAACTGGTTTCACAGGGAGGGCTCAAAACATAGAGAGTAAGAAGCGTCACACTTCTTGTACTTAAGTCGGCATTGTGACCTTTGTATTTAATTCCGATGCAATTTCTGTGTTTCATCGACAATGAGCAGGTACAAGGGATACAGTAATCCTGATCTGAAGCATCGGAATCTAAAACTGGTCTCAAGGGAAAGGCTCAAAACGTAGACAGTAAGAAGAGTCAGTCTTCTTGTACTTAAGTCGAAATTGTTCCTTTGGTATTTAATTCCGATGCAATATCTGTGTTTCATCGTCAATGTGAAGGTAAAATTGATACAGTGAACCTGAAGTGAAGCATCGAAATCTCAATCTGGTGTCACACGAAAGGCTCAAATCATAGACAGTCCGAAGAGTCACTCTTCTTGTACTTAATGAGGCATTGTGCCTTTTGTATTTAATTCCGATGCAATATCTGTGTTTCATCGCCAATGTAAAGGTCCAAGGGATACAGGAAGCCTGAAGTGAAGCATCGGAATTTAAAACTGATCTCACAGGAAAGGCTCAAAACATAGACAGTAAGAAGAGTCAGTCATCTTAAAATTAAGTCTTCATTGTGTCATTTGCATTTAATTCCGATACTATTTCTGTGTTTCATCGTCAATGTGAAGCACCAAGGGATACAATAAACCTGAAGTGTAGCATCGGAATCTAAAACTGGTCTCACAGGGAAGGCTCAAAACATAGAAAGTAAGAAGAGTCAGTCTTCTTGTACTTAGGTCGGCATTGTGCCTTTTGCAATTGATTCCGATTCAATTTCTTTGTTTAATCTGCAATGTGAAGGTCAAAGGGATCCAGTAAACCTGAAGTGAATCATCGGAATCTAAAACTGGACCCACTGGAAAGCTCGGACATAGACAGTAAGAAGCGTCACTCTCCTTGTACTTATGTCGGCATTGTGCTCTTTGTATTTAATTCCGATGCAATTTCTGTGTTTCATCCTCAATGTGCAGGTCCAAGGGACACAGTAAACCTGAAGTGAAGCATCCGAATCTCATCTGGTCTCACACGAAAGGCTCAAATCATAGACAGTCAGACAGTCACTCTTCTTGTACTTAATGAGGCATTGTGCCTTTTGAATTTAATTCCGATGCAATATCTTTGTTTTATCGTGCATGTGAAGGTCCAAGGGATAGAGAAAACCTGAAGTGAAGCGTTGTAATCTAAAACTGATCTCACAGGAAATGCTCAAAACATAGACAGTAAGAAGATTCAGTCTTCTTGAAGTTAAGTCGGTATTGTGACTTTTGTATTAATTTCTGATGCTATTTCTGTGTTTCAGCGTCAATGTGAAGGTCCAACGGATCCAGTATACCTGAACTGAAGCATCGGAATCTAAATCTGGTCTCACAGGAAGGGCTCAAAACTTATACAGTGAGAGGCGTCACTCTTCTTGTACTTAAGACGGCATTGTGCCTTTTGTATTTTTATTCCTATGCAATATCTGTGTTTCATCGACAATGTGCAGGTCCAAGGGATACAGTAAACCTGAAGTGAAGCATCGGAATCTAAAACTGGTCTCTCAGGGAAGGGTCAAAACATAGAAAGTAAGAGGAGTTAGTCTTCTTGTTCTTAGGTCGGCATTGTGCCTTTTCTAATTAATTCTGATGCAATTGCTGTGTTTCATCTGCAATGTGAAGGTCCAAGTGATACAGTAAACCTGAAGTGAAGCATCGGAATCTAAAACTGGTCTCACAGGAAAGGCTGAATACATAGACACTAAGAAGAGTCAGTTTTCTGGTACTTAAGTCGGCATTGTGCCTTTGGTATTTAATTCCGATTCAATTTCTGTGTATCATCGTCAATGTGAAGGTCCAAGTGATACAGTAAACCTACAGTGAAACATCGGAATTGAAATCTGATCTCACAGGAAAGGCTCAAAACAAAGACAGTAAGAAGTGTCAGTCTTGTTGTACTTAAGTCGGCTTTGTGCTTTGTGTATTTATTTCCGATGCAATTCCTGTGTTTCATCGTCAATGTGTAGGTTCAAGGGATACAGTAAACCTGAATTAAAGCATCGCAATCTAACACTGGTCTCTCAGGAAAGGCTCAAAGCATAGACAGTATGAAGAGTCACTCTGTTTGTACTTATGTCGGCATTGTGCCTTTTCTATTTAATTCCGATTCAAATCCTGTGATTCATTGTCAATGTGAAGGTCCAAGGGATACAGTTAACCTGAAGTGAATCATCGGAAACCGAAACTGGTCTCACAGGAAAGGCTCAAAGCATAGACAGTACGAAGAGTCAGTCTTCTTGTACTTAAGACGGCATTGTGCCTTTTGTATTTTTATTCCGATGCAATATCTGTGTTTCATCGACAATGTGAAGGTCCAAGGGATACAGTTAACCTGAAGTGAAGCATCGGAATCTAAAACTGGTCTCTCAGGGAAGGGTCAAAACATAGAAAGTAAGAAGAGTTAGTCTTCTTGTTCTTAGGTCGCCATTGTGCCTTTTCTAATTAATTCTGATGAAATTACTGTGTTTCATCTGCAATGTGAAGGTCCAAGTGATACAGTAAACCTGAAGTGAAGCATCGGAATCTAAAATTGGTCTCACAGGAAAGGCTGAAAACATAGACACTAAGAAGAGTCAGTCTTCTGTTACTTAAGTCGGCATTGTGCCTTTGGTATTTAATTCCGATGCAATTTCTGTGTATCATCGTCAATGTGAAGGTCCAAGTGATACAGTAAACCTAACGTGAAACATCGGAATTGAAATCTGATCTCACAGGAAAGGCTCAAAACATAGACAGTAAGAAGTGTCAGTCTTGTTGTACTTAAGTCGGTTTTGGGTTTTTTGTATTTATTTCCGATGCAATTTCTGTGTTTAATCGTCAATGTGAATTCCTAAGGGATACAGTAAACCTGAAGTGAAGCATCGGATTCTAAAACTGGTCTCACAGGAAAAGCTCAAAACATAGACACTAAGAAAAGTCCGTCCCCTTGTACTTAAGTCGGCTTTGTGCATTTTGTATTTAATTCCGATGCAATCTATGTGTTTCATCGTCAGTGCGAAGTTCCGAGGGATACAGTAAACCTGAAGTGAAGCATCGGAATCTAAAACTCGTCTCACAGGAAAGGCTCAAAGCATAGACAGTAAGAAGAGTCAGTCTTCTTGTACTTAAGACGGCATTGTGCCTATTGTATTTTTATTCCGATGCAATATCTGTGTTTCATCGTCAATGTGAAGGCCCATGGGATACAGTATACCTGAAGTGAAGCATCGGAATCTAAAACTGGTCTCACAGGAAAGGCTCATAACATTGAAAGAAAAAAGATTGTGTCTTCTTGTACTGATGTCGGCATTATTCCTTTTGTATTTAATTCCGATGCAATTTCTGTGTTTCTTCGTCAATGTGAAGGTTCAAGGGATACAGTATACCTGAAGTGATGCATCAGAATCCTAAACCGGCCTCACAGCAAAGGCTCAAAGCACTGAAAGTAAGAGGAGTCAATCTTTTTGTACTTAAGTCGGCATTGTGCCTCTTGTATTTAATTCCGATGCAATTTCTGTGTTTCATCGTTAATGTGAAGGCTCAAGGGATACAGTAAACCTGAAGTGAAGTAACAGAATCTAAAACTGGTCTCACAGGAAAGGCTCAATGCATAGACAGTAACAAGACTCATTCTTCTTGTACTTATGTCGGCATTGAGCCTTTTGTATTTAATTCCAATGCAATTCCTGTGTTTCACCGTCAATCTCAAGGTCCAGGGGATAGAGTAAACCTGAAGTGAAGCATCGGAATCTAAAACTGGTCTCACAGGAAAGGCTCAAAACATAGACCCTAAGAAAAGTCCGTCCTCTTGTACTTAAGTCGGCATTGTGCCTTTGGTATTTAATTCCGATGCAATTTCTGTGTTTCATCGTTAATGTGAAGGTCCAAGGGATACAGTAAACCTGAAGTGAAGCATCGGAATATGCTCTGAGCACTATGGGACTTAACTTCTGAGTTCATCAGGCGCCTTGAACATATAACTACTTAAACCTAACTAACCTAAGGACATCACACACATCCATGCCAGAAGCAGGATTCGAGCCTGCGAGCGCAGCGGTCGCGCGGTTCCGGACTGTAGCGCCTCGAACCGCTCTGTCACCACGGCTGGCTGAGAACAAGTGTGAAGTTGCATTGACAGCCGACCACGTCTTCTGGGTGCTACACTTTTTTTTGTATATTCGGACCTGGTCTGCCTCCATAGCTGAGCAGTCAGCGCACCTGACTGCTATGTGGGTCCAAAATTGTTCAAATGGCTCTGAGCACTATGGGCTTAACATCTGAGGTCATCAGTCACCTAGAACTTGGAGCTACTTAGACCTAACTAACCTAAGGACATCACATACATCCATGCCCGAGGCAGCATTCGAACCTGCGACCGTAGCAGTTGCGCGGTTCCTGACTAAAGTGCCTAGAGCCGCTCGGCCACCGCGGCCGGCTATGTGGGTTCGATCGCTGGTAGTGCCAGGGAATTTTACTTTGGTGGGACGACTGGTACGGGGTGCACTTAGCGTCGTGAGGCCATTTAGGAGCTATTCGATTGATTAATAGCCGTCCCAGGTTCGAGAAAGACGACGACGACCGAGAGAATTGAGTGCTGACCTCTCGCATCTAATCACGTAGTTGATCGTGTCCGCCTTTCTAGGACCAGAGGGCGGAACTGTACATTTACGTAAACCGTAAGATCTGTCGATTTCGTCTCGTGAAGATCGTTAAGAAGACCTAAGTCCAGTAACAAATCTCCATTATAAATGGGCCGTGTCAGCAGGCAACACACTGCACTGCCTGTCGCCGGGTTCGAACGTGGGATCTCTGCTGGGAACGAGGAAGAGGATGGTGGGATAGTGGGATAGTGGGGTGCGAGACCATGGATGGCTGCTGATGACGGAATAAGAGCATTTATTTATCAGCTGCAAGGTATTGGTTGTGAGCCCTCTGGGCGAGGTTTACTTCAGCTCGTAGTATTCTCAGCGGCAACGAATGGGGTACCCCGCTGCGGCGACTGTGGATACACTGGCGTGAATTGGAATCCACAGCCTCGGCGGCGACTCTACAGCTTGCTGGCTCGGACTGTGGCGGCTGGAACCACGCGACATGGGCCTCTCTTGTGATGGCGGCTAGGGCAGCGTGGCAGTGGGACAGGTGAGTCTCCTGTCTCAGCAACCATCCCCGACTGCAGCTGTCTGGCGTCGTGTGGCCAAGGTCCTTGGCTCAGGTCCCGGTCGCGGCGTTCGTAGCGGCACCGTTCCAGGACGATGGCGACTGCAGTATCAGAACGCTCCCAAGCGATGACTCCCACGACGGGCGGCTGCCTGTTGACGGCGTCCGACAATAATTTCGCCTGCGGGTCACTCTGGCGCCGAAAGACGACCACCTGTATTGCGACTGAGACTATTAAGATCACTGTGATGGCAGTGACAACTCTGAACTGGTGGCGGCGGGAAGTGACGAAGGCTCTGCATGACTCCAGCTCCTGACGAGCTGGCTGCCTGTCCTTAAATACGGCTTTCTGACGCTGATGTCTGCGGTTCTTCTACCCCAGTAGGTCGGTGGAATATTACGGTATTACTCGGCTGTCGTAACGGACCTCGATGTTGACACCCTGAGTTGCGGTCATCTGCTTCCTGTGACGCCCTCCGCTGGTCGGTGACACTGAGCTCTCCTTCGTGTTGCTTAACTCGGTGCTCTGCCGACCCACTTAGGCCACCCATTATCTTCGCAACAGAATGTAACACACATACAGCTTCTAGCTCCCAATATTCTTTAGTTTCAACTAAATTTATTACCGTAAATCTCCTACCTTTAACTAACTCAATCGCTCTCATCATTCGATTAGTTCGCATTTTACTCATTAAACGGTATTTCGGGGCAGTATAGAATGCCTCCTGGAAGTCAAGCAGTAAGCTCACAAACTGAGCACTGTTGTCCACTGCTCACTGGCTCTCATGGCCGAACAGAGAGAATTAGCTTCCACATCAATCCTTCCGAAATTCATGTTGAGTTTCATTTAATTAATTTTCATCTTACAATTCGTATCAAGTGTCTCTGTGCCCCTCCAGTGAATCAGGTTCACCAATTATCCCTGCGTGTTGAGTTACGTAGCGGATCTGGCGTGTTAAGAGGCGACGCTGTAAATGGGAGCAACGGATGTCCAGCGGGTGATCACTCGCAGTGAGCGGGCCACGCGGCTGGCTGGTCTCTATAAAGAGACAGCGCGGCGCCTGTGTTCTCGTAAGGACTGCAGGTCGGTCGCTTTAATTAGCGAGGCACGTGCTGTGGCCGCCATTACTGCTAACAAGCTCTCGAGTAACCCTCCTTCCTAACCCCTTATCCCCTCCTCCCCTCACCACACCTCCTCCGACCCTCACTTCCTAGTACTGCTCTGCGGCTCGCAGATCCATTCACATGTTAACATCTGGTGCTGCCATCATCCGTTTTCGCCCAAGCAAGCGCGTGAGCAATTTCTCTTAATTCAGTTTTCCGTAAAAACCACGACTCCCTCTGTGACGGACGCACATACAGACATGCGTAAAAAAAAAAAGAGACATTTTATTTGAAGAACACTGTGGTGTGTGTCGTGTTGTGGGCGGACAGTGTTCGGCAGATGTAACCTATTTCAAATTGTTGCATCCTTGAGCCCCGATCACCAGATGTACATCTAGCGGTTCTCGGCTAACGCCCCCGGTTACAGGAGTCAAGGATAACACTTATTAATAATTATAATACAAAGTAATATCACCAGTTACAGTTACATTTTCAGCAAGTACACCAAGTCCTTTCATCCATACATGTATTTTCTCATCATTAGACACTTTTCTACATGATGAATGGGTATACAGAGTAAAAGGCATGTTACTATAAACAAAACCAGGTCGACTTTGGGTCTTTGGATCGATTCCACAGTGCCAGGTCTGAATCCTTCAGAAAGACAGAAGTTAAACCATAGGCTGATATAAAGTTCCTTCCGCGAATCTTACAAATGACGTTTGGAACGAAAGGCAGTCATAAACGTCTTCTGCGTTCCTTATCCTGTTACAGCTACTTTTCTCACTGTGGCGAGATATCAGAAAACCTCACTCGACAAGATAGCCATAATATTCTTCATACGACCTTATTCTCTCAATTTTCTGTAGCCAATGACGGCATTCTGAATTCTGTTACCGCTTACAACTACTGTGACAGATTATCACATCACACATTGTGCAATTAAAGTCGAACCTTGGACGAAAACCATGTTGTCGGTACACGGAGCGTGACGCTTCGGAACTGATGGAAACGGCCGTGGATGATATTTTCAGATGCTGTGATGAAATTTATTGTACTGTGGGTGGAGACACAAGAGAATCGCAAAAAAATCAGATGATATGAGGAGGTCGAACAAGTAGTAACAGCTTCTATCACTGGTGGAATAACAAATTACTTATGACCACTGGCAAAAAGTGGAGGAAACCTTTCGGCAAGTCCATCAAGCACAGTTGAAGTTACTTAGTTACATGTTCCGTAGATCATTACACCGATTCTTTTAGTAAAATGATGTGGAACTAATCGATTTACGGGATATGTATACATGATTAGTGTTAACATTAAGGAACACAGTATTCTTTTAGTCCTATCAATGCAATTACACTTAAAAACAACTTTTTAACTGGATACAGTCTTTTAAATAGAAAATTTACAACGGAATTGAAGGTGTTGTCCAGGGAAAATGATTTTAATCTAGATTTGAAACTTGCTTTGCTACCTGTCAGACATTTGATGGTATCGGTAAATATCAACAGTCTTTCTTGTAGCATATTGAACTCCTATTTGAGCCACTGACAGCTTTAATAATCGCTAAGACAGGTCTTTTTTCATTCAGTGTTGTAGATATAGACGTCAATATTCTTCCCAAATTGTGATGGATTACTTATGACGAATTTCATTAGCGAATACATGTATTGTGACGATGCAGTTAAAATACCTAGCTTCTTGAAGCTTTTCGTACACGACGTCCGTGGGTGAACGCCACACACTTATATTACTGCTCGCTTTTGTGCAATCTATACTCTCTTTCTAAGTGACCTCAGGAAATTATTCCACAAGACGTTATTAAATGGAAATATGCAAAATATGTGAGGTTAACTCGTTTGTTCCCGAGATTAACAATTATATGAAGTGCAAAAGCACCTGAACTTATTTGTTCGACAAGCTCAGTAATATGATACTTCCAGTTCAAGTTTTCAACAACATGCACACCAGACCTACTGACTCATGCTGCAACAATTGTTGGTACACCTCTATTTGTTGAACAGAACTGAATAGAGCTCGTTTTCTTTTCTTAAAAATTTTGTGTGTGTCCTTTTTCTGAAAAAAATATCATTTTTAGGAAAACATTATTTACATTCCCTTCTGCTGCGTTCTCTCTAAACGGGCTCTATGATAATACTAGTATCGTCTGCAAAAGTACCCTTTCTGCTTGTTGAATGTAAACTGCAAGGTAATTCATGTACGTATAAGAGGAATAGGAGTGGACACAAAATTTAACACTGCTCGGCTCCATTTGGTTTCTCCACAGTCACTACAGTTTTCTATCCCTCTAATATTGTTTCGCCGGCCGAAGTGGCCGTGCGGTTAAAGGCGCTGCAGTCTGGAACCGCAAGACCGCTACGGTCGCAGGTTTGAATCCTGCCTCGGGCATGGATGTTTGTGATGTCCTTAGGTTAGTTCGGTTTAACTAGGTCTCAGTTCTAGGGGACTAATGACCTCAGTAGTTGAGTCCCATAGTGCTCAGAGCCAACATTGTTTCAATTATTCAGCGCAACTTCTTGCATTCTGCTAATTATGATACAAACCAGCTGTGCATAATACCATCAATTCTATAAAATTTTAGTTTCTCTAACATAGGAGAGTAAAATGACCTAAATAATCAAACGCCTTGGAAAAATCACGTGCATAAATAGCATTCTCAGTCGAGTGAACCTCCTGCAATCAAAAATGTGATGAGCTATGCAAATTGTTCTTACTTAACTGTGAGACTAATTTTCAGTACATTTCTTTTTTAAATATTCTGGAAAAAGATGACTGTAAGGAAACTGGACGATAATTGTTTAAATTTTTCGGTCACCTTTCTTATGAAGTGGTTTAACAATTGCATATTTCAACGTTTCAACATCTCAAATATCATGTGGCAGTCATGCATTAAATATGTGACTAGGGACATTATTACTAAAATGGACCAACTTTTCAGGACCGGTGTTACTTCTAGTTGCTTAAGATTTCGTGGAACGAGTTTCTTATACATCCTCGTTTTCTTCAACTGAACCATTCAATTTATTTTTTCTGCTACATTTACAAAGTGATTGTGAAAAGTAGTCTCAACTTTTGAATTATCAATAACATTGTCATTTGGTTTAATTTTTATGGTTTCTTGGACAGTGACTACTACCCTGCTTCCTGTTTTATTTTATTATCAGGATTATTTATTTTTGTTGGGACATAAAAACTTCTTTAAAATACTACTTGTTTTTGTAGTATTCCGGTAATGTCGGATATTGACTTACTCTGCCATGCACATAAATTTCCCTCTTCCTCTTACATGAGATTTTAATTCCCTTAGTTATCCATGACATACGTTTTTCCACTGTCTATTCTGGATAACTCTTTGGGAAAGCAACTTTCAAATATTAACATGAATTTACTATAGAATAAATTAAATTTGACGTCAGCATATCTTTATACATATACCTCGTCCCATACCACCTCTTTCAACTTACTCTTACAACACTGTATCGTGTTCTCGTTATGAAGACTAAGTACATTGTATGAACCTGCCTCAGGGCTGCATTGTGTCATATTTTTTATTTCCATTAAGTGTGGATAATGATTAGACAGTCCATCAACAATTGGGTACACATTAATTGTTTCAGCCTGAGCACTGTCTGAAAAACGTTATCAACCAGCGATCTTCTATAGTACTGCACAACAGTTGGAAAACTGACAACTGAAATTAAATTTAAAGACCCAAATAATGATTCCAGTCCATTTTTCCTGTCCTTTTCTTTAATCTAAGTTGAAATCTCCACACAATAATAACTGTTTCCTTTTGTCTGACAGGAAGTTGACTAATGCATCAAGACTTCTCATAAATAGCTGAAAATTTTTCAGAGGGCATTTGTAGGCTGTTACAGTAATCAGAGGAGTATTGTGCAATATCAGATAACAAGCACGTACTTCTAGTGCTGATCAATGCTAAAACTATTTATTCAGTGTTTTTTACATTTACGTATGTAGCAACATCTCCTTTTCCATGTTAAATATAAATGAAAATGATGCTAGTCCCTGGTATTTAACTTTCCAACCCTATGGTTTCGTTGGTTATGTGATGTTCGAGGAGGTACAGAACATCTATATCTCCAGAATTTTCCACATATTACAGCCGTACAAGAACTCATACCATATTGTTTTCCGATGTTCTGATGAAATAAATTAATTTTATTTTTCTTGGAACTGTTACATATATTGTAGTCCTGTTATGCTCTAATGTCTTTCAACCTCTCTGAATGTAGCTTGGCACTAACCTAAAAAAATGTTCCTCCCCCCCCACCCCCCAAACCAGGTGCAGGCCATTTTGTATCCCTATCTGACGAATGTGGCAACAAGCATGACACAAACAGGAGACCTCTTTGTTACCACTGTGTTAACCCAAGTCTGGGAAAGGCGCAGGAAACATCCAGAAACCCACACAAGTGTATGCAGCTCCTGCTCCTGTTTGCTTCTTTTCACCTTTATTGCTATACTATAAGTTGCAAACCAGTCTATATCCTATTCCTTCTACCGTAAGTACCATATCGTCTTCATCAAAATCTCTGCACAAGATGCCTATATTCTCTGTCACCTGTCTGAGCCTGTCACCTAGCTTCTCCTGTTGAAATTGGTCTACACGTCTCCTGTGACTGCTACCTAGCAGTAAGACTGTTCTGCCTACTTGATTTTTCCACTGATCTAGACTTAAACTCGTTAGTACGGGTCTGCTGGATCTACTTAGCTCAGAAACTAGTTGCGGCTCTTCTCCTACTTCAGGTAGCAAGTCAAACTGATTACTAACCGTATTTTAAATGTTATTTTCCGGGGTTTTCTTCTTTTGCCTATTACTTGTCACTACCTTCCCACCTCCCATTGTCCCTCTCCTTCTCCAACCTATCTTCATTCAAAATATGCTATTTCCATTCCTGCCTGAAGGGCACAAATCTTTCTTAGCTGTTCCACGATTTTCTCTAGCCAACTACACTAAAGCTCCATGGAAGCGCATCATCTGACACTTTATTGGCTACCCCGCTGAATTCATCCCAAAGAAGCACCAACCGACAATCCTGACATGTATACTACTACCTATATCTACATCGACATAATTACTCTGCAATTCACAATTAAGTGCCTGGCAGAGGGTTCATCGAAGCACCTGTAAGCTACTTCTCTATCGTTCCGCTCACGAACAGGGCTCGGGAATTACATCGGTGCGAGCTCTGATTTCTCTTATTTTACTATGATGATCATTTCTCCCTATATAGGTAGGCGCCAAAAAGTATTTTCACACCCACAGCAAAATACTGGTGATTACAGTTTCATGACAAGGTACTGCAGCGCCGAAGAATGGCTTTGTTTGAATGACTGCCAATTCGTGTGCTATATCCGTCGCACTCTCTCCTCTATTTCGCGATAATACAAAACGAGCTACCCTTCTCTGATCTTTTTCGACGGCCTCCATCAATCCAATCTTATGTGGATCCAACACCGCACAGTAATGCTCCAGAAGAGGGCGGACAAGCGTAGTGTAAGCAGTCTCTTTAGTACGCCTGTTACATTTTCTAAGTGTTCTGCCTGTAAATCGTAGTCTCTGGTTTGATATCCCGACAAAAATATCAATGTGAACGTTCCAGTGTAAATTATTCGTAACTGTAATCTCTAAGTATTTAGCTGAATTTACAGTCATTACATTTTGTAAGTTGTCCTTTACTAGAAATTTCGTGACTCTTTTTAGTGCTTATGTGGATGATGTCACATTTTCCATTTTTTCAAGTGCATTTCCTCTTTTTGCACCATACTGAAATCTTGTCTTAATCATTTTGCAACTCATTTTGATCATCTCATGACTTTACATGATGGTAACTGACAGCATCACCCGTAGCAATCTAAGAGGACTGTACAGATTGCCTCCTAAGTCGTTTACGTAGATCAGGAATAATAGTGGGCCTATAACACTTCCTTCGGTAACGCCAGATATTAGTTCCGTTTTATTCAATGACTTTCCATCAGTTATTCCGAACTGCGGCCTTTGTGACCAGAAATTTCGAATCCTGTTACACAGTTAACACGATACTCCATTGGCACGCAATAGCAGTCGCCTGTGAGGAAAGCTGTCAAAAGCCTTCTGTAAATCTGAAAATATTTTATGTCCCTTGTCACAGCAATATTACTTCGTGAGAATAAAGAGCTAGTTGTGTTTCACAAGGACGATATTTTCTGAATCCTTGTTGGCTATTTGTCAATAAAACGCTTTCTTTGACGTGATTTATTATGCTGCAAAATTCTACTCCAAGCCGACGTTAAGCATATCAATAAATGGTTCAAATGGCTCTGAGCACTATGAGACATAAGTTCTAAGGTCATCAGTCGCCTAGAACTTAGAACTAATTAAACCTAACTAACCTAAGGACATCACACACATTCATGCCCGAAGCAGGATTCGAACCTGTGACCGTAGCGGTCGCGCGGTTCCAGACTGTAACGCCTAGAACCGCTTGACCACCCCGGCCGGCGTTAATAATATGGGCCTGTAATTCAGCGGATCACTCCTATTCACTTTCGTGGGTCTTGGTGTGACTAATGCACCTTGCCAGTCTTTGGGTACGGATCTATACAAGCGAGCGATTATATATGATCACTAAGTATGGAGCTATTGTATCAGCATTTACTGAAAGGAACCTGATTGGTATACAATGTAGACCGGAAGCCCTGCCTTTCTTGTTTTAAGCGGTTTCGCTACACCTAGGAGACCTACTCCTAAGTTACTCATATTTGCAGTTGTTCTTGATTCGAATTCCGGAGTATTTACTTCGTCTTCTTTGGTGAAAGAATTTTCAAAAATGTTGGAATGTGTTGCAACGTTACTTTCGCGTTCTTGTCAATACGGTACCAGAACGCTTAAGTTCTACCACTGTGAAGACGGAAGATCCGCGATTCGGAAAGTCACAACTGTGTAGTAAGTAGCGGCAGGAACACCACCACAAAACCACGTAGCACTAACACTTCAAACCATGCCAGAGGCAGCAAAGTAACTAAATGGAGTAATATGCGTATGGTGTAGTACCCAATGGACTGCACAAAGCGGAGAAAAAGGTGGTACCAAGTGTCTTTGTAATGGGAAGTGGACTGCGCTGCACAGTATAATGTAATTTACTTCCAAATCCAATTACATTATATTGCGCAGTGCAGTCCACTTCCCATTACAGTATGTGAATTCCTAAGTGAGCAAACTGTTGAGGTCGTCGCTCCCTAGACTTACACTCCGCTTAAACAAACTTAAACTGACGTATATACTCATGCCCGAGGGAGGACTCCAACCTCCGGTGGGAGAGCAGCACAATCCGTAACATGGCACCTCGAACCGCGCGACCACTCCGCGTGGCTGCAAGAATTTTGGAAAACCGTATTTAGTAATATTGTTTTAGTGGCGCTGCCATCAATGTCACCACTGTTATCGTGCAGTGAAGGTATTGATCGCATCTTGCCTCTCGTTTACTTCACATACGACCAGAATCTTTTGAGTTTTTTTTTTTTTTTTTTTAGATTTGGAGCCAGAGTTTGGTTTTGGAAACTATTAAAAGCATCTCACATTGAAGTTCGCGCTAAATTTCGAGGTTCTGTAAGACTCCGCCAATCTCGGGGATTTTTTGTTGTGTATAAATCAGTGTAAATGTTATGCGTGAAGTTTGGCTATATATTTGTGACGAATGTGTTTGAATGTACCTTTTAAATTGTATCATATCAAATACTGTAGGCTGGCTGATAAAAAAATTATCAGCTTCGATACAAAGTGCCTAAATCTACATTTAAGTGTTACAAAAACGCCAGATTATACCTCTTAAATACAAAAGCAATAACGGAATTTAAGAATTAAACTGCGAAGAAAATAACTAAATACATAGCTTGCTGCCCTGCTGGAGCGTGACAGGATGATTCTATAACGTATTAACATATGTCCCTATTTTCGTCACTGTATTCCATCTGCGCCATTCTTCGTCGATTTTGCTGAGTATCCCTTCTTTCCAGTCCAACCAGTTTTCAACAGCATTATGTAGCACCACAACTCAGACGATTACCTTCTTCTGAGTTCTCCCAGAGTCAATCATTCAGTACCTCACAGCGCTCTGCAGCAAACGTGTATATGATAATGGTAGTCTTCCTTGGGTCAGGAATTCTTGTTTAATCGGATCACTTTATTCTTCGTATCCCGTTGTTATTGTTCTCTCTTGGCTCCTGAATATATTACACACCATCCGTCTTTCTCTTCATAAAAATTTCGGCCATCTCGCACCATTTTACATTGTCGGAAAGTTCCTGTAGGTTGACAGATCCAATGAACATGACTTGATTTTTCTTAACTCCTGCTTCCATTATCAACCTCAATGTCAGAAATGACTCTCTAGTGCCTTTGCGTTTCCGAAAGTTAAATTAATCGCCACCTAACATGTCCTCACATGGCTTTCTTATTATTCTGTATGTTATCCTTGTTAGCAGTTTGGATGTATGAGCTGTTAGCTGTTTCTCCGATAATTCTCTTACATATCTGCCCTTGCTATCCTGGGGATTGCGTGGATAATATTTTTCCGAAAATCTGAACGTTTGTCTCCTACCTCATAAACTGAACACGTCATCTTGAGTAGTCGTTTGGTTGTCACTTCCCCCATTCATCAAGCGAGGTGGTGCGGAAGTCAGCACAATGGACTCGTATTCGAGAGGACGACGGTTCAAGGCCGCCCCCATCCAGATTTAGATTTCCTGTGAGTGCCCTGAATCGTGTGTGAGAAATGGATTGTTTCCTTTGAAAGGGAACGGCTGATTTCCTTCTCAGCCCTCCACTAAAATAAGCTTGGCATCGTCTCTAGCGACGTCGCTCTCCACGGGACGTTAATCACAAACACCCCTTCCATCCCTTCGCGCAATGTATTTAAGAATTCCGAAGTAATGTTATATTATATTCCTTCTGCCCTGTTTGATCGCGAGTCGTCGGAAGATGTGTTAACCTGTCATCCTTATACTGGATCGCCTATGTCTTCCCTATAGACTCACATTTGTTTTCTATGACGTCATCAGGCGGTACCTGTCACTCGCAGTGGCCTTCAGTCTATCCCACCCCCTATTTGTGATTAACAGTGGAATTCCTATCGCACTCTTAACGTTGATACCCTTGTTATCAATTTCACCGAAAGTTGCTCTGTCTTTACTGTATGCTGAATCAGTCCTTCCGATGACCATACTTTTCTTCAGATTATTCCTGCAGCCACTTCGCATTGAGTTCTCTGCACTACTTATTTACTTCACTTCTGTGTAACATGTATAGCTGTATTCCTGTCCCTTCATGATAATTTTTGTATATTCTTCTGTCGGGGAATAATTGCTGTAACTCTTCTGTTACTTTTTATTCTTTGTCTGTCCAATATGTGTGATGAAATGTTTTCTAGCAGACACAGTGCACTATGTCGCCCTGAATGGGGGGACTTCAACAGAAACAAGCTTAACATCAGGGCAGCGTAATAGGTCCGTTGGTTCTTACGATTTACTTAACCGATCTGGTTGGTGGTATTGACAGCGACAGTAGACCATTTGCCGATGACGCTGTAGTCTACAGGAAAGTAGTATCACACGAAAGTTGTCAAGAAATCAATGAGGAGTGGCAGAAAATAAATGCGTGGTGTAATGACCGGCAGTTATCTCTCAATATTAGTAAGTGTAACCTACTGCGTATAACAAAGCGAAAAATCCCCATTAACGTACGAGTACAAAATAAATGCCCAGTCTTTGGAAGCTGTAACATCCGTCAAGTATCTGGGTTCGACTATTCGAAACAATCTCAAATGGAATGGTCAGATTACAAAAGTAACGGGTAAGGCGAACTCTAGATTGCGGTTTATTGGTAGAATCCTAAATCGATGCAGTTCTTGAACAAAGGAAATTGCTTACAATACTTCAATTCGTCCAGTCTTAGAGTACTGTTGGTCTGTATGGGACCCTCAACAGTTGGGTGTGATTCAAGAGACTGAGAAGGTCCAAAGAAGAGCAGCAATATTCGTGACTGGTACATTTAGCCATCGTGAGAGCGTTACGAATCTCACAGAAAGTTTGAAGTGGGACACACTTGCAGATAGACGACGCGCTAAACCGAAGGGACTGCTCATTAAATTCCAAAATCCGATCTTCGCCGAGGATGCAGAGCATATATTATTACCACCAACTGCCATATAGCGCAATGATCACCATTCAAAGATAAGTGAAATTAGAGCTCATACTGAGACGTTCAGACAGTCGTTTTTCCTTCGCGCGCTCCTCGAGTGGAAAAGAGGGGGACGGGGGGAAATATGATTTTGTCGCGAATAGTGCCCTCCGCCACACACCGTTTGTTGGCTAGCGTTGTATATATGTAGATACGCGGATGTAGATGTGAGTGCCCTTTTTAGGGATGCCCGTTTCTATTCAACTGATCTGCCTTCAGTGGTATAAATTGCGATCCGTGACTATATTATATGCTCCTGGGGCGCCTTACAATTCAGTATCTGATTTAGCAATCCCTGTCAGATCATTTTATTATCCAGCTGGAACCGACCCGTGTCTCCGAGTCTTTTTCATGCACACCTCCCCATTCCTTGATTTTTGAATAGGTTATTTCGTATTGCTGCGTGAAATTTATTGCGATCTCAGGGCCCTACTACCAAACCCATATTCTCCTGTAAACCTGTCTTCTGTTTCTTCGCTACTACCGCGTTCTACTTCCTCATGATTACAAAATTATCGTCTCCCCTTACAAGATGATGTCCCCATTTGGTACCCCCGTATACATCTGACTGATCTATTGCTGTTGGCTTTGGTTTGCTGTCTATTCTGATGGCAAGTACCGTATCGCTAAACTGTATGCAGCAACTCACTCTCTGTCACAATTCTGACGAATCCTACTGCCGCTTTTATTTATTTATTTATTTACTTATTAGCTATTGATGTTACCCCACAAAAAAGGTTGTGGACATTATTATTTGCATGAAACGGTTTAACACCGATGTGTTGACTCTACAGCTGCGTAATCTCTTGAGAAGTTTGAATTCGTTTGCGCGAAGTAAGTGTTCTCTGAGACAGAGATGGGTCTTCGGCGTCCTGCCTGGGGCCTTTACAACGCCTGCCAGGCGGACCACACAATCCGTCTCGTCACGACAAGTGTCTCTCCACATCCACCCTAACTGGCTCCACCTTTCGCCAGGAGCCACGCCTCATTCAACAGCCAAATGAACATTCGCAATGTCTGGCATCAGGCGTCACGGAGGCTGAGTGCGTGCCAGAGGAGGTGGGGCACTGCGGCCGCGCAGCGCTCTGCTCGCACGTGTCGCCAACAGTGTGGCGAATTCACTTTTCTTCGAACTAATTCAGGCTTCTTTTTAATAGGATTTAGTTGGCAAATGAGTGATTCAACTGGGGTTCGGAAGTATGGCTTTATCGCAATCGTTTCCCTTCTTTTCTACTTTTCTCCCCCTTGACAACAGCAAAGCATTAAAACCCATGTCTATTATAGGAAAATTATTTGAATTGAATTACGATTTCATAACTCGCTTCAGTATTCCATGAAAAGGCATTATTGGACGGGATTACAAAGCACAACAAAGCAGTCTAAAGCTTTACTGGGGCGTGAGCTGGGCCCTACAGCGAACACACACACAAGGCGGAAAACATAAGACGAAAAATTAACAGCTAAGAGCGTTACTGGAAACGCTGTGGCAGCATAGCATAGCATGGCAACTTCACAATAATGAAGGAAACTCTTCTAACAATGGAAGCTCCCCGTCGTGTTATCCCCACTCGATAGCCCGACAAAAGCTGAACACAGATCCATCATGCAAATAGGATGAAGGTGTATTGAACTGTGGAAAAAAAATAGCGAAATAGAAACAGTGAACGATGCAAGATTAACATGTGCTACATCCAGCATCTTTGAACAACGTGTCGTCGTTGATATCTGGTCACGGTTGTCCAAAACGGGAGATCCGGCTTCAAATCTCCATAGTACCTAACTTTTTTCGTAATAGTACGAACTGTCTGTCCTGTCACTGACGTGTCCATTCGCTTTATTCAAATTTGTATCTTTACCGTGGCGTAACATCCGGTTGTAACAGCAACGTGAAAGGAAGTGACTCCAGACGTACGTACGTCCTATTCGTTCTATGCAAGTACCATATGCTATGCCTCTTGCGTCCCGTTTGGTACGTTTTGACTCTCGCATTCCTTTGTTGTAACGTTGTTCACACCCGTTTATTTGTTGTTTTCATTTCTGTGAGAGTTCTATGAGGCATTTCGCCTGTTCTCACTATTCATCACATTTACTTGCGACGGTAATATAAACTTACCACATGACTGATATTCTGTAACGAATGTACAGTACGACATTTGCCAAGACTTCAGAAGCAGAACAGACACGTCAGTGACCGAACGTACGGTTAATGAATTTCTGAAAAAGAAATTGGGCCCGACTGAGGTTTGGACAGGGTCGCAGGTTTGCAGGTTTGCAGTCGAACACCGTCACCTCAGAACCACGACACCCTCGTCCTCGGAAGTCACTTGATGTAGGACATCTTGCGATTGAACCGTTCACTGTTTCCATTTTGCTTCTTTTATGTCTGCCAGGAGTGGCAAACATTAGTTGGAATTGGTAGCAAGACGTGACCGGGGTGTGACGCAAGATCTGATGGCCGAGAAGAGATTAGTCTTACAGTAAGGCGCCAGCGATCAGGAAGATTACTAATCTTTATTCACCGCACTGAAGTAGGCACCGTCTATTGCTCTCATAGCAAGTTGCTACGTAATTAAGTTCACAACACACTTCACAAATCCACAGTGCAATCCAAATCGTAACTAAGTTCTAAGCCCAAGGTTGTCATATAAGATCTATACAATAACACTTCGATATTAACACAGCTAGCGAGCGAGAGCGCGTGGCTGTGGCGTCTTTTTTTTTTTTTTTCTTTATTGTGATTTCATTCCCCTGCCCCATGCGGGCAGGGGAGGGCTGTCAGCAGCACAATCCGCCGCTCTTCAGCCGAGTGACATGACAACTAAAACAAGAATAAAATAATACATACATAAGGAGGTAAAACAGGGGAACATAAAACAGAGTAATGGGAGAAAATGGAGGTAAAAATACACTGACATGTAGACGTTCATTGGGGACAGTTAAAAAAGTCACCAGAAAGTTAAAAAACGCAGTTGGCGATTCTTAAAACACAGAGAAGACACTGGATGCGCATGCACAGGTTAAAAGTTGGCCACAGTATTAGATACACTCCGAAACAACACACTTAAAACCCACTTGGAGCACACACGTCGAAGAATAAAACTACCAGGTGGGACCTGCCGAGGGAAAGGTCAGAGAGGATGGAAAAGGAGGGGAGAGCATGGGGCAGCTGGGGAAGCGGCGGGATGAAGAGAGGAGGGGCGCCGTGGCGTCCGCTCTGCGCTCCCTTTATATCTCGTGGCCACAGAGGGAGCTGCAGGCAACAACTGTTGAATGGCGCGGCGCCTTCAGCCGGAGATAACGCCACGAGCCTCCGGCGGCCGCGACGTGAAGCTAAAGCCGACGGCACACGGACCGTGCTGTCGAACGTTAATGTTGAGCGTGCCAAGTTCAGCGTGCTGCTGAACGCTCAGGAACGATGCGACTTGTGCATACGGTACGTGGGCCCCAACGTGGTACACGCGATCGCAACGCACTCCAGCGGCAGTTGAGGGTTGAGGGATGTTTCTAGTTCGTAAGTCACACTGTTTACTCAACGGGCGAGAGTCAAATTCCCACATTAGCTCTATTAAAACGCACATTTCCTCCATCGTCCACGAAAAGGAAAGTACCATGTCCAATCAGTAAGGACACAGGCTTATAAAAGTTCCATTACAAACAGTGCGGTACAAATTTGGAATACTTCTCCACATAAGATAAACATTATTTCATCATTGCCACATTTTAGTAAAACCCCAAGATCAGTTTTACTTGATCACTGTTCCTACCCAGTAGCAGAATCTTTGCAACATGTGAATTACGAAGCGTAAATGAAAAAGGAGCAAAATATCTTTATACAAGTAGCGCAAGCTGTCCTGTAAATTAAGCAAATCGAACAAAGTCACCTTTCAAAAAAGGTGAACTTATATTTACATAACATCAAATATTATAGCATATGCTTACATTAAACTAGTAATAAAGTATCAGAACCTAATGAAAACGCGAATGTTAGGAAAAAAATTTGGGGTATTTCGACGCGAACCACCGTCCCAATCAAGAAATCACCAGTTTTTTTTTTTTTTTAGTCTCATTTTGTTCCTTTTCGTTCGTTGTATCTGCACGGTGCGGACGTCGCAAGACACCGGTTTCAGTTCGTTGTTGATCGATTAAATCAGTTTTTCTAATTACAGAGGGCAGTATACCGTCTGACCGAACACGCTGAGATACCGTGCTGGCTTTTTTTTATCTCATTTTGTTCTATATTGTTCGTTGAATTTGTTCGGGGCAGATGTCCGTGGACACCCGTTTAGGTTCTTTGTTGATACATTCACTCAGTTTTTTTGTTACAGAGGGTAGCTAACCCTCTGACCGAAGACGCTTAGCTACCGTGCCGGCATCAGTGGACAGTGACGCTACTCATTACGCTAAGCCAACAACCCACGGGTGATATCTAATCATATTATGTAACCCTTGCTTAAAGACTTAATCGTAGCTCATTATGTTGCTAATTGAAATTTAATTATAAGAAATTGTACCAAAAACAATGCGTTTTGGGTGGATCTTCAGTATGTCGCTGCCTTCAAGTAGCCTACTCTCATAATACGCAAGTTACAATAATTCTTTTGCCACGAATATGATGTTTCTCATTATTTTATTGGAACGAGTCACACAGTTAACAACGGGTTTTCCTGTGATTCCCAATTTACTGGTGCTCAGAAACGGCATATACAGGGTGTTACAAAAAGGTACAGCCAAACTTTCAGGAAACGCTTCTCAACAACAGATTCGGTGACCGATGGATTGGTAGAGGCGGACCAATTCCATGGCCTCCACGCTCACCTGACCTCAACCCTCTTGAGTTTCATTTATGGGGGCATTTGAAAGCTCTTGTCTACGCAACCCCGGTACGAAATGTAGAGACTCTTCGTGCTCGTATTGTGGACGGCTGTGATACAATACGCCATTCTCCAGCGCTGCATCAGGGCATCAGGGATTCCATGCAATGGAGTGTGGATGCTTGTATCCTCGCTAACGGAGGACATTTTGAACATTTCCTGTAACAAAGTGTTTGAAATCACGCTGGTACGTTCTGTTGCTGTATGTTTCCATTCTATGATTAATGTGGTTTGAAGAGAAGTAATAAAATGAGCTCTAACATGGAAAGTAAGCGTTTCCGGACACATGTCCACATAACATATTTTCTTTCTTTGTGTGTGAGGAATGTTTCCTGAAAGTTTGGCCGTACCTTTTTGTAACACCCTGTATACATATAAGCTTGAAATGAATGCCAATATGGCGCCTCACAACTCTGTACTGAAGGGAGACGGCCTGCGTGTGACGTAGGTGGCGTTCTCCCATTTCATTGGTCAACGCTCAGACGCACGGTCAGAATATCTGACATGCCAGATACTGCTCTGCACGTTCGGAAAGACTCCCGAACGTGCTATCCCACGCTGTGACGCCAGAAAGTCGGCACGCTCGACGCTCAACGTTCCGATGCCCGGTCCGTGTGCCGGCGGCTTAAGGCCGACCACGGCGCATGCGCGGCCGGGCTGAGCGACGGCAGGGGGGCGCGTGACTCGGTTTGGTGAGCGGACACAGCGCTTACGATATTATTTATTCTACTAACTGTTACAGAGAGCATAACTAATTTTCTGTATCACCAGCAAATGCACTAAACAATTGTTACTAGTCCTCACCGTATTTCGACTAGTAATTTCATTCTTCGTTAAGTAACGGAGAGATAGTGACGCTGTGGCTATCTTTAATTACTTTTCCATTTAAATATAGATCGAAAAATTTTCTACTATTTTTCCAAATCTGAAATAGTATACAGTCTTTTTTTTTTCTTTGAAAACAGTGCAGAGTTTCAACAACTGTACAGTACAAATATTTTTTATTCATCACCTTCTAATCTCTACTGAAGCTCTACCGCTTTCTGATTAGTAAACGGCACTAACTTTTCACTTTTTATGTTTCAGCACATAGCAGTATCCTACATTAGCGATAGATAGTATCTATCGATTCTTCTTTTTGATACATTTCTGGAAGCCACACACCTCAGTTGTTTAAACGAAGTAAAAACACTTAATTTTTCGGGAAATGCAAATACATACTGAATGACAGAGAACTGCATGAAAATATCATACTTAGAGATCGCTTCTAGGGATGATTCGATAAAATTACATTCGCTAATCCCACATCAATTCAGCGCACCTAATTTTGAAAGCATGATTAGACACGCATGGTTCGCATCGAAATTAGCGGATGAAAGAGAACTCTTTTTGAATGCAAAAGAATTGCGTTTCCCGGTATCGCTCATGAAGAAACCGTGCGCCTGCATTAAATGCTTTCATAAAATGCCCGTGGTGCTGCGAAAATTTGTGCTTCGGTTGTTTCTATGATAAGTATCACGCATAATATTGTTCTGGCACTTCAAGCAATGTGAAAAAAAAGGAGACTGAAATAGATGGTTAAACCGATAGAGATACTCAAAGTACCCTCTCCGCCACACACCGTCAGGTGCCTTGCGGAGTATGGATGTAGAGATGTAGAGTATTATTGCCAGAGTAGAACCTAACTGAAAATATAGCAGAGACAGAGCGAGTCTGGATCGTAAACACTCATGTCTAATATATTCACTGCTCACTGTGCGATGACCGAGACGTGTGCTAAAAAAAATGGTTCAAATGGCTCTGAGCACTATGGGACTTAACATCTGAGGTCATCAGTCCCATAGAACTATTTAAACGTAACTAACCTAAGGACATCACACACATCGATGCCCGAGGCAGGATTCGAACCTGCGACCGTAGCAGCAGCGCGGTTCCAGACTGGAGCGCCTAGAACCGCTCGGCCACCGACGTTTGCTAGATCTCCCCAGGAACCGCCAGCACTGGTGCTTAAGCTGACACACTGGAGTAGTGATGCTCGCCCACATACGTTGACTGACAACTGGTATCTCTAGAGCGACATTTCGTATAGTCGGTTGCCATTTTCTTCCTTCAAAGTGCCCCTCTCGTTCCCAAAATACTAAAATTACGTACCTCGTCTGTCTCACTCTCCACCTCACGTACGTATCATACAAACACGTTGAGGTGACAGAAGTCATGTTAATTGAATCTGGAGGAGGGAGAAAGGCTGCAGTTATGTGGAATCAGCGGTAACGAGTGAAACTGTGTGCCGGATTGGTATTCGAACCCGCGACCTGCTGCTTACTGAGCTGTTGCGTTAACCGCTGTGCTACCCGCAGTGTTATCGCAATTGCACGAACTAACTTTGCACGCCTCTCTGTGGGCCCACACTGTCACCGAGCACCGCCTATCCGCAGTCCCCACCCAAGTTCCCCATGCTCGCTACTTTGAGATTTCCGCAGGAGGCCGAACGTAACTGTGCATCCACACTGACGGTGGTGGATTCATGGCCCGTCGAGGCGAACCAGTTATGTACGAATGAGTGGTGTCGCTTATTTCGGAAGCATTCGAAAGAAGAAACACCATGCATTCATCTATGAAAGACGTGGGATAGCGATATGTACGTATACAGATGGCGGCAGTATCGCGTACACAAGGTATGAGAGGGCAGCACCTTGGTGGAGCTGTCATTTGCACTCAGGTGCTTCGTGTGAAAAGATTTCCGACTTATTATGGGCGCACGACGGGAGTTAACAGAACTTCAACACGAGATGGTAGTTTGAGATAGACGCATGAGGCGTACTATTTCGAAAATCGTTAAGGAATTCAACTATTCGAGACCCACAGTATCAAGAGTGTGCAGAGAATACCATATTCCAGGCATTAGATTCCACCACGGACAACACACTGGCCGACGGTTTTCGATTGACGACCGAAAGTACCGGCGTTTGCGTAGAGTTGTCATTGCTAACAGACAAGCAACACGGGTTGGAATAACCGCAGAATTCTATGCTGAACGCACGACGAACGTATTCGCGAGGACAGTGCTGCGAAATTTGGAATTTCATTGGCTACAGCAGCAGACGACCGACGCCCGTGTCTGCTAACAGTACGACATCGCCTGCAGCACCTCTCCTGGGCTCGTGACCATAGCGGTTGGACCCATGACGACTGGAAAACCGTCGCCTGGATAGAGTAGTAACGATTTCAGTTGGTAAGAATTGATGGTAAGGTTCCAGTATGGCGCAGATCCCAGGAAGCTATGGATCCAAGTTTTCAACAAAGGACTGTGCAAGCAGGTGGTGCACCCACAATGGTGTGGGTCGTGTTTACAGGGATCAGTGACTGGAAACGGTTATGTTCGGCTACTCGGAGAGCATTTTCAGCTGTTCACGAACTTCATGTTGCCAACAACGACGAAATTTTCATAGGTAACAATGCGCCATATCACTGGCAGAACAGGGTGTTGAAGAACATTCTGGAGAGTACGATCGAATGGATTGACCATCCAGATCGTCCTACGAGATTCCCATGAAACATTTATGGTACATAATCGAGAGGTCAGTTTGGGCACAAAACCCTGCACCGCAAGACTTTCGCAATTATGAACGGCTAAAGCGGCAGCGTGGTAAAATATTTCTGCAGGGGACTTCTAACGACTTGTTGAGTCCATGCCACGTCGTGTTGTTGCACTAAGCCGGGCAAGAGGAGGTCCGACACGACCTTAGGAGGTATCCCATGGCTTTTGTCACCTCGGTGTAACATAGCTTCTTTCTCTGCTTGATTTCTTATGTCAATTTGTGGATCATCAGTCCATTTGGATACTACAATTTCATCAAATATATGTCGTCCTCCTTGGTTGTAATCCTGTAAAATTGGCCAAGATATTAGATACGAGCAGGGATGAGCATCTGATGTATTCCCAAGTACCACTGTTACATCACAAGATTCCTTTATTTAAATGACTTCATACCATCCTTTGCCGTTTTTAAATATATATACTACCGGACAGTTTCAGCCACGTTGCACATTAGGGATACGTATCTGTGGACGAGAAACAAAGGCCGGCCGCTGTGGCGAGCGGTTCTAGGCACTTCAGTCTGGAACCGCGCTGCTGCTACGGTCGCAGGTTGGAATCCTGCCTCGGGCATGGATGTGTGTGATGCCCTTAGGTTACTTAGGTTTAAATAGTTCTAAGTTCTAGGGGACTGATGACCATAGCAGTTAAGTCCCATAGTGCTCAGAGCCATTAGAACCATAATTCGGAGATAGTGGTGCTGTGTAGAGGGGAAGTATATTTTACGAAACTTTATTGTGTTTCCTTGTAATTTGAATGGTATGAGTGTCAGCAGATGTAACGTAAAACGATAGCGCATGTGGACTCGGAAAACTTCCTCCACGCTGTACAAATATCCGGATGTGGTAGATAGACGGTATGGTTCACACACTTGTTTCCTATTTTTTCTTCAATACGGTTAACGAAAATGTCTGCTATGGTTCCTTGTATACAGGGGCCTAAAAGAGTCCGCCTTTTTGCAGATAAAATTTAGTCTTAAAAGGAAAAGACTTTTATTTGAGAACGAGTTTCAGACGTTTAATGAGTTCGACAATTTCGTGCTGAGATAGTCCTTTTTTTTTCAGAAAATTTTGCTTTCGTGACCTCAACGCCCTCATTGACAGGTACATTCACATAACGGTTTTTAATGTCTACATATAGAAGCCGAGCACTATCAGCAGTAGGCTTATCCTGTTTCTTAAAAAATTTGTATTAAAAAGAACGGTCTTGCTATGGGCTACAAACGGAACAGCGAAAATTAAAAAAATATCGCCTCGTAGTTCCAATACCGCGATTGTGTCCCATTGGCTGAAGGCCTAAAACGGCCTCATAGGAACCTGTTGTGACTAATCAGAGCTGGTTGTAGTACGATGGCGTGCGGAAAAGTTATGGTTCTGAATTTTTGTATGTGAAACACTTAAAGCTCTTTAAATAAATCAAACTTTTATTAACATTGTACATATTTTCTCCTAGTGAGTACATATTTGCAGACCTCTGCCGCTAGCGTCTAACATGGCGATGTATAATGTAACTATGTCGGTGCGTGAAAAGCAGCCTGCTGGAATCGAGTTTGAAACTCGAACAGTTCGTCCACACTTGGAGCCCTCTCTCCTTCAGAATGACAGCGTCAGACATGTGTAACAATCCGACCCCTTGGGGCCACTGTCGCCGATCAACCTCCATACGGGCTCGACTTGGCGCCACCCCATTTTTCAGCTGTTTCCAGAACTGGAAGAACACCTCCGAGGACTTCTCTAGAGTAGCGATGCGGCGGTGCAAGCAGAATTGTGCCTGTGGCTCCGCCAAAAATATCAGACATTCTACAGTGGCGGTATCAACAGACTGGGTTCTCGGGAGAAAAGTGGTGGTCGCCAGGGTGACTGCGTTCAGAAATAAGGAATTTTAATAGAACTTGTTTTATTTAAGAAGCTTTAAGAGTTTTAAAGTAAAAAATTTGGAGACATTACTTTACGGCACACGCTCGTACAAACACGCAAAGGGTTGCAAAGATAAACTCTAATTTAAGAAAAGCAAAAATATTCTTAGAAAATAATAAAATTTGCAAATGAATAGGTAACCTTCAGTTTGTAGTAAAAACAGAAGTATGAGTATGTGAGTATAAATCCACAGTTCGAACTGAAGTAATACAATAACTGCAGATCCAAGAGAAATCGTTAATTTGCTGATTTCACCATACGCCAGGTAATGTACGCCTAAGCAGCGCGTGGAGAGTGGAAAGTGATAAGTAGCTAGCAGCAGCAGACGAACATCCACCCACTGCTACACCTCAGTCTGTGTCCACCCGATTAGGTAGTTAATATCTCAAAAACATGTTAGTGTGATAATGCTCGACATGGAAGAAACCGATTCGAGTCCGATGATAGACAATATTTCCAGCATCTGTTCGAAAAGGAAGAAGAGAAGGCGGTAAGCAGTTTCCTTATGATCACCCTATGTGTAAATATCGTGGAATTAAGATCGAACCCCTCTCTTCGAATGGCATCTACGCCAGAAACTGCGGCATCTTTGATGATGTTCAGTTCCCGTTCGGCTGTATACTAGCGCCGTTCCCACACTCTTCAAGCTCCCTCATTGCCATCAACAAAGCCATCGCAAATCTGCTGTACGTACACTCATCTCGATCACATGTACTAACATGCTGACATTTAAAACATCTACCTGTAGTACGACGTCAACTACAAAAGCCTGACCAGGTCACGAGGCACGTGATATCGACTGAGTGTGCACAAACGAGGGGCGTTAAATAAGTTACGCAACACACTTTACTCTCGGGTAACTTCCGTAAAAAGTGCAGGATTTGTTGTGGGACATTATTAGTTCAGCTGGCCGGGGTGGCCGAGCGATTCTAGGCGCTTCAGTCTGGAACTGTGCACCCGCTACGGTTGCAGGTTCGAATCCTATCTTGGGCATGCATGTGTGATGTCCTTAGGTTAGTTAGGTTTAAGTAGTTCTAAATTCTAGGGGACTGATGACCTCAGCTGTTAAGTCACATAGTGCTCAGAGCCATTATTAGTTCAGTCGTAAGACAATGTAGTCCCGCTTCAGCCCCGCATTGTTTCACGATGTTCCGGTAGGTGGCGGTGCTATACGCAGCCTTCAAAATGGCATCTGTAATGCAAGTGCGTTCCAAGCAGACAGCTGTCATTGAGATTCCTGAGGCGGAAAAAGCAAAGCATCGCACTTATTCAAAGGCGCTGGTAGAACATCTGCGGAGACCTGGGAGTGAACACAGGCACCGTGACTTGTTGGATGAGGTGCCTGTTATCATCGCAACAAGGTCTGGCAAACACGTTCGAAATGCCTCGTGCCCACCGGCTCTCACAGCTGTGCTATCTTCAGGAAATTGTAGAAAAGACTTCAGCGTGTTGGCCGCCACAGAAATGCAAAGGAACTCCAACTTATTCAGGAAAACGCAAGGCCCCACCCGAGGGGAGCTCGCAAAACTTCACTGGACTGTCCTTCCTCATCCGCATTACAGCCCGGATCTTGCACCTTCCGACTTCCATCTGCTTGAGCCGATGAAGGATGCTCCCTGCAGAAAGCAGTACGTAGAAAGTTGCAGGGGTTGATGCTGCAGCAACGCTGTCGCCAAGCGGTTCTAGGCGCTTCAGTCTGGAACCGCGCTGCTGTTGCGGTCGCAGGTTCGAATCCTGCCTCGGGAATGGATGTGTGTGATGTCCTTAGGTTACTTACGTTTAAGTAGCTCTAAGTCTAGGGGACTGATGACCTCAGATGCTAAGTCCCGTAGTCTTTAGAGCCATTTGAACTTCTCTCTCTCTCTCTTTTTATTTTTTTTATGCAGCAAGACATTCGCTCGGACATCGACCAGTGATGACACCATGTGGACACACACGCCCTCCCAGTAAGGTGGCAAAAGGCCGTCGCACTGAACGACGATTGTGTTGAAAAATTGGGTTTTTTAGCCAAAAGAGCGGGGAATAATATTATGCGTTGGAACCATGAATAATACCAACCTGTATTCAGAAAAAAAAAATTGTTGCATTACTTACTGAACGGCACACGTATGAATTTATACATATGCCCATAATAATAATAATAATAATGTTCTCAGATATAGTCTTGGTACACAATGGCTTCATTAACTCCTCGGATGATATTTGGTACAGCATTTCAGATTGCCGCTAATTGGGCGCCGCCGACAGTCGTGTATCCTCTGCCAGTGGCGTCAGCGGATGTGATGTGGACGGTCGTCTTCGGGCTCCTTGTCCTTGGAAGCGCAACTAATCGGTCGGACAGCTCCTCAGTTGGCCTCACGAGACTGTCATTCGAGGTGATCGACGGATCGCAATCAAACACTTCACTGCTCAACTGAAGGTCTCTGTTGGTAGTGCAGACACACACGTCCATCTGTTGGGGTACTCAAAGGCATGCGCACGCTAGTTTCTTTGCCGCGTAACAGAAGACCATAAAGAGCAATAAAGGACAACCTGTGAGGAAATGCTTGCACGTTACGAGGCTGATCGTGACAATTTTTTGTCGATTATCGCAACAAGCGATGAAACATGGGTACGTCACTTCGAAACAACCGTCATTCCATAGAGTGGCGCCTCACCACCTCTCATGCGAAGAAAAATTTCAAAACCGCGCCCTCAGCCGGTAAAGACATGCCGGCGACCTCCTGGGATTCTGAAGGGGTTATGCTGTTTGGTGTTCCCCCTCATGGTGCAACGATTAACTCTGATGTTTATTGTGCTACCCTCAGGAAACTGAAGAAACGACTTTAGCGTGTTCGTCGCCACAAAAATGCAAACGAATTTCTCCTTCTCCGTGACATGGCTCACAATTCTGCGCACCCGATAGGAGCTCTCAAAACTTCATTGAATTGTTCTTCCTAATCCACCGTACAGCCTGGAACTCACACCTTGCGACTTCCATCTGTTTGGCCCAATGAAGGATGCACTACGTGGATGATGGGGATGTTATTGGTGCAGCAAGACATGGGCTCCAACGTCGAGTAGTGAAGTGGTACCATGCGGGAGTACAGGTCCTCCAGTAAGGTCGCGTAAGGCCGTCGCATTTAACAGAGATTATGTTGAAAAACAGGGTTTTATAGCCAAAGGAGTGGGGAATAATATGGTGTATTGGAATCCTGAATGAAACGAACCTGCTTTCAGAAAAAGTGTTGGGTTACTTATTGATTGCCCCCTCCCTCCCCGTATCTTCAGCTGGTCGAACAGCTAATGCTCCGGGATGAATAACATTTCTAATGGTTTCAATTAGAACAAACGATGTTAATGCAGAAACTCTTCCTTATGGTACTAAATGAGCAAATATTTGACTGGTATGATTAATTCATCCAAATTATTTAGGAACAGAGAAATCGAAAGTAAAAGTGAATATGCATTACTACAATTAATCTAGTATTTGTTTCAGTGCAGTTTACCAAAACCGACTCAATCCCGGTCACACTGTTTAGTTCCCTAGTTCCTCTGAGTGTACGGAAGGGGGGGGCTCGATGTAAATGCTAAATTATGTACTTTGTCGAAATTTATTACGAAGCGCAAGATAGAGCGCGTACCATGATTTGAACGTAGATTATTCTAAATATTTCAAAATGACTTTTCAGAATTTAGAAGTGGGTCAATATCGGTGGGGTAAACAATTTAAGGAAAACTCAGTTATACATGAAGCATCGAGTTCGTCTAGAAGTTTTGCTTTTTGAAAATGAACTGTGCCGCGATGGCTCTTTGAGTCTTAGACTATCAATACAAGGTTTGAGGGCTTAATTCCCATTGGTTCCTATGATTCTTTCACGTATTACTTCTTTCACCTCTGCGAAAAGCGAGTGTGTGTGTGTGTGTGTGTGTGTGTGTGTGTGTGTGTGTGTGTGTGTGTCTGTGTGAAAACTACCGGACAGCATAGGTATTTAAAGTCGAAATTCAACTTTAGGTCATATAACTTTATGGGAAAATCAGATCGTAGGTAGTAGGAAGGCTGGGGCATACCATTCCCAACAGGACGATGTCTGGTAAAGCACTGTGGTAATCGAACCAACCTTCGGACTGGGACAACTTTACTTATCGTTATGGGAGATACCCTTTCATCTAATGAGTTAGCAACAGTACAGTATTATTATGCACATCAAACCACTTACCTATCACAAATCACTTACCTCACAAAACTCTTCGTTACTCGAACTACTGCAATACAGCGAGCGCCAATACTGCCAGCTAAATAAAAGATTCTAACGACTGAAGGCACTAACTACTGATAGGCATAGTTAGCAAATGAAAGATTTTGACAGAGAACAAGCAATGTATTTACCTTAATAGTGTTCAAAAGTCATAATATATATATCAGTCCATGATATCCAATATCACAAATTTACTCTTTCCGATGGACACACGTCCAGATCGTCCGCTCTCAAAATTCCGCCATCTCTCTCCCCACATCCACCACTGCTGGCGGCTCACTTCCAACTGCGCATCGCCACGCGCTGTTAACATCCAGCTGCCCAACACTACAATAGCAAACAACAAAATCAAACCAGCCACAGACAGCACACAGCACAGTCAGTGATTTTGATACAGAGCGCTACGTGGCGTTGCCAATACAAAAACCTAAACAGCCTACTTACAACATATACCACACACTCAAAAAAGCCGAACCTAACTACCTAAGAAAAAATATTTTCGTTTTGCAAATTACGAAGGAAGTGCTTAGTTTAATGTCCTGTTAAGTTCGAGGTCATTAGAGACGGAGGACGAACTTAGTTTTTGGACCACGATGGAGGGAAGTGGAGGAAGTAATTGGCTTGGACCTGTCCCAAGAAATCAAACCAGCATCCAACTCCAGTGTTTAATAGGTACACTATGGAAAACTTAGATCTGATGGTGAAAGAGGGTTTGAATAAAACAAGCGTGCATCTTCGCATCTTGGCCGTCGTACAAATTTGACTCTGGTTGACCAGAACTAATCATTCTTAGTAATAGATTTTGCAAATAATGAACGAACCGAAACTTACCGACTGATTAAAACTAAGGCCGGGACTCGAAGCACGGACCTTTGCCTTCAGCGGGCGTCTACCGACTTCTTCTTTTCTGATCTCTCATCTCCCCTTCTGGCCCATCCTGTCTCTCTTCGAAAATGCCTTCTGTGAATAACTTCTCACGCTTTATTCCTCCACTTCACTTTATTAACGCGTAACGTGTAGTATTCCTCATCATCCTAATATAACAACTACAGTTCCTCTTCGAAACAAAAATAAAAAACTCTTTTCTAAAATATAAACACGATATCTCTTCCCAAACGAATAAAACTTATTTTCGAAAGCAAGTAAGATTACTCTTTTATAATAAGCACAATTTCTCTCCTAGACGCAGACAAATATTCTCTTTTGAAACTAAGATTGCTCCTTTTCTGAAACAAACGTTGCTCCTCTTCTGAAACAAACTGGGCATCTCTTCTTCGTCTCAAACACACGAGTCTCCTCTTTCATATTATCGCTTCTTTTCTAATGCGAACAAGATGCCTCTTCCATCATAAACATTGAAGATATTCCGAACGAAACAAACAAAACTTTCCCCTTAATACTACGTTAATCCTCTTGCGAAACAACAAATCTCCTCTTCTAGAACGAAGAAACAAATTCATTTTCTAAAGTGAACGATTCTACTTACTCCAAAACAAACAAAGGTACCGCTTCCACAAATTATGTTCGTTTTTTAACACCAACTACACCATTCTTTTAAATCAGACAAACATTTCTTCTATGACGTAGGTTCTCCTCCTACAACAACCAAGACCTCTATTTTAAAACACCAAGTCTCCCCTTTTAAGACGGACCGGGCCTACTTTTGAAAATTTCTCGAACATATAGTAGGTGACACAGGTGCTCATTTAGCGTATCATCACTCCGAAGCACTACTGATCTTCACGCCTTTCCCGTACTATAGTTTGTTCTAGGAGTTCATATGGCAGGACAGGTGTCAAAAATCAGCAAAGTTATCTTTTTTTCGTATATTTTAGCTGTTTGTTGTGCTCCGCCGACATATAGATCTCGGGCTCCTTAAGAATGTTAGACAATGATGTATCGTATACACACGGTGGTTCAAAATGAATATACAGGCTACATTTACCTTACAATTATAAATAACACACCAAACGAAAGAGAAACACGAACAGTTTTTCTTACAATTATTCAGTGTGAACACGGATCACACATCGAGTCGATAGGCGAGTTGTTCCGAAACCTTGATCAACGTGTCACGAGTAACTGTTGCAACAACAATGTTTCTAGAGTCGGATAGATCAGTTGGTGTCGGAGCCTCATACACACGATGGCGTCAGATCGTGTGTGAACGTGGAGGTCGTGCATAAAATGCTGTGTCGACCCCCCCCCCCCCTCCCCCTAGCACCCAGTCCGCCGGTCGGATACAACGCCGTTCAACCAGTCGCGTACTGAGTTACGGTAGTGAGGCGGCGCACCATCTTGTTCCCAAATAAAGACGTGTTGTTCAACTTCTTCCCATTGAGGCACGGGCCATACGTGTAGCACATCAAGATAATAAACATCACTTACAGTTGATTCACCGAAAAAGAAAGGCCCATAAACTTTCCGCGGGGATATTTCTTGGGGCTAAGCTCGAAAGACTCGCACTTGTTCAACACGTTTTTCAATCACTCTTTGTCATTCCATACTCTTCCCATTGCGCACAGGTATACAAACAAAACTGTTTGAGTTGCTCTTTCATTTGGTGTGTTATTTACAATTTTAAGCTGAAGGTAACAAATACGACAACGCCTTAAAACTGGTGTGTTCATTTTGAAACACCCTGTATATTGACAAGGGGCTATGCCGTATTTGATGTAGTTTGCTGTTTCTGGTATTCTTTTGATTATGCATTTGATCAATGGGTTTAGTACGGTTGCACATATCCCAGTCCTTGCAGTTATTATTCTCAATTTCAGCTTCGCTCCTATATTGTTGGCATTTTCATTGTATATCTCACTAGCTTCTTTTTATTTCCCTCAACTGATTTTTCTATACAACCATACCAAGAAAATGCGTAGGTGACTCAGATGCCTCTTTGTCTTCGATTATCTCATAAGGTTTCTTTGAAGCTGTTGACTGTGATAGAAAAATCTTTCTCAGGAACTGTGGTGTCACCGCCAGACACCACACTTGCTAGGTGGCAGCTTTAAATCGGCCGCGGTCCATTAGTACATGTCGGACCCGCGTGTCGCCACTGTGGGATCGCAGACCGAGCGCCACCACAAGGCAGGTCTCGAGATACGGGATAGCACTCGCCCCAGTTGTACGGACGACGTAGCTAGCGATGCACACTGTCGAAGCCGCGCTCATTTGCAGAGCAGATAGTTAGAATAGCCTTCAGCTAAGTCAATGGCTACGACCTAGCAAGGCGCCATTAGTAACATTGCATGTATCTAAAGAGTCTCACTTGTATCGCCACAATCTCCAGATGTACCAAATGATGGATTAAAGTTAAGTATTCCAGAAGCTTCGTACTTTTCTTTATAGCATTCATTACGTATCCTGTTTCAGACCTCACGCCCATCTGCGTAAGCTTAGCGCGTGCATTTCGGCTACTTCCGTGGCGTGGCTGTCTTGCTACGCCACAACAGGAACAAAGCAGTACATGGCGCCCTGTTGGTTATCGGTTATGATCATCCTCTTGCACAAGAGATCTTCATTACGTTCTGAGCAATTTTAAATGTTTCACCGTTCTCCACAAACAGCTGACAACCATTTCCGTTCAATGCGTTATTCCCGCTAGTATTGGAAATATGTGTGCTATAAGCCACATTTTGGGTATCGTAATTTATACACTGATGGTATTGAATGCTCTGTGGCATATCTTTCCAACCTCCCTCGTTTGCTCCTAGCCCTGTTCTGCAGTTGATTGCACTAGCTCGCTGTAGGTGCCCTGTCAAACGCAGATCCAATGTTTTCATATTGTTAATGGCTTCCATCCAGTCAGTTAAAATGCAATTAGAGTCAGACCCCTCTGTTATTGTTGCATTAGAAACTTTGCAGCAGCTGTCAGCTAGGTCCAAGATCTTGTTTATATCTTCGTTCTATGCTGCTAATAGGCTGACTTCATCATTGTAAAAGTGCACGCTGTTTTTTTTTCCCTTGATATGGCAGTCCATTAGTTTTAACGATGAATAGCTGTAAGTAATGGCTCTAATCCGCAAGCGAACAGTAGCATGGAAATCGGACAGCGCTGTCTAACCGAACGGTTAATCCTGTTCGTTTTTCTATGATTCCGTCTATCTGAATTCTTGACTAGGTTTAATGTATTACGTTGAAAAGTCACTCACGTAAACTCATTTTAGAGTCTTATTTAGGTAATAATGGTTCATTGGATTACGCTTAGTGAAAATCAAGTGACGGAAGTGCAGCACATAAAACTACTACCGCATTTCTGATGTTGGTTAGGGTATGAATGATGTTCCATTCTTCCAGCAGTTATTCGGGTAAATATCTTAAAAAAAGAATTAAATAGTGTTGGTGGTCTATGGTTTTCAATATATTCTTTCCAACACCTATAGGGGAACTTCAGTAGGAACACGTTTGTAGCATCTCATTACACATTTTTCAGAAGTTCCCACTATTCCGCACTAAATTCTGTGGGTAGTTCATCAGGGCCTGGTGCGTTGTTCTTGGGGCTCCTCAAAATAACGTCCATCTCACGTTTCTCTGTGATTTGCTCCATCAATGACACATTTCCTCGTCGCTGACGCCTACTTTAAGGAAATTCAATTTTTCGGCTTCATTTTCGTCTGGCGATTTTTCTTAATATCTTTCGAATTTTTAGTTACATCGTATTTCTTAGATACGTCTATCAGAGTGCGGACCAGAAATTCCTTTGTACTGTTTTACCAGTTTCGTTCAGTTCTAGACTAACGCATTAATATCCTTCGTCCATTTTATCCACTATTGAGTTATACTGGGTGGTTATTATGAAAGTACAATTGCTCACAGAGGTCCAATGTGGACTGTAGTTGTCGTTTGGCAGGGAAACTTGGTAGATATTGAAATGCATTAATGCGGGACGAATTTACGCAAAAAAAAAAAAAAAAAAGGAATGACTTCCAATTTCGGCCACTAGCTGCGAAACTGGCGCTGCGAATACAAGGGAGATGTAATTTATAGAAATGTTTCTATAGGTAATGCATTAGGAACGGGATAAGGGCAGAAAAAGTTAAACAAGTGAGAAAGACACTATGTTGATTTTATTATAAACTGTAACTAACATAATTTGTTCAATATAAGCACCAGAGACGTCGACAAGGTGCTGCATCCGTAAAACGATTTGATGACCTGCTGCTCGCTGCAGTACCGCTGAATTCCGAGGAACGTGTTTCTCTGGTAAACGCGTTCTTTTAGATGTCTCTGGAGCAGTAAGTCACATGGATCTTGCTGACCATGCATCTGGAAAATCTCTGGCGGTAACACGTTCGTGGAAGGTTGCATTGAAAAAAGTGGTTTCCACACACTTGCACTCTTCCAAAGCTAGAATCACATGCTGTATACGGTGGTCTCGACAATGTACATACGACACGGCACATCTGACAAAGTTTCTTGGTGTATTCTCTTCAAAGACCAACAGACCGAGAATAAAAGTGCTTGTGAGTCCACAACGCACAGTGACATACGACAAGAGTAATGGCTCTTAATGCGCAACATGTTGTTTAACAGTACCCCAAATTCGGCACTTTCGTATATTCACTACAGTGTAAAATGTGCATCGTTCCTCCATACAATACTGCCCGGTCACATGTTATCACCTTCGATGCGTGCCAGAAGAGCAAATGCGGAACGTTGCTACGGATCGTGAGGTTTCACTTGCTATGCTGTTTGGATCTCGTCAGGGAACCAGTGTAAAATAGACCTCAAAACTTTCCGTATTGTTGACCACGGGAAGAACAATTCTTGTGGGGCTGCACGAGTACAACCGGTACACATGGCACGTGTTGATACAGCAACAGCAACCCGCCAGTAGATTCCACCGGGGTAGGACGCTTTTCTGTTCCAAGAGCCACGCCCAGCTCACCCTGTTTTAGAATTCCATTATCATCTTTTTTAAACCATTTAATGACGTCGGACCTCTCCTGAAATCTTAGCTTCTGCGATACTTCCTCACGCACTACTGTAATTGCTGTCGTTCATATAAAATAGTTTTCGTGGAGATATGTTCCGCCTATGCAACTCATCGAAGGCAGTTTGTTTATTGCCATACGCTTTTCGTTTCTTTTATTTGTGAAGCATCATCAGTGGCCTGTGATACATGTTTCTTTTTATACACATAATAAACGTATTGTATGGTAGCTAGAATATGTTTCTACATTAAATTTTGTCGTGTCTTTCTCCTGTTCTTTTTTTTAGGCTACATTCAACTTTTACAGCATAAATTTCGAGTGGTGAAATTACCATTCGGTGTTAGGATTTCTAGCGCTGTTAGCTCATGCGTGTAGTCCTGGAGATGTATTCACTGGCTTCCATGCTCCAATTGCCCGGTTTCCGGCGTTCTTTCACCCACATTTCATTCGACACATCGCATACATCACTTTCACTTTACATTTTTTGATCAACATATGTGTGTTTTCGGTGTATAGCGTTGCCAGCTGTCGTTGTGTGTTTATCTGTCTTAGTTTGTTTGTGTTGTGTGTGTGGTTCGATATTTTTCATTTCTTGTGTGTGTATATTTTGCTGCGTGTAAATGTGTCATAGAGAGAGAGAGAGAGAGAGAGAATGGGGGAGGGGCTAGATTCATTAATTTTTTTTCTGGTCGTGTTTCGGATCTCTGTTTGTTATTGTTTTGGTGGAATGATCAGAGAGTTATTGCTTATACGGATTTGGTCACTGAGTGCCTTCTTTTCCATTGGAATGTCTCTTTGTTTATGAAAGTTTTCTTGCAATGTCAGGAGAATTTTGTCGTGATTATTCACTCTGCTAAGCGCCATCTCGTGATTCATGTTGGACGATTCGTGTCCATATTTTATCAGGTGGTCGGCGAAGGTAGAATGGCTGTTGTCATATTTCCAACTTATTGTATGTTCTTTATGCTTAGTTTTGTAGTTCCTGCTTGTCATCGTCACATATACTGATTTACGTTCTTGCACTCTAGCTGATATATACCTGCTCCTTAGTACAAATTTCACCCAGAATTAATACGTCTCACAGATACAGAATTAACAGAGGAAGAAACACAGCTATCAGAGAATGGGCTCAAACGCAACATCGGTACAAAAATAGTTAACCACTATATAGAAAATCTGTTTGTAGAAACAGAAAACATCCTGACAGTGGAAGAGACACAAGAAAATAACACCATAAATATTGGACTAACACGAGAACTAGTAACGAAGTAAATAAATAATATAATCTCCACGTCACAAAAAGAGCAAAACAGCAAATTAAAAAAAAAACACCACTAAGAAATTAAAACGAAAGCTACAACCTAACAACATCACAGTGACAAGAGCTGATAAAGGAAATCGCACTCTACTGAGCACTAATGAACCATATATAGAAAAAACTAAAGGTTTCATCTCCTCCAAGAATATCACAAAACTGAAATCTGATCAAACTGCATGTTTCCAGACATACATAAAAAACAACCTCAAAGACATCAGATACATAATCACAGATAAACAAAAACAGCACGCCACACAGAAGAACCCAAATTTACCAACACTCAGAAGCCAGCCCAAGGTCAACAAACCCCATATTTCGTTGAGGCCTGTTATTAATTTCGTGGACGCACCATCACTTCATGTGGCAAAATACACGAACAAAATTACAATGCAGTATTATAAAATGAAAAACAGTAGAACAGTGAAAAACACAAATGAACTCGTAACACAAATAAAAGACTTATACATCCCACAGACAGCATCACTTACCTCTTTCGACATACAGAACATGTAGATGTCAGTACCTACTACAGCCACAATAAAACTAATTGAAGAACATTTACTGATATACAACAGACTACCTTCAGACAATATTAATGAAATAACAAATACCTTCAAAGCAATCACATCCCAAAATTACTTCCAATTTGAAAAGGAACTTCCAATGGGATCTCCATCGGGAACATTGGCAAACATATTCATCAACCACACAGAAAACACAATCTTTGGTACAGTCATAACAAAGAAAGGATACAAAGTTGTTTACTAGTACAGATATGTGGATGACATAATCTGAATCGTGGATGAGCCAACAGAGAAAACTGATAAACTTCATACAGACATAAACAACATACATAAAAATATTCAGTTCAGCACGGAAAAAGAAACACAAAAGCAAATACATTTCTCGGATACAACAATGAAGAGAGACAACAATAAACACACATTTGACATCTTCAGAAAGCCAACAACCACAGACATAATTATACATGCTTCATCCAACCACCAACAAAATAAAAAATTAGCAGCCCAACGACATATGTTACACTGACTAAATAACATCCCACTCAGCAAAGTAAACTATGAAAAAGAATTACAAACAATACAACTCATAGTCACAAACAACGGTTACAACACCCATTTAGTACAAAAAACTCGACCAAAAAATTAAAACACAGTTAAAGAAAAATAAAAACATGCAGGGGAAACAAATACCAAAGAACTCCACAGACACTGCAGCACACACGGAAACTCAAAACAGTAACACTGATGACATGACTAGCGAAATAAATGGTACGCTGTTGCATATAAACACAAAGCAACTCACTAGGTAACAAATATATTACAGAACAACGAACACTGTCCAATAACATTTATAAACAACAGATAATCAAATAAATACCAAGGAGCAGCTACATACCAGCTACAGCGCCAAGAATGTAAAGAAGTATATCTGGGGACGACAAGTAGGGAATTCAAAACTAGATATGAAGAACATGTAAGAAGTTGGAAATATGAAATAGCCATTCTACCTTCGTGGAACGTCTGATAAAACATAGACACCATGGAACATGGAACGTGACATGACACTTACCAGAGTGAATAATCACGACAAAAAGCTCCTGACATTGCAAGAAACTTCCTCATTCAAAGAGCCATTCCAATGGAAAAGAAGGTACTCAGTAACCAAATCCATATAAGCATAATTCTCTGGTCATGCTAGCCTCCAAAACAAAAACAAACAGAGATCCGCGTTGTAACTAGAATGAATGATTGATCAAACAGCCCTTCTCTCTCACTCTATCTCTCCTTCCCACCCCCACCCCCACCAATCTTTCTCTCTCTCCATCTATCTATCTATCTCTCTCTCTCTCTCTCTCTCTCTCTCTCTCTCTCACACACACACACACACACACACACACACACAGACACACACACACACACACACACACACACACACACACACACACACACACACACACACACACACACACAACAAATGAAAAATATCAATCCACACACATCACACAAACAAACTACGACAGATAAACACACAACGACAGATAAACACACAACGACAATTGGCAACACTTCACACCGAAAACACACATATGTTGATCACGAAATGTAAAGTGCAAGTGATGTATGTGATGTGGCAAATGTGCGTGAAAGAACGCACGAAATCGGCCAATTGGAGCATGAAAACCGGCGAATACATTTCCTGTACCACATCCATGAACTACCAGCGTTGGAAATCGTAACACCGAAATGTAATTTCACATAACTTGTGCTACGAAAGTTGATTCTAATCTAAAAAAATGGAAAAACACAACAAAAAATAATATAGGAACATAATATGCTTATTATGTGTATAAAAAGAAACATGTATTACAGGCCACTGAAGATGCTTCACAAATAAAACAAAAACCAAACGCGTATGGCATGAAACAAACTGCCTTCAATTAGTTACAGAGATGGAACATACATCCACAAATTTTAAAGCAACTAAGGAAAGATGGAAAACAGAAAAAATGACGAAAATAGTTTTACTAACAGCGCACGGTCTTTTTCCTCGTCAGACATATTGTTCACTCACTTTATGACACGACAAAGGACAGCGTGGACGTCACACCATCGTATAAAGTGTTCAACGCTAGATTTGCACTTGTCAAAACTTGGAACAGATTTTTTTTTTTTTCACAGTAAATCGGTTCCTCATTAACGCATTAGCGTATCTATCAGATTTCGATGTCATCCGATAATTACACCCCCACTGGATCTCTGCGAGTAGCTACACTTAAATTATAACCACCCAATATTTGTGTAACCATTCATTGGCCTTCTGCATTGGTTACAGTTATGGCGCATTAACGTGCTTAATTTTTAAGGCCGATGTGTTTAGTTTCCATACTCGACAACCTCTGAATATTAAGGTGTTGTACCTGTACGTTTAGTTTGCACTGCTAAGTGCTGCGGCCTTAAATACACAGTGGCCAAATTTCTTTTCCAGACAGTGTGGGCAGTATTTTACGTGATACGTGTAGTCTAACCTGCTTGCTGATTGGTCTGTTACGAATGTGTACCCTCATGCAGTCCTCATGTACCTCCCAGGTGTCCCTTTCTTTAGATTTATAGTGCGGTAGCCAAGCTACGCTTGCAGTTCGGTATCTGACCTTCCGGCAACAAAACAAAGTAAAAATTTCCTGTTGTTAATAAGGCTGTCATTACCTGGTCCTAGTGAACTGGGTATTTCAATTTTATAGAATGTTCCGTGCTTCCCTATGTTGATTTCTAGATGTCACGCACATATTAACAACGCGTATTCCTGCTGTTCTATACATCTACAGCTACATACATAATCCGCAAGCCACCCTAGGGGGTACGGCGGACGGGACCACGGACCACTACTACTCGTGTTATTTCCTGCTCCACTCCAAATGCAGCGGAGATAAAACGAACGTCTATTAGCCTCCGTATGAGCCCTACTTTCCCTCGTTGTTTCCGACATGGTCCTTACACGAAGTTTACGCTGACGGCATTAGAATCGATCTACAGTCCAGTTCTAATGCCGTTTCTCTAAGTTTCCTCAACAGCGCTTCGCGAAAAGAGCGTCGTGTTACCTCTAGGAGTTCACGAAGTATCTCCGTAATACTTGGATACTGATCAAACCTACTGGTAGCATACAAAGGAAATGACACAATTTCAGAGTCTTTGTTGGTCCCATATAGATACGATTTTATGTACATAGACTGGAACGGCAAGTGAAAATTTGTACAAGGACCAGGAATCGAACCCAGGTCCCCTGCTTACGAGTCAGATGTGTTAACCACTTTTTCTTTTTTTTTACTATTTTATATTTGCGGTCGCCTTGCCATTTTATATCTATATTTTTTTATTTTTTTCGGAGGGCAAGTGCTCTACCATTTTCTTAAGGGAAGGTAGGAGAAACAGAAATCTTTATTACTCACAAAACCATAGTACGTCCTTATACATTGAAACTGTCCTGGAAGGAACCTCGCTGCCGTCATACCGTGCAGCGTCAGATAACGACAAACTCAAAGTGGTGCCACCTCCAGCACCCTTAAGAAAAGTATTTATGGATATTTAAAAAAAATTCGAAGTAACATTCCATTGCTAATTGTGCAAGTGTTAGTTCTTCCTAGGTCGCATATTCGCATAGTTGTCCTTAGCTGATCACTTTACTTGTTGGGTTTCACAAAAATGAGCACCGCCGCTCATCTTTGCGCACCCGGCATACCAGAAGTGTATGGCGGGTCCGCAAAAAACCTTCCTAGGAAATTGGCATACCCGGCCTTGTAATTCCGTAGCCGTAACAGTTTTGTGTGGCCATCTTGCAAGTATTGCCAGTAATCCAGTACGTTCAGACCTGTGTCTCTATAAACTACTGGCCATTAAAATTGCTACACCACCTCGATGACGTGCTACAGACGCGAAATTTAACAGACAGGATGAACATGCTGTGATATGCAAATGATTAGCTTTTCAGAGCATTCACACAAAGTTGGCGCCGGTGGCGACACCTTAAACGTGCTGACATGAGGAACGTCTCCAACCGATTTCTCATACACAAACAGCAGTTGCCTGGTGAAACGTTGTTGTGATGCCTCGTGTAAGGAGGAGAAATGCGTACCATCACGTTTCCGACTTCGATTAAGATCGGATTGTAGCCTATCGCAATTGCGGTTTATCGTATCGCGACATTGCTGTTCGCGTTGGTCGAAATCCAATGACTGTTAGCAGAATATGGAATCGGTGGGTTCAGGAGGGTAATACGGAACGCCGTGCTGGATCCCGACGGCCTCGCATCACTAGCAGTCGAGATCACAGGCATCCTATCCACGTGGCTGTAACGGATCGTGCAGCCACGTATCGATCCCTGAGTCAACAGATGGGGACGTTTGCAAGACAACAACCATCTGCACTAACAGTTCGACGACGTTTGCAACAGCATGGACTATCAGCTCGGAGACCATGGCTGCGGTTACCCTTGACGCTGCATCACAGACAGGAGCGCCTGCGATGGTGTACTCGACGACGAACCTGGGTGCATGAATGCCAAAACGTCATTTTCGGGATGAATCAAGTTTCTGTTTAGAGCATCATGTTGGTCGCATCTGTGTTTGGCGACATCGCGGTGAACGCACATTGGAAGCGTATATTCGTCATCGCCATACTGGCGTATCACCTGGCGTGATGGTATGGTGTGCCGTTGGTTACGCGTCTCGGTCACCTCTTGTTCGCATTGACGGCACTTTGAACAGTGGACGTTACATTTCAGATGTGTTACGACCCTTGGCTCTACCCTTCATTCGATCCCTGCGAAACCCTACATTTCAGTAGGATAATGCACGACCGCATATTGCAGGTCCTGTACGGGCCTTTCTGGATACAGAAAATGTTCGACTGCTGCCCTCGTCAGCACATTCTCCAGATCTCTCACCAACTGAAAACGTCTGGTCAATGGTGGCCGAGCAAATGGCTCGTCACAATACGCCAGTCTCTTGATGAACTGTGGTATCGTGTTGAAGCTGCATGGGTAGCTGTACCTGTATGCGCCATCCAATCTCTGTTTGACTCAATGCCCAGGCACATCAAGGCCGTTATTACGGCCAGAGGTGGTTGTTCTGGGTACTGATTTCTCAGGATCTATGTAGCCAAAGTGCGTGAATATGCAATCACGTGTCAGTTCTAGTACAATATATTTGTCCAATGAATACCCGTTTATCATCTGCATTTCTTCTTGGTGTAGCAATTTTAATGGCCAATAGTGTATATGTAATGGATCGTCATCCCTGTGATCCACGCCACTGCGTCCTCCTTATGATGCAGAAAATACATTTCCTCCGGAAAAAATACTATGTTGGAAGATGTTGCTGTATACATAGGGCGCCACATGAATGCTAGTATCTTGCTTGCTAGAGTCCAGACAGCCAACGCATCGCCGCAGACCAGCCGGTGGTGGTCCTTATCCAGCACGCCGTATTGCTGACACATGGGCGAATCCGCAAAATGTATTGCGTACTTTTTGTCATTCGTTGGCTATTTCCGGTTCACTACAATGTACCACGTGGACCTGACTGTTGTAGGTAGGTGGGGGTGGTGTGCGGTGCGCCACACCACGTGCTAACTAACGGCTGGATGTTTTCGTTCGACCTTGTTCCGGGTGATCTGTCGAAGAAGCAGATGGCACACATCCTTCGATGTCGACTGTCGGGACGTCGGTAAACGCTCTCGAACGTAGCTGTGTTCAACGATGAACGTGCGCACATACGTTAAGGGGGGTGATATATGGCCGACAGTGACCGGGGGAAGATGCGATGTTGGTACTAGTTCTTCGATGATCGTCCCCGTAAGCGAGTGACTCCTGTTGCGCCACCGTTTTAGCATAGTATTAATATACATGGCACGTTCACAAAACAAATACCCCCTTCTCGCGCTGGGAGGGTAGGCGTATTGTACTGTACCTTAAAGAGCTGTCCCAGGCTTACATAGTACCCAAAAGCCGCCTGAATCCTCACAGCCATCATGCGCGTCAAGAGGCGAAGGTATGTCAGGTGGCACATCATGAGCGCGAGATAAAGGTTGACGAGTAGCACTCGCTGCAGGATATCCATCGGCCGTAGGGCGTATAGTCGAACTGACGTGCCGACTCTGAGTAACAGCCGTCGGTAGACGTCCGCAGCCGGTTCCATCGTCTCCTTATGAAAGGTGATAACCAAACAGCGAAGGGTTTGCACCACAGGTAAGGATTCTTTCGCTCCACATGCATAAATTGTGATTTTCGGAAGTTGACCTCGCTGCCAGCTGCCATCCCACACATCTGTAGCCAATCCAGTGCTGATGCAGCCTCCCCCTCATTACAGACGAGGAACACAATGTCATCCGCTCTGCATTTGAATGATAGATGCCGCAAGGAGATCCCGGGAAGACGGCGGCGAAGGCCTGCGAGGCACAGTTCTAAGGCGATCGCATGGAGGAGGATCGACAATGGGCAACCCTGTCTGACTGTTCTTAAGATCTTAAAACACTCAGTTCTCCCTCCGTTGATCACCATCGCTGATCTGGCGCCGTGCAACAGCCGCATCACTGGAGTGGTCAATAATGGCGAGACACTCATCCTATTCATCACCGGCGCGAGGTACACATGGTCCACTCGATCAAAAGCATGATCGAAATCTACAGCAACCAGTCTTCCCGCCCCCCCCCCCCCCCCCACCGCACCCCTCATGGAAGCGGCATGCAGCCGCGAGGGCGACGACGTCTTCACGATAGTCTCCCAAGGCTGTGTGGATATTACTGCAAGACAAGTCTGATCGGCATGTTTTCGATCCGCGAGTGACGTTGCCCAGTATGCGCATGAAGATCTTGTAAAGGAGGGTCAAGGAGCGATAATCACAAGGCCTTTTGCCAACAAGGTGCTACGGTATCATGAGCCCTTCCGTGAATTTAATGGTAACCGGTACTTTTTGCTGCAGAAGCTCATTAAACATGTATAACCACATCGGTATCACAATGGTCACAAAGGCACGGTAAAATTCCCACGGGAATCCGTCTGGACCTGGGGACCTGTTTCAGGCACCTCGTTTAGTCGCTTCTTCCAGCTCTTCGCACGTAATTTCAGATAACACGTCCGCTTCCCTGTTCAGATGCGTCTCGACTGGCATCTCTTCAAGGACTTTCTCCAGCTCCCTCTGGTCCTCCCCGTTGCTCACGTAGAATCCGCTAAAATGATCCGTGAACGCCTGTGCTGTGCCCCTTTATGTTGAAAAGCGAAGGACATCGCCGAGATCGATCTCATGAATTAACATCCTTCTTCTTCTTCTTCCCTTTATCACATAATGCCTCGAGGGAAACTCTTTGGACAGCCAACCCCGCGACCTCGCGCGTATCTTCATACCCACCATCCTTAGTGTCGCAAGTTGTACCAGCTTCGCCTTGACATGGTGGACGGCCGTCTGGCGTAGGTGGTTGAGCTGACAGTTCCCGGAGTGCCGTATAGTAAGAGTCAGTGGTCGTGCGCTGCCATTGAGAAACCTCCTTCCCGTCACCTATTAACGTCCTCCGTGAAGCTGGCTTCGCACACTCGATCCACCACTGCAGGACAGAACCATAAGAGTTTCGTCGACGGAGGCAGCCATGCCACTCGTCCTCCACCATGCGTCAGCATTCTGCATCACACAGGTGGGAGACGTTCATCTTCCATTTATCCCTACGTCGGCCATATTTCTGGGCCCACCGTCAACATCGCTAACGCCCTGGAAGCGTAGATACGATCCAAACGGCTCGCCGAGTGGCTCGTATATAATGTATATCCTTGTTAGTTGCGATACTTCAGGTCCCATGTATCGACTAATTCCATCTCGTGGACCAGATCCCGAAGTTCTTGGCTAGGAGTATAGTTCGGATGTTGGGCCTTTCTGTCGAGCACACAATTAAAATCTCCTCCGAGTATAAAAGCATCGTCCCTGGAACAACGGTGTAACCTCCTGGGCGTAAAAATCTGCTCCTTCCCTTCTCTTATCCGAGCCTGACGTGCGTATATATTGATCAAACGTATTGCACCTGTGGTCACTGCGGTAACACGGGCAGAAGTCAAATACTCCACTTCGTCTGCACGTATCCCTTCCTTCAATAGTACCGCTGTGCCAACGCCTCTCTCGTCATACGGGGAACAGTAAATGCCATAACCGTAAAAGTCCGATGGGTGAAGCACCCGAACTTCCTGTAATAGCGCGGTGTGTAAATCTGCAGCCTTTATCATGTCACCGAGCATCTTGAGTTTCACCGACGTCCCAGTGCTATTGATATTAACAGACCCTATCCGAGAAGCTTGCTGCATGGCTGTCAACGTAGATGGGGCACCTTACGGTCGCTCATTCTTCCGTACACAGGCTGCTTTCTTACTGACCTCCCCGCCGTCCCCTCATTTGGTCTGTGGGAGCAGTTCCTCCGCATTATCTGGCTCTTCTGACCAGTCCCCATAGTTGTCGTGCGTCGTAGGCGCCGCAGCCTCCTCAGTAGCCTGTTGCCGTCGATCTCGTAAGCCTTCGGTCGAACATATTCGTTAACAAAACAAAATGTCAGTGTCGATTTGCGTAACGATAAGCCCATGACTCGTTCTATGTATTTCCGCGCCGGCCGGGGTGGCCAAGCGGTTCTAGGCGCTACAGTCTGGAACCCCGCGACCGCTACGGTCGCAGGTTCGAATCCTGCCTCGGGCATGGATGTGTGCACTGTCCTTAGGTTAGTTAGGTTTATGTAGTTCTAAGTTCTAGGGGACAGATGACCTCGGAAGTTAAGTCCCATAGTGCTCAGTGCCATTTGAAGCATTTTTTGTATTACGGCGGCATACCGCTACGCACTCAACGTAAACACCCCTCGCGCAGACGTGCGACAGGGACGTGAACACCGTCCGAACAGCTGCGGCGCTGAAGGCTGACTCAAGTTTACGCTGACGGCATTAGAATCGAGCTATAGTCCAGTTCAAATGCCGGTCCTCTAGGTTTCCTCAACAGCGTTTCGCGAAAAGGGCGTCGTGTTCCCTCGAGGAGTACACCAAGTATCTCATCAATACTTGCATATTGATCAAACCTACTGGTAGCATACTAAGGAAATGACACAGTTTCAGAATCTTTGTTGATCCCATATAAATATGATTTTATGTATATAGACTGAAACGGCGAGTGGAAATTTGTACGAGGGCCGGGAATGAAACCCGGGTCCCTTGCTTACGAGACAGATGCGTTAACCACTAAGCCACCCATTTCTTTTTATTTTGTTGCTTTTATTTTTTTTTCCGGACAGGGACTCAAACGCGGATTTCCAGCATATCGCGAGGAGTCTCCTTACCATTTTTATCCTTTCTCTTTAGACGCTACCCTTCTTAATTTATTTTACAAAAATGGATAAAGGAATGCCGTTCCTTTTCGGCGACGTAACCAGAATACTAAAAGTCGTCCCGTTACGACATAAGGATGCTCCATGCTACAGCCCACTGCGGATATTCCGATCACTATCGCCTCGTCACTGTGTTGCATCCGTTATTTATTCGATCTCATTAACAAAAAGGAACTGGTAAGAGGTTCGAAGGTTTTCTTATCATGTCATGGATAATCTAGCTGCGAGGCGGGTTATGGAATGCCCTCCAGAGAAAATTAGAAAAATATCGTCTGTATTTAGGGTTGTTAACGATCGCACAGTGTCGTTCGATGAGGTAGTACCAAAAATCGGGTACTGTATTTTCGCCATTGCCGAATAGGTAATGAACAGCGTGGCCGCTAATCCACGTCACAGAGTTCGTTTTTGCTCTTGGGAAACACACCCCATCTGGGAAACGAAGCAATCGTGTAGTTACCCCGTCGGGAGACGTGCGTGTGAGAAACGCACCAAATACCAAACTCCTTTGCCGACTCGCAATCGAAACGATGTTCATCCGTGTCAAGCACTTGGCATGTGGCGCACAATAGTCAGTCGGCGAGGTGGGTGTGATGTAGGCGGGACTGGCACAACTGTTTCCCTTTAACAGTTATACACCATGCAGATTGTACGTCAGTATCAAGGGTGGTGACATGCACTACCTGCCACACAGCACGCCACTTTGTAGTGGGGTGTTTGCTTTCAGTCACATTCGGCGTCCAGTTGCATGGCAGTATATATCGCCCTCGTCGTCATCAAGAGTGTGGGTAGTAGTGAGGTGTGGATGTAGCATAATTCAAGGAAGAATTGGCTAACGGAGAAGAAAGGTGCTGGTATGTCCGATACCATCACAGGGGGTGTGAGTGAGGCGGGTCGTAAAGCGTCCAGTAATAAATAGACTTGAGAGGCACGTCGGGCTTCGTCGCCACAGGTGCAGGTGACAGCTGACGAACAGGGCCTTCGCTCTGTTCTGAATATGACAAAGGCCTAAACGCCCTCTGCTCCTCGGGAGGGTTAGGGACTCGTAACGAATCTTAAATAACATTCCCGTACTGACAAAGGATCCCAAAACCGCCAACCTGCGGTGAGACAGAGTATACCTTGGTACGGCGGCTTACACAACTGCACGGATCACCATGGTAGGCTCCGCACCTCGATTCAAGTTCTCACTGCGGCGCCAGTCTACTTTAAATTCCCGCTCACACACGAATGCAACTGCCAAGAGTCTCCATGTTCTGGAGTAACATGTCAGCATCGAACTTAAGTGGGGGATACAGCCTGAAACCCAGGCGCAGATAGTCGTACAAACGAAGTTACACAGTTTCAGAGACATTACTGAGAAATGACCCGTTTTCGGTTCCCAGTATTGGTACAAATTTTCCCTCGGCGCTTCAGTCTACATACATAAAATCCTAACGGTAACAACTCCAGCAGCAACCCTGTGCACTGCTTCGGTGTCTTCCATTAATCTGATTTTGTGCGAATCCCAAACACTGGAGCAGTACTCAAGAATGGGTCACACTAGTGGTATATACGCCGTTCCCTTAGAGATGAGTTACACTTTCCCAAAATTATTCCAATAAAAGGAGATCGAGCATTCGCTGTCCCTACCACCAACCTGACGCGATCATTCCCTTCCATGCCACTTTGCAGCTTCACTCACAGATATTTAATCGCTGAGACTGTGTCAAGAAGCACACTACTTATGTTGTATTCGAACCTTAGTGGCTGTTTTACCGAATCATTCGCTTTAAATTACATTTTTCTACATTTAGAGCAAGCTACAATTCATCACAGCAAGTAGAAATCCCAAGTCACATTGTATACAACGACTCAACGAGGACACTTTCCCTTACAGCACAGAGTCATTAGACAACAGCAGTAAATTGGCGTTCCGCCGGTCCCTGAGACCATTTATGTGTATGAAGAATATTTATGTGTATGTGAACACTCGCCGTCGAGGACAACGGGATAACGTACTGGGTTCTATTATTTAAAAAATATTCGAACCACTAATATGTCTGCAGTGCAGCTCCGTGTCAAACGTTTTCCAAGGTATACCGCGATCATTATGAAGAGATTTACCGTCTGTCACTTCTTTCGTCATTACAGTGATGCAGCCAGTCCCGAAGTTTCGTATTGTTTCATTTCTATTTACACTGAAGGTCCAGAGAAACTGGTAAAGGCATGCGTTTTCAACTACAGAGATACGTAAACAGGGAGAATACGGCGCTGAAGTCGGCAACGCCTATATAAGACAACATGTGTCTGGCGCAGTTTTTATATCGGCAAGATTTAAGTGATTTAGAACGTGGTTTTATTGTTGGCGCACCAGCAATTGGACACAGCATCACCGAGGTAGCGATGAAGTGGGGACTTTCCCCTACGACTATTTCACGAGTGTACCGTGAATATCAGGAATCTCGTGAAACATCATATCCCCGTCACCGCTGCGGCCGGAAAAAGTCCTGCAAGAATGAGACCAACGACGACTGAAGAGAATCGTTCAACGTGACAGAAGTGCAACCCGTCCGCGAATTGCTGCAGATTTCAATTCTGCGCCATCGAACAGTGTCAGCGTGCGAACCATTCCACGAAACATCATCGATGTGGGCTTTCGGAGACTGCACGACACAAAGCTTTACGCCTCGCCTGGGCCGGTCATCTTCGATATTGGACTGTTGATGACTGGGAACATGTTGTCTGACCGGACGAGTCTCGTTTCAAATTGTATCGGGCAGATGGACGTGTAGGGGTATGGAGACAGCCTCATGAATCCATGGACCCTGCATGTCAACAAGGGACTGTTCAAGCTGGTGAAGGCTCTGTAATGGTGTGGGGTGTGTGGTTGGAGTGATATGGGACGCCTGATACGTCTAGGTACGACTCTGACAGGTGGCATGTACATTCTGTCTGATCACCTGCATTCATTCATGTCCACTGTGCATTCTGACGGACTTGGACAATTACAGCAGGATAATGGGACGCCCTACACGTCCAGAATTGTTACAGAGTGGTTCCAGGAACATTCTTCTGAGTTTGAACACTTTCACTGGCCACCAAACTCCCCAGACTTGAACATGAGCATATTTGGAAAGCCTTGCAACGTGCTGTTCAGAAGAGATCTCCACCGCCTCGTAGTCGTACGGACAGCCCTGGGGGTGTCATGGTGTCAGTTCCCTCCAGCACTACTTCAGACATTAGTCGAGTCCATGCCAGGTATTGGTGCGGCACTTCTGCGTGCTCGCCGCGGCCTTACACGATACTAGGCAGGTGTTCCGGTTTCTTTGGTTCTTCAGTGTACTTTATCCAGCTGGGGTGAGATCACTTCTCGCACTAGCGCTATACCGACCGCAACTGCCTATAAATATTTCTTTACACATTTTTTTATCTTCGCCTTGCGTTCTGCATATGTTTAGTGTTGCTATACAGTATGTTTGCCTGCGAGGATTGTTATTATGAGGGGGCGTAAAAGTCGTAATACACTGGAATTAAAGTAGGGCTTATGTACTTCTTTTGCTTCTCTTGGTTCATATTATCTGATCTGATGACCGCTGTACTGCTACTGAACCGATATTCAACTTAACTGTATTCGCACGTGTGTGATAGAAAGCAGACACGGTCCTTATTTCTTGATGTCATAGGTCGCGAGGAGTGTCGCGTTTCCACATCACCCGTCCAACTCAAAGGGTGCATGAGACACTTCCCTGCCCTGCAATTTATAGCCCCTTCGAGGTGATTGTACCTTCGCCATTTTGAGTTTTCATTGTTTTTTCTCTTGTTGGGGAAGGAGTTATGCCTGTCATTTCCCACATTTCCTAGCAAACCCTTTATTCTGTTACTTCCTCCGTGCAGATACCTCTCCCTTGTGTATAGATGCTTTCAAGATCCAGAACTCTTGTGTTTGCTTCGCGATGATTTCCTTCAGGGGAGGATCTGACCTTCCTGCCTTTGTGTCACTCCTTTCGGGGTTGTTTTCTGGGATACTTGCAGTAGGTCCTAGCTGCCGGACGTGTATTTACATCCTTTCCGTTGCTCTTATTTGATTATAGGTATTTGGAGGCACATTAGCACTATTCGTCTACTCTACTCTTTCAAGAATTTCGAGTTCACTTTCGTTCTTGTTTTGGATTTCGAGTTCACTTTCGTTCTTGTCTTGGGCTGCGCTATCACTGTTTGTACCAGTTTTGTTCGAAGTCGACGCTTCCACGGGTGTACGGTCCGTTACTGCTTGTTCTTTCTGCATTGTTTTGCAAACTGTTTCTTCCGCAGTTACTTGTGGTGCAAAGAGATACTCGTAGATCCAGCAGTTTTTGACACTGAGGTCACTGCACTTGCGTAATTATTGGCGCTTCTGTTCGGGAGCTGCAACGGCTGTTTACGTGGCCTGTTATTACGCAAGTTTACGCGCGATCCAGAAACACGACAGGTCGGAGGCTACCCAATATTCGACACAAAACAAATGTGTCCCTGTAATAAGATTTAAAAAAAAGGATAGCGCTTGCTTTCTCAAATCGATCTAATGTTTCTTAAGCCGCATCGGTACAGAATTTATATGTGGAAGACCGTTTGTCACAATGAGTAAATTCCTACGGCCACGAAATACCGGATTAATTTCATCATTTGGACATTCAAAAGAGAAGTTTTTGTTTTCAAATTCCTAACACCACATACAGCTTGCTGTACAACTACATCACTGTTGCATCCATTATCATGTTTAAACGTTCTAATGCCTCCATTTTCTGACACAATTCGTTCGCATGTAGCGCTACTAAACAATTTCACGAATACATAGTTAGGCAAAATGTCCAAATGAATTTCAAATATCTCTGATTGTAGCAATTTTAATTCACTCCCAATCCATTCAGGGATCTCAAAATCAGATGAATGCAGATGGTTTCTGTCAAAGCTACGCTGCAGTGTATCTACACGAGTGACAGAAGACATTTTCTAATTATCCTGCAATTTTAAGACGGAAATGTCATACGTTGTAAGGGTCATTTTTCCACAAGCTTTTTCAGTGCGATTGTGTTCTCAGTACTCTGTTGCATGTCTCTAGACTTGTATCAAAAGCCAAATGATGGAGAAAATATTCCAGACGTTCACTACTAGATTGCCCATGGTGTTTCTCCCAAGCATTGCTGCCTTCTGAAGTTTTAAGTGCCCCGCGTGAAGGACTCCTCCATTTAGTTGGTGCACAGTTTGTGTCGTAATCAAAGTGCGTGTAATTTTTTTTGTGTATCAGTGAAACATCTTTGTATCGAAATGATATAATCTGAGTTTCAGCAAAAGTAAAAAACCGCTTGAGAACTGAACAGATAAGACAATGTGTGTCTGTAAAATATTGTGAAAAGAGAAAGACACGAGACAGAGTTCCTGACAAAGTGCCACCAAAAAATGAGATTAATAACCTCATGAGTGATTAAATTATATAAACTTTTGGTATTTACTTCACTCAGCTAATAATTGAAAGCAACATTTAATGTTTAAATACAGCACCATTGTGATTTACCTGGAGCAGATTCTACAGTATAGTTTATATCCTGCAAGGTGGCTATAAATGCGGTGAAATGCCATCTCATTTGAAGCTCAAAGTATTTCATACTCATCCATTTTACTCAGAAAGAGAAAAGTGAAAATTGCCCATTGACTCAAAAGAGAAAAGACCGTGACTGATGTATGCCATGCCATACGTCATCTGAAAGACCTGACAAGTTTATCAGTTGCATTAACAGAAAGCTCTACTGACGATGTTGCCATTTCAACATCACAGGGAGTTTTACAGTAAACTTGGCAACATGTGATCGCAAGAATGGAGTTCTGTAAGAATAGGTCTCAGTTTAACTCTCCTCTTCCCTTACAAAAAATGTAAAAGATTTGAGAAACTGGTTTTGATTACATTTCTACTAGTTACAATATACTGTTCTATCTGCACTTGAACTAATACAAATAAAATTCAGTACCTCAGTGTTAAGAGCAACTGAAGCAATAACTTTCTTCTTGGCACTTAGAATCAGTCACGCATGCCAGTCACGTAGAACTATCTTAATAAATTATTTGTTTTCTAACTTGTCTCATTTTTTTATACTCATGAAGTCAGCAGCATAATTTTGTAACATTACACAACAGATTCGTACAAACACTCCGTCATTTGACCATCGGACAGACTCCCTTATGGACGACAAAGTAACAGGCAAACCTGGCGTAGAGAAACAACTGAAGGATTTGAAAGCAAGCAAATCACCAGGTCCGGATGGAATCCCAGTTCCATTTTACCAAGAGTACTCTACGGCATTGGCCCCCTACCTAGATTGCATGTATCGTGAATCTCTCGCCCAGCAGGAAGAACCTAGCGACTGGAAAAAAGCGCAGGTGGCTCCAGTGTATAAGGAGGGTAAAAGAACCGACCCGCAAAATTACAGGCCAGTATCTCTAACATGCTGCAGAATCCTTTTACATGTTCTCAGTTCGAATATAACAAACTGCTTGAGACTGAAAAGGTTATGTGTACGAATCAGCATAGTTTCAAAAAGCATAGCTCGTGTGAAACTTAGCTAGCCCTTTTCTCATATGAAATACTGCGAACTATGGATGAAGGACAACAGCCGGATTCCATATTCCAAGACTTCCGGAAAGCACTTGACGCGCTGCGCGATTGCAGGCTGTTAACGAAGGTACGCGCATTTGGAATAAGTTCACAGATATGTGGGTGGGTCGAAGACTTCTTAAATTTTAGAACCCAGTATGTTGTCCTCGACGGCGACTGTTCATCTGAAACAAGGGTGTGGTCAGGAGTGACTCAGGCAAGTATGACAGGACCGCTGACGTTTTCTACATACGTAAACGATTTGGCGGACAGAGGGGGCAGGAGGGGGGGGGGCAGCACTCTGCGGTTTGTTTGCTGAAGATGCCTGGTGTACGGTAGGGTGCTGATGTTGAGTGACTATAGGAAGACGCAAGACGATTTAGACGAAATTTCCAACTGGTGTGATGAATGGCAGCTAGCCCTAAATGTGGAAAAATGTAAGTTGATTCGGATGAGGAGGAAGGTGAAACCTTTCATGTCCGGATAAAGTGTAACCAGCGTCCTGCTTGACACAGTCAGCTGGTCTACGCAACGTTCCAAAGCGATATGAGATGCAACGAGCAGGTGAGAACTGCTGTGGGGAAGGCGAGTGGCCAACTTCGGTTTATGGGGAGAATTTTACGAAAGTGTGGTTCCCCTGTACAGCAGACTGCATGTAGGACGCTGATGCCACCTGTTCTTGAGTACTGCTCGAGTGTTTGGGATCCTTAGCAGATGGCATTGAAGGAAGACATCGAAGCAGTTCAGAGGCGGGCTTCTAGATTTGTTACCGGTAGCTTCGAACAACACGCAAGCGTTACGGTGATGCTTCGGAAGCTCAAGTGAGTATTCCTGGAAGGATGGCGACGTTCTTTTCGAGGAATAGTATTGAGAAAATTTAGAGAACCGGCTGATGATGCCGAAAGATTCTACTGTCGCCAACATACATTGCGAATAAGTATGCTCCATTTACGAGTGGAACAGCAAGGGAAATGACAAGTAGTGGTACAGGGTACCCTCCGCCACGCACCGTTCGGTGGATTGTGGAGTATCTATGTGGATGTAGATATCAGAAAACCTTATCAATTTTTTTTGTTCAGGTTTAGACTCCCGATCCGGCAAACGAAGTTTCAAGAAGCGCAATTCCGCTGAGAAGTGAAAATTTATCTTGAAAACAAGCGTGTCGTTAACAATAAGACACAGAATTAAAGTTATTGCATCGAGAAACTCACCAACTCGTGCACATTGAGAAATCTTAGCGGTTAACATGGAAATTACCGTGAGTAATAACCGAAGTTAGCCCATCCCGAGGCTATCTGAAGTCTGGTTACCCTACAAAGCAGAAAAACCAAATTGAAATATCTACAAGAGTTTAAGTGCACCTACTACATATACTGCCTCACAAAAAACGTGAAGCATCCAAAAGACACGGTCGGATGTCAATATTACAATAGTAATGACAATGTTGGCAGTAAGATCAGGCTTTTTGCTGGTGATGCAGTTACTTGTAATCAAATGCTATGTGAGAGAAGCTCCATGAATTTTCAGTCAGACCTTGATAAGATTTCAACATGGTACAGAGATTGGCATTTTGCCCTAAACTTTCACAAATCTAAAATTATGCGATTCACAAAACGAAAAAAACGTAGTATCATACGACCATCACTTTTGGAATCGGCCAAATAACTGGGTGTACCCTAAAGGGTATGAAATAGAATGACCACAGAGGTTCAGTCGTGGGTAAAACAGGTGGTAGACTTGGGTTTATTTTGGCAAAATACTGGGGAAATGCAATCAGTCTACGAAAGATATTGCTTACAAATCACTGTAAAACCGGTTCCAGAATACTGCTCAAGTGTGTGGGACCCGTACCAGATGTGACTAACAGGAGATATTGAACATATACAGAGAAGGACAGCACGGAAGTTCACCGGTTTGTACACTCCGTGGAAGAGTCTCACAGAGATACTGAAGGAACTGAACTAGTAGACTCTTGAGGACAGACGTAAACTGTCCCTAGAAAGTATATTAACAAAGTTTCAAAAACAAGCTTTAAATTATTACTCTAGGGTACACTACAACCCCCACGTGTCGCTCACATACGGATCGTGAGGATAAAAATTCTATAATTACTGCATGCACAAACAATCATTCTTCCCGCGCACCACACGAGAATGGAATATGAAAAACCCTAATAACTGGTACAGTGTGACGTACCCTCTGCCATGCATCTCCCGGTGGTTTGCAGAATACAGTTGTAGATGTAGATGTAGTTGTACTTGTACCTTCACTACCGGCGGGTATGGAACTGATTAGTGCTGTGATTCTCTGTGACAGGTAGAACGCCCACCAGAGTGCACTATTGGTGTTCGTGTTTAGTGTTGTTGCCAGGCCTGGTAAGGTATATACAGGGCACGAAAAGCGTAAAATGTTGAGTGAACACTGTGAAGGGCATAGAGACGCCGCGTACTCGTGTGAGACAGCGTTACCAGCACGTGACAGCTTGAAAGGAACCACATTGTACGGCTCCATTTGACCGGCTGGTCGAATCGTGCGCTGTCCCGGCACGACTGTGGCCCGAACCACACGGGAACGTGGGGCAGGCGTACTCGTCATTAAGGTTCTGGTTCACCAAGTGTGGCCACCGAAAAGAAGGATCGCCGTTCTGTGCACCAACCACATCGCCACCTCTTCACACCCGTGTCCTGCCACTCTCACCGAGCGAGTTGGTACCGTGATTAACACACTGGACGGCGGTGCTAATCCCATTCCGACATTTTCCGTCATTTCCCTAAATCGCTCCAGGCAAATGCCGAGATGGTTCTTCTGAAAAGGGCGCGGCCAGTTTCCTTCCTCACTCTTTCGTAATTCGAACTAGTGACCCATCTCCAGTGACTAGCGGCAGTTCGACTATGGAATCACTGCACCACGCGTAGACTACCGGCCGTCAACACTGCAACACAAACGGTTGCAATCACTGTTGTGCCTTGACCGGGAAGCACGTCTTGCTGATGAATGACGGCGCATCGTGCTGAACGATGAATCCAACTTCTGCACTACGCTGGGTGACCATCGTCGGTGAGCAGAGCGGCCACTTGGGGAAAGGTCTCACTCTTACAATGTTGTGTTCTGTCACAGCATTGTTACTCATAGCGTCATAGTGCGGAGAACCGTTAGTACTGACTGTGGGAACTTGGAAATTCTGCGTTCTCTTACTTTACCTCCCATGCGATAGTATCGTGTTGCCAGTTTTCAACAGGACAATGCTCGTCCGTACAAGTCACGTGCCCCTATGGACTTTGTGCTTGATGCAGAGATACTCCGGCAAGATCGCCACATCTGCCCCTGACGGAACATCTCGGCCTGCGCCTCCATCCTAGTGCTAGTATGCAGAATATCGAGGACCGCTTACCACACTTTTGAGCCAGCTTGCCTCAGAAGAGGAAACAACAGCTCCATGATGCCATTACAAACCGAATCAGTGTACACATCCACGACAGAGTGGGTGCAACGTCATACTGCCAAGTCAGCTCGTACTATCAAGTCCTTCGTTAATTTGTTCTAATGAAATGTTGTCTACTCCCGAGGCCTTCTTTCGACTTAGGTCTTTCAGTGCTCTGTCAAACTCTTCACGTTGTATCATATCTCCCATTTCATCTTCATCTACCTCCTCTTCCATTTCCATAATATTGTCCTCAAGAACATCGCCCTTGTATAAACCCTCTATATACCCCTTCAACCTTTCTGCTTTCCCTTCTTTGCTTAGAACAGGGTTTCCATCTGAGCTCTTGATGCTCATACAGTGGTTCTCTTTTCTCCACAGGTCTTTTTAATTTTCCTGTAGGCAGTATCTATCTTACCCCTCGTGAGATAAGCATCTACATCCTTACATTTGTACTCTAGCCATCCCTGCTTAGCCATTTTGCACTTCCTGTCGATCTCATTTTTGAGACGTTTGTATTCCTTTTTGCCTGCTTCACTTACTGCATTTTTGTATTTTCTCCTTTCATCAATTAAATTCAGTATCTCTTCTGTTACCCAAGGATTTCTACTAGCCCTCGTCTTTTTTCCTACTTGACCCTCAGGTGCCTTCACTATTTCAATCTTCAAAGCTACCCATTCTTCTTCTACTGTATTTCTTTCCCCCATTCCTGTCAATTGTTTCCTTATGCTCTTCCTGAAACTCTGTACAACCTCTGGTTTAGTCAGTTTATCCAGGTCCCAACCCCTTAAATTCCCATCTTTTTCAGTTCCTTCAGTTTTAATCTACAGTTCATAACCAATAGATTGTGGTCAGAGTCCACATCTGCCCCTGGAAATGCCTTACAATTTAAAATCTGGTTTCTATATCTCTGTCTTACCATTATATAATCTATCTGAAACCTCGTAGTATCTCCAGGGTTCTTCCATGTATACAATCTTCTTTCATGATTCTTGAACCAAGTGTTAGCTATGATTAAGTTATGCTCTGTGCAAAATTCTACCAGGTGGCTTCCTCTTGCATTTCTTAGCCGCAATCCATATTTACCTGCTACGTTTCCTTCTATTCTTTTTCCTACTGTCGAATTCCAGTCACCCATGACTATTAAATTTTCGTCTCCCTTCACTACCTGAATAATTTCTTTTATCTCCTCATACATTTCATCAATTTCTTCATCATCTGCAGAGCTAGTTGGCATATAAACTTGTACTACTGTAGTAGGCGTGGGCTTCGTGTATATCTTGGCCACAATAATGCGTTCACTATGCTGTTTGTAGTAGCTTACCCGCTCTCCTATTTTTTTATTCATTATTAAACCTACTCCGGCATTACCCCTATTTGATTTTGTATTTATGACCCTGTATTCACCTGACCAAAAGTCTTGTTCGTCCTGCCACAGAACTTCACTAACTTTAACCTATCGATTTCCCTTTTTAAAATTTTCTAACCTACCTGCCCTATTAAGGGATCTGACATTCCACGCTCCGATCCGTATAACGCCAGTTTTCTTTCTTCTGATAACGACGTCCTCTTGAGTAGTCACCGCCCGGAGATCCGAATGGGGGACTATTTTATCTCCGGAATATTTTACCCAAGAGGACGCCATCATCATTTAATCATACAGTAAAGCTGCATGCAGGAAAGATATGGTGAAATAAAAACCTGTACAAATATTAAAAATATTATAACTAGTATTTAGAATAACATAGTAAAAATTCCAACTAAGATTGAGGAGAATAGAGAGTATATATCCTATAAAAAGTACCATGAGGAAATCTATAATGTCTAAGTCCTTCGTGGGGTGGAGATCGATTCAGATCATTAGATTTTAGATAAAACTTAAATTAACCCCAAGAAAGGAAAACAAACCGTCAAAATCCACTAGGAGGAGAAAATATGACCTCAGCTCTTTAATAAATAATGTGTTGTATTCAGAGAGATCCAAAACACTCCCAAGCGAGGAACTGGGAACGATTATTGATAAAGTGGAGAACATTAAGGAAGAGATTTCCCCTGTCAGAAGAAGAAACAAACATGCCTGGTGGAATGAAGAATGTCATAAAGTAATACAGAAAAGGCACAAAGCATAGCTGAATCACCAGCAAAATAAAACCGAAAAATCTCGAGAAGAGCTAGCCATTGCCAGAAGACAAATGGCCAAGGAAATAAGAAGAATCAAAAGAGACTATCAAAAAGAAACCCTAAACTTCATACAGGAATCATTCAAACGATATAAAACAAGGGTCTGTTATAGGACATTGAGAAAATATCAATCAAAATATACTCCATCCACACTCATGATGAAAAATAAAAATGGGAAACTATCGCACAATAATCAAGACAATGCCAACATCCTAACTGATCACTTCAAAGAATTACTAAATGGCGATGAACCAAAAGAAAATCTAGATTTCGAACCACATCCAAAAAAACAAAACACATCCAGAGAAGATTACACCACCAGATCTCAGCGAAGTGATCGAAGCAGCTAGGTGGCTCAAGAACTGCAAAGCAGCAGGGGAGAACCAAATGGCAACAGTGCTGTGGAAGAAAGCAAATAAACAAACACTTCGGAACCTCCATCAGCACATAGTAGACATCTGGAATTCTGAAAAAATTGCAGAAGAGTGGAATACAGCTATAATCCACCCACTACACAAAAAAGGTGATAGATCGGATCCAAACAACTATCGGTGGATTGCTTGGTGGTACATGTAAGATTTTGTCTAGAATTATCTTTACAACAATTTAGGAACAACTCGACCAAGAACTTGAAGAATTTCAAAGAGGATTTCGTCCTGGAAGAAGCTTTCCGGATCAAATTATCAACCTTAAATAAATCATGAAACATCAAAGAGTGAGAACAAGGTGCAGGTCACCACTTTTGTTGACTTCGCGAAAGCATATGAAAGTATCCATCGTGAGTCGTTACTTAAAATCCTCGTGGAATTTGGATTGCACCTGAAACTCGTGAATCTTATTAGACTCACCCTTAAGAACACTAAATCTAAAGTTAAATCCAGAAAGTAACTTTCTGAATCATTTGAAATCCTGACGGGACTTCCACAGGGAGATGGCCTCTCACCACTACTATTTAATTGAGAAGTGGAGAAAGCCACGTGAGAGTGGAATAAGAAACGCCAACCAAACATCAAGATTGGCAGAAATATCAAACTCAGTACCTGGCCTTTGCTGATGATGTAGCGCTGCTCGCAAACAACATGGAAGAGGCTAAGCACCAAATCGAGGAACTCCAAAAAATAGCAGCAAAACGTGGACTAGGAATCTCGTTCGAAAAGACATAAATGATGCCATCCTTCAAGGTTGAAACACCATCCGTTACACTGAATGATAACAAACAAGTTAAAGTTGTAAATAAATTCAAATATCTTGGGCGGACTATAAGTTGGAAATCAAACGCGCAAATGTCAGTAGAAAGCGGAACAACTAAAGCGAAACAAGCGTAACGCATCACCTGGCCAACATACAAGAAGAAATGTTTCTCGATAAATGCAAAACTCAGACACTATCACTCTGCTATTAAACCTGAATCAACCTATGCTAGTGAAACACTGTTCAAGATGAACACTAAATTAACCACAGATAAACTACAGAAGGCAGACAGAAGAATTCTTAAAATAATTATAAACAAAAAATACCAAGTTGGGGGACAGTGGCGACTGTTACCTAACGGGGTTGTATACCTGGAAACTGAGTCAATAACTGACACAGCCGGCCGCGGTGGTCTAGCGGTTCTAGGCGCTCAGTCCGGAACCGCGCGACTGCTAAGGTCGCAGGTTCTAATCCTGGCTCGGGCATAGATGGGGACCACAGATGTTAAGTCCCTTAGTGCTCAGAGCCAGCCAATAACTGACACAATGCGGTAAAGGAGGGTTGCTTTTTTCTGCCGCATTTCCAGACTATCGGAAACCAGGCTACTGAAACAACTGTTCACCTACTTTTCGAAAAGTAAGACCGAGAACAACTGGTTCAAAGAAGTTCAAGATAATTTAGAAGAGTTAGGCTTGACAACGCAACAAATTGAAGCAGATAAGAGAGGAAGATCCTGAAACACAGAGACACGAGATTTTAACTAAAGTCATTTACACGCAAATAATACACCATAACTGATGAAGAAAGGGCAGTCAGGTCGGAAAGGATGAAGAAGTTTTGGGCGCAGAAGAGGAAAGCCAAATCTACAACTAGTATTAAGACTTAAATGTATATGGATTGATTAAAGTGCTCCAATGTGGGCATAAAATATGTAAATAAATAATATATGCCCTTTAGCCTTTTGCCAGTGGTTCTCAAGACTACTACAGAAATTCTCATTAAGAATCTAAAAAGTGTAATTATCCATCGTGCTACACCAAATTACAAAATCGTCTTGTTCTCTACTCTACTCTACATCTAGTTAAAGTTTAATGAGGTTTCTTTCTGAAAAGAATTTTTTCTGAGATTCCTGTAGAGTCCTTGGGGGCCTCTGCCAAAACATTAAAGGGCATACGGTTTTTACAGTTTGGAAGATCTCCTGCAAGCTGCAAAGGAGATTATAGAAAAATGTAGGCCTACTGAGTCCTAATTTGTCTCCGGTTAACAGGTTTCGAGTAATTTTTTATTCCGTTTTGACAAGGAATGTGCTGGAAAGTACTGAGAAACAAGAAATTCAAGTTGAGCACGGTCTGCGTATTATAAGGCTACATGTTGACTTGTACGACATGTGTAAGTGGAAAAATCTGATTTGAAAGCGGAGTTAGGGTAAGAGTCTTTAGTTCGCCAAAATTACTTCCTGCAGTCTTGGAAGAGGTTTTTAAGTTACTGGGGTGGAAGAATACGTATGAACGGACATTGTCTTTTCTTGCGTAATGTTGTTCTGCAGGCTTTAACTGCAGAATAGCATCAACAAATAACATAGCCCAATAGGACATATATGAGAATAGGACTTAAAAGGAACTACACTAAAATAAAGTTATATAAAATCAGTATACCAAATAGAAGATTGTGGAAACCGGGAATGACGTTATTTAAATAGTTCGCAAATTCGTGTACTTTGCACAACTGGAACAATGAGATAATAGATACAGGACAAAAATCAGGACCAAGAATGGTTTGGTGTTCATTTCAGAAACAGTAAGGCGCATTCGAAAATCAGTTGCTATGGACTCGAAACAGAAAATGTATAACCAGTGCATTTAGCAGTTCTAACCCACGACTATGAGATGACTGTAACTGTACATACCATACTAAAATTTAAAGTAAAATAGTCTTAATGATTTCAGTGTGACTGTAACTAAATTTTAGTGCTTAGTAGAAGGAACACGTAATCACATAATCTGACGGAAGGAGGACTAAGGAAAGGCCCCGCGATAAGAAATAACGTAAACCATGACATTCGAGAACCTAAGAAAGTTAATTTCAAAGAGTAAAACTGAGACTACGATATGCGAAAAGTCTTGTAGACGCCAGTGTCGAACAGAGGATGAAAAATCACAGATAATTACGAGGAGAGAATGCAAAAACCACAAATCGTAGGAAGAACTACAGCAAATACAAAGGGACGCGGTGACATGGATTCCTAATCAGTAAATTGCGCGACTTACTCGAAAACAGCAAAGAGAACATCAATAGGGAGCTATTCCTTGAATTTCCGTCGTCTACGAGCAACTGTTAATGTTTTGGTCTTACATATTATCCTCAAAAATACTCAACTCTTGAACATGGACGCTTTTTCGATGAATGCATGAAGTATACCTACAGAAAAATGCTACAAATGTTCTGAGACAGTAAACGATCTCGCAGCAAATATCGGCACACAACATCGATACATATTAGTGTAGCACCAATTGGTAATATATGTTAAGAAATACATTGATAATTTATGAGTCAATTGGAACTTCCGTTTGCCAAGAAATAGCACCAGCGAAGGTGAAGGTAACCAGTAAAAGACTGCCTTTCATCTTGCAGTCGGGCGTTCCCCGGGCAAACACGTTTTTGGACTGGCAAATCCTTTGAATCTTGAAGTGTTAAGTAATTATTTCCCCTTACAGAGCTTAGTCGGATGAGGAAGAGGGGTGATTTAGTTTCCCAAAACAAAAAATGAGCATCGCATCTGTGAACATAACGAGAATATCACGGCCCAATGCAAAAATAATGCAAGACCTGAGCAGCAGACATAAATGCGAGCGCCTATGCGTACTAGAGACACTTGGACATAGCAGCCAAGTATTCCTGTCATGCCGCTACATGGTGAACGACGTCATCGTCAACACGGAATGGCGTTATTCGCCGAACTGATAATTGGATAATAGGCTACTCTTTACTCAAAAAAAAAAAATTAAATAGAACTTTAAACAGCGGAAATTAGTAACTACATAGCAACTTGCAACCACGAACCATCAACTACTTATATCTATTTCGCAAACCAACAAATTTCCGAAAGATCTATATAGGAGATTTTAACAGTTCCTGGTTGTTGTAGCCACGATTACTTTCTTAACAGGCAGCTGATGTATAAAACAGTATTCATCCGCATTTGTGGTGAGGAAAACCTGTCTCGTGTCAGTTTGCACAGGACACCAAGGTTCGGCGGGCTCCGACTTTTAGCTGACGTGGAACCAGAGGAGATTACAACGCCTTCAAAACGATCCTAACTGCTACCTTCCTCTGACTATCGCGGGCGCTATTAGTTAAGACTGTTTCACACGTTTTAATTAGTTCGACAATTGCTGATGTAAGCCAGCAAACGTGCTGGTGTAACTAATTAGGATAGGCAAATGATATACTCTCGCCGCACAGACTATAATGCTCCTACGACAGGAGACAGCATACCGTCACCATTCTTAGCACTTTCATCCGCAACGTCGCCACCAATAAAACTTTCCTAAACAAAAATTAATTGAAATGAGCGCTCCGCTGTTGACCGATAGAGCTTAACACAGAATTCTTCCAGTCACGACGAATATGTCTATGGAATCGCCTTCTGGCCATCTTTCCTCTGACAGCTGACTGAGGTGAGCAAGGCAGCGCTTTTATAACTCTTAAAAATATCGAATCCAAATATATACATTCATAGGTACAAACAAATATATACAAGAATGTCTATTGCAATGATAATTGTGAGAAATCAACTGTTTGCTTTTAATAAACGGTTATACGGGTAAGCATACCAATTTTGTTTGATGTAATATTACGTGAAAGGCAATGGAATAGAAAAATGTTCTGCTATCTATTGTTAGCTGTTCGATGTTGCGTAAGATGTTCAGATCGAATGTGATAACAAAATGTTGACTATTATGGATGCCGGTTACGTATGAATGTTCAAAGCTTAGCAAGCGTTAAGTTATAGCTGTATATAACAACAGTTAATATACTGAATGACAAACACTTCTGAACAAAACTTACGACCAAGGCTGCTGTCAGTTAAATGTTACATTTGGCTATATGTGTCTCATTAAGTCTAGTCTTTAATCTCATATGTTTAGCTCAATTATTGCTGATCTCTTCCATTTACTGCTCTTGAACGTATTTATCGTAATTCATACACAAACTTCTGTTATTACGCTGTTCCAGTTACAATGTACAGTTACAAATTTCTCATTGCAAGGGAGAGCGCTGTGATGTTAATTTAGTAGATAGGCTATAAAATACTGTTAATTATTTCTCTTAAGGATTGTCAACACTACTTTTCTGATTTAGTCCGCACATACTCAGTTGTTGGTTAAAGATTCTGTTTTCACACGATGTTCAACAAAAGTGGGAGCTGGGTGATAAATTCTGAAGCTCTTATACAGCTCACTTTGTGTCACACCACAGTGAAGCAAACTCTTTGCTGCTGCCGTGATGCTGCCGTTCTTTGAAGATAGCTGGAGCACAGCAAAATGGTGACTACTACCTTGTCAATTACAAAATTAATTGCCAAAACACAGATATAATCTCCGTTGCTGCTCCGGCTCTGTTGTAGAACGCACTGTAACACTTCATGTTTTTGAATAGGATGCGATACTGGATTATGATGGGTTGATAAATGCTGCGGACGCAGCTTCGACTTCTGCGTCTCTGCCACTGTTAGTTTAAGTGGCAGTTCGTCTGTTTTATCCATGTTAAGTAAAAAGTTTCTATCTGATGTGTTGGCAGAAGAGCCAACACCGTGTTGCTAGAGGAGGCTGAAATGCACGCGTTTAAGCTCACGCAGACTGGCGTGAGGTCTGGAACAGTTAAAGGAGTTGAGTCTACTAAATAAAGTACGGAGCTCTTGAATACTTAACTTTAATCCATAATTGGAGAACATCGCTCTTGTTTATACATGAATTACAATCTCAATATAAACCGGTAGTGGCGCCTTGCTAGGTCATAGCAAATGACGTAGCTGAAGGCTATGCTACCTATCGTCTCGGCAAATGAGAGCGTATTTGTCAGTGATCCATCTCTGGCAAAGTCTGCTGTACAACTGGGGCGAGTGCTAGGAAGTCTCTTTAGACCTGCCGTGTGGTGGCGCTCGGTCTGCAATCACTGACAGTGGCGACACGCGGGTCCGACGTATACTAATGGACCGCGGCCGATTTAAAAGGCTACCACCTAGCAAGTAGGGTGTCTGGCGGTGACACCACATTCCTCCCCCGCAAATCGGCGTACGGTTGTGTTATAAGGCTTCCGCCCGCCGTGGGGAGGACCCCATGTTGACGTATGCGACGAGGTGGGGAGCCTAACAACAGGCGAGGCTGTGCCACCCGCACCCTGCTATTCGGTCCGAGGGGAGCTAGGAAACGCCTTAAAACCTAGTCCTGAGTGCACGCCAACATGCGGTGTATGCGTCTGTAGAGAGACAGGAGGGGCCGAAGATTCGACCGCCATCGGGGCGGGGCAGCCGACGGGCGAAGACGACATCTGGTCCGGAGCGGGCAAGAGTTCCATGTCGGAGGACAGCTCGTCACGGGAAGCGATCGGCGGCGCGTGACCCAGGGAGGCGCTTGATGGTTGCAGCGAAGCGTCCACTGCGGGCGTCGCCGGCGGGAGAACAGGCGGCGGCGCGTCGCCATGGGGCAAAATGGAAGGCAGCGTCGGTAACACCTGGCGATGAGGCGAGCCAGTAGATGGGTCCCCAGGGCGCTGACCGGACGGCACCGTCGCTGAAAGCAGACGGGGAGCGGCAGAACCCGTGCGACGACAGAGGAGCAGCTGATTGAGATGCCGACGCACCTCACCAGAGGCCCCCAAAACCAGATACATAGCGCGGCCGAGGCAGCGAAGAATGCGCCCTGTGAGCCAACGCCGTGAACCTCGATAGTTGCGATAGTATACAACGTCGCCTGGGGCAAAAGCAGGTGTCTGCCGCAGCACAGGAACCTGATGCGGCCGATGTAGCAAAGACATCAAGGTTCGATGAGGACGACCGTGGAGCAACTCAGCCGGCGAGCGACCATCTCGGGGCTGAGAGCGATACGAGGACAAAAAGAGCAATATCGCGTCCTCCCGAGAATGCGACTCTTTCAGCTTCAACATCTGTGACTTGAAAGTGCAGACCAATCGTTCAGTGGCACCGTTTGACTGAGGCGAAAACGGCGCGGATGTCAGATGTTGAATACCATTGGCCTTGCAGAATGACTGAAATTCTGCGGACATGAATTGTGGGCCATTGTCGGAAACAATAGTCTGTGGAAGACCTTCAATACTAAAGATAGCAGATAACGCTTGGATGCTGGCAGATGACGTCGTGGAAAACATCCGGACAACAAAAGGAATCTAGCACAACCAACCATCGAGCATTCCAGAATGGACCAGCAAAATCGATGTGCAAGCGTTGCCAAGGGGAAGTGGCTTTTGGCCATGCAAAGAATTTCCGTGGTGGTGCGGATTGTTGTTCGGCACACGTCATGCAAGCAGAGCACATATTCGTAATCGCAGCATCGATTCCGAACCAAGTACAGTGCTGACGAGCAAGTTGTTTCGTTCTCACTATACCCCAATCTCCTTGGTGGAGAAGCCGTAAGACAGAGGACTGTAACGAACGTGGGACCACGACCCTGGACTGATCATTATCAGAACGCAACAGCAAAACACCATGTCGTAAAAAAAGTCTCTCCTTGTGAGCAAAGAATCGGCGAACCAACGGATCCTCGTTCCGTGACTTTGACAAGGGCCATTGCGTAGCAACAAAACGCAAAACGGGAGCAAGGACAGGGACAGCAGCTGTGGCTGTAGCTACACGACGAAAATCAATCGGAAACGATTCGACCACGTCATCAGTGTCCGCATCAATGAACATGCAAGCAAGTTCGGAAGAATCGAATGCTCTATCCTCAGCAACAGGCAAACGGGACAACGCATCGGCGTTTCCGTGCTTAGCAGTGGACCGATACAAGATATCGTAGCGGTACTGCGAGAGGAAAATACACCAGCGACTGAATTTCTGCGCTGTACGTGGAGGTACAGGCTTGTTCGGATGAAAAAGCGACGTCAAAGGTTTGTGGTCTGTGATGATGGTAAAGTGACGACCATACAAGAAATCATGAAACTTTGTAACACCAAATACGAGAGCGAAACTTCTTTCTCGATCTGTGAATAATTTCTTTGCGCAGACCAGAGCAATTTGGATGCAAAGGCAATAGGGCGATCCATCTTTGTGCGCAAGCACAGCACCGATCCCGAAATCCGATGCATCTACCATCAACAAAAGGGGTTTCTGGGGATCGAATGGTGTAAGGCAAGTATGGGAAAGCAACGTCGATTTCAACTGGCGAAAGGCGCGTTCGCATTCCGTCGTCCAGACGAACGGAACACCTTTACGGTGTAAGCGATGAAGCGGAGCTGAAATTGAAGAGGCATGTAGCACATATCTGTTATAGTAATTGATTTTTCCCAGCACACTCTGTAGCAGCTTCAAATTCTGCGGCGAAGGCAAGTCTTGTATGGCACGGAGGTGCTTGGGACTGGGATGTATGCCCTGGACATTGAGTACATGTCCCAGGTAGGATAAGTCATGAGCAATTTGTCCTTCCGCAAGTGAAGACCATTTTGTCGCAAGACCTGAAATAATGTTCTGAGATTGGCTAAATGTTCTTCTTCCGTCTTTCCGGAGTTCACAATATCGTCCAGATAGTTTGCTGCAGTAGGGACTGAGGCACAAACAGTTTGCAGATATTGCTGAAACAATGCTGGGGCAGATGCACACCAGAATGGTAGTCTTTTGAATCGATACGAACCAAGATGCGTGTTAACCACCAAAACGCGCTGGGATTCGTCGTCCACCGGTATTTGCAAATACGCATCTGCTAGGTCCAACTTTGAAAAATATTTACCCGGGCACAGTTTGTCAAAAAGATCTTCCGGGCGGGGTAAAGGAAAAGTGGCAATCACTAGTTGTGGATTCACCATTGCCTTGAAGTCCACACAAAGTCTCAATTTTCCGGAAGGTTTCGGCAAAATTACTAAGGGTGATGCCCAGAGAGAAGCCTGCACATGTTCAATAACACCTTGTGATTCCAGATCGTGTAACGTTCTTGCGACCTCATCACGCAATGCGTGGGGAACATTGCGCGCTCTAAAAATTTCGGTTGCACGTTTACTTTCAGTTCCAAATGTGCTGTATAGTTCTCAGCACAACCAAGGCCCGGTGCAAAAATGTCTGCAAATTCTTCACATAGACGAGAAACACTGGCTGAAGGCACAGTCTGGTTCACTGATAGGACATGATTGACTATAGACAAGTTAAACAACTGAAATAAATCCAAACCAAACAAGTTCACTGCAGAAGAAGAACGAAGAACGTAAAATGTCACAAGTTTTGTTTGTCCCCTGTATGTTGCAAGAGGGCTGCACTGTCCAAACACAGGGATGGCTTGTCCAGAATAACTATTTAACTTAACATTCGCGGCAGGCAATGGAAGTGTGCCCAGTTGTTTGTATGTGTCTTTATTGATCAGTGAAACTGCAGCTCCGGTATCGAGCTGGAATGGTACCACTTTGCTGTGAATGTCCAAATCTACAAAACGTTTATTGTCCTGCTGATGACAAGAGCGACTGTCTCGTGCAACATGAAGCAACACTGGTACAGAATCACTTGCGACTTGACGGGATTTCCGTCGACGTCACTGTTAGAGAGAGTGGCACTGGGCGGAGTGGAATTAACTACGTGAATTTGCATGGGCGAAGGTTCACGAGCCTGAGTATTCTTGGTTCGATTCCGATTCCGGCTCGAAGCAAAGGGCCTGGAATGGATGCAAGTGTCCGATCTGAGCTTTTTCTGGCAAACACTCTCAACATGTCCTTTATTATTACAGAGAAAGCAAATAGCTTGGCGTGACAGGCAATTCTCACGCGAATGTCTAGGAGCACACCGCGGGCATGACTTGAGTACTGCATTTGCTTGCTTGCGCGGCACAGATAGTGGAGAGCTTGGCAGTAGCTGCAGGGATAGGCGCGAGGGCTGTTTACTGTTCCATGGAGCGCGCCTGGCGGCCCGGTTAATGTGACACACAGCTGACGAAGTTTCAAATGATTCCTGAGCAAAGTCAAGTGTGTCTTGCCTATCCAATATGTCCATCACTTGTTGAAGGGAGGGACTGACTACTTTCAAAATCTGTTCGCTTATACAAACATCAGAAACGTTCTGTGCAATTGCATCACGTACCATAGTATCTGAATAAGGGAGTCCACATTCACACGCAAAAGCACAATCCCTAATAAGGCCTTGCAAATTTGCAACCCACTCCCTATTAGTCTGACCTGCCGTACGTTTTGTACAAAAGAAGGTATACCTTTTTGGAACTACATTGACTGATTCTTTGAAATATGCATCTAATGCAGACAAAATTTCGTCGTTTGACAGAGTTGCTACGTCGCGTTGGGGAAATAACTTCACTATCACACAGTACATCTGGACGCCTACTGTGGAAAGGAGAAAAGCCTGCCGCTCATTACCTTGAATTCTGTAGGCGGCGAGATGGAATCCAAATTGGCGTGACCACTCCGTCGAGCTTCCCAGTGCCGCATCAAAAGGACTAAAAGGTGGTGCAACTGCGTGTTGTGGCTGCGGTAGCGGTGGAGCGGCGGCTGCCGCATCGTTTTGCATCGCACGTTGACCCTGGACGAGCTGTCCAAGGGCATCCAATAAGGCCTGTGTCTGCTGATTCTGCAAGCGATAAAATTCGGACAGTAGATTTGGAGATTGTGGCGAAGCCATGACACAAGTAATTTAAGCAAGTATAAAGAAGAAGACCGTTTTTACACTCGTCGCCATATGATGTGTTGGCAGAAGAGCCAACACCGTGTTGCTAGAGGAGGCCGAAATGCACACGTTTGAGCTCACGCAGACTGGCGTGAGGTCTGGAACAGTTAAAGGAGTTGAGTCTACTAAATAAAGTACGGAACTCTTGGAATACTTAACTTTAATCCATAATTGGAGAACATCGCTCTTGTTTATACATGAATTACAATCTCAATATAAACTGGTAATGGCGCCTTGCTAGGTCGTAGCAAATGACGTAGCTGAAGGCTATGCTAACTATCGTCTCGGCAAATGAGAGCGTATTTGTCAGTGATCCATCTCTGGCAAAGTCTGCTGTACAACTGGGGCGAGTGCTAGGAAATCTCTTTAGACCTGCCGTGTGGTGGCGTTCGGTCTGCAATGACAGTGGCGACACGCGGGTCCGACGTATACTAATGGACCGCGGCAGATTTAAAAGGCTACCACCTAGCAAGTGTGGTGTCTGGCGGTGACACCACACTATCCTTGGCCGTCACACTGTCGAAGCTTGCTTTTTAAGTACACTTTTGTCGAAAGTTGAAGCAAAAAACTTCTATCACCCCGTCCTGCGTCTGATTCACAATATGATCGTACACACTGTCAACAGATACGATTGTGACCTGCACGGAAGATGGCATTCCTGTCAATGGACAATCACGTGAACGATGACGTTAGGGCACTTATAAAACGGAGCACTGTTGGCGGTAGTCCCACATCCACAATCGCTGTGTACACAGTCACTGATTGGGCAGTGTGACACAGAGAAGATGCCTACCAGGCTCTCCGCTGTGGAGGACCATGGGAGAAATCACGCATCTGGGAGGTCGAACAGTGGGCTAACGTTCTTTTCACATATCCGGTTTGGTCTGGAGAGTGAGTCACGACTAATTCACATCTGGAGGCAACGTGGAACACGGTTTCAGGACCCAAACATTATGGAAAAAGACCGACGTCGAGGAGGATCCCTAATATTGTGGGCAGGGATTATGTTGAACACCCTAACACCTCTTTATGAAATTTTACGGTTAAATCGTCAAGGTTTAACTGCTGTCAACTACCGTGACGAGATCTTGGGAACTGATGTGCGGTTGTTGCGAGGTACTGTGAACCCAGACTTTGTATTTCTGGACGATATTGCACGGGTGGTTGATGTGTTCCTGCAAACGGAAAGTATTGCACACATGGCGTGGCCTGCTCGCTCTCCCTATTTGAATCCCATAAAGGACGTCTGGGTTGCACTATGCACACGGGTTGTATCACGTCAGCATCCAACTACCACTCTCCAATACTTGAGAGTAGCCCTGCAGGAAGAATGGGCGTTATTACCTCAACATGAGATTAATGACATCATTCACAGCCTGCCCTGTCCTTTTTCAGATCTGTATTGCTGCCAGAGGTGGTCACACCCCGTACTGAGCACTTTAATCAGTTGTCGGAATGTGAGTATGTAAATCCGTTAAATTGGGAAAATACGAAGAACATACCGTTATGCATGTTGCAGTTGCTTACGTTCTGTATTCTTTACATTGTTTCTACTTTAGTATCATCTGATTATACTGTTTCGTAGCAAAATAAACGCAGCCTTGCAAAATTTCGGTTAGTTGATGTAATTTTAGACATCAGTGTAGTTTCCAGTTCGACACACGAATCAATAACAGTTTCCACAAGTATCACAGTCCATAAAACGGACATCCTTGTAGATTTTTCAGTATAAATTAATAACGGAAAATAGCTCGGTATGCTGCTAGGAGAAATCGTGGCTTATTTACATTCTTTTGATGAGATTACTTGTTCTAGGTATTGTCTTCCTCATTTTCCCGACATCTTCTGCTATGATCTTGAAATAAATCTTCTCTGTTGTAGATCATTCGTTCTTCTTTGCCATCACTTCTTCAAAATCTTCACCACCTGCTCTATACTCTTCTGTGACGAAAATCTGAATGAAATATTCTTCTCAATATTATTAGTAAGTTATTGCAATAAAAGCATATCAGTCGCTTCCACAAGGTTCTAAATTCTTCTCTTGTTTCCCCGTGAATTACTACGTTCTCTGCCTCAATGTGCCATTCCTGATATCTGCCAAACGCCCCACCTTCCACCACCACTGAAACTGGTCTGTCATCAGCCGTAATAATTAATGTTTAGACTAAAGCTTATGGCCAGGGATTAACACGAGGGATTGCAGATTCACTGAAACAGTAAACAAATACTTTCCGTTACTAGCAACAGTTCAAAAATATATACGTTACTTAACAGCCTCAATGTCGTCGCATCCAGACCACCACCAAAAGCTACTGCCGATGCCAATAAAATTTTCCACCAGCTTCATATAAACAGCAGTCCAGAGAACAACACGGACAAACTGAAATTATGAATAATTAGAATAAAAAAAGAAACGGAGTCCTGAGAATTCATTTCCTGTAAAATACCTAAAACAGGATGTACACTAGTGCAAGAACGGAAAAGCGACAGGAAATGCTGAGATACGGACCGAGCAGATCAAAGATTTTGGCTCTAAGGCCGATTCTAGTAAATGTAACATATGTTGGAACGCATACCAGATACCCATCCTCTAGAGAAACGGGGATGAGGCATGTGGCCGTTACACTGAAATCATGTGAACCTGAAGACGATCTGAAAAGCCATCGGGCTATGTCTGCCGTGAATCATCATTACAAGATTTGTGAAGTGCTGATTCTTAATTGGTTCTTTATTAACAGGAGCAGAGCTTTATTCCTGAATTCACGGGCTCAAGATCAAGCAAAATATTTCCTCTCCCACAATGGTACATTAACGAAGGCTTCGAAAAGAAGCGAATCACAGGAGCTGTGTTTCTAAATCTAACAGCCACTTATGACACAATTAATCACGTAGAGCACTTGGAGAAACTATACCATCTCACAAAGAATTTCGCACCTTCATGAATTACAGATTACATCCTAAATGGTCATTAATCTTTTTAATTTGTTACATTCAAGGCCAACGCAGACCTTTGGGACAGCAGGAAGTGAGATATCTCGAGGCTGTATGCTGGCTCCATTCTCTTCAATGTGTGTGCAGATGACCCTCCTCAGTGAGAGGTCACAGGAAGTTTTGCCTACACCAGACATTCGGCAAGGATCTAGTTCTAAGTTTCTTCACCTGATTAAGCCTAGGACCTAATGTGAGAATGTTATCAGAAAAATCAGCTCAAGTCTAACGACCTGAAAAACATAGCATTGTGCCTTCGAGCTAAAAAATATGGTAGCATCACTTTGATAGAACTGCCCTGTAGGGACATGCTGTCATGATACTTCGTCACAGAGTCTTCTGGCCATCTTCAAGTGAGTATGCAAAAGAAGGACATTACACATAAAATCTAACGTCACAAACTTGATCCGCTTCTGTTAGTGCCCCTCTGACAGTTTCGCCCTGAGATTGATTAACTGACCTTGATTCATTGGTTGCTTCGGTCGACTGAGCCTTTATGACTAGCTGAAACTATTGAATTAAATACAGTCGCCATACTAATGACACTCATCCCGAGTTCGATGGGGATGGGGAGATATATATATATATATATATTGCATCGAACCGAGAAGTAAAATGCCAAGTATCATAAATTTAGCTTAAATTTTTTTTAATGTGTGGAAGTATTTTCTTAAAAGTTTTCATCCCTCATTGCACTCACACAGGGGTTGAGTTTCCAAAAGCAGTAAAATACGTATTTTTCATCTCTGACCGAGAAGCCAAACACTAATATAAAAAAAATAGCTTTAAAAATGCTTTCGCAATGAAATATTTTCATAAAACGTTTCACCCTCTATTTCACCTCCCTAGGGCTAGAATTTCCAAAACAGTGATATGTGTATGCTTTTATTTCTCACAGAGAACCAATCAGAAATTTTCATTGAATTAGCTTCAAAAATGCTCACACAGTGAAATATTTCCACAAAAACTTTCATCGCCCATTTCACCGCCATAGGGGTTGAATTTCCTAAAACAATGGAAGACATAATTTTTATTTCTAACTTAGGAGCCAAATTTAATTTTTCATTGATTTAGGTTTAAAATTGCTTTTATAATAAAGTCAGCCGCTCGTGGTGTCGCGGTAGCGCTCTCTCTTTTCGAGCAGGCGGTCCCGAATTCGATTCCCGGCGGGGTCAGGGATTTTTCACCTGCCCCGAGATGACTGTTGCTGTGTCGTCTTCATCGTTCATCCCCGTTATGGTCGGAGGAATGCACTTACAAACCACTTCCATTAGGACCTTGCGGAGTACGGCGGTGCGGGTCTCCAGCATCGTTCCCCTACGCTCTGCCAAGCAGCATGGGACTTCATTTACATTGATAATAAAATAATTTCATAAAAATGTCATCCTCTATTTCACCCCCTTAGAGGTTCAGCTTCTAAAATCACTGAAACACGTTTTTATTTATTTATTTATTTATTTTTTTATTTCTAGCTGACAAGTCAATAGCTTTAAAAATCCTTACTAGCTCTTTAATAATGATGTATTTTCAAAAAACAGCTTCCATCCACTATTTCACCCCCATATCGTTAAATTTCCAAGAATGCTGAAACACGGATTTCTCTGTTTCTGACCGAGAAACCAAATGACAATTTCTGTAGGTCTAGCTTCAAAATTGCCTCAATAGCGACATTTTTCAAAAAATCCTTCATCCTGTAATTTACCTCCTTAGGGCTGGAATTTCGAAAAATCGTTTGTTAAACGACGCCTACAGTAATAAATCAACATCTTCTCCAAATTTCATGTTTGTGTCCTTAGCGTTTTGGGCCGTGTGGTGATGAGTTAGAACATTGCCTTTTGTGTACAGAGATATGCTTGTTTCATTGTACTGCACTCGTCCCTTTCCCTTGTTCCTATTGTGATCAAATTAATTCTTAATTACTTTCAACGCACAACCTGTGACGAGAAGAACTGAACGAGTTAAGCTGAACGAGGGAGGAATCAGAGGAACAATTGCACTATGTTTTTGCTGCATACTGAAAATTGGTTTATGGCGGCGACAATGACCTTCTTGGCGCATGGACCCGGGATTGGAAGTAGAAGCTCGTCCTTTGTGGTGACGGCCGCCCGACACACTGCTGCTCCAACACTGTTTGTCTAGAAGGGAGTTCTTATTCTACCACTACAACCGTTTGTTCAGCGGTAGTCTTGAAGGAATCTCCTGCACTGGTTCCTCACATGTTGCCAACGCAATTACTCTTGTAGGCACGCTCCTGTCACAGCTACTGCAGAAGAATACTCCTCTGTTAAGTTTCGCGCTAAGGTCGATTTTACGCGAGGCTGTGACTGACAGTGTCTCTGTCTTCTCTACAGAACTTTAACGGCCTCGCTCCCCTCCCTGTCGCAAGAAGCGGCCATTGTACAAAATCCGCCAGACATGTGACCCAGAGCCACGTGTCTCCAAAATTGCGCCACATTGATCATCAATACGTCTCACCCAACATCATCGATTACTAAAAAATAAAAAAAAATTCATATCTGTAATGACACGATATTGCCTCAATTAGCTTAATGGGGATGAATCATGATTTTGTATCACTACACACTGCGTTGCAACAATTTATCTGTAGGCTGTCTGCCATATGCAACACCACACATAAAGTATCGAAAAGGAAAAGTACCGTAAAAAATCTAGTGTATTTTCGTTGGGGTACTAACGACACACACATTGGAAACATCTGCGCTCGCCTTTCACCGTTCTTCAGAGATACAAGTGTATCCGTGTATGATAGGTGCTTATCACCCTAAACAAGACAGCTACGCTGATCAAAGGGAGGCTAAAACAAACTCCAATACAAAGGGTACGCTTACTCACCTGCACCCCCTCTCCGAGATATCGGCTACAAATTTCTGCACCGAAAACTGTACAAGCAGCAGAAATGAGATATTTAAGATAGGTTAAGTGATGTGCAAAACAGGACAGGATAAGGAATTATTATATTCTCCAAGACCTATACATCTTTGCTCTAAGGAGGAGATAACAGACTACAAGAAGAAACGAGAAAATCATATGGATAGAATGGAGGAAAATCAACTACGCAGACTGCCAGGATCCTACTAAAAAGGGGAAGAAGAGACGTCATTTGACCAAGGAAAAGAGGGAAGGAGGTACGAACGAGACAAAGTCCAATCCTTGAATGGTGGAAGAAGAGGAAGACATGGGCCACGATCGAAACGGGCGACAGCTTACTCAGGTCAGGCTGAAGTGAAGGAACATTTTTAATGAGCAAATGTGCTTATCCGGACGCTGGGCTCTCACACCCCGCATTAGAGCCGTGAAAGATTAATGGTAAGACACCAGAAATGGGGGCGCTATTGTGCTAATTATTATTATCCAGACACACGCATTATGTAAGTCAACGAGTAATCTGCGCTCATTTGTTGCAAGATCTCAGGGCAATCTGAGAATACTGCGCCATAAGTACAGACCGTGGAAAAGAAGAAACCACGTCCCACCAGCTTCAGTGCACACAGAGTACCACGATTTGTACTCGACGTGAATTTACGATCGTAAGTGAAATCGTCGTAGCTGTAACCTTTCGTTGGGTGAACACTAAATATCAACACCCCCGTACATTCAAATTGCACCAGCAGGAAGGTGTCATTCTACAAACATCGAATTGCCATGAAATGCAGCCCATGGTTGTATACGCAAATGACGAGCGATTTCAAGGAACCGTACAGAGTATGTAGGAGTAATGCCAACCAAAATATGTGTATAATGAAATATTACGCAGCTATTTTCTCACGTAGAAATCGCATTTCACCGTTGTTTGTAAATGACGAAATAGTGTTATGCCACGTACAAAAAGCACAAACGTCTACCAACGTGTGTCGGAATTCGACAAAAACAGAATCTCGGCCGGTCGAAGGAAAAAAGGAAGATTAATGTCCGTCGACAGCGTGGTCACTACACACGGAGTAACAGTTCGGATTACGAAAAGGATAGGTAAGGAAATCGGCCGTGCTCATTTCAAAGGAATCATCCACGCATTCGTCCGCAGCGATTTATGGAAATCACAGAAAACCTAGATCTGGATGGCCTGACCGGGATTTGAACCGTTGTCCATGTACTTTTAACGAACTTCGTGAAAAATAAATATTACCGGGCATGTCTGCGCGCTGCATCACTAGTGATTCATAAGGCACACCGCAGAGAGGGTCGGTATAACTTTGTGAAAGACCCTGTAGTTCCTTCTTGTATCGTAATGAGATAAACACAGTATGGAATCATGTGTACACTCTTCTTCTTGCAGGCCCATAAATGAGGTAACTGCATGACAATACTACGGCTACCTATCTCCCCTCGCGCTTGTAATCTCCACCCCCTCCCCCTTCATTCTGTCACACCGAAAGAACACATCTTTAATACGGCTCTACTTCAATTAGATACGGTACACGCATTTAATATTTGTCCTAAATCCACTTCATTTAAAAGGAAACATTAATTCTGCACCTATAAAACACTATTTTTCATATAATTTTATCCATAGCTTGCAGTGTTTCATCCGTTCTGTATTACTTTCGTATTAATAAAGAACAACCGACATCAGCCATAAGCCGGCCGCGGTGGTCTAGCGATTCTAGGCGCTCAGTCCGGAACCGCGCGACCGCTACGGTCGCAGGTTCGAATCCTGCCTCGGGCATGGATGTGTGTGATGTCCTTAGGTTAGTTAGGTTTAAGTAGTTCTAAGTTCTAGGGGACTCATGACCAAAGATGTTGAGTCCCATAGTGCTCAGAGCCATTTGAACTATTTTGAACCAGCCATAAACCGTAATTTTATTAAAATGCACGATGCATTTCGAGTCCTGAGGGCTTATTTTCAGGAGCTTTGACAGTCTACATCAACTTTACTTTTCTTTTAATTCTAGGCCTGTTATTTTACAAAATGCCACATTATGAAACATACGATTATAAAACTATGATAATTCGAAAATTAACTTATTGTTTCTTGCTGTAGATGAATGCTTCTGGAGAATGTTTACGTAAAAATGCACACTTTCTATTAAAAAGCAAATTTTCAGAAACATTTTGATACAACATCTTGACGGTCGAAATTCTTTGACTTGTTTTGAATTGTGTTCGAAAAGGTACTCTGCTTAAATGTTTCTGCAAATGCGCTTTTTAATAGAAAGTGTGTATTTGTACATAAACATTCTCCAGAACCATTCACCTACTACAAGAAACAGTTAAGTTACTTTCCGAATTATCATTGTTTCAGAATCTTATATTTCATAATTTGTCATTTTATAATATAACAATGTGATCTTGTCTAGAATTAAAAGAAATGTAAAGTTGATGTAGATTGAGGAAGATGAGCCTCCAGGGCTCGAAATGCATAGCGCATTTTAATAAAATGAAGATTTGTGACTGAAGGCAGTTGTTCTTTATTATTACTATTCTTAATAATTTGCAATTTTTCCATCCACTATAACGTGGAAGATATTAATCCTAGAAAAAACATTAATAGGACCTTTTTCGTAGGAAACTGAATGCAGTTTTGTTTTTTACTGGGAAACATTTTCCCTATTAGCGGCGGTAATTCGAGGAAAACACCAAAAAGGCTCCTTTAAACGCCGTCCCAGCTCCGCTCACACTCCAACGGTGGGGATTTTTGGTATGTTGTTCGTGATACTCCCTCCTACCACAGTACAAAAAGATCTGCTTCTACATGAAGTCAGTAGCGAGCTAGTGGGTGTGTTGGACCTTCCATCGAGCTACAGACCCCCTTGAAGATGTCTCCCGCAGACGGGGACGAAACGTTGGGATTTGACAAAGAATTCACCAACAGACCACGGCATAACAGCCCGGATAATTATAATGGACAAAAAAACCGCTGTTCTCCGAGAGAAATGTTCTCAAAAATAACTGATTTCCTATTCGTCTCTGCTCCGCTTATACTGTTGACTTTGTTTCGCCGTGCCACGTGCACTTAGAGCAACCGGACGGCATCCAGTATAGCCGTGGGCAGTAGGCTACTCGCAGTCAGTAGCAAGCCAGTGGGTGTGTTGGACCTTCCATCGAGCTACAGACCCCCTTGAAGATGTCTCCCGCAGACGGGGACGAAACGTTGGGATTTGACAAAGAATTCACCAACCGACCACGGCATAACAACCCGAATAGTTATAATGGACATGACATTTCCGGCCGTGAAAGTCTACATTTTAGTAGCGGTTTTTTTATTACTTAAAATGGACATGAACAGTCACAATCGCAAGAAAATCCTTTTTGTTGTGAGGTTACCGGTTTCGGTCTGTTTTAGACCATTTTCAGACCTACCACCAGACTCCACGAACGCCAGTAGTTAGCTTTCGTTGAGTCGGTACGCCTGCTCCGTTCACTACCGTGGTTTACCATCACGGTGGTAGGTCTGAAAATTGTCTAAAACAGAGCGAAACCGGTAACTTCACAACAAAAAGGAGTTTCTTACGGTTGTGCCTGTTAATGTTCATTTTAGAGAATAGGAAATCATTCGAGCTAGGAAATGGGCTGCTAACTGAGAAATCCACTGACATAAGCGAGTTTGACAGGGCAGATTATTATCGCTGTCCAAGTGCTACTGCCGTGATGATCCGCAGAAAATTGTTGAAGACGGCGAAATCGCGAATAGGCCGCAAGTTGACGAAAGTTTACGCAGAAAGCGGAGATCGGAGGCTTGTTCGTTCTGTAAAGCGGAATAGGCGGCGATATGACACACATCTGACGTCAGAGCACACTACTGGTGCAGACACATTGTCGAAGATGAGGTTCCGTGGAAGACGAGCCCAAACACGTTCCCACGTTGATGCAAGGGCGTCACGAGTCACGGCTGCAGTGGTCATGGGATTATAGTGGCTGGTCCAAGGAGCAGTGGAAAAATGTTGCCAGGCAGGGTAAATCACATTTCTCTCCTGCTACACCAGGTCGAAGTTCGTGTCCAGGTTGGCTGTAATACGGACGAACGGAAGCTCGAAACATGCACAGCACGATGGGCAAAGGCTGGTGGTACAGTATTATGCATTCATCTGGGTTTCCATGGGATCTGTGGTAATAATTCACTGTGACAGCCGTGGACTTCGTGGGCAGTATACAGCCGGCTGTTACAAGGCTGTTGTTGAAACAGATTGGCTGCCTCGTTGACCAGTATGCCATAAGATGCTCACTACAATGAACAAGTCCAGAGTCGGTATGTATCCCTCCTCGCCGCACAGTTTGAAGAGGCTAACAGCGATGCGGTGAAGTACAGTAGCAGGGAGTTTTCAGGCAGAAAGAAGTCATAAAATATTCTGCGCCTTCCTCACACGCATCAAATTCAATTTACAAGCGTCTCATGCAATTAATTTTAGATAACTGCCAGGGAGGAGCATTCAACTGATGCAGCATTACGAGCAAGCTAGAAAGTTGCACGCATCATTGCATGAAGTGGCGCGCAGTTTTCAGTGGGGCCAATGTTCAGTTCCCGTTCTCTGACCGTCGCAGAGTAACGCCATGAGAAGTAAGGAAATTGGACCAAGTTTGCCTTTCCAAGCAAACAGTTCCTCGTCGGATCCGAGACATGCGTTCGGATCTGCAGAACCACCTGAAGGAGAAAGCTCAAACTTTCGCTGCTTACCAGGTATGTACTATTTTAGCCACTTGATGGAATCACTATTGTAAAAGACTGTGCACAGCTTGCAATTTTTGTACAGGGCGTTGACTCCACACTACGGATTTTCGAGGGAACTATAAGCGGTTGCAACTATGGCTTCCACCGGCCGGCGTGGCCGAGCGGTTCTAGGCGCTTCAGTCTGGAACCACGCGACCGCTACGGTGGCAGGTTCGAATCCTGCCCCGGGCATGGATGTGTGTGATGTCCATAGGTTAGTTAGGTTTAAGTAGTTCAAAGTTCTAGGGGACTGATGACCTCAGATGTTAAGTCTCATAGTGCTCAGAGTCATTTGAATCATTTTGAACTATGGCTTCCAAAACCACAGGTCGCACTGTCTTTGAGATGCAATGTGAATCCGCTGGAAACATGTGTTTACCATGGGACTGGCTCTGTTTTGTGGCGACAGATGGAGCTCCGCAGATGCAATGTCTCGTATGAAAGAGAAAATCAAGACATAATCTGACAAAGCACTTACCAGGTATGTACTATTTTAGCCACCAGGAGCCCTTTGCGCAGAAAGTGCGTAATGTGGCCACGTCGTGTGCGAATTCACTCAGTGACGACAAACTGGTCGCAGACTTGGTCTTTTTCACTGAGATCGCGAGACATTTAAATCAAATTTGTCACTTCGAGGAAAGGATATGCTTATTCCTAGCAGCTACGACGAAATAAATGCATTCACGGACGAACTGTGTCTGCTGTGAAACGTGTGTCTAAGGGCTCCCTTCGGGTAGACCAATCACCTGGTGCTGGTCTCTGTAGCTGGTGACGACAAAGGACAGCAGCATCCATGACGCGAGGATAAGCGACGTCATTGTATCGCTTCGCGAGAAAGCTCTCCCAACACAAAGTCTCTGAAAGCACTTCAAACAACTCCCAATACATCATTATTTTCAATTACTTTCAATGAATATGATTTCGTAGTAACCAAACTCAAAAGTCAGTGTTCTCCTTGTCTGCTGTACTATTTCTCTACCGCTACAGTTTGAAAGCTCCAGTTCGAGTCAACCTTAGGTAATTTTTATTCAAAGCAAACGATTTTGCAGAAAGTTTCATTTTACATCTACAGTGATACGTTTGGAATTGTTCAACTTTTACTTCGATCTTTCTCATAAAGTTTCCAATTTTGTGTATGTTTATGTGTCTTTTGGAAGATGTGCTCCGCCACATGCGTATTCAGTGATATTTTTAGGGAATATTAAGTGTTTATATGTTGTATTTTGTGAAATGAACGTGATCTGTGGTATTCGTCATTACGGTAACGACTCCGACCAGTCGGAATAAAGTAGGTTGTTTTTCATTGGCGCAAGGTGTAAATAAAGTGGTGGTTTTAAATCTGTCCACTGTACGGCGACAGAAGCTAACATTTACATTCTGGAGCTCGTCATATTTCAACATTTCCGAAGTCATGCGTGAGGTTAGTCACTTTTGCAGTTATTTTCGGGAAATACTACGATTTGTTTGGTATATTTTACAGAGTTGTTCATAACATTTTCGTAATTTATATGTTCGGTGTTTGCTTACTAATAATGAACGTCACTTTTATAGTAACTTGGTTACAGACTCGGGTTTTTCCAGCTGTCAAGGGATTATGTATTAATTTACATATCATTCCGAAATATCAGCTGCGCCAAGATCGCTTGTAAATCTTTTTATTGATTACCGGTTTCGACAGTTCTGTGATGTCCTGTCATCATCGGATCTTGTAACACATTAACGGAATTTCACGATCCTTACAAAGCTGCATGTCACATAGTGACACACCACTGATCTGTCGAAACCGGTAACAAATAAAAAGATATATGAGCGATCTTGGCGCAGCTGATGTTTCAGAATAATATAAAAATTCAGAGCGCCCGCAGCAGTTGATACAATGTCGAATGCATACAAATTTTAATTTATTTAGGCACGTTGACGATCAAAATTCGATAATTTACTTAATATGCAGTTTTATAGCCACAGAATCCTAATTTTAGTATTGTTTGTCACGGAAACTAAAAAACCGCTTTTCGTTACTTAAGGCTCTCGAGTAACTAAGCTTGATCTCATCACAGACAATGTCGTTAAAAGATGCCCACAAACCACCGGCCCGTAATTTACGAGAATTATGTGACCTTTGTTTAGACACCCGGAGCCATATTTCTCCAGAATCCTACCGCGGACTTATCCAATCCATGAAACCCAGAATCGATGCTGTGCTTCGCTCCTAAAACGGACAAGTGTCCGATAATGAAGGCTGTCATAGTGTTTTGGCTCCTCACAGTCTTTAACCTTTAGTACTTAACAACGTCCTTTAGTGCTAGACGTCACACATTGTGCCTCTTTCTTTCCTACGTGTACCGCTTCCAAACACTCCAGTGCTCAAAGCAATCAGATGCAGAAACTTTTCTGTTTATACTTTTCAGTTGTTTTTGGAAACATTGTAACTTTCTTTCTGAGAAACATTCATATCTGTAGCCCGATTTTTAATGTATTTCTTGCTTTTGACCTCCCGCATAATGTTGCTTTGATAGATAACATTTTCTGTGTCATTTTGTATTTTATGTATTTACCCTTTCACACCAGTTTAAATGCTGTCACTCTGGATAACAGAAATGAATTATTCTTAAAGAAAATAAATAACTCGACATACTGTGTTACGCATATTTACTGCATGGAGTAGCACAAAAGTGAATTGGTAAGCTGCCGCTTTAGAAGGGCATACTGATCGCATTGTAGCGCTGAAAATGATGTAGAACTGGTAACAGTCGCTCATGTTACCCTCCACCAGTGACATAAGTCATAGCAGTGAAATGGTGCGTACGTACCAGTCAGTTCTGTGGAATCGGCACAATAAGATGTGTTAGCATGAATGGATAGCACAGTGGCTTAAAGGAGCTGTTGTGTTTGGACGTTTTTTTCCAAAAACTGTCACGTAACCTATTTAATTATCCAGTATCCCTACTCAAATACTAAATGAAGTCACGTCACTACCGATGCAGGTAAACTGCAAGCAATAATAACACCTCCTAATGACTGGAGTTCAAATTAACATCTCACAGCTGATAATGACTGGAGTTCAAATTAACAACATCTCTTTTCCTTTTGTTGATACAGTGAAGGGCTCTTGTAATTACGGCTTTTAGCTGGTTGGTGAACTGCACGAACCATAAATATGTTTCTGCCGAATGCCAGAGTTCCAATCCAGTAAATACAGGATTGAGCCTTCTGCCGACTGAGTGTAGCAGGATCAACCAACGGGCACAGTCAGCCCGTCCTAAAATTTTATCATCCTTCAAGTGGAAAGAATCCCTTTTAGCAAGATAGAGATCTGAACGGCAGGATAGAACATGACGCCAAGAGTACGGAACAAGCTGTTAGGCCTAGAGGAGCACAGCTGGAATGTTTGTTCTAAACTGTCTAAGAAGATCTGTGATTGGAGCATAGTAATTATTTTGATTCCACATTGTGGTCGGAGGGAGGCAATGGCAAACCAACTCTGCTAGGACGTTGCCTAGTCGGCGGTGCGGGTCTCCCACATCGTCCCCTAACGCTCCTCGGAGTATGGGGCCTCATCATCATCACCATCATCAATTATTTTGATAGCTGGGGAGAACTCCTGCACGTGTGTACTTGGACGCCTTATCACTGACGACAACTAGAAATTTCTTACATAGTAGACGATATTTTCTGCCTTCTCCCTTGTGTCAAGGAAGAAATATGATGCCCTGGTAAACACGGCAACATCTGTAAGGGTAGAGAATTTGCCAACATGTTAACCAAATAATCATTGGTCGGAAATCTCAAGGTCTGTTGCAATTGGCTGGCGAGATCCGGAAAATGACAGAATTAGCTAAGTTTTGTAGACGAGAGTAAGAACACGCCTCTTCTTTGGGCGCTGTAAAGAATACTTGCTCCAGGGACATCGAAGGACGCCCTTCTCCTCAGGGCATGACGAAAGACATATTTCTGAAGGTGAATGCAGTGAGCTGCCGAGAGAGATGTCTCGATCTAATTTTGGGAGCCAGCTACCTACTTACAGGGTGACAATTGTTGAACTATATGAAAAAAAAAACGTAAATTAATTACAAGTTACGGCGTGCACACACTTCATTCAACGTGTAAACATCACTACAGATATTTAGGCGATGATGTGGCGCAGACGAATAGCGAAATGCTGCATGACCTGCTGAACTGTCGGAACATCGATGCTGTCGATGACCTCCTGACTGGCTGTTGACAGCTCAGCATTGGTTTTGCTGTTATTGCTCTACACATCGTCTTTAATACAGCCTCACGAAAAGGAGAATATGACGGCCATTCGAAGCCCATGCCAGCGGTCCCTGGGTACCTCAGAGCCAGAATGCCGTGCCCAAATTGCTCCTCCAGGACATCAAACACTCTCCTTCGTCGATGGGATCGAGGTCCGTCTTGCATAAACCACATTTAGTCATTTTACAGAACATAGTTCTTATTATAGGAAACAGCGATCTATAATTACAATAAATAAACTGGAAGTAATATTGATCGCATAAATTTTTTAATGTGGTGACCGGTTTCGATCTTATTATAAGATCATCTTCAGACCTACAATGAACAAGAATCCTTCTAAACCTATAAAGGACGAAATCGTATATTGATAAAACAGTAAATAACGCTGATATACCATAGATGTCCGCCGGAGGTGGTGGCGCATGGGAACCCTCTTGCTTGAGTGTATTAATGACAAGCTTTCCACGAATAAAGCCATCGTTTTAAAAGCAGACAAAGGGAATACTCTGAGAGTTGTAAATGAAGAAACTTACATCTTTAAAACTTTAAATTTTTTCAACGAAAATAACATAGTAGAAGTAACAAAAGATCCGACTGCTAAATTTCAGACAGATATTAAAAGATTAATTGAAAATAACAATGGGTTGTTCACCCCTATATACAAAAGTGTTCTTAAGATAATGAACCCACAAATACCAAAATTAAGATCGCAAATAAAACTTCACAAAATAAATTTGCCGATTTGTCAGATCGTTAATACCAATAGTTGTTCATCATATAATTTAAATAAGAAGGTGAACATCATGCTGAAATCCTTTTTATGTTTTAGAAAAGAATTTTGGTATTAATAACACATTTAAAGTAGCAGAACAAATTTATGACATTAATATTCCCGATGGTGTAAGATTGGCTTCTTTGGATATTACAAATCTTTACACAAATATTCCAGTTGTCGAAACGATCGAAATTATAAAAAATAATCTTATGAAACGCAAAAGTATGAATTGTGAAGAAATAGTAGAATTCATTACATTACTTGGAAATACTTTATCCTTTAACTATTTCATGTTTAATGGGAAAATTTATTTTCAGAAAGATGGTACTGCCATGGGAAATTCGCTAGCAGGTACAATCACTGATAATTTTGTCAGTCATAGAGAAATTATATTTTTTGAGACAAACCCCGAAATAAGCAATAAAATTACATATTACAAAAGATATGTGGATTACACGTTATTACTTTTTAATGGCTCCAAAGAAGAGATTGATGATTTGACGAACAACCTCAATAATAGCCATACAAAACTGAAATTTACAGTCGAACATCAAAGTGATAAGACGATAAATTTTCTTGACATTACTATTACTAATCATGAAGGGAGGCACCAGTTTGCAGTTTAGAGGAAGCCGACTACTACAGATGTAATAATTAACTCCACATCATGTCATCCACATAGATACAAAAAAGCCTTTTTCCAGTCCATTGTGCATAAGATCGTTAAACTACCTTTAAAAAATGAGGCTGTGCGAAACGAGTTGACTAAAACAAATTGCTAAGGCCAACAACTATGAAACTGAGTGTATTGATACCCTTTATGAAAAAATTAGCAACTCTGTTCAAAATCCAACACAAAGCAGAGCGAAGATTAGTACAAGTTTACCAAAATTGTTTTGAACGGCCAGTGTCGGTTGGTCGCAGTTAGTGTGCTCCCTGCCGCCGTTGGGTAAGCAGCTGAGCAGCAAGTCGTATACTCCTAGCTCACTCATTTGTTACATAGTTTAACTCTTAATTTCTTTGCGTGTTTTTGGTTCTTGCATTGTTTAATTCATAAATTTCGGGCGTATTATAGTATTTGAGAGTGTAGCATCGTGTTTTAGTACCTGAATAGTGTAATTTCGCTTAGTCTCCTTCCGCCGCCGAGCAGTGTCAGCAGTGCGCAAGTAGCAGCATTACTGCATTTACTAGGCAATCTTGTATTTTAATAACCGTTTAAATTTTGTCGATTTGTTTGCGCTCTCTGTAGATTAGTTCAGACGTTCTTAGCAAAACAGTTTTTAGCATGGATAGGGACTGCAACTGCTGTGTTCGGATGCAGGCTGAGTTGGCATCCCTTCGCTCCCAGCTTCAGGCAGTGTTGGCTTCGGTCACACAGCTTGAGGCTGTTGCCAATGGGCATCACTGTGGGGGTCGGGATGGGGGTTTGTCGGGGACGGCCAGCTCGTCCCACGCATCCCCTGATCGGACTACGACTGTGGTTGCTCGGGATACTGCCCGCATTGAGGCTGATCCCTCACCTGTGGTAGAGTGGGAGGTCGTTTCAAGGTGTGGCAGGGGGCGAAAGACATTCCGGAGGGCTGAACGGAAAGCCTCTCCAGTTTGTCTGACGAACCGGTTTCAGGCTCTGTCTCAGGCTGATACTGATCTTCGGCCTGACATGGCCGCTTGTCCTGTTCCAGAGGTTGCCCCTCAGTCTGCAAGATCCGGGCAGTCGCAGAGGGTGGGCTTACTGGTAGTTGGGAGCTCCAACGTCAGGCGCGTAATGGGGCCCCTTAGGGAAATGGCAGCAAGAGAGGGGAAGAAAACCAATGTGCACTCCGTGTGCATACCGGGGGGAGTCATTCCAGATGTGGAAAGGGTCCTTCCGGATGCCATGAAGAGTACAGGGTGCACCCATCTGCAGGTGGTCGCTCATGTCGGCACCAATGATGTGTGTCGCTATGGATCGGAGGAAATCCTCTCTGGCTTCCGGCGGCTATCTGATTTGGTGAAGACTGCCAGTCTCGCTAGCGGGATGAAAGCAGAGCTCACCATCTGCAGCATCGTCGACAGGACTGACTGCGGACCTTTGGTACAGAGCCGAGTGGAGGGTCTGAATCAGAGGCTGAGACGGTTCTGTGACCGTGTGGGCTGCAGATTCCTCGACTTGCGCCATAGGGTGGTGGGGTTTCGGGTTCCGCTGGATAGGTCAGGAGTCCACTACACACAACAAGCGGCTACACGGGTAGCAGGGGTTGTGTGGCGTGGGCTGGGCGGTTTTTTAGGTTAGATGGCCTTGGGCAAGTACAGAAAGGGCAACAGCCTCAACGGGTGCGGGGCAAAGTCAGGACATGCGGGGACCAAGCAGCAATCGGTATTGTAATTGTCAACTGTCGAAGCTGCGTTGGTAAAGTACCGGAACTTCAAGCGCTGATAGAAAGCACCGAAGCTGAAATCGTTATAGGTACAGAAAGCTGGCTTAAGCCAGAGATAAATTCTGCCGAAATTTTTACAAAGGTACACATGGTGTTTAGAAAGGATAGATTGCATGCAACCGGTGGTGGAGTGTTCATCGCAGTTAGTAGTAGTTTATCCTGTAGTGAAGTAGAAGTGGATAGTTCCTGTGAATTATTATGGGTGGAGGTTACACTAAACAACCGAACTAGGTTAATAATTGGCTCCTTTTACCGACCTCCCGACTCAGCAGCATTAGTGGCAGAACAACTGAGAGAAAATTTGGAATACATTTCACATAAATTTTCTCAGCATGTTATAGTCTTAGGTGGAGATTTCAATTTACCAGATATAGACTGGGACACTCAGATGTTTAGGACGGGTGGTAGGGACAGAGCATCGAGTGACATTATACTGAGTGCACTATCCGAAAATTACCTCGAGCAATTAAACAGAGAACCGACTCGTGGAGATAACATCTTGGACCTACTGATAACAAACAGACCCGAACTTTTCGAATCTGTATGTACAGAACAGGGAATCAGTGATCATAAGGCCGTTGCAGCATCCCTGAATATGGAAGTTAATAGGAATATAAAAAAAGGGAGGAAGGTTTATCTGTTTAGCAAGAGTAATAGAAGGCAGATTTCAGACTACCTAACAGATCAAAACGAAAATTTCTGTTCCGACACTGACAATGTTGAGTGTTTATGGAAAAAGTTCAAGGCAATCGTAAAATGCGTTTTAGACAGGTACGTGCCGAGTAAAACTGTGAGGGACGGGAAAAACCCACCGTGGTACAACAACAAAGTTAGGAAACTACTGCGAAAGCAAAGAGAGCTCCACTCCAAGTTTAAACGCAGCCAAAACCTCTCAGACAAACTGAAGCTAAACGATGTCAAAGTTAGCGTAAGGAGGGCTATGCGTGAAGCGTTCATTGAATTCGAAAGTAAAATTCTATGTACCGACTTGACAGAAAATCCTAGGAAGTTCTGGTCTTACGTTAAATCAGTAAGTGGCTCGAAACAGCATATCCAGACACTACGGGATGATGATGGCATTGAAACAGAGGATGACACGCGTAAAGCTGAAATACTAAACACCTTTTTCCAAAGCTGTTTCACAGAGGAAGACCGCACTGCAGTTCCTTCTCTAAATCCTCGCACAAACGAAAAAATGGCTGACATCGAAATAAGTGTCCAAGGAATAGAAAAGCAACTGGAATCACTCAATAGAGGAAAGTCCACTGGACCTGACGGGATACCAATTCGATTCTACACAGAGTACGCGAAAGAACTTGCCCCCCTTCTAACAGCCGTGTACCGCGAGTCTCTAGAGGAACGGAGGGTTCCAAATGATTGGAAAAGAGCACAGATAGTCCCAGTCTTCAAGAAGGGTCGTCGAGCAGATGCGCAAAACTATAGACCTATATCTCTTACGTCGATCTCTTGTAGAATTTTAGAACATGTTTTTTGCTCGCGTATCATGTCATTTCTGGAAACCCAGAATCTACTATGTAGGAATCAACATGGATTCCGGAAACAGCGATCGTGTGAGACCCAACTCGCCTTATTTGTTCATGAGACCCAGAAAATATTAGATACAGGCTCCCAGGTAGATGCTATTTTTCTTGACTTCCGGAAGGCGTTCGATACAGTTCCGCACTGTCGCCTGATAAACAAAGTAAGAGCCTACGGAATATCAGACCAGCTGTGTGGCTGGATTGAAGAGTTTTTAGCAAACAGAACACAGCATGTTGTTATCAATGGAGAGACGTCTACAGACGTTAAAGTAACCTCTGGCGTGCCACAGGGGAGTGTTATGGGACCATTGCTTTTCACAATATATATAAATGACTTAGTAGATAGTGTCGGAAGTTCCATGCGGCTTTTCGCGGATGATGCTGTAGTATACAGAGAAGTTGCTGCATTAGAAAATTGTAGCGAAATACAGGAAGATCTGCAGCGGATAGGCACTTGGTGCAGGGAGTGGCAACTGACCCTTAACATAGACAAATGTAATATATTGCGAATACATAGAAAGAAGGATCCTTTATTGTATGATTATATGATAGCGGAACAAACACTGGTAGCAGTTACTTCTGTAAAATATCTGGGAGTATGCGTACGGAACGATTTGAAGTGGAATGATCATATAAAACTAATTGTTGGTAAGGCGGGTACCAGGTTGAGATTCATTGGGAGAGTGCTTAGAAAATGTAGTCCATCAACAAAGGAGGTGGCTTACAAAACACTCGTTCGACCTATACTTGAGTGTTGCTCATCAGTGTGGGATCCGTACCAGGTCGGGTTGACGGAGGAGATAGAGAAGATCCAAAGAAGAGCGGCGCGTTTCGTCACTGGGTTATTTGGTAACCGTGATAGCGTTACGGAGATGTTTAATAAACTCAAGTGGCAGACTCTGCAAGAGAGGCGCTCTGCATCGCGGTGTAGCTTGCTCGCCAGGTTTCGAGAGGGTGCGTTTCTGGATGAGGTATCGAATATATTGCTTCCCCCTACTTATACTTACCGAGGAGATCACGAATGTAAAATTAGAGAGATTAGAGCGCGCACGGAGGCTTTCAGACAGTCGTTCTTCCCGCGAACCATACGCGACTGGAACAGGAAAGGGAGGTAATGACAGTGGCACGTAAAGTGCCCTCCGCCACACACCGTTGGGTGGCTTGCGGAGTATCAATGTAGATGTAGATGTAGATGTAGAAAATGACCTATTTTGGCAATATTTAAGATAAAATCAATAAAATTTCTATGTATACAAAGCTTACAATCGCCTTTACTACTAAAAATTTACTTCAACATAGATTGAGACACACTATGAACAATAAGAGTAATAAATATCTAAATTCCAGGATGTATAAAATCACATGTAATAATTGTGATAGTCATTATGTTGGCCAAACTGGTAGAAATTTTAAGACAAGTTATCATGATCATACTACTGGTACATCACGTAGTAATTCTATCTTCCGGCAACACACTAATCAAAATAAGCATTCTGAAGGGACTATTAATAACAATATGAGTATCTTGCATACCATCCCTAAAGGGCTTTTACTTAATACCCCTGAAGACCTGGAAATTTATACACATCGGAGAAAAGATCAAGAAACTCTACTTAACGAACAACTGGATTTCAGAGAAATATATTTTTTTGATCTGTTTGAGGAACTATTCTAAAATACTTCACGCTTCACGATGTTCCATTAGTCTGGATGAGTACAGATTTCATGATAACCATATCTCCGCTGTAACGATTGCTTTTAATGTTTGTTACTACACAATTTTTGTCGATTGTAAGTGTTACGCTACGGCTTACTACACTTGTTTACAACTATTGTATTTTATTATTTCATATGGACAGACATTACGTCAGACGAATCTGCCTATCCTCTTCAATATGTTTAGCATCACATTATTATGCTTTATATTTTGCGTACTATATTAACTTCTAACTGTTGTTTTACCATATATTAAGCTGGATTAAGTGCGTGTGTGCACCAATCAGTTTTCTTTCCTTATGTATACGTTATATGTCACTTATCTGTGTTTCACTATATGACCAGGGATGTTTCTTTTTCCCCACCCTGCTATGCCAGCGGTTGTTGGTGTATTTATTAGCACTATATTTCAACATAACATTACGGTTACCGCAGACATTATTTCGTCCGCCTATGACGTGACGTCCAGAGTGGTTTTATGTGTTTTTTAGTGGCATAATGTCATCAGATTACGCCCATGATAGTCATCACGTTGCATTCCATGCAGACCAGCGACCGTAACGGTAATATAGCTCTTACTTTATCAATTTCTGTAACATTCCCTACTGATGTCGCATTCTAGGTATAACATTAATTTTGACGAGATGTCTTTTAATTAAAATTTCAATAGTAACAGTAACTTACGCGCATACCACTTACTCATATCATGTAGTGATCGAACTCCTGTTGGGTCACCATGGCAGCCTTAGAGCGACCAGGACGCTTTCCCCACAGACAGTCTCTTTGGCCCTAGTAAGACGAGTAGGTAACCATGTTTACTAGAGTGGCGCCTTTGTAGTCATGTTTGCTTTGGTCGATAACAGTACGTGATAGAGGGCCACACTATTAACGTTGCAGTAATTACTTCTTTACACTATATTTTATAAGCTATAAGATTTTAATTTTTTTTATGAGTTCTATAGATAGTAATAATGAGTTAATACGATTTCGTCCTTTATAGGTTTATAAGGATTCTTGTTGATTGTAGGTTTGAAGATGATCTTATAATAAGATCGAAACCGGTCACCACATTAAAAAATTAATGCGATCAAGACTGCTTCCAGTTTATTTAAAATCAGGGTCACTTTCGATAATGGCGATGAAATCATCTTCGAAAACCCTCATTTGCCGTTCCGTAGTCACCATGCCATCAAGGAAAATCGCATTGATTGTTCTGTGATTAAACATTGCACACTACACAGTCACCCATTGAAGGTGAAGACTCTTCTCGATTGCGAAATGTGATTCTCAGTCCGCCAAATACGTCAATTTTGCGTATTACGAAGCCATGCAAATGAAAGTGGGCTTCATCGCTTAACTAACCCACATTCACATACTAATTCCTATCATCCCCCGCGGTCAACTGTGCAGTTTGAACGCTCTAATGCAAACCGTTCAGAAGTTATGACGATTTTATTTCATATAGTTCAAAAAATGTCACCCTGTGTGTGAGAGTACTGGTGCCTTTTCATGCTTCAACGAGACCTTGCTTTAACTCATTAACTTTTACTGCTGTCGTTGTTCTCTCTCACAACACATTTTTGTATCGTTTGTGTACCCACCCACCTATGGGAAAGCTGTAGTATGTATTTAAAAAAAAAACACCGTTTATGTCTTTTAGCTATAACTCTGTCTGTTATATTGACTCTTAGTTTCCTCACATAGCTTGGCGGATTGCATTATCAATATGTCCGTGTAAAGTACCTATATGCTTAATTGGGCCAACCCTGGTAACTTAATTAGATAAGCAGTTATTCGTTCTGTGACCTTACTTTCTTTTAATTCTCATAGCACTATGGAGAGTTTTCCATCACTGTAGGTCACTGTGAATAGAATCTGTAGCATCTCAGAGGTAGACTAAACTGCTCAATGGACACCTCACAGGGCCACTGATGGCTTCACGAACGAATTTGATGATTTGGCGTGGACCAGTTGAAGGGTCTACAAGGAATGATGTACGACGTCGGCAACCATGAAACGTGGCTTTCGAACTGTGACCACGAAATTATCCTGAGACGGATCGGAGACGAGTGTCACGCCTTGTCGATGACAAGCGGCTTCAAACCTGATACGAATTGTAGTTGTCAGTGAATGCATGTGCGACTCAAACAGTTTCCGAGAGAACTGCATTCAGTGTACATGTGAACAATCAAAAGGGCACAGATCACTGGACTGGGTCACATACAGCTTCAAGTTTAGAATGGGGACTGGAACCACGTTTTTTTTTTTTTTTTTTTTTTTTTTCAAACGATGCTAGACGTCGAATCCAACGACAACCTGCATCGTCTGGAGGCTGTAGTTTATGCCGGAGATGCTTTTCTGACGTTTTGGGTTGTAATTTTCGTACTATAATTTGGATTCACTCATATGCTTTATTAATTATTATTATTTAATCGACCTTCTTGATTAACCTGAGCTCGGCTGAAGGCCACATTTAAAATGGAAGACGCAATGCCTCAGTAAGAAATTGACATAGAAGGTTCCACTGGAGGTGTCACCCAAAAATATTTTCTAAATCTTCAATCTAAACAGGTTGAAAGCCTTAGCACCTCAATTTTAATGGAACTCCACCAAATAACTAAAACTCAAACAGGGAAGTTACTATGTAACAGACACGGAACGCCGCTCAGAAGTTCCAAGGATCAGCTTGGAATTGTAACACTAACGCCCGTTTAGGCTAGAGAGGCAGCCTGACCAACAATCTCTTAATCGGAAGGCAACCCAACCGACAGACAGCCGACCAACCAATCAACCAGTAAAACGACCACAAGATTTCAATACAACGAGACACAGAATATTGGAGCGCACAACGACCAACAACACCTCAGCCGTCGAACTACACGCCGCACTGGACAGCAACAACAAGACGAGGAAAATACGCCGCCGAAAATTACGTCAACGACCAGGGCACGTAACCGGAACGTCACCGGCCACAAGGCAGAAGATACCGCTGGTGAACTTCAATAACAGATAATAAATTAAGTTAAATTACACTGGAAGACTGCTGAAATCTTAGCCGACTTAAATACACACACATTGTTGCTTGCGAGAATGTCCCAAAAGCAACAACCAGGATCAAACGAAGAAATGTAACCAGTTGAGGCTCGATAGTACGTTAAGTGAGGACTCAACTTTCATGTCCAAGATCGGTGGGCGACGAACTTCGTAGCACTCGCAAGCAGCACCTCACACTCCAAATGCGCGTGCACGCCGCCAGCGGCTCCAGTCCAACTCCACGCGAAGGGGGCTTGCTTGCTGCTCCACGCCAACCCAGCGACTGGACTGCTGGTTCGTCCACGACTGCTGCTCCGTCGCGACTGCACTGCTGGTGCGTCTCCAACTGACTTTCTTCCTTCGGACGGACGACCTCCCAGAGACACTGGCTCTGACCCAACCATGCAGAGGTAACACAACCGACGTCTCAGCACTGGAAGGAACCGACCCAAATACACGTCGTCGATGAGACGACCGACCGAACGACCAACCAACGGTCTTCCGCACAGGTACTGGCTGTGCAGATTTCACTGGGACTCAGTACCCGACTGCACTGCTGGTCCATCCTGAATTGCTGCTCCAACCCGACTGGACTTCTGCCTCGTTCCAACTCACTGATTCCAGGTCCGATCTCCAACTGAACTGACTTCCTTCAGACGGACTATGTTCCGGACACACTGGTTTGGACCCAACCATGCAGAGGGAACACAACTGGAATTTCTGCACAGGAAGGAAGCGACCCAAATACACGTTTTCGATGAGACGACCAACTGCCGTCCCTGCTGGTACTGGCTGTGCCGACCTCACTGGGGCTCCCTCCCCGACTGCACTGCTGGTCCATCTCGAACTGACTACCAGACACACGACGACCCAGAAATACCATCGGTCTCTTCAGGGATGGTACGACAGTGCACTTATCGATACGCGCTGCTGCTGCCACTCATGGGCAAGTAAGGCAGGAAGTTTGTGGCGCCAGTAACTGGAATAAGAAAACGAGGCGGCAGTACCGTAACAGAAGATGACAAACAATAAATGGCGTGAACACGAGCCGTGCGTGGCTGACATACGTTTCCCTTTCTCTACATCTTCACGATTAGCATGCTGTGGACACTTCCGCCATCCAAAACGATGATACACAGGACAGCATGCATACATTCCTGGTTTCAGGAACACTGAGGCATCCTACCGCATCACGGCTGGTCGTCTAAATAACCCGATTTTGACCCCATTGGCAACAACGAGTCAAAGATAAGAATCAACATTCTCTCTGTTTGTTAACAAGATCCAATCATAAACGGGTAGAAACTTGTCGACTTTGTTCCTTGCCAAAGTGAGACTACTATCAGGCCGAGAGACGACGTTACACTGTATTACTGAGATGTCTCCTGGGGATGACTAATTTTTTGTGTGCTGTATTTCTTACACAGGCTAATGTAAAATTAAAAATATAAGAAACACTGGCCGTTCTCGAAGTTACGCACAAGGTAACTGTAACTACATCACAGAAGTACCCACACCAAGTAAGGTAGCGAGGTGGTTAGCCCAGTGCACTCGCATTCAGGAGGACGACGGGTCAAATCCACGTCCGGCCATCCTGATTTGGGTTTTCTGTGATTTCCCTACAACGCTTCAGGCAAATGCCGGTATGGTTCCTTTGACAAAGGGCACGGCGGATTTCCTTCCCCATACTTCCCTAATCCGAACCTGTGTTCCGTCTTTAATACCCTCCTTGTCGACGGGTCTTTGAACACTAATCCCCTTCCCCCTTCCTCCAGAAGTACGCACCTCCATAGTCGAGATCACTGACACAGACTGAATTCACCCCGTAGGATATCCCAATTAACAATGTTCAATGTTCAAATGTGTGTGAATTCCTAAGGGACCAAACTGCTTAGGTCATCGGTCCCTATACTTACACACTACTTAAACTAACCTATGCTACGAACAACTCACACACCCATGCCCGAGGGAGGACTCGAACCTCTGGCAGGAGGGGCTGCATAGTCCGTGACATGAAGCCTCAAACCGCGTGGCCACTCCGCGCGGCAATCAACAATGTCATACGACATTTATTTATTAGTAGGTGGAAAACCCGGCGTATCTCGGGTATTCAATTTGTCAATTTTCCATTAGAACGAAAACAAAAAATACTGTGTTTATAGTGTAAACTTTCTGTGGTACCATGATATTTTCTAGCTGCCTTTGGTGTCGTATGTGGACATTGTCAGCGAAATTTATTGAGAACGGAATTAATAGCGCAGACTTAATAAATTTAAACGTCATGCAACACGCGGCAATTTTTCACGCACCTCTGTCTTTATACCATGACATCTCCTGGACTTTGATAAGTGGTTCTTAGCCCCACAGCGACTGTCGCCGGACAATAACAGATACGTCAACCACGTTTGGTTGAAATCGGTCCAGTGGTTTTAAGTGATGTGGAACATACACACATACATACATACTTTTGCAACATATGTGGATTTCGTCACAGAAGTATCACTATTGTTTCTATAACTTCTAATGTAATAACCGACTAAACAAAAATTAAAAACCATTTTATCCCTCGATTCCGCTATCTCCCCTCCAACAGACTACAGATTGGTTATAATTAACCTTTCGCAAGTTGACAGGCCCCCGTGGAAAACGAGTTATCGTACGACCGTGGGTATGCGGTAGAGAAAGAAGAATAAACCATTGAAAGAAACACAATTTAATTTCCACATGAGAGCCAAATATTTTTTAATTGCGTAACATGCTTCACGCTCTAGGCTACAAATTTTGCTCAGTGTGAGAACCATCTGACTTAACCTAGAACCGCAGTAGAGATTGCTCTACTGCTACCGGAAACATCTCAGGTGGGATGTTGGCTACCTCGCACGCAATGCTTAGACTGCAACATGTGCTGCAGTACCCATACGGTAGCCCAAGTAGCGACAGTTTAACTGTAACCATCTTGCCTATAACTTATTCTATCACAAAGCCTAAGTTACAGGTCTTACGCATATTTCATATTATATGTGCCCTACTGACATTTCCTTTCCTACATGCAATTTAATAAAATCTTTGATGCTTCACTTATGTCAATGCAGACGTTAGGAACTGTGTGAGATACAACAGCTGTCCATCTTGAAACAATAATTACTAACGCAATTGTCCTCATTTGCTAAGAACTAGACTGTAAACGATAGCGTTTTTTTGTGCGTAATACAGGCTGTCCATAAAGTCCCTCTACAGCGTCAAAATTTTATTACAACGGCAGTTGTTGAAATATTTTAACATTTCATTTATTGTAATCAGTTTTTATATGGGCACCTTTAGTTGCACGAAGTAAATCAAGACGATACTCAATTTCTTGCCATGTTCACTGTAGCATAGTGTCATCAATGGTGTCAATGGCATTACGAATCCTTTGCTTCAAGTCAGCAATGTCCCGTATCTGTGTTTGATACACGATATCTTTTACATACGCATAAAAAAAGTCTAACGGAGTGATATCTGGTGAACGCGGTGGCCAAGGAATTGGGCCATTCCTCTCAATCCATCTGCCTGGAAATGTTTCATTAAGGAGCCGACGAACATGCAGTCCCCAATGTGGTGGTGCACCATCTTGCTGGAAAATGATAGTTTGCTGGAAGTCAATCATTTGTGGAGCTACATATTCGGTCACAAGATCGAGGTGAACATCTGCAGTAATTGTTGACTCGTTGAAGAAAAATGGACCAATTATTCTGTTCCGCATGATTCCACACAGCACATTCACTTTTGGACTATCGCGGTGAACCTCCCTAGTCACATGGGAGCGTTCAGATCCTCCGATTCTCACATTGTGTCCGTTTAATGTCCCAGAAACATGAAAAGTTGCCTCGTCACTGAAACAAACTCGCTTGAGGAATGCTTCATCCTCCGAAAGGCGTTCCAGCATGTTGAGTGCAAACTCTGTCCGTTTTGGCTTCTCATTTGGCTCAAGTGTCTGTAACAGTTGCACGTTGTAAGCGCACAAACGTAAGATCTTGTGGAGGATCTAATGCGCAGTTGAACGTGGTAGTTGCAACTGTCTGGCAGCAGTGAGGATGGACTTCGCAGGTGAACGAGTGAAGTTTAAAACGCGATCGATGTTTTCCTCGGATGTTCTTGGTCGTCCGCTTCTCCCTTTATTCAGCACTGTCCCTGTCTCCACAAATTTTTTGTGCCATGCACGGATTGAAGGGCGCTATGGTGAATCTCTTCCATACTTTTTTATTTTATTTTTTTTCTATTTATTTATTTATTGTTCCATGGGACCAAATTAAGGAGAAGTCTCCATGGCCATGGAACGAGTCAATACATGAAATTATAACACGATAGTAGAAACAGATAAAATGAAATACAAGAAAAGTATTCAGGCGACAATTCGTAAGTTTAAATAAAGAAAATCAACAATGTAACACTGAAATTTGCTTAATTTTTCAGAACTTCCAGGAGCTCCTCGACAGAATAGAAGGAATGAGCCATGAGGAAACTCTTCAGTTTAGACTTAAAAGCGTTTGGGCTACTGCTAAGATTTTTGAGTTCTTGTGGTAGCTTATTGAAAATGGATGGAGCACAATAGTGGACTCCTTTCTGCACAAGAGTCAAGGAAGTGGATTCCACATGCAGATTTGGTTTCTGCCTAGTATTAACTGAGTGAAAGCTGCTAACGTTTGGGAATAAGCTAACATTGCTAACAACAAACGACATTAAAGAAAATATATACTGTGAGGACAATGTCAGAATTCCCAGACTATTGAATAGGGGTCGACAAGGGGTTCTCGAACTTACACCACATATAGCTCGAACAGCCCGTTTTTGAGCCAAAAATACCCTTTTTGAATCAGAAGAATTACCCCAAAAAATAATACCATATGACATAAGCGTTGAAAATATGCGAAGTAGACTACTTTTCGCGTTGAACTGTCGCTTATTTCAGATACTGTTCTAATGGTAAATAAGGCACCATTTAGTTTCTGAACAAGATCCTGAACATGGGTTTTCCATAACAGCTTATTATCTATCCAAACGTCTAGGAACTTGAACTGTTCCGTCTCGCTTATAATATGCCTACTCTGTCTGATTAAAATATCAGTTCTGGTTGAATTGTGAGTTAGAAACTGTAAAAACTGAGTCTTACCGTGATTTAGCATCAAATTATTTTCCACAAGCCACGAACTTATTTCATGAACAGCATTATTTGATAAAGTTTCAATATTACACACAAGATCCTTCACCACCAAGCTGGTGTCATCGGCAAACAGAAATATTTTTGAATCACCAGTAATACTAGAAGGCATATCGTTTATATAAATAAGAAACAGCAGTGGCCCCAGCACACACCCTTGGGGAACGCCCCACTTAACAGTGCCCCATTGGGACTGAACATCACTACCACTCTCAATATTGCGGAGAATTACCATCCGCTTTCTGTTCTTAAAGTAAGAGGCGAACCAATTGTAAGCTACTCCCCTTACTCCATAATGGTCCAACTTCTGCAGTAATATTTTGTGGTCTACACGGTCAAAAGCCTTCGTTAAATCAAAGAAAACACCTAGCGTTCGCAACCTTTTATTTAATCCATCCAAAACCTCACAGAGAAAAGAGAATATAGCATTTTCAGTTGTTAAACCATTTCTAAAACCAAACTGTACATTAGACAGCAAATTATGTGACTTTAAATGCTCCAGTAACCTTGTATATACAACCTTCTCGATAACCTTAGCAAACACGGATGGCACAGAATTAGATCTATAACTGTCAACATTATCCCTGTCTCCCTTTTTATAAAGTGGCTTCACTACCGAGTACTTTAATCAGTCAGGAAACCGACCACTCCTAAAGGAAAAGTTACAGATATGGCTAGGTACTGGGCTAACATACATAGAACAATACTTCAGTATTCTGCTAGATACCCCGTCATATCCATGAGAGTTCTTGGACTTTAGTGATTTAATTATTAACTCAATCCCCCTCTTGTCAGTATCATGGAGGAACATTTCAGGTAACAGTCTCAGAACACTTTTTTCTACGAGCGCTATATGATTTCCTGTTGGGACTAGGTTTCTATTTAGTTCACCTGCTATATTCAGAAAGTGATAATTAAATACTGTACATATATGCGACTTATCAGTAACATGGACATTCCCACTGCACACTGATTCTATATCCTCGACCTGTCTCTGCAGACCAGCCACTTCCTTTACTACAGGCCATATGGTTTTAATTTTATACTGAGACTTAGCTATTCTGTCTGCATACCACATACGTTTTGCTTCCTAATAACTTTTTTAAGCAGCTTACAATACTGTTTGTAATGGGCTGCTGCATTTAGATTTTGACTGTTTCTAACGTTTTGATAAAATTGCCACTTTGTTCTACAAGATATTCTTATCCCTCTAGCCAGCCACCCAGGCTGCCTGTTTGTGGTAGTACCCATTTGAACGTTCTGACGGAAAGCAACTTTCAAAGAGCACGAGAAAAGTCTTGAGGAAAGTATTATATTTATCGTCTACTGTATTGGCACTATAAACATCTTGCCACTCTTGTTCCTTGATAAGGTTTACAAAGGTCTCTACAGTAACTGGATCAGATTTCCTAAAAAAATGATAATTATATTTAACATGTGTTGCAGCATAAAAATCTTTTAGAGTTAAAACTAGTGCATCATGATCTGAAAGGCCATTCACTTTTTTGCTAACAGAATGCCCTTCTAGTAATGAGGAATGAACAAAAATGTTGTCTATGGTTGCTCTACTTTTCCCCTGCACTCTCGTTAGAAAGAATACAGTTTGCATAAGATTATATGAATTAAGGAGGTCTACCAGCATCCTTTTCCTTGCACAGTCACTTATGCAATTAATATTGAAGTCACCACATATAAGTAACTTTTGTATTTCCTATAAAGTGAACCAAGACCCTCCTCTAGCCTTAGCAAAAATGTTGTGAAGTCGGAGTCTTCGTTGTGAAGTTTCCTTGAGTCTGAAAATTCGATTTTGTCTCAGTACACCAGGACACATATTGTGCCTTCTCTTGAGGAGTTGTCATTTTATAGACGTTCAGTTCCTTCCATCAACAGAACACAAAATTTTAGTATACATAAAAACTTTAGCAAACAGTTGAGTCGCGGCGGGACTGGCGTCAGTAGTATCTCTGACATGAGTACGATCGATTTCCTAGTACAGAGGTCTGTCTTGGGGCTTGCGCCGGCTCGGGATATAAGCGAGTGCCGACCTCGAGTAAAGGGTGAACAACGCTTGAGAACGGAAGGTTGCGGTGCGCGAGTCGGCGATTGGCTGGCGGGCAGAAGCGAAGACGGCGTGCCTGAGGCCGGGCAGCGGTTATGACGTGGTTATACTGGAGGCGGAGGGAGTTGGCCAGCGCTGTGCATTCTCCGGCAACCTCGTGAGCTGTGGATGTGCCCGCTTGCTTGGAGGGACTCGCTGATAGGTCTTGCGTAGTGATGGTCTGACTGCTTCGTAAAATCGCCCCAGCATCAAGATACCCAGTTAAGTACTCTAATTACTAAGAGCGCTTAGTTAAGTGTGATTGTGGAGGCCATATAGTATGCAGGCAGCAGGGAAGTGGATGGACGCGGTCGAAAGGATAGATGGTTTTTCACCTATTAATTAGAGGCGACTGGGAAACTCCATGCGTCACAAGAGGGTTGACATGGGAATAACAAAGAAAGCCGCTGGAGAGGTCTCCAAGAGAGGAATGAGAGTAATACCTTCACGGTGGAGAGGAGCTATTGGACGATTTCGAGGGTCGAGACTTCAGCAAAATTTGTTTTTAGGTCTTTAGTAGTGACGTTACTTTCCTTCAAGGTGGATGTGACCAATGATACGGGTTTAACAGACAGCATGGAAGGCCCATGTGTTTGAAATGTCCGATTGTTGAGTGCGATGAAGAATGTATTTCTAAATTTGATTAGACGATATGAATTTCTGAGTCAGTGTGTAAATTGATGGATCTTAATGTTAATCGATCAATAGGTAAGTGTATATATTTTAATGTTCCGACAGTGGAAGTATCTTAACGAATGTTGTGTGACTTTTATGCTTGTAATGGACTTGATCTTTGTGTTTCTACCTTTCCTTTTTGTTCCCAGGAACTTTTTTTCTATTGTATTGTTACTTATACCTTATATGTCTTTAGATGGGTGAGACGTCCATCGAACGAGCCGTTGCTCGTGTTAGTTAATGGCTCACAAAATAACGTACCCTTTTCCTGTTATAAATCTTAGTTGAATCGAGGAGAGTTGGATATCATTTGCAGCGTCCCCTGTCTGACGTGCTGTAAAGCGTTCTCTCTTGTGGATTTGTGTCTTCAGTTGTTGACAATTGTGAGCTGTGATGTCTTTTGAACAATATGTTCTTACCTTGTTTGAGGAAGATGATAAATAATCTAGATGTCGAGTGTAGTATAAGGCATGGACAACGTGCGATGTGTTTATTTGTGGCAGACATGGTGCCGAGTTAGTGTTTGTTTGGTTGGCGGGTTTCATGAGAGAAGTGAAGATTCGGGATAGTTTTGTCGTCTTGGTTGGATAGTCAACTAGAAACGTAAGGTACTTCACTCAAATCTTTAAAGGTGAACTGAGGTTTTCTTCATCCAGTACTGTATCTGGTTCTGAATTTTCTTAGATTGTGACGTCCTTATATCGAAGGAAGAGTTCAGTTGCATCGTCATTGTTTGGGAGATGAAGTGAGGTTGTGTTAATGTCCACGTCTGATGAATGTTCGGACCCTATCGACAGAGAAAATGTAAGTGGATTTTTGTGGTTTACTGATGTCCCACGACAAACATTCGGTGGATGACAATTTTTTCTCTTTTTATTTAGGGGCTCGCAACGAGAGTGGATTTGTGTATTTGTAAGCAGGTTTTCTTGCCTTAAAAGGGTGCGAAGGGGTAATAAAAAAAGTATGACCATGCAGCACTCGACATTAGGAGTAGGGAAGTCCGAGCGGAGGCAGCTCTGCATGAAGTCAGGATAGCTGTTGGGAATACGTAAAGTGTCGACGACGCTAGTAAAACATTACTAAAGTTCAATTATTTATTCACAATCTTTACAAGTCGTCGTTCTTTCGCACCAGTCTCGAGTGTTGCTCATTCAGCTGCGTGTTGGTTTCTGGCTAACATTTGTCGAGTCTGCTCAGCGCTTACACGCCCACGAGAAGATGTCAGCGACCCTGGCGCGGACTGCCGCCGAACAAACACTGCCGTTGCACGGAATGAAGCGGTTCTCGCTCAAGCTGCTGGAGTGTACTCGGTCTCTCTCTGAATTCTACGATCACTCTTGATTCGCGATGTACCTCGTGTCGGTAGTCACGTGGTCGATTGATCTCCTTCCTACCCCTGGTAGGTTTCAGCACCCAAAAGCGCCTGAGTGTTGAACGGGAACGTGGACCCCAAGACGCTGTTGCTGGTTTCCGTGCTGAAGTCCAGTACTGGCAGCACTCTGTGATGTGGCGTTGTCGGAAAACACTCAGTTTCTCCATCAGTAGATGGCAGACGAAGAGCACCATGGAGGCCATCGTCTTCATTACATCTCCGGCTAGCAGATAGACTGTGCTGGAGCATGTAGGAGACAGATTCACTACAGCACGGTAATCGTGGAATCGAGTGCTACCACTGTGAATGCCATCACTTCCAGTGATCAACTCAAGACGATAGATGGAGGGCTGGAGTAGCCAGCGAGAGTCTGTGACACGAGACCCTGTTCGCAATGACCGAGCGCGTCCTCGTCATTGTGCGACATTCACTTAACAGGCTGTTAACTGCTCTGTCTATCCTTCGGCGTGTGCCCTCAACAGAGAAACAGAGTCTCACGAGCTAACGAATATACTTGTCTCTCTTCATTTTGCTTTCTGTATCAGCCTACTTGCTGCTGATAGCGAATCCTTACGCTGTAAACAGTGTCGTAATGTGTTGTCGACCTGGCCCACTTGGGACATACGGGCTCGATTCCTGCTTCCTCCTCTGTGTCTGGTGTGATTTGAATTCGACTGTCGTCGCAATGTGAACGAGTTTTAATAATTTTTTTAAATTTTCTTCCCCTTGCTAATCTGTGCCGTAACAGAAGTTAGAAACCAACAGTTTGTAACCAAATACTAGACGAGATAGAATGATTACTGCAGAAACATTAACCCCAATATTTCCTCTTTTTTTATGAAACTTTGTGGTGGCCGCCACCATGCGGATGAGATTGGAACCAATAGAGAATAAATCTTAACAACAAAGAAACATTGAGTAGTAGTGACGAGAAGCACCTATGAAAGGAGTTGCGGTTAATTAAATGGAGGTAAACATCTAAGCAAGTGAGGATAGGAATAGAGGAACTCGAGATAATGAGGCACGAGTACGTAAATGAACGGGCTTAGATCAGGAAAATCGTCTAGTATTGACTGTTGTGCGTCAAGTGATCTCATAGGTTAATAAAATGTGTTCTTCTTTTGCTCTTCTTGCGAGTTGTTTGCAGATTCAGTAATTGCCAAGTTCTCTACAACCCGATTTGCTTGGCACCGTGCCATGAACGGAGTTGAGAGGAAAGTTGGAACAGGGATGGAAGAGAACGCAGAACAAGAACAAGGAGTTGGATAAGAGAAGTAAATGCCATTTTTAGTTAAATGTCGCAATGTTATGTATATAGTTTCTCTTTTTTTCTCTTCTTTTTTGCCTTGGGTTTGTTTCGGTAGTTTGGGCATCGCATTGCTTAGGTTAGTACATGAAAATAGTGGTTGCCAAGCGTGAATCGAGGGAATAGTAGTGTGTTGGCTTTGCAAATGATCCACTAACTGATTTACTAACAGACAGGTCAGTATTCGAGTTCATAACAGATTTTTGTGATCACAGCCACTCAAACGGTACGATAATTTGCAAAAACATACATAATGTCTGCAGGGATACCGCAATCACTTTTTGTATAATGCTAATTATAATCCGTCTTGATTGCAAAATGTTTATTCACTTGACAGGTTTCGGTTCCTCTAGCACCATCTTCAGATCTGCAATTTCTGTTAAAGGAGTAACCCGTCCACACTCAGCAACCTTCACATGCTGCGTCACATTGAGTGCACTAATTTTTCCCTGTGGCAGTTGCGATGAAGTGTGTCTGTCCATTGGGTGTTCTAAAAAAATATCTGTAAATGGAGATTCAGGATGCTACTTTCTAGAAATTCGGGATGTGGAAAAACAGACCTGGTGAATCTTGTGCATCGTGTCGTCATCGTGTACTAAACGATATAAAATTAAAAGCCTGTGTTGTGAGTTGTGGCGCTAGAGCTGAATTCTGAGGTTCAGGAAAAACGGTTAAGTGGACCTCTTGTTTTATTTCTTGTCGAAAGAGATCTGGTACCGTTTGCGAGCTTACGTAAACTCCCAGAACTGCAGATACTGGTTGCAGGACACCTACATATTCTGCACGAAGAACTTCTCGACTCGGAGGAGATAGGTCTTTGGTGTGCGTTTTCTGGCATGTGCATTATTGACCCCATATTTTTCTATTACACCTTAAAAAGTGCCAGAAATCTAGAGGTCCTTGACTCTTTCTATGCACAATTAACAGATGCAGAGGAGCTGTATGCAATATTATATCAAGATGGAGCAACCACTCACACATTCAACCAAAGTACGACCCACATTATCAATGTGTTCCCTGAAGACAGTTTTATCGGTAGAGGCCTCTGGTCCTCAGGAGTACCCCGACTCACCATCGTGTGACTTTTGTTTATGGGACACATTAAAAAGCAAAGTGTATGCTCACAATCCTCGCACAATAGACGATCTTAAACAGAACATTACTAGAAAACAACATGAAGCCTGCAGAATTACGGCGTGTTACTGGGAACGTCATAACACGTAATTAGCAATGCCTGGATGCCCATATCCACCGCATGCAAATTGTTGTGTACATAGTTCTGCGTAGTCAGCGCGTACACAACTTTCCCAATAGAGCGCGCCCCGCTAAGCACAACAGCACAGGCGCAGCGCTTGTCCATCTCCACACTACGAGATGGCGCTGTCTTAGAGATGGACCAAATTCTGCTTCCGCCGACCTGAGTATTAATATGTAACGCAGCCAATGAGATTGCTGCTAGCGTAGAACTTTTTCTCCTCGCAGATCACACTCGCGCAGTTATACCTGAACGCTTGAGGTATTATAACGAGTGTACAGACCTCGGATTAGTCTGTCTGCATCAGTCTACACTAGTCAGCAGTCCAGTTTCAGTCTGCACCTAATAAGAGTATCATATTCCTGTACATAGCCATGAAGAGAAATGTATAGACACTTTGTCAAGTATCAGAGATATGTGAGAATAAGATTAACGTACCAAGACCAAAGGAACTTCAGATTGTCAATTGTAAATAGCATCCAGAACAAAGTTAAGTTATTTTTATGCTTATTATTATTTTAATAAATGTGTGTGAAAATGAATCAAGTTCTGTTTAAAGTTGGTCACCGCCTGACACTCGCCTACTTCGTTAGAGCGACAAGTCACATAATCTGATGGTGTGTGTACCGAAGGTCTTACAGTGCGCACACCACACAAATACATGCTTTTAACGTTACTATTATCTATTCTTTTTTAGTTAGATCTTGAATCTAGGGCGCGAGGCTACCGGTTTTATGTGGGACACACTGTAGTATTCAGGCGGGCATCATCTAGCCTCCTCCTAGTTCACGTCTAGCTCACATACACCAGCAGTTAAGTAATTTTTTACTAGTTTTCACCTTTAGAATGCCTTCTCTCACTATTTTTTTTCATATTTGCAATTTAAGAGTTGCCAACTGTATACTATTATGCGAATAACGAGAACCAGGGTGCATAAATGGAGAACTCCTCTCCGGACCTGCTGAGTTCAATACTTAATATGCAGCGTATTCATGTACATAAGGTTGTGAACAGATGTTATTCGGTTTATAATTTAACTTTCTAGTGTCATACTACCCCTTTCACCTTTTCTTTAAACAGTTTACCTGATCATAATTCGAGAATGAATGGGAAGCGGTAATAATACTTTAGTGCAATCTGCGGCTGTAATATACAGTAAAGAACCAGCTCTCTTTAGGGCAGTTGCACATAGAAGGAACCAGAAGCGGCGTAAGGCATGGGCGATGTGGGCCATCTCCCACGCCCTTACAGTCCGAGGGTAGTCGCGCCTTCAAGGTTTATGCAGCTTGTTTTAATCCACGAAATATATTCGGCTAGGTCAATTAAAAGCCGCGACCATGAATAAAGATTTTACTCATCATAAGGAGATAAATCCCAATGGCTAGCAAGCATCTGGTGATATTAACCTACAACATTCGCTTTTTAGCAATCCAGTCTACAGTACGATTATGGAAAGAAATAGGCTTCATGGCTCCATAGAATTCTTAAGATAAACTAGGAACTTTCCGTGTCGAATGTCCTTTGTTTGCAATTGCTGTCAACTTTTGCCATCTAGCACTAGTTGCGTATTAGTAGCAGTGCTAAGTCTTTTATTCTTTGTTGTGTCATTGACAATATACAGAGTAAGTAATGTATGACGAAGTAACTGTTAGCCCACCGATATCTTCCCCTACGACATCCAGAAAAGTTAGAAGCAAAAGAGGAAGTGTGCTTTGTGGTGAGGCTGGGAAAATAATAAATCAGCTCGCAGAACGCTGCGATCTGGACGACAATGGTGAAGTACTATCCTGCAATTGACTCTGACGCTCTCTAGAATCCTTGTTACTTCTGCATATAATTTGTACCATAGCTACAGATCGGTAACAGGCGCAGTAGAATGCCAGCCCTGGCCGACAACGGTGCCTTAGTCGTTGTCTGTGCTCTCCCCGCATGGCCCTGAGCAATCGTGCCTTCTTTTCGTAATCGTACTACACGTTCTCATTTCATTTGCCGACGGCAGAATGCGCAGGTAAGCTTACTTTACATGTGGACGGGACCGAAGGCGTCCGAAATGTGAATGACATACGCAGCTCGACACTATACACCCACGTTAACATTCATACTACGTTGTTAGTACTGCGTATACTCAGCGTCTGGTGAGATGGATCGTCAGCGAGCAAAGAAGCGTGATGGAAGAATACGACCAGATGGTAAAGCTTTAACAAACATCGTAGATCAGTTCTGTCGTGAAGAAAAACGAAAATGTTTGCTAATACACTTAACGATTAGTATAGACAGAGCATACCTATAGACAGAGCAGTACCAAAAGCAGCTAGTAGCGTAAGGATAACTCGTAACGTGAACAATGTAAGTGAAGATCCAGACATTTACTTCACAGGGAATTGAAACACTTGCTGCAAAAATTCAAATGATATGGGTTTCATTTTTTTTTTAAATATATAAAACCAGAACAACGTTACTGGTGGAAACGAAGAACATGCTCACACTGTGTGCTTAGTTTTATTGTTCCATTTTCATTCCCTTCGTTTTTTCTGGAAAATCATGTATTAATAGAGAATTTAGTTTTATCTGCTATACGCACATCTTAGTCACTATAACGTACTTTTCTATGGAAGAATACAGTAACAGCAAATGTGGTTGTATGTGTGTTTATACGCTGCACGCACAACACAAACAGTCTATGACTCGTGTTCCATTTGGAGAGAGCTCGATTATACCGCTCCTGCGCCATTCGAAACAACCAATAGCAGAACACGTCTACAGTCCGCAGAGCCGCCAGCTGAAACGGCAATCGTGAGATGGAGAGGACACACTACGTTGACACTCACCGCCTCCAGAGCCAATCACAGAGCCGCACGCAGCCACGCTAGTGTGCGTCCTTATGTAGTGATATGTTATTCTGTAATTCTGAGAGATTGGTACGTGGGAATCAGTGTGATTCGTTGTAAAACAGCAGTAAATGTTAAAGATATAGGCAATGATTGCTGATCGGAGTCGTACATTGAACTAAAATGAGTAAAATAGAGTTTTATGTTGAGAATATATTTTGTTTGTGAAGAAAAGCAATGCCGTATGTGCTTATTTTCTGAGAATAAGGTAAGAAATACTTTACACACAGCGGAAGTACTGCCATCCCTTACATAACGTATAGCGTAAAAAATAAAGTCAATCGCAAAAGAAAGGATATCAAAATAGCCAAAAAAATTCACCCTTCAACCTTAATAATAGTTTGCGCTGTGGTTCGGTACCAAACTAGCTTTGTATAAAAACCTTACAGTATTTTTATTAATAAATAAACAAATAATAAACTTTAATTTTAAAAAAGCATCATACAATTTTACATATCAGACATTAGTAATGAGTTGAGAAGAGATACTTTTCAAGTTTTTCATTTTTATGTTTGTGATCGATTGTATACCTTCCATATACAACAGCAAATGGTTAAAGGGATTACAGTACTTTTTACATTATGAATACTTTGAGAGAGGACAAGTTACTCTATCGAATACTTTTTGCATACAGAAAATTATTAAAAGTTTTATTTCAAATTGATACACCTTGAACGTGAGTACAGAAAGGTAACGGCCTGAGCAGACTTTGATGGAGCCTGGTAGGGCGCTAAAAGCATGAGGTATGTTTATAATTCGTAGCCCATACAAATGGCTCGTTGAGAGTTGAAAGCAATTGGCGGCCAGCCCATACCTTAGTAAATATTGCCCGACAGGCCCATAGATGTACAGGGCAAACAGGGCAGCCCCTCATCAAGACAGGACTTCAGCAGAACAATGCTACAATACCTGCTACAGGCGCCAGCAGAAGCCTGGGCAGGGCGATGGTCTAAAGGAATGCGTCTACCCAGTGGAGTCGTATATGCGGCATTGTGTGCAGAGCCACATAATAATAAAAATTCACATGTTTTTGTGTTCAATATAGAGCAAGTAGGCTAGTGAACCATTTCCCTTGGCCACCTCTGTTGTATAAGAAAACTCTGGCGTCCGAGAAACGTTTAGAGACAGAATCCTTATTACACCTTATAGATAGGACTAACAAGCTCTAAGGCACTGATGATTTACATAAAGATATTTGAGACTGTATCTGTTCGCTTGTTGTAATGGGAAGTAACACGATTTCAGAGAATATCATCTCTTACCCCTCTCCGAAAACTTCGAAAAGCCAGTAATTGGCGGATTTTCTTCTTTCTTTTTCTTTTCTTTCTTTTTTAGAGATGCTGGTTTCTTAACTCTTACCCTGGTTCGACATTAGTTTGTGCAGTCGTATGGGAGGAGAGATTTAGCGCCTCTAGAGGCTCGTGATTGGCTCAAGACAGGGTGAAGGCAGTGTCGTTCGTGCACTTTGCAGGAAAACGGATTTCTTTTCTGGAGAGGTGCAAAGCATTGGGGTGCTGGACTTTGGTCTGGTATTGGACTTCTGGTCTAAGCTCTGGCATGTGTGGTTGGTATTTGGTACCTGTCCTGAGACTGACTTCACTTGCGAGTAGTTTAGGCTGGGGAGCCTGTGGTTAAGTTGTTACTGTACCGACAGTGTGACTTCAAACGTCTCGGTCTACTCATTTCCCGGGGGTACACTTATTCGTTTTTGGTTTACCAGTCATGACGTTTGGTATCTTTGTGCGCTCTGTCGTATGAGTGAGCCGAATTGGTCCCTTGTATGACCTGCGAACGGTTGTGTCACACACTGAAATCTACCGTGATGTCAGGGTTCTGGTAGGGAGTGTATTGCGATCCGTCTGTCTGATCGCTAGACCGTGAGATTTTTGCATTTGTTTCGTGGCTGCGATGGATTCAGAGGTGCCGTCTCCACGCCTCACCTCCCCCGCTGCCCACATCTCAGCAGCTGCGAGTCACGTCGCCGCCCGAAGTACACAGGGTAGCGTACTGCCGCTCCGACGTTGTCAGGGCGTACAGATCTCAATCGCCACTTGCTCTCAGCTGCAGCTATGTAGAGAAACTTCAGTAGATTTGTTCAATCAAAGTCTGCTCAGCGTCACAACAATTCAGCTCGCGTTATCCACACTTTTAGAGGCAGAGTACTTGGCTCACTTATCACCCAGTTCAACTGTCTTTGCCAACCTGGATCCACCCAATGGGGTATTTAATCATCTGTTAGTTGTTCAGGAAATTCAGTCCATAACTTGCTTTAGTATAATTTACATCTTGTTTGGGAAAATAAATCTTGTTAGTAAACTAAATTTTGCGAGCGTTCTCAATCGATTAAATAGTCTAAAGACGTTACCTTTCACTGTGGCGTTCCATGCCAGGACCTTGGATTGATGGCACCTTCTGTGACCGTCAGATCGCGTTGCCTAGCGTAGTCATTCAATATGACGTCCCTTGCGCAGAATTTTGAATTGATAGCAGATTCTGTGACCGTCAGATAGTATATATTGTTGCCTAGTGAAGTTTCTGCTTCCCATGTTTAATGTGGTGCACTGGGTAGAGTAGATTCGCGTTGCTGGCGCCTAGACATAGTATTAATGTTTTCATTATTGTATGTGTGTATTTTCATGTTGTGGGTGTGACTTCTATTTCACTTGATTGTTTGTTTCTGAGGGCGAACGGCGTTGTGCTGTTTTGTTAGGATAGATTAAGATTTTCGTTTGTTAGCATAGACAAGCGTGCTGTTTTTTGAATTCGTTGTCAGGAACTAGGAATCAGAAGCTCACGGGAGCGTAATTTACAGTAGAATATGTGTGGCAGAGAAAAATGTTTAAATTCGTTTGGGTCAGAATTAGACTGCATGCTTACAAGAAGCAAGGCACGTTAGCTACAGAGTAGCGGAAGTAATTATGTTTTGTTGACTATGGATAGACGTCAGATTACTAGTGGTGAGCGGATAGATATTACACAGGATTCTCAGGTAAATGCAGGTGCAAACCGTGTAGAAATGTCAAATGTAGAACCTGCAGAATATGACGAGATGTCTCTGTCAGGTGACGAAGATAACGGGAGACCGCAGCAGAACGAGACGCAGCATCAGTGAGACTGGCAGATCAGCGTCACGAACGAAAAGTCATAGTATGCTGGAATCTCGTCCATATAGTCCTGGTGAGAGTTGGCAATACTCTCTTAGCATGTAAAGGTTGGCTACAGCGCGCATATACAAGCTCTGAAATATAAGATGTTGTTGTCGCACCTCGCAGCACACGGATTAACGAGTGGCAGTTTTTTGAAGCCAGTATAGGAGCCCGCTTGCTGTGGTGCGCACATGTGTTGGGCGAGGGGTCGTCGCCTAGCTGCCGTACTGCCGTGCCCGCCAGCAGCGACACAGGATTTGGTATTTAGTTGATATTTTTTGTAAGTTGTAGCGCGCTTATTAATTTAAAGAAAAGGGTTTGTGTATGTGCGTAGCAGCAGACGGTAATTTTGTTAATGATAGGAGTTGAATTCTTGAGGCAAACCATTGTTAGATAATTATTGATTTTTTTCATTGATTTCTTTTTTAATTGTCAGGGAAATGTTTCACTATGTATTTAATTGAGAAGTATTTCAGTGAGTCTCAAGAGTTTGATTAATTTGCAATATTTCTTTAATGCCATTGGAGGCAGATTTACATACGAAGCGATTGTTCAAAGAGCTTCTAGCGTTTTGAATTGAATGAGAAAGAATCGCTTTCAGAATATAGTTTTGGAAAAAAAAGAATTATGTGTTTGGGTTATCATTTATCGAGTTTAGATTTGACCAAACTCTTTCTCTTGAATTATATGTAGTTGTAGTAAGCAGCAGCAGCCGCAGCAACAGCAGGAGCCGCCATACAGAACATGCATTGAACTCAGCATGATTAATAAGTTTTTTTATGTTTTTGTTAAATAATGGAATGCAGCAGATGAAGCAGTGTCAGCAGAAAGACCAAGTAAGTTATTTGTTGCGCACAAGACCAATAAAAAAATTTAGTTTTTTCGATCTCTGTAATAGTAAAGTTAACAAGAGTACAAGCACGAGATTTTCAGTAGAAAACACGAGAGAAGAAGATAGAGCTCGCGAGTTTCACCTGTCGACATGCCTGCCAGGACACGTTTTTTTGGATGAGACGTAGTTAGATATGCTTCTACTGCCAACTGCAAGCTTATGCAACAGTAATCATTAGTGGAGGCACAGGATTTTGATCGCTTGCGCACTGATTTGTATTAACACAGAATTTTATTTCAGCAGTGTTGTCTTTGAATATGTTGGTGCGTCGTGTAATAGTTAATTGAACAGTGGAATTTTTAGGATAGTGGTGTATTTTAGTGACATGTTTTCGTTCGTATTGCGACAATGAGGACGCGAGCACAAAAGAAAATTGAAAATAATGCAGATGCTACTGCAAACGCGAACGTAGATACGGTTTCAAACGCAGTTTCCGAAAATTCGGAACAGAGAGTAGAAAATTCTTTTGAGAATATTGAAATCCGGGAATTTTCGAACAATACTGCGGAGAATCGGAATGTAGCCGATCATTTGCCAACAATGCGTGATGAACAACTGTGTGCTACACGCAACTTAGGACATGACAATACTGTGACGCAAAGAGAACGCATTATGAGAAATTACAGCGTTGCTTCCGCCTCAAAAGTGCACAGTAATTTTGTTTTCCCCACTTTCGATGGAAATTCAGGTCTGGTTGCCACTCCGATAGAGCAGAGTAATTTTGCCTTTCCTTCTGTTAGTGGAAATGCAGGTCCTGCTTCTGCTTTAACAGAGAAGAGTAACGTTGTACTCCCTGCCCCCAGTAATGATGTTTTACAGTTACTGCTGAGTAAACTCACTGAATTTAATGACAGACAGGAGAGTAAACTCACTGAATTTAATGACAATAATGCAAAGAATTTCAAATCGCTTCAGAAGGAAATTAACGATAATCTTACATTGTTTCAGGGTGAGGTGAATGACAATTTAAATAGTAAATTTGAAGAAATGACCAGTCAGTTGAAAAGTCAGCTATGTGAAAAATTCAAATCAGATATTAATAATATTGTAGACCGACTTGATCACGTACAAAATGTTGATATCGTTGAAGTGAAACGACAGACGTCACAACAAGAAGTGCAAGTAGAGGAATTAGCGAAAAATGTTGAGTCATTGCAATTACAGACCAACAATGAAGTTTCAAAGATAGAAACTCAATTAACGACAGTAGCTAAACAGGTAGATGAATTATCCATGAAAGTGACGGAACTGAGTAGCGGGTTAGAGACGAGGTCAGATGACACTCAGCCGATACCGCTCGCGGATACCGAAGAATTTCCATCTCTGCAACGTTTTAAACAAGGGCAGGTGACAATTAATCAGCAAAACAAACGTGAGGTGAAAAATATACAGGAACAGCTTGCCAGCATCGAAGAAAAGATCGTTCGCAGCAATGACACTGGTAGATCTGATAATTACCAAATTGGTAACAACAATGAGCGCGATAATTATGGAAATGCTGACCACTTTTGTCGTGAATATGACACGTTTGCGGGGCGTAATGAAGGAAACGTGAGTCATGCTGTAAAATAAAACTCATCCGCTAAGAAAAATGACGAGTTTGACTATAAGCATTTTCTCACAGTTAGGAAATTTAAAAATTTTCGGAATGCTAGTCACGAAGTCCACCCTCGAGAGTGGTTACAACAATTTGACTATTCTTTACCACTAACATGGCCAGTTGGCCACAAACTGGAATTCATTTGCAGTTATCTTGAAGGAGAGCCTGCAACAAGAATGCGCTCAATGGTACGTGAATGTCACACATATGGTGATTTTTATCACGCATTCTTATCTGCTTACTGGTCAGAGACTACACAAGATCGTGTAAAACATTACATCATTATGATGTAAAGTTATGAGCAGTCCAAATTTTAAACTCCAGTGCAATATTTTGAAAATATGATGCGCATGAAAAGATATTTAACGAATCCGTACAGTTAGTCGGAATTAATTCGTATCTGTTTGACAAAACTGCCTATCAGATTACGCCACATAATTATGGCAGGTAGGTGCAAAGATGACTTGGAGGCATTCCAAGCTCTTTTGCAAGAATTAGAATTTGACAACTGTGAAAACACACAAAGAGATAATAGTAATCAGTATTGGGAAAATAATAATCCGCGGCGTGACCGTAAACGCATATGGAACTCAGACGAACCTCACGCGTACAGGGCGGAAGAAGATAAGCGCGATATGCGGCATCAACCGTATAACACAGATCATAAACGCCAGAGAAATGATTTTTATGATCATAGGAACTCTCAGTACAGTAATAGAGATCGCGGACCGCGAGAGCAAAGGCGTTCTGGAAATGAAAATTATGTTATAAGGAATGGTCGCGGTAGGGCCAACCGTAATTGGCGCGGACACGCAAATTAGAATTCGGAACGCGGTGCTCATGCAGAATACAGAGGATCGACCCCACGTGATAATTATGGTCATAACAATTATGTGAACCAAAACAGTTATGATGAGGGGACAAATCAAAATTGGCAGGATCGCAGATATTCCAATTTAGAGCGTGGGGACAATGTAGAAATCAGACCATCCAACCCAAGCAATAATTCGCGGTAATACGAGCCGGCACAACAATGACTAGCAACAAGGACTACAAACGAACCGTTTGTAGCGGCGGAAAGCCGACACACAAATTATGTTAACTTTGTTGGACTGGAGGACATTAGAAACACATTATTACAAGAAAATGATAACAGCGAAATTATGTATTCTCATCCAATTATAAAAATCTCGGAAGGAAATATTCTACTTTCAGCTGTACTTGATTCTGGTAGCCCTGTGAATGTAATTAGCGAGACAATGTTTAAGAAGTGTGAACAGGAATCTGTTTGTCCAACCTTGCCATTATTAAAGACGAAATTAAAGGGAGTCGTTCAAGGAAAGACTGTAGACGTACGGAATCAGACTTCTTTAGTTTTCAGGTCCCAAGGACACGAGTTTTCTGCAAATTTCTTAGTATTCCCTCGTTTATCAATAGAAATGAGTTTGGGCGTGGAATTCCTACGTGAATATAAAGCAATGTTAAACTTTTGTAATGGTGAAGTAATGTTACAAGTAAATCAAATGCTAGTCACGCTTAAATTTCAAGGATGGTTAACAAAGGAGGATGAGGAAGTGAATTACCAGCATTTTCTCTTTCCGCTTGAGGCACAACAATCAATGAATTTGTCTAATAGTTGCACAGATAAGATCACTACTTTTGCTGTTGAACAGAACAACCCATTAGTACAGAACAATTAATTGAAAGGAAAGTTTACCGAGACGAAGTAGATCCTAATGCAGGCACTGATGAGTTATTTGAAATATTACAAACAAATTGTGAAGTTTTTCTCACAAGACAGGAACAATACGTAACTTTCTTTATGAATTCCAGGTCAAGGAACGTAATAAATTTTTTGTACCACCATACGTCATCCCATTGACATACAGAGACAACGTCAAACAGAAAACATAATCCATGTTAGAGCAGGGAATCATCGAACCTGCTGTGAGTTCATATAACAGCCCATTACACGTGATTAAGAAAAGGGATAATTCCATTAGACTGGTTCTTGATTCCAGACAAATTAACACAGTAAGCCAACCTGAAACCGATAGACCACAGACACTAGATGAACTATTGCAAAAATTCCATGGAGTGAAGGTGACGTCATCTTTGGATTTACGAAATAGTTTTTGGCAAATAGAATTAAATCCGAGGTGTAGGAAATACACAGCTTTCCTCTGTTTTGGAAACTCTTACCAATTTCGAAAATTCCCATTTGATCTCAATGTTTCGTCAGCTGCATTTATCCGTGGTTTGAATACAATATTACCGACGCACTTAAAAGGCATTTTGATCGCAGAAATTTCATGGACAAAACACAACCAAGTATTAAGTGAATTATTACAAACATTTCGGGAACATGGCATTACAGTTAATTTAGGAAAATCGGACTTTGGTAGAACACAAATCAAATTTCTTGGTCACATTATTACAACAAAAGGCATTCTACCTGATCCAGAAAACTTAAATGCAATCAAAGAAATGCCCCTACCAATAAACAAGCGACAATTAAGAGGATTTTTGGGACTAATAAATTTTTATCGTCGTTTTATTAGCCTACAAAGCTTGTCAACACCTAGATTATGTCAACTATCAGGTAAGAACACAGTTTGGGACTGGGATCATGTTGCTCAAACACAGTACCACGATGTGAGAACTGCACTACTGAATACACCTATATTGTCTCATCTTCATTTATCCCTTGATTTTTGGCTTTCGACAGATAACACAAGATCTGGGCTTGGTGTCCATTTGTTCCAAGAAGTTGTTGAAAATGGAATTCTTACTCGGAAAAGTATAGCTTTTGCCAATCGAGTATTAACAAAATCAGAGCGCAACTCTTCAGTCACGGAGCTAGAAGCATTAGCCATAATATGGGCGTTTGATAAATTTCGGTACTATCTGCAAGGAAAGCACACAAAAGTATACACCGACCATCGGGCGTTACAATTTCCCATGTCAGCCCAATTAAATCTCGACCGTTTAAAACGTTGGGCTTTGTTTCTTCAGGAATTTAACTTCACTGTTATATATATTCCAGGTTCACAAAACATCATTGCTGATGCGCTTTCGCGAGCACCTGTTGATTTAGCTCAAAGTAACGAGGAAGATTGCCTAGAAAATAATTACAGCGTATCCAGAATGAGATTTTCACTCTGCAGCGGAGTGTGCGCTGATATGAAACTTGCTGGCAGATTAAAACTGTGTGCTCGACCGAAACTCGAACTCGGGACCTTTGCCTTTCGCGGGCAAGTGCTCTACCATCTGAGCTACCGAAGTACGACTCACGCCCGGTCTCACAGCTTTGCTTCTGCCAGTATCTCGTCTCCTACCTTCCAAACTTTACAGAAGCTCTCCTGCGAACCTTGCAGAACTAGCACTCCTGAAAGAAAGGATACTGCGGAGACATGGCTTAGCCACAGCCTGGGAGATGTTTCCAGAATGAGATTTTCACTCTGCAGCGGAGTGTGCGCTGATATGAAACTTCCTGGCAGATTAAAACTGTTTGCCCGACCGAGACTCGAACTCGGGACCTTTGCCTTTCGCGGGCAAGTGCTCTGCCATCTGAGCTACCGGTCTCACAGCTTTACTTCTGCATCTCGTCTCCTACCTTCCAAACTTTACAGAAGCTCTCCTGCGAAGAGCGATTGAGACGCTATACCACAGACATTGACGTTTGACATCAGAAATATTGACAGTCATTACAGACTAATAATTATAAATTTGGTATAACTTAGTAATTAGAGTGTAAAAAATTCTGACGCAAAGTCACGTAATTATTCACTGAAATTTTTACATATTCATGAACTGATTTGGCGAGCCGTTGGCTAGACTTTTTCTAAATAATTCTGTAACTTTTATTATATATAATAGCATCACTACGGAATTACGTCTCTATTTGTAGGATTATTTAAATATTTTTAACAAAAATGTACTTAATGATTATCGTAACAAATATTGTAACATTCTTTTTTGCATCACTAGTAATGTAAAAATAGTAGACAATTAAACTTCGACAGCACAGGATTTATGCCTTGAAATTAAAATGACATTTTTTTGTGTGGTGCCACATTTGTAATGATTCGTGGTCACAATAAAACTTTGCCACTGTTATTGGCCAAACTAATAGTAAGAAAATTAACTTGCCACAGTGTCGTGAGCCTCATATTATGACTGAATTGAAAAATACATGCCACAATTCGGTGATTGCTGTGGCGAGAAATTTAAAGAAAATTGACTTTGCTACCGTGTGGAGAGCCTCACATTATTCATAACTTGAGATATATGCCACAAATCTGTAATTGCTGCGGCAATAGAGTTAAAGATCACATTTAAATGAGCTCAGAGCTCACATGCCTTTTTATATGATATAATATTATTCCTTGCTTCATTTCTGTAATTAGGTTAGAGATATCGTATTTTAAAGGGAGAATTTATTTTCTATAAAATATGACTTTTCCAGTATACAGAAATACTCGACTGAGACTTGTACTTCATAAGTTTGAGGAGGTACTTATGCAACAACGCAGTGACGTGTGGTTGTCAGTGGACGCGAGGTCCCTGAATCTGCCAACACTGTCAAACTGTGTCATCCTGGGAGAATGAACGTTACGCATGGTTGTCAGTGGATATGAAGTCCTGGAGTCTGCCTACACCGTAAATTAACTGATGTTGGAACATTTGTGTGGTTGTCAGTGGATATGAAGTCCCTGAGTCTGCTTCACTTAAAGCATGTAGAGCTGGTTTCTTTTGACCAGAGGGAACTGCGAGCATAAAAACATAAAATATCATGTAGACAGACCACTACTGATTAATGTCATGGAAACGTAAGTGCCCCAATGCAGAAAATAAAATTTTATATTTTACTGGTTATTAGGTTATGTTAGCTTATTGAAGACTATTCAATGCTTAAGTAGTTATTGTTACACATCTGTTAAACTTATACGATCTTATTTTACTACTTATGTAAGAAACTTGTTATATTCCCTTTGATGTTTCTTTATTACATAAATTCTAGGCCAGCAACGTTTTCATATTATTTTTGTAAAAGGAACCATGTTTTCTCTTTTCCAATCAATTAGGCAAGCAAAATTTCTCCCAATTTGTATAAAATTTTAACAATTTTCTCTTGCCTATATGCCATGAAAGAAAATTTGCGTCCTTTTTTAAAAAAAAAATTACTTAGATGCTAAGTAAGAAATACTTTTAGTCATTGGATAAATTGTAACTTTTTTTCTCTTTGCCTAATTTTTCGTCGTTTTGTAGAAAAAAATTTTACTGTTTGTTCCTTGCTAATATGTTAGGCGAGAATCACCCAGCAAAATTTTCAAAAATGAGTTGGGGGTTATGAGAGTTGGCAATACTCTCTTAGGATGTAAAGGTTGGCTACAGCGCGCATACACATGCTCTGAAATAGAAGATGTTGTTGTCGCACCTCGCAGCGCACGGATTAACGAGTGGCAGTTTTTTGAAGCCAGTGTAGGAGCCGGCTTGCTGTGGTGCGCACATGTGTTGGGCGAGGGGTCGTCGCCTAGCTGCCGTACTGCCGTGCCCGCCAGCAGCGACACAGGATTTGGTATTTAGTCGATATTTTTTGTAATTTGCAGCGCGTTTATTAATTTAAAGAAAAGGGTTTGTGTATGTGCGTAGCAGCAGACGGTAATTTTGATAGTGATAGGAGATGAATTCTTAAGGCAAACCATCGTTAGACCAAGTATTGATTTTTGTCATTGATTTCTTTTTTAATCGTCAGGGAACTGTTTCACTATGTATTTAATTGAGAAGTATTTCAGTGAGTCTCAAGAGTTTGATTAATTTGCAATATTTCTTTAATGCCACTGGAGGCAGATTTACATACGAAGCGATTGTTCAAAGAGCTTCTAGCGTTTTGAATTGAATGAGAAAGAATCGCTTTCAGAATGTAGTTTCGGAAAAAAAAGAGAATTATGTATTTGGGTTATCATTTATCGAGTTTAGATTTGACCAAACCCTTTCTCTTGAATTATATGTAGTTGTAGTAAGCAGCAGCAGCCGCAGCAACAGAAGGAGCCGCCATACAGAACATGCATTGCACTCAGCTTGAATAATAGGTTTTTTTATATTTTTGTTAAATAATGGAATGCAGCAGATGAAGCAGTGTCAGCAGAAAGACCAAGTAAGTTATTTGTTGCGCACAGGACCAATAAAATAAAATAGAGTTTAGGCGATATCTGTAATAGTAAAGTTAACAAGAGTACAAGCACGAGATTTTCAGTAGAAAACACGAGATAAGAAGATAGAGCTCGCGACTTTCACTGGAGGTGTTAGCAGTGGTTCTCAGTTTGAGACTCTCATGCAATTCATGAAAGAGGCAGAAAGGGAGAGACAAGAGACAGAGAAAAAGAGACGGGAGGAAGAGGAGGAAAGACTCAAATTAGTCTTAAGAACTGTCACAGAGGGTATAGATGGAGTCAAGGAATCCAAGAAGAGCTACAGAATGTCAAGAAAACGACAGCAGAAAATCGTCAGTTCGCGTACCAGGCAAGGCGCGATGCCAAAACAGCGCAAGTAGCACGAAACGAGTTGAATAAGGACGTTGGGTAGGCACATGAGGAAGTTGTGCAATTGCAGACACAATCTCGTCCGGTAGAGCGCCATCGAGAGCATCACAGAAGTGAAGAAAATATTTTGCTACTCTCCGAAACGCTATATGAGGACACACACCCTGCACAAGGGCGAATGCACCAGGAATATGCTCCTGACGCTGCGAAACGCCTAAAAGAACACGCTCCATCGGTAACACGCGGCATGTCAGAGACCGAGCCGGAAAACAATTGCACATGTCTACGGAGGTCAGAAACGTTATTACGTGACTCTGACTACACGAAGGGATACCATAAGAGTGCACGAGGATCGTTTGGGCGCGGATACATGGAATCGCACTGCAGACGAGAGGGGAAATTCGTACGGCGGATATGTCGAAGCTTTCTACCACAAACTTTTCTTCACTATTCAGAATTTTCAAGTCTGCAAGGAGGCAAACAACGCATTACATCCAAAGACCTGGATGGCAAAGTACGGTCACGAGCTACCAGAACTTGGCCACTGAATTACAAGCTCCAGTTCATCTGTGATTTCTTAGAAGGGTCGATTGTAGAACATATGTGCGGAATTGCGGAGTGTTGTCGCTCCTACGAAGAATTTAAGGACCCATTCCTTAGCACATACCAGTCGTAAGACACACAGGACAGGATAAAAAAGAAGATAATGTTTCTTGAATGTACCGTACAGTCCCAAGGAAATTATAAGGCACTGCCACATTAAATTACCATTGCATTACCAGCAACTGCTCATCGGTAGGCGCAACGATTCAATCAAAGTTTTCAAGAGTGCGCTGTGGGAACTCGATTACGTGAATAAAATTCACAACTCGCGGTAAAGAAGTAGAAATAATGACCGTAACTGGACAGATTCGCCAGATAGGAATGACGATGGACGAAATGGGGTAAAACATCGTTCGAATCGAAACCAAAATTCAAACTTCAATGGGATAATCAGCCATCATGGGAAAATAGAAGAAAATGAGGAAATTATAATCATAACAACAACCACCACCACCAGCGTAACTGATACTGGAGAGAGCAACGGAACTCGAATCAGGGCCAACAGGATTCTAGGGACCAACAGTAAAGCAATAGCAGGACCTACAACGGTCAAGGTCAATGGAATGACCAACGTAGCGAATATGTGGAACTGAGACCACGAAACCCATCGCAGGGGTTACGCAGAGAAAATTCAAACAGGAATTCATACACAGCCGCTGCGGACTCAGCTCAAAAAAATGCAGCAGAAACTATCGGAACGAGCGATATTAGCCTGTTAGAGTACGAATATACAAGAGAACTGCTACAGGAAGAGAAGGAGATAGTGACACAACCGTATTTACACCCAAATATTCATATCGCAGACTGCTATGTCAGTCTAACTGGGATTGTGGACAACGAAAGCCAAGTGACGGCGATATCAGATTAGGCATACAAGAGATGCACTGCACATCATTCTTGGCCGGCACTCACGCTGAAGAGAACTAAAATCACCGGCGCGCTGATAGGGAAGCATACAGAAGTGCAGTTACAAACGAGGTTGACGTTCAGCTGACAAGGGCATACCTTAGAAGCGAAATTTCTGGTCGTTCCTTCTTTGACGAGTGAGATAATATTTGGCATGCATTTTCTAAATCAACAACAAGCCGTATTAGACGTAGGGCGAGGAGAACTAACTTTACACAAAGACGGCGCCATGAAGAGTTCCTTTGCTGACCACACAATACGTGCGCAAATCGTTGCCGAATGCCTCAATCTAAATTATGCAGAAAACGGAGGGGAAGAAAAATATAAATCGTGGCAGCATAAGTGTAGCCTCAACACTCAAGATGTTGAGCAAATTCGACAAGAGGTGCGCGGTGCTATAGACCACATGTTAGGGAATTTAGTAAACATCCCGACACAAGAAAAAGAAGAGCTAGAAGGAATATTAAAGGAAAACGCGGATGTCTTTCTACCGAAAACCGGAGCAATCCGAAATTTCATGTATGTGTTTCAGTTGTGGAAACACACTAAATTCTTTGTGCTTACCTACCAAATCCCACAAGCCTACAGACGGAAGGGTTTTCTCGAGATCAAGAGGATGCTTGACGAAGACATCATTGAAACAACAAGCACCACGTACAATAACCCACTGACAGTGGTAGAGAAGGCTGGCGGCTCATGAGTTTGGTGCTGGATTCGCGCTAAATCAGTACAATCGTTAAGCCAGAGACATCGTCCGGAAAAGCTGGAGGAACTCCTGCAAAATTTCCATCCTGTTATTGTTTTTTCATCTCATGACTTACGGTCCAGTTTCTGGCAAATTATGCTCCACCCAGACTGCAGGCAATACACAGCGTTCCTTGCATTCGGGAAATTCTATCGATTTAAACGTCTGCCATTCGGGCTAAATATGTCTTCATTTGCCTTCATTAGAGGACTCGATATCATCTTAAAGAATTCCATTAAGTAAACGATCACCACCTACGTGGACGACCTCTTGATAGCGGAACCGACGTGGAGAGGGCACTATGCGATCCGCTAAGAAATTCTACAGACCTTCAAAGAATGCGACGTAACCGCCAACATCACAAAGTCATGCATAGGTATCTCACGACTGAAATTCCTCGGACATATCACTACCGCGGAAGGAATCACACCAGACCTGGACAAAATATAGCCAATTACGAAATTTTCGACGCCAACAGCCAAAAAACAACTACGTGGCTTCCGTAGCATTGCAAATTTCTGTAAACGATTCGTCCATTTGAAGAAATTAGTGACACTGTGGCTATGACAGCTCACAGGAAGAGAGACGCAGTGGGATGTGACGACGTGGCGGAAGATGAATTCCAAGGCCTCAGAACCGCGCTGATTAATGCAGCCCAACCTGGAGGAGGACTTTTGTATGGCGTCAGGCAGCTCCTACTCTAGGACTGAGGTAGTGATTTTCCAACGATATCAGCAAGAGGGAAATATGGTGCACAAAACCTTTGCTTATGGAAACAGAGTCCTCAGCAAGTGTGAAAGAAATTACTGAGTTAGAATCTTTGGCTGTGGTTTTCGGCTTCAGGAAATTTAGTTTTTTCTTGTATGGGAGAAAAACAAGAGTATACACTGACCACAAAGCCTTGGAATTTCTACTCACAGCGAAACTCCGAAACAAACGTCTAACGAGATGGGCAATCTTGCTCCAGGAGAATGACGTTTCGATTACACACATACCTGGGAAGGAGAACATCACTGCGGATAAGCTGTAACGTTCATCTGTGGGGCTAGAAACAAGTGTGGCTAACCCACTGGAAGACGAACACTACAGCTTGTTCTATATGAAGAAGGTTGCATTTGAGAATTATGTAACCTCTAGGCTCAAGGGCATCAGCAAGGAGCAGGACAGGGATCAAGGTGTATTTTCTCTAAAGCAGAGAGTAAAAGACAAGAGGGAATTAAAAATGAGTCAGTTTTACTTAGTACGAAAAGGCCTTCTGTTTTTTCGAAGAGAGGGAGAAGGAGCGCCCTGATGCGTTTGCATTCCAGATGAACTGGTGAACAAGATCATCTGGCACATGCACCTGAGTTACTCACATTTTGGAAGCAGGAAGTACTACTTAAAATTAAGCACACTGTGCTATTTCAAGTATACGGAGGATTTTGGCTGTCTGCAAAGCGTGTCAGAAGAAACAGCACGTCACTGTGGCAACGCAAGCACCTGTGTGTCCCATCATGCCATCAAAGATGAAGAATCTTGCAGCAACAGATTTAATGGGCCCACTCGTGCAAGAAAGTAGAGGGTACTGCTACGTCCTTGTGGTAGTAGAGCTGACATCCAAGTATGTCACTTTAACCCCGCTCAAGAAAGCAACTGCGCAGTCAGTATGTAGAGCATTCTGCAAGGATTTCCGCAATTCGGCCATGTCGACAGCATGATCTCCGACAATGGACCTCAGTTCCGCTCACAAAAGTAGAAAGAGATGTTGCAGAAACACAGAATCAAACCCATTTTCGCTTCCATACGACATCCACAATCGTTGCCAGCAGAGAGAGGTGTGAAAATTCTGATAACCTCTGCCGTATCTATTGCGCGAAACGTCACAACACCTGGCATGTTTTTCTACGTGACTTCCAGGACGTGATGAACGAGTTTGTCCACCACCGGTAGCTGAGTGGTCAGCGCGACGGAATATCATACCTAAAAGCCCGGGTTCGATTCCCGACTGGGTCGGAGAATTTCTCCGCTCAAGGACTGGGTGTTGTCCTTCTCATCATCATTGTATCCCCGTCGACACGCAAGTCGCCCAAGTGGCGTCAACACGAAAGAATTGCACTAGGCGAACGGTCTACCCGACAGGTGGCCCTAGCCAGACGGCATTTCCGTGTCTATGAACAAGCTGCTACACGCTGTTACCAAATTAGCACCAATAACAGTTCTCAAGAACAGGCAACCCACAGATCTCATCCATGAAATTGTAAATTTTCCCCTGCGAACTCGAGAGCAATACCAACAAGTTGTTGACCTTGCACTCAGGAGATTGCGTGAGGCAGGAGACAAACGAAAAGAGAGTTGGGATAGAAAAGCACGCAAGGGAGACTTCCAAATTGGCCAAAAAGTGCTCGTTAGAAGTTTCCGTCTATCTAACAAACGGAAACAGTTGTGTCACATATTCTATCCCATCTGTTATGGACCTGTCGGAGTTTGGAAAATTGCTCACTTGAACTCTCTGGAGCTGTTGTTGTTGTTGTGGTCTTCAGTCCTGAGACTGGTTTGATGCAGCTCTCGATGCTACTCTATCCTGTGCAAGCTTCTTCATCTCCCAGTACCTACTGCAACCTACATCCTTCTGGATCTGCTTAGTGTATTGTTCTCTTGGTCTCCCTCTACGATTTTTACCCTCCACGCTGCCCTCCAATGCTAAATTTGTGATCCCTTGATGCCTCAAAACATGTCCTACCAACCGATCCCTTCTTCTAGTCAAGTTGTGCCACAAACTTCTCTTCTCCTCAATCCTATTCAATCCCTCCTCATTAGTTACGTGATCTACCCACCTTATCTTCAGCATTCTTCTGTAGCACCACATTTCGAAAGCTTCTATTCTCTTCTTGCCCAAACTGGTTATCGTCCATGTTTCACTTCCGTACATGGCTACACTCCATACATATACTTTCAGAAACGACTTCCTGACACTTAAATCTGTACACAATGTTAACAAATTTCTCTTCTTCAGAAACGATTTCCTTGCCATTGCCAGTCTACATCCTATATCCTCTCTACTTCGACCATCATCAGTTATTTTACTCCCTAAATAGCAAAATTCCTTTACTACTTTAAGTGTCTCATTTCCTAATCTAATCCCCTAAGCATCACCCGATTTAATTTGACTACATTCCATTACCCTCGTTTTGCTTTTGTTGATGTTCATCTTATATCCTCCTTTCAAGACACTGTCCATTCCGTTCAACTGCTCTTCCAAGTCCTTTGCTGTCCCTGACAGAATTACAATGTCATCGGCGAACCTCAAAGTTTTTACTTCTTCTCCATGAACTTTAATACCTACTCCGAATTTTTCTTTTGTTTCCTTTACTGCTTGCTCAATATACAGATTGAATAACATCAGGGAGAGGCTACAACCCTGTCTCACTCCTTTCCCAACCATTGCTTTCCTTTCATGCCCCTCGACTCTTATAACTGCCATCTGGTTTCTGTACAAATTGTAAATAGCCTTTCGCTCCCTGTATTTTACCCCTGCCACCTTCAGAATTTGAAAGAGATTATTCCAATTAATGTTGTCAAAAGCTTTCTCTAAGTCTACAAATGCTAGAAAAGTAGGTTTGCCATTTCTTAATCTTTCTTCTAAGATAAGTCGTATGGTTAGTATTGCCTCACGTGTTCCAACATTTCTACGGAATCAAAACTGATCTTCCCCGAGGTCGGCTTCTACCAGTTTTTCCATTTGTCTGTAAAGAATTCGCGTTAGTATTTTGCAGCTGTGACTTATTAAACTGATAGTTCGGTAATTTTCACATCTGTCAACACCTGCTTTCTTTGGGATTGGAATGATTATATTCTTCTTGAAGTCTGTGGGTATTTCGCCTGTCTCATACATCTTGCTTGCCAGATGGTAGAGTTTTGTCAGGACTGGCTCTCCCAAGGCCGTCAGTAGTTCCAATGGAATGTTGTCTACTCCGGGGGCCTTGTTTCGACTCAGGTCCTTTAGTGCTCTGTCAAACTCTTCACGCAGTATCTTATCTCCCATTTCATCTTCATCTACATCCTCTTCCAATTCCATAATATTGTCCTCAAGTACATCGCCCTTGTGTAAACCCTCTATATACTCCTTCCACCTTTCTGCCTTCCCTTCTTTGCTTAGAACTGGGTTGCCATCTGAGCTCTTGATATTCATACAAGTGGTTCTCTTCTCTCCAAAGGTCTCTTTAATTTTCCTGCTGGAAGTATCTGTCTTACCCCTAGTGAGACAAGCCTCTACATCCTTACATTTGTCCTCTAGCCATCCCTGCTTAGCCATTTTGCACTTCCTGTCGATCTCATTTTTGAGACGTTTGTATTCCTTTTTGCCTGCTTCATTTACTGCATTTTTATATTTACTCCTTTCATCAATTAAATTCAATATTTCTTCTGTTACCCAAGGATTTCTATTAGCCCTCGTCTTTTTACCTACTTGATCCTCTGCTGCCTTCACTACTTCATCCCTCAGAGCTACACATTCTTCTTCTACTGTTTTTCTTTCCCCCATTCCTGTCAATTGTTCCCTTATGCTCTCCCTGAAACTCTCTACAACCTCTAGTTCTTTCAGTTTATCCCGGTCCCATCTCCTTAAATTCCCACCTTTTTGCAGTTTCTTCAGTCTCAGTCTGCAGTTCATAACCAATAGATTGTGGTCAGAATCCACATCTGCCCCTGGAAATGTCTTACAATTTAAAACCTGGTTCCTAAATCTCTGTCAAACCATTATATAATCTATCTGATACCTTTTAGTATCTCCAGGATTCTTCCAGGTATACAACCTTCTTTTATGATTCTTGAACCAAGTGTTAGCTATGATTAAGTTATGATCTGTGCAAAATTCTACAAGGCGGCTTCCTCTTTCATTTCTTCCCCCAAACCCATATTCACCTACTATGTTTCCTTCTCTCCCTTTTCCTACTGACGAATTCCAGTCACCCATGACTATTAAATTTTCGTCTCCCTTCACTACCTGAATAATTTCTTTTATCTCGTCATACCATCAATTTCTTCATCATCTACAGAGCTAGTTGGCATATAAACTTGTACTACTGTAGTAGGCATGGGCTTTGTGTCTATCTTGGCCACAATACTGTGTTCACTATGCTGTTTGTAGTAGCCAACCCGCACTCCTATTTTTTTATTCATTATTAAACCTACTCCTGCATTACCCGTATTTGATTTTGTCTTTATAACCCTGTAATCACCCAACCAAAAGTCTTGTTCCTCCTGCCACCGAACTTCACTAATTCCCACTATATCTAACTTTAACCCATCCACTTCCCTTTTTAAATTTTCTAACCTACCCGACCGATTAAGGGATCTGACATTCCACGCTCCGATCCGTAGAACGCCAGTTTCCTTTCTCCTGATAACGACGAGGATGCCATCATCATTTAATCATACAGTAAAGCTGCATGTCCTCGGGAAAAATTCCGGCTGTAGTTTCCCCTTGCTTTCTGCCATTTGCAGTACCAGCACAGCAAGGCCGTTTTGGTTAATGTTACAAGGCCAGATCAGTCAATCATCCAGACTGTTGCCCGTGAAACTACTGGAAAGTCTGCTGCCCCTCTTCAGGAACCACACGTTTGTCTGGCCTCTCAACAGATACCCCTCCGTTGTGGTTGCACCTACGGAACGGCCATCTGTATCGCTGAGGCACGCAATCCTCCCCACCAACGGCAAGGTCCATGGTTCATGGGGGGGGGGGGGGGGGTGTCTCTAGAGCTAGAGACCTTAAAATCAAGGAAATTACTTCACATCCACCATGTCTGTCACATCAAACCGTTCCTAGATTAAGTGCACATAGTTGATTTACTAATCAGAGAAAGTGCAGTCTGTAAATAATCTCCATGGATGAACTGTTTAACATAATTTAATGTTGATATTGTGTTGCTTTGCATAATTTTCCATATGTTCTATTTCGTTGTTATTTTCTTTGTTTGTCATTTCCACTAGTTTTCAGTATGAGTCCTTGTTGAACGTGATCAAATGAGTTGCGTATTTGTGTTATCTTCGCTCCAACATTCACTGGCAGGCGGCAGATTGAATTAAAATTCCGTTGCAAGTTGTACCTCATCAACAATTACCACTTTTTGTGGCATGCCAAACAAGGCGCGTTACAGTACCGAGTACTAAAAACAACTGAGTACTGCTATTATTTCTTTGGACCTCACAATTGTTGTCTGATTTCCGCTCCCAGGAGAGCAAGGAGAAGTGCCGTAATTTGACCTCAATTGGGAATCATACTCTCTGGTAGTATTCTAGTAGAAGAACCTTCACAAGTATCACCATGGCCAATGAAACTGTTTCTGTTTACTTTCCGTGCTTTCTTGTACACTGCTCAAGGGACTAATGTACGTCACTTTACGATTTTCGTGGTGTCAAGACGATAAATCATGTCATAGAGCATGTGCGTCTCGATTTTTCAGATGTATTTCGTACGGTGTTAGTGGTCTTTGCTTTGGGCGCATCGACGCTAAGACTCGGTGTGTTGTGAACCGTCGCCTGTCGTGCGGTGTAACCTGTCTCGTGGTGGAGTTTTGCCACCGCCATGAGAGCGCCGTCGGCGGAATATTGTGTATGGGGAATTAACACAGACAATTGCAAGTCACGGTAGAGTGGCGAACCCCTGACCCGGAAAGAAGAAGCAGGAACGAAATGATGGGCCATATATGAGACTTATATATATATATATATATATATATATATATATATATATATATATATATATATATATATATATATATAGGGTGGTCCATCGATAGTGACCGGGCCAAATATCTCACGAAATAAACATCAAACGAAAAAACTACAAAGAACGAAAATTGTCTAGCTTGAAAGGGAAAACCAGATGGCGCTATGATTGGCCTGCTAGGTGGCGCTGCCATAGGTCAAACGGATATCAACTGTGTTATTTTAAATAGGAACCCCCATTTTTATTACATATTCGTGTAGTACATAAAGAAAGATGTACGTTTTAGTTGGACCACTTTTTTCGCTCTGTCATAGATGGCGCTGTAATAGTCACATATGTATAAGTACATGGTATCACGTAATATTCCACCAATGCGTACGATATTTGCTTCGTGATACATTATCCTTGTAAAAATGGACCGTTTACCAATTGCGGAAAAGGTCGATATCGTGTTGATGTATGGCTACTGTGATCAAAATACCCAACGGGCGTGTTCTATGTATGCTGTTCGGTATCCTGGACGACATCATCCAAGAGCCCGGTCCGTTCGCCGGATAGTTACGTTATTTAAGGAAACAGGAAGTGTTCAGCCACATGTGAAACGTCAGCTATGACCTGCAACAAATGATGATGCCCAAGTAGGTGTTTTAGCTGCTGTCGCGGCTAATCCGCACATCAGTAGCAAACAAATTGCGCGAGAATCGGGAATCTCAAAAACGTCAGTGTTGAGAATGCTACATCAACATCGATCGCACCCGTACCATATATCTATGCATCAGGAAATGCATGGCGATGACTTTGAACGTGTACAATTCTGCCACTGGGCACAAGAGAAATTACGGGACGATGACAGATTTTTTGCACAAGTTCTATTTAGCGACGAAGCGTCATTCACCAAAAGTGGTAATGTAAACCGGCATAATATGCACAATTGGGGAACGGAAAATCCACGATGGCTGTAACAAGTGGAACATCAGCGACCTTGGTTGGTTTATGTATGGTGCGGCATTATGGGAGGAAGGATAATTGGCCCCCATTTTACTGATGGCAATCTAAATGGCGCAATGTATGCTGATTTCCTACGTAACGTTCTACCGATGTTACAGCAAGATATTTCACTGCATGACGGGATGGCGATGTACGAGGTGCATTCACGTTCTAAGGCCTCCGATTTTTTTCCTCTGGACCGGAAAGAGATAGAAACATGCGCATTGTTTTAAAATGAGGCCGCGTTCATTGTCAATACACCCCAGAGATGGCAGCACCGTAAGGCAGATGGAATTTTACAGCCAGCGGAGAGAATGAGAACTGTTTTAAATACTTAAAATGGCGACGTTTTCCTTACTTGAACAGCGTGCAATCATTCGTTTTCTGAATTTGCGTGGTGTGAAACCAATTGAAATTCATCGTCAGTTGAAGGAGACATGTGGTGATGGAGTTATGGATGTGTCGAAAGTGCGTTTGTGGGTAAGACAGTTTAATGAAGGCAGAACATCGTGTGACAACAAACCAAAACAACCTCGGGCTCGCACAAGCCGGTCTGACGACATGATCGAGAAAGTGGAGAGAATTGTTTTGGGGGATCGCGGAATGACTGTTGAACAGATCGCCTCCGGAGTTGGCATTTCTGTGGGTTCTGTGCACACAATCCTACATGACGACCTGAAAATGCGAAAAGTGTCATTCAGGTGGGTGCCACGAATGCTGACGGACGACCACATGGCTGCCCGTGTGGCATGTTGCCAAGCAATGTTGACGCACAACGACAGCATGAATGGGACTCTTTTCGTCGGTTGTGACAATAGATGAGACGTGGATGCCATTTTTCAATCCAGAAACAAAGTGCCAGTCAGCTCAATGGAAGCACACAGATTCACCGCCACCAAAAAAATTTCGGGTAACCGCCAGTGCTGAAAAAATGATGGTGTCCATGTTCTGGGACAGCGAGGGCGAAATCCTTACCAATTGCGTTCCAAAGGGCACTACAGTAACAGGTGTATCCTACGAAAATGTTTTGAAGAACAAATTCCTTCCTGCACTGCAACAAAATCGGCCGGGAAGGGCTGCGCGTGTGCTGTTTCACCATGACAACGCACCCGCACATCGAGCTAACGTTATGCAACAGTTTCTTCGTGATAACAACTTTGAAGTGATTCCTCATGCTCCCTACTCACCTGACCTGGCTCCTAGTGACTTTTGGCTTTTTCCAATAATGAAAGACACTCTCCGTGGCCGCACGTTCACCAGCCGTGCTGTTGTTGCCTCAGCGATTTTCCAGTGGTCAAAACAGACTCCTAAAGAAGCCTTCGCCGCTGCCATGGAATCATGGCGTCAGCGTTGTGAAAAATGTGTACGTCTGCAGGGCGATTACGTCGAGAAGTAACACCAGTTTCATCGATTTCGGGTGAGTAGTTACTTAGAAAAGAATTCGGAGGCCTTAGAACTTGAATGCACCTCGTACTTCCAACATGATGGATGTCCGGCACATAGCTCGCATGCGGTTGAAGCGGGGCTGAATAGCATATTTCATGACAGGTGGATTGGTCGTCAAAGCACCATACCATGGCCAGTACGTTCACCGGTTCTGACGTCCCCGAGTTTCTTTCTGTGTGGCAAGTTGAAGGATATTTGGTATCGTGATCCACTGACAACGCCTGACAACATGCCTCAGCGCATTGTCAATGTATGTGCGAACATTATGGAAGGCGAACTACTCGCTATTGAGAGGAATGTCATTACACGTATTGCCAAATGGATTGAGATTGACGGTATCATTTTGAGCATTTATTGCATTAATTTGGTATTTACAGGCAATCACGCTGTAACAGCATGCGTTCTCAGAAATGATAAGTTCACAAATGTACAATTATCACATTGGAAGAACCGAAATAAAATGTTCAAACGTACCTACGTCCTGTATTTTAATTTAAAAAACCGACCTGTGCCAGCTGTTCGTCTAAAATTATGAGCCATATGTTTGTGACTATTACAGCGACATCTATCACAAAGCGAAGAAAGTGGTCAACTAATCAGTTTGATCTATGGCAGCGCCATCTAGCGGGCCAAACATAGCGCCATCTGGTTTCCACCTTGAAGCTAGACAAGCTAAGTTCTTTGTAGTTTTTTCGTTTGACGCTTATTTCGTGCGATATTTGGCCCAGTGACGATCAGTGGACCACCCTGTACATATATGTGTGAGTAGACGCACTTCACTTCAGCGTCAGCAAACAACACCGCTGGACATCGAAAGATAAAAGAGGAGTATACAAGGAATCAAATGCATGAAATTTCGCTTCGGTAGTATTAGCGAAGACATACGGTAGTACAATAAGTTAGTATTTAGTATTGGTAGAAGTCTTCACATTTCTTGGAGGTATAGAGGTAGCGCCAGCGTAAAATTTGAGTGCATGACTGGAGTACAACCAACCAAAAACTAACAAAAACACGAGCTCACACAAAAACAAAGACACCTCACAACACATAGTTTTCGTCCATACAACATTAACAGGGCCCTGCAGTCATTAAATTGATATTTGGATACTCTGTCCTTAGTGATATTACAAAAAAAAATGTACTCATTTATAAGTTTTTTTCTGTAAATTGATTATATCGATGTAATGACATTTGTGAGAGAATATGGCACTTGACCACACTTGACTATTGTGCAGACTCTGGAACCAACTTGGCAGACTGGACGTCATGGTCCACACCAGCCAGCGGCACCCATAACGAGTCAGCTGTAGCTGCCCAGGTGAGGAGGACCACGCACAGCGAAACAACTGGCCACTGCCAGCTGACGCACCTACATCACGCGGCCTGGTCGTGGCACGTCTCAAGCCACAACAACCCCTTGTGGCCAATGACCCACCACACCGCTAATCGAAGGACAAGCGAGTCACGTGGCACCACAGTCGACGGTTGTGCCAAGCGTAACCAAGTCAGTGAGGTCCGAGAATGTCGTGTCCCGTCGACAACAGGTGAGGTAATCTGGTGTCCCGTGCCGGCAGGTGTGCATTCCGATGCAGAGGCGAACGGGAGGAGTAGACCTGTCCCATGTCCCGCTAATGCTTAATGGATTTCTATGCAGGGGTCAGTTGCACGTTAAACGCAATGCTGTCGTGCCAGTCCCTGACGGCTGATTGCGGCCTGACCAGGATGAGGCCAAGGTACGGAAGGTGCCAATGACACTGGATGCTGACACCAGATGCTGCCAGAGACGAGAGGGAATGCCAGAGACATCTGCCACCACTTCTGTCACGTCATGTGCTGAGTGAGAGGCCATTCCACTCTGGTGCAAATTGCTGTTCTCGAGTCCTACCAGTCACGGTTTGTGAACGTGTATAAGTGCCATGTTCTCAATTCGTGTAACATTTTCAATCGTAAAATTTGTCTCCCCAGGGTCCCTTGTGGAGGGAGCGATAGGATACCTTTCTGTAATATCATTATGTAATATCTTTATGTGTTTTTGTATGTATCAACTGACCTGTTTTGATTGTGAGGTATACGTTTTTTTTTTTGCATATTTATTAATGCTCTCAAAAATGATGGTGTTCCTGTACTTGTTTTCATGTCATAGAAAATAATACACAAATTTACACAACTTAGGTAATAAGGCAACCAGATTACACATGTTATTTCACTGTTCATTGAGTATTTGAGAATGTATGTGTTTGAAGATTGAGAACAAATGAGTGATAGGGCAGGGTTAAATCAATTAGCAAAGAACAGTTCATACTCCAGGAGATTGTAGATGATTAGGGACTTCAGGCATCTCTGACCTCAGGATATGGTGTGAATGGGTACATTTCTTTGCTGCAAGGCCTTTTAACCACATACCAAATGTTTAACGGAAGTCTGTGATGTAGCAGTGACCCCTGGGTCTACGTGATTCATACTTCTCACAGCAATGTTTACATGTACTCTTGCTGGTCTGCAGCTTCATGTGAGTGAATGACCCCTGGAATGAGTCAAAACTCAAGCTAGGATGTATTTTAGCGATGGGCAATCCTGATTGGCAAAGTTACTTTTTTCACACATATATCGGTTATCAGGATGAGGTTCTCCTACTATTTTCAATGATTTACTCTGGTTTGTGTCACTCTAAACAATATCGAAGTGAGACACTACCCATGTAGAAATCAACGGCAGGTAGGGGTCAGTGAGGGAAGTCAAGTTACTCTCCCACACATTTTTCATGCATGGAAAATTATTAAAGATTTTATTACAACCTGACGCACCTTGAGCAAGATTCCAGAAAGTTAATGGCCTGAACAGATGGTGATGAAGCCTAGTAGGGTATGGTTCTTAGCTCATAGAAACGGTTTTATGGGAGTTGAAAGTAGTTGGTGGCGATCCCATCCCTTAGTAAGTCTTGCCGGACAGGCCCACAGCCGTAAAGGGCAGACAGAGCAAGCCCTCATCGAGACAGGGCTCAAGCAGAATAATGCTGCGATACCTGCTGCGGCGCCAGCAGAAGCTTGACCAGGGGCAACAGTTTCAAGGAAAGTGTCTACCCAGTGGATTCGTAAACTGGGCATTGTGTGCTGAGCCACGCGTAGTAAAAATTCACACGTTTTTGTGTTCGCAGATAGTGGAAGTAGGCCAGTGAACCACTTCCCTCGGCCGCCTCTGTTGTATAAGAAAACTGCGAGATCTGAGAAATACTTACAGACAGAACTTTATTACACCTCATAGCTAAGACTAACAAGCTCCAGGGCACAGGCAATTAAAATCTCTGTGAGGTGTGTCTGTTTACTTGTTGCTGCGGGAAGCAACACGACTTCGGAGAAAATCATTTCTTTAGAGATGCAAGTTTCTTAGATCTTGCTCTAGTTGGACATAAGTTTGTGCTCCCGTGTGGGAGGGGCGATTTAGCGCCTCTAGAGCCCTGTGATTGGCTCAAGACAGGGTGAAGGCAGTGTCGTTCGTGAACTTTTTCTGGAGAGTCGCGAAGCACTGGCGTGCTGGACTTTGGTCTGGACTTCTGGTCTAAGCTCTGACATGTAAACAGGGTAACGTACTGCCGCTCCGGCATTGTCAGGGCGTACAGATCTCAATCGCCACTTGCTCTCAGCTGCAGCTATGTAGTGAAACTTCAGTAGATTTGTTCAATCAAAGTCTGCTCAGCGTCACATCAATTCAGCTCGCGTTATCCACACTTTTAGAGGCAGAGTACTTGGCTGAGTAATCACCCAGTTAAACTATCTTTGCTAACCAGGATCCACCCAGTGGAATATTTAATCATCTGGTAATTGTTCAGGAAATTCGGTCCATAACTTCTTTTAGTATAATTTATATGTTGTTTGGGAAAATAAATGTTGTTAGTACACTAAATTTTGCCAACATATTCAATCCATTAAATAGTCCAAGCAAGTTATCTTTCAACTTAATTTTGCAATACGTTATTTTATATCTTACTTTTTCGATGCTTTCGATTTACCATGCTGGATTTTATCTTTCCTTTTCATGTTTGTTTTTTATTACACGTGTATACCGAAAGACGGATGATGGTAAACGTCCATGTTTGGGGGGCCTTACTTACCTACGTCCTGCGTTCACATGTCATCACTCAAAGACTCGCAGTTTCGTGAGGTTCTTTTTTCATTTTGCTGGGGACATCGAGACGACAGAACCTTTTACTAATATTTTGCGGAGTAAAAGGAGAGAAAGAAGGCAATTGAGGTCAGGGGTCACAGGTGATGCTTTGTAGGTCAGAGTTGGCAACCCACTGATGGGCCCACCTCCTACCAATCTGCACCTACGGTATCAGTGATGTACGGTTGATTCAAGGAATCCCAGTAAGCAGGCCGGACAGTCCAACGTTGTTATGGCCGTACTGCCGAATAATTTTTATAATTGTGCAGCTATGACTCACGTACCTAGCTGCACGCTGCACAGTTCGCTCCAACAGACGCAGTAACTCATTTAGTTATCTCTTCAGCGCACCATTCATTCACATTCTGAATTATTTTCTGCTTATCAATCTGTGTAACTGCCCTACGAGGCATCACAGAATTTATAGACGTATCTTCACTCACGATCTGTGTCAGTCACGGTATGTTACAACGCACTAGTGACAACGCAGCAGCGCCCTCTTAGCATATCGCGTGGGTTGGCAGGTGTTCCGAAAACGACGACGTTCGACTATTACCGACAAATTCCCAGCATCGTCCGCGCCAAGGGGCCAAGGAGCCAAGACATATTTACATGATTTGTGCCGTAATTCACACTTTTTACTCCACAACATAATCGTGTGAGATTTTACCGTATCCTTTCCACCAGTAAAATGAATAAACCCATGAAACTTTTGTGTTTTTAGCCATATTTAGTGAGTGTAGGACGCTTTTCAGTGTGGCACCCAACAGAAATACTTTTACTGTAACTTTAACCCGACTGTCATTCATCAATTACATTACTTGACTCTATTTTTATCTTATTAATTCATTGCGGACATAAGTGATGTGTAGTAGGTTTTATAATGTGTGCAGTCTGCCGGCGTAGCTGTGTCGCTTTGCTCCCGATGTGTGTTCGACATAATTATACCGCGGCAGTCGGTAGTCTTCGTGGTTCTAACGCCATGTCTCCCATTGCTGCCAGAAGTTGCATAAAAACAATTGCAATATTGTATGTAGCTGCTCGGCGTATGCGTGCCCAGTAGCACTAGTAAAGCATTGGGGTAAAATTAGTTACTACAAATTAATATCACCTTTGAACATCAAACTACCTCTTAGTCAATTTCACGAAATGTTGTTATTTCCGGGTGCCATTTCTACCATAACAGCTGATGGATACTTGATGCCCGAGTTGGTAGCTGTGGGTAGCCATGCAGAATTTAGAGAAACACCCCCACCCCTCACTCTCCGTCACAATCCAGCGACCAACTTTCACTTCCTCTTAACCACAACCTCATGCGACACAGCTACGTCGACAGACCGAAGATACTTATGCAAAGACGTAAAAATTTTGTTATTGTTTACAGGTCATAGATACATCATATGACCTTCGTATCTTTAACATGTCAGGAGGCTCCAAAAGATATAGAAATGTCGGGAGAAAATGGGAATCTGGTCCTTCAAGAAGAGAAAGAAAAGTTGAAAGAACTCTATCGAATCACGTTTTAAGTGCAGGTACAATGAAGTTTCGCAAAAACCTGCATCTGGCAGTACGAAAACGTCTGAATCGATTGCTGTGATTTCCAAAAAAGAAATTGTCACGTTCGATGCTTTGTTGAATTTGGGATGTACTGCAGGTGAACAGAGTAAGAAACCACAAAGTGAGAAATACACATAAAATCAAACTCTAGCTTATCAGAATCTGAACCCCCTTTGTACGACAGTGGAACTCATGAAGAACAACTGTGTTTTCTGCCAGTTAAAAGGGATGTCAATGAAATTAAAGAACCAATTGTTATTTCGGACCCAGGGATATGTACATTTCCCGTACTGGATTCTCGGCGTCTTAATATTATAGAAAATGGCCCTATACAGCAGTTAAATAACAATAATGAAGATTTTCCCGGGGACGATGTTCGTAGGCACTTTTCTACTGCCATTTCTCAAGAAAATTTAAACACTGTGAAACTCAACATCGTCACTGGTTGAATTACAATGAAATCGAGACCATTAGCTGCTTACGGGCGTTGATAAATATCAACGGGGACAGTTGGAAATGTGTGCCCAGACCGGCACTCGAACCCGGGATCTTTTGCCAGCATGGCAGACGCTCTGTCCTGACTGAGCCATCGAGGACACAGGGGATAGTGCGACTGCAGGGATTTATCTCTGGCACGCTCCCTCTGAGACCCACACTTCCAACTTACTGTTCACACACTACATTTGTAGTGCCCCTACCCACTATACTCTTTACACGCGGCAGTTAATCTACCGATTCCCGTAAGAATTTGAGCAATGTCAGAGAATCCTCACTGAAGAAGATCATTGGCCGGCAAGCCTTATCTGCATGAAGATGGTATCTGTTCTTTCGGGGCCGATGCAATCGCATGCTCAAACATTTACGGGAATCGGTAGATTGATTGCCGTGAGTATTGAGTATAGTGGGCAGGGGCACTACAACTGTAATGTGTGGACAGTAAGCTGAAAATGTGGAGTTCACGGGCGGCGTGCCAGAGATAAGTCCCTGCAGTCGCAGTATCCTCTGTGTCCTCGATGGCTCAGTCCTACAGAGTGTCTGCCATTTAAGTATTAGATCCCGGGTTCGAGTCCCGGCCGGGCACGGATTTTCAACTTTCCCCATTGATATTAATCAACGCCTGTAAGCAGCCAATGGTCTGAATTTCATTGTTATTTTATTCTTCGAGAGCTACAAGATCACCAATGGTATCTGATACCATCTTCAGATACTGATACCATCTTAATATCGTCACTTGTTGGTTTATTCAGTTTCCCTAAATAAAGTTTTCTGTTTTGCATGCAGACTATTCGGCATTTCACAGACTCAGATGGTGCAAAGAGGGTGCTGTGACTGAACACCTAAGTAGCCCAGTATTGTACAAAGACATGAGAATATCAAAGAACATACAGCATCCACTTTCCAAAGGATGACATTAAAGAATGGAATAAACTATGAGTAAACACTAGACCAAGAAACGAAAGGCTAATTCCTGAATCCCATAAACATCGGCACGGTTTATTTCAGAGATTAATTGATATCATTAGTTTCGTAGCCTCCTCTCATAATATGGCACTTAGACGTCACAGAGAATCTTTCAATATTGGCGACGTCAGTGAGAATTCTGCTAATTTCTTAAACTTGTTAAAATTGATACCTAAATATGATCCTACACTACGAGAGCACATGAAACACATTAATGACATGCACCTTACATACCATAACCGAAGCCGCGATACTCAGAAATAATTACTCCTATTGATGTCAGAAACAGTTACTAATGAAGCGATTCATAGGGTAATAGAGGCAAAATATTATTACATTTTGTTCTACTGCACTAGAGACTGTAGTCGAGGTGAACATATGTCAATTATCTTAAGATTTGGTAATTATTCAACAGTCACAATAGAATATATCTTTACCAGATTGTAGCCGTCCCTGAGATGACTGGAGAATATCTTAAAAATAGAATACTGGAAGAGCTGCAAAAAAATGGATTAGACTGTCAGAACTGTCGGGCCCAAGGGTACAACAATGGAGCTAATATGGTAAATATAAATCTTGGAGTTACAACACGAATATTAAATATAAATCCCAGGGCATTTTTAATAGCATGCTGGTGTTGTAGCTGGAATCTCTTGGTGCAGCTTATTTTTCAGCCACAGGAAAAATATTTTTTAGTTTTATTCAGAATAATATTTGCTATTTTCGGATCAAGCAAATTAAAGCTTACTATCAGTCCTTTAGCAGACGCAGTGTGGGAAAGCAGAATCGAAGCAGTGAAGCCCACACTACTGCAGTCTGATGATGTCGTTCAATGCATTACAAACTTAAAAAATTACACGGAAGAAACAGACACACTCAGTGACTGTGATTCACTTTTGAACGAAATACTTACATTAGAATTCATTACATCGTTGCATCTATGGTGTGAGATATTACCGCATGTTAATGTTATAAGCAAATTACGGCAATCTGTGCAAAGTCAATGCAAGTATTTATCTTGAACACTTGCTTACTTTTTGTGATTGTATCGAAAAATGTCGACAAACTGGGTTCGAGCAATGCTTGAATGACGTCAGTTTATTGAGAAAAGCAGGTATGATCTGCCAAAAGATTTTGACAACAAAAGATTAGCCAAAAAGATAAGGATATTCGAATATGAAAGCAGTGATGAACCTAAACAGTCTCCCAAAGCCAAAACAAAATAGATTCTTTTGCACCATGATTTGTTCCATACTGAGCAATGTAGATTAAAGATTTTTATCTTTAGAACACATTTTGAGAATTTTAGTTTTGTTCATGATCCAAGTAAGTTAGAAGTTATTTCAAACGATTCTATATTAAAAAGCATCAAGATTCACACAGAGTCCTGTGGGTGGGTGAGAGCTTTGATTTCCAAATTTACGAATTATATGAAGCATTGCAAATAACGATCCCAAATGTACCTAACTTCATTAACCATGTGAAACAGCTGCTGCACTACATAACAGATCAGACACTTTTCAGCTTCTCAGTATTATCGACTGAAGCAGATATAGCATGTAAACTGAATTACAAAACAGTTGATACGGAATCCAGTAAGGCTAAAAGGAGCAAATTTTTAATTCTTTCTTTGTCCATATAAAGCTCTTTTTCAGTAAATATATTGTACACAAGATACTACACAGAAAGCATTTGTAGCTGTTGGTTTTAAAACCATTAAACATAGGTCATTTAAATTTTTATAATGATGCATACAGTGAATAATTACAAATGTGACGAAGTACGGTATATTTACATCTTATTTCTACAATCAAAAGTTTGAATTACATTTTTTTCATACATTAGATACTATGAGATTGAATAGCAGCAATTATGCAGTAGGTAGGCTGTCACGGACTTTTTATGTTTTGTAGTTCTGGAAGAGATTTTGTATGTCTTGGTAATTTGTTGTTAAGTTTTGTTTCTGCATGCTGCACACATTTTCGGCGTAATGTCGCGTTGCAATGACTAACATGTGTGTCACTATCTCATCTGGTATTGCAATTATGAACAATTTTGTTTGGAGGAAAAAGGTTTTCTTTTATTAATATACTTTTTTTGACATGGATAACTACTTCAAGTATACAAATGCAGGGAAGCGGTAAGATTTTTAGGTCTTTGCAGAAAGGTTTGAATGGTTTTCAGCTGCTTGCTTGTTTCATTATTCTTCCAATTGCCTTTTGCTTCTTGAGAACTGTTTTTGTCTGGTGTAAAATGATGGCATACTTCAGTACTGAATTCAACAAACAAAGTACACACATCAAAGAAAGTTTTACACATCAGTTCCAAGAGTTCCGAATCCTGTACAAAGAATTGGAATAGAGATCAATATAAACATCATTTCTGCAATTTTTATTGCTCATAAAGACCACACATTGCATGTTGTACGACCATACAGCGAGATGTTCAGAGATGGTGGTCCAGATTGATGAGCACACTGGTACCTCTAATACCCACTAGCACGTCCTCTTGCATTGATGCATGCCTGTATTCTTCGAGGCATACTATCCACAAGTTCATCAAGGCACTGTTGGTCCTGATTGTCCCACTCCTCAACGGCGATTCGGCGTAGATCCCTCAGAGTGGTTGGTGGGTCACGTCGTCCATAAACAGCCTTTTTCAATCTATTCCAGGCATTATCGATAGGTTTCATGTGCTGGCCACTCGAGTCGAGCGATGTCGTTATCCTGAAGGAAATCATTCACAAGATGTGAACGATGCGGGCGCGAAATGTCGCCCACGAAGACGAATGCCTCGCCAATAAGCTGCCGATATGGTTGCACTATAGGTCGGAGATTGGTATTCATGTATCGTGCAGCCGTTATGGCGCCTTCCATGACCACCAGCGGCGTACGTCGGTCTCACATAATGCCACCCCAAAACAGCATGGAATCTCCACCTTGCTGCACTCGCTGAACAGTGTGTATAATGCGTTCAGCCTGGCTGGGTTGCCTTGAGACACGTCTCCGACGATTGTGTGGTTGAAGGCATATGAGACACTCTTAGGTGAAGAGAACGTGATGCCAATCCTGAGCGGTCCATTTGGCATGTTGTTGGACCCATCTCTACTGCGCTGCATGGTGTCGTGGTTGCAAAGATGGACCTCGCCATGGACGTCGGGAGTGAAGTTACGCATCATGCAGCCTACTGCGCACAGTTTGAGTCGTAACACGACGTTTTGTGGGTGCACGAAAAGCATTATTCAACATGGTCGCGTTGCTGTCAGGGTTGCTGCGAGCCATAATCCGTAGGTAGCGGTCATCCACTGCAGTAGTAGACCTTGGGCGGCCTGAGCGAGGCATGTCATCAACAGTTCCTGTCCTGTTCCTCCCCCATGTCCGAACAACATCGCTTTGGTTCACTCCGAGATGCCTGGACGCTTTCCTTGTTGAGAGCCCTTCCTGGCACAAAGTAACAATGTGAAAGCGATCAATCCGCGGTATTGACCGTCTAGGCATTGTTGAACTTCAGACAACACGAGCCGTGTACCTCCTTTCTGATGGACTGATCGTCTATTGGAGCCCCTCCGTCTAATAGGCGCTGCTCATGCATGGTTGTCTACATCTTTGGGTGGGTTTAGTGACATCCCTGAACAGTCGAAGGGACTGTGATAGAATATCCACACTGGGGTGACGCAAAGCTTTTTTTCTGAACTGGCATTACTGCAAATAATTATTACTATATAGCTTGTTTTCCCTAGTTTAGAATTTAGGGATGATAGGAGAGCTGAATTTTAGATTTTTCTGGACCTGAATCCCAAGAAATTTTGTTTCAATAACAGCCCTAATGTTTTGGTTATCCATACATATCACCAGTAGTGCTGCATTTTTAAGTTATTACTGAAATTACTGAGTAATATTACATTAAATTAAAATGTTTTCATTTTTCTGAATGAAAGTTTCACAGCTCAAAACAAAATAAAGTTTTCTCTACATAGAATTCATACGGGGGCCTCACAAAATTTATCTTACACACACCAAATTTTTGTCTTACACCAACACTGATGGAGCAAACCGAAAATTTTGTTTCAGGCTATGTCCTACTTTACTCTTATTTTTTTTATTACTTAAGCAGTCCGCAGCTCGTGGTCGTGCGGTAGCGTTCTCGCTTTCCGCGCCCGCGTTCCCGGGTTCGACTCCCGGCGGGGTCAGGGATTTTCTCTGCCTCGTAATGACTGGGTGTAGTGTGATGTCCTTCGGTTAGTTAGGTTTAAGTAGTTCTAAGTTCTAGGGGACTGATGACCATAGATGTTAAGTCTCATAGTGTTCAGAGCCTTTTGAACCAATACTTCAGCAACAGTAACGATAGTTATGAAACACAAGAAGTCAGGGGAAGCATTGTAGATTTCCAACCGTTAACATTTAGTGCTTGACAACCCGTTGGGGCGTTTGCTATATTTGCTTCGATCTGAAGCTGCTCTACTGATCACGGCATCTCACATCGCTGCCGCCATCTCCTGACAAAAGCGTAAATGGGTGAAATATTGTGGGGCAAAATTTAACGAGCCTTTATGTTGAGCTTTCTGTGCAGTTTGACGCACTGTGGACCCCGCGCAGCGGGCATGTTAAATACGCCGCCCGTTCTCATTCAAAGTCTAACAAAAGATTTATGGATGGTGTTCTAAACAGGACCGTACTTCATTTCAGAGGGAATATTTTCTTTGTTGTGCTGGACGTTGATGATGCCGGGATATACGGTATATATTTTTCAGTTTTTGTAACGACAGTATTGACCTTTCGCAGTACACTTGGTCTATATATCATCTGGAAACTATTGTTCGAAACATAATATTTCTATTTGTTATTAACTTTTACAGTGCTCTGAAATAACCATTGCGTTTAAAATGATTCTTCCTTGATATTTCAAAGCTCAATGTAGTGACATCGGAAGACGATTTGTAAGGTGTCAAACATTTCTGTACTTTGACTTGTTAACGTTCACCTGCGATCGCAAATGTCGTATCTAGAAGTCACTGTCACACTGTTGAACCGCGGGAAAGAAGGGGTACATCAAATCGTCAAGATATTATCAGGAAATCATCATCCGCTATGTTTTAACAGTGGTTTATGCACATGACTGAAGTTTCGCACCAGACAGAAGAAGTCACTGCCCGACAATAAGTTTTGTCATGAATTGCCATATGCTGAAACAAAAGCTTATACTGCCACGACATTTCAGGTCGTCTCATTGACAAGACTACTGCCGAACTTACCTCGTGGTAGACGATGCTCGCCTCAGAACAGCAATTATCACCGTGACTGTAATATAGCATCTGTGTACTATTTCCAAATTTTTTCTTGATTGCTTTATTCCCTACTTCCGAATCTGTAAATGTAGGAGGAGTTCAGCACACTATAAATATTACTATGTGCCTCAGGACATAGAAATGGACCAGAAACGCAGTACAAAACTGCCTCAATTATTCACGACAGAATCATCAGCAGGCTTTGAAATTTGAATCTCATTCCTTTCGTATTTTCACCTATTCTTATGAGTCCCTACACACATCGATTTCAACGTGTTTTCTGTATTGAATTTGGGTCTCTCGTCAGTCAGAAACACTCGGCGCAACCAGGAGTACCTCCGAAGATGTCCAACGCAGCTTTGTCGAAACGGCAGGGATAGAAGAGTTCCATGTACCACAGCCATACAACCCGGAAGAAATCTCAGCAGCTGAAACATCCGGTCGTGAAAGCCTTCATTGTATGATTACACGACTCTATGGGCAGCATGTTTCAAAATCAGTCAGATGTTGGTTCCTATCGCTGATTGTCAAATGTTTATTTTACATTTAATGAGTTTATGTTCTACGAGATGCAGCTTGTAATATTATACATGCAAAAAATTGTGGAATGCCTCGGCTGTTGTAGAGGTAACAAGTCCAAAAAGGCCGAGAAAAAACTGTAGGTAAGGCAGTGGCTAGTACAACGGAAGAAATTTACCTACGCTCTCTTACTTACGAAACTGAGATCCGATGGTTTTCGAAATTATTTAAGAATGAATGAAACACGCTTTCCTAAGATTGTGAACGTCAACTAACCATATTTGACAAAATGTAATACAAGCTGCGAGGGGAGGATATTATGATGAAAGGCCTCCAAGATGCCGTAAAATTAAGATTTATTAAAAATCAAAAAATGAAACACCGAGCGACCAGAGAGTTGGCCAGGACTTTAATTATGAATGTGCGGTAGGGTGCAGACAAATTAACGAAAAATCATTCAATTTCTGTACAGTTATTTATTTTTACTCTTACATTCTCTCGTATCTAGAAGGACGATGAAGATGTGCGATTTTAGATACGAAGTACTGTGAGCTCTATGTATCACGTGTGCGTGAATAATATTATATTGAACAAGTTAAGAGAAAAACGTACATGGAGGATTTTCTTGATTACGGTAAGCGCCAGTGTTCGCGGAGTCCGCCGCCCGCAGCTTCAGTTATAATGTAGGAGAAGTCCGATGGCCAAAAGATACAACTAAGCACAGAACATTTTAATAACGCAACCGTATTACATTCTACAAATATCGGTCTTCATACGCATAGTCAATAATATTTATTTATTAATTTATTTTATTTTATTCTATAACAACTGCCGACCTGCGTGCCAGGACTTTAGCGCACCAGTTGTGAGCAGTGCTTGTTAACTGTTGTTACACTATGAAATTTCCATGACATTGTTATGAATCATAAAAACTAATTGCCTGTATGTTCTGTTTGCTTGAATCACGACGGGGAGCAAGCATTACAAAAAGGCAAAAATTGAGGAGAAAAATTTTGAAATGAATAAGAATTGGATCCTGGCCACATAAAATTTTACATGGTTAGCTGTTTTGTTCGGCGCAGCAAAGGTAGGTTCAAAATGACTCTGACCACTAGGGGACTTAACATCTGAGGTCATCAGTCCCCTAGAACCTAGAACTACTTAAACCTAACTACAATTTTGAACATGGCCGATAATGCAGCAACCGTAGACGAAATTTATAATATTACTTGAAAATACAGCTCGTCGGTTGCACAGGTAAAAAATTTTCAACTTTACCTAGGTTTCAACTGCTCTAAGGCAGCCTTCATCAGAAGTAAAAAAATTTTACATTACATAGAGTAAATAATTATGAAATGGTTTAGAGCAACAGTGCTCACGTTAAAGATAATAATATATTTGTACATTATAAAATTTTCCTAGGAATGCACAACTTGATTAAGACGCGCCGCTAAGGGTCGCGTGTGCGTCCGGGACTGTAAGCAGCATCAGTCTGATGTAAATGTAATGTAAAAGTTTTTTACTTCTGATGAAGGCTGCCTTAGAGCAGTTGAAACCTATGTAAAGTTGAAAATTTTTTTACCTGTGCAACCGAAGAGCTGTATTTTCAAGTAATATTATAAACCTAACTAACCTAAGACATCACACACACACATGCCCGAGGCAGGGTTCGAACCTGCGACCGTAGCAGTCACGCGGTTCCGAACTGAAGCGCCTAGAACGGCACGGTCACTACGACCGGCCAGCAAAGGTAGGACGGCTACGCAAATTGCTTGCATAGTTACGCTTGGTAGCGCCTCTTTTGAAGTAGATAGAAGCCTTTTCCTCATTATTCCCTTCCTTGAATGTTATTTGCGAACAATTTAAGAAACTTTTCGGTGTGATACGCATTATCGATAAAACATGAAGAATTGTGACACAACAGTTTGCACATCATAATTGACTTAAAACAGGCTTTTACGTCTCGTAAATTACAATTGTCAAGTATAATAATTAGCATATGAAATTTTAACATTTTGAAAATTTTAGTTTTTGCATATTCATACAACATGGTAGAAAAATATATGCCCACTGTTGATAACAATAGCGAAAACGCAATCAGCCGATGGCGTAGAATTGCGTGATCGAACAGTTGAAGTTCAGGCGCCATGCATGCCTATTGCAGAAATCAGAGATAAGAGTCGCAGGAATGACAAATGATATCGACGCTCCACAGTAGAAAAACCTTCACGACACAACGTTTACAGTTGACGAGACAATTTCGTGCATCTCCCATAGCGACATACCGCTCCTGAATGAAACACCGGAGAGCGATCCCAATTAGAATTTTGACAACACGTCACAAACACCACTTGGTCACAGCAACAACACTAGTACAACTGAAGCACTGCTATGGCAGTTAGCATCTAACTTAAACGCGAAATTTGATGATATGAAACACAATATGAACACCAATTTCATTAAATTGACACAAGATATTCACATGGTAAAACAGCAACAAAACGTTGTTACACAAGAGATGAACACGTAAAACAGGAACAAAACACTGTTACACAAGATCTAAATGCAATGAAGCAAGAACGAAACCAAGTATTCAAGGATTTGCAAGACACAGTCTCACAGTAATTCGATGACTTAGCCAAAAATTTTTGCACAAAAGTTGACGAAAAATTGAATTATATAAAAAAACAAAAAACAGGTAAAGCGTGAATTACTTTCTGAAGTTAACAGTAACATTACGGAGTTAAAACAAAAGGTAGATTCTTCTAATGTCCATCACGATCTAGTAGAGCAACAGATAAGGAAAATCATAGACGCAAACACAAACACTAAAGCGACACAAAACCAGTTGGCTTCGACAGTAAAAAAGGAAACCACTGTCATTAACAAACTAAATAAAGATTATGAAGGTGCACTACCTCTAGCTGGTGAAGAGCTTACTTTAAGGGTAACAACGTTAGAAGTTGACTAAACATGTGCTAAAAACGAGAGAGAGAAGATCAACGAAAAACTGTGTGATATCATTAGTCAAGCTGAAGCAGGTACGTTAGACAAGGGTAATACTATCTGCAGATTAGTAAGCAACCGATTGTTAGTTATACACAGATGTAGTAGAAAAAGCTACGCATAAACAAGGTAAACATTAACCCAGGAGCCGCGGAAGATAGGATCCGCAATCTTTTGGAAGTAAATATTACCGGATCTCGAAATATGCATATAAATAATACACAGGCTAATGGGAACAAACCACAAATCGTCAAGAGGTCCACAGCAGATACCAGTAACAGTTGTAAAGCGCAAAATGTAAACTTACCCACAACTCTAATACCCGGACAATTACCAGCGGGTATTTCTGGTAACTACAATAACCACCTAAATACGACCGAAAATGTTACGTGTCTATCAATTACTTTTGCAGACGAAGGTTTTCTGAGACATCGACAGTTTCCTACATTCACTACCGAGGGTAAAAGAACGGATCCAGTAATATTTATCAGTGCTCTTTGTCATTTATTTCCACGCGACTGGACGAAAGCACAAAAAATCAGATTTGTCTTCGGATATATGCAATGTGATGGGGTTTTATGGGCAACCGAAGTGACCGAACGTTGCAGCACTTATATCCAATCTGAACGAGTTTTCCTCGACAAATACTGGTCTGAGGCAGTACAAGAAAGACTCAAACGCGAGGTTTTAAACCATTCAATGGCAAATACGTTGGTCTACGTGGATACTTTGAAAAATACCTGAGCAAGACACGCTATTAGACGAACCCACTATCACAGGTAGACGTGTTAAATTTTTTGAAAAGTTGTTTACACTCGCACATTAGAGAAAAATTAGTCACAACGCCAGAGCATGACACTGAATATTCTGTCAGTGCTTGATTCTATTGACTTAATCTGTGAGGAAAGACCTGTACCCGATAGAGCAACTGAAAATCAGACACAACAACAACATAGTTACGCAAAACAGTCAGTAAAACGTGACCTAAACACACAGCATGGATGGTACACACAACAGCTAAATTATGTACCCTGAAGGAATGAGTATGGTAACGGGAACGGAAAAAACAAATTGTTTAAAAGAAATTTCGTAAGTTCGATCACAACAACTGATGAACAGTGATGCATTGCTCAACTTGTTAGGAAAATATAGGCTTTGGTTATGGGATGATAAGTCTCAAGAGGACTTTAATAGCAGTAAGCAGGTATTAGTCAATGCAAACATTCTTAGCCACCCTGAAACGCCCAGGGATTTTTGTCTATGCACAGATGCCTCATATCAAGGCTGGGGCCATGCTTATTCCAGATGCGAGAGGAAGAAGGTAAGGAAATACTCTAGGTCATCAGAAGCAAGAAGGTCTGTCTTAGAATTATAAAGTTTAGCTCTAATATGGGAATTCAGAAGTTTGAATACTTTTTGTGGAGCAAGATTACCAAAGTTTATTGTGGCCATTTCTTTTAACATGTAAACTATTGCACTGTAGATGAACTAGGTGGTATCATATTTACAAGAATTCAATTTCGAAATCATTTATATTGAAGGAAGTCAGAATGTTATTGCGAATGCCTTTTCCAGGTTACCACAAGGTTTAGAGGAATGTGGTGAACTAACAGAGCAGGATGCAGAAATCAGAACGTTATTAATGCAAGGTACAACATAAGCCTGGTTACCATAAGTTTTGTAAGCAAATGAAAACTATACAACAGCAAGATCGCAGATGGAGTAAAGTCATGCAAAACTTTAAGGAAGATGAACGTGGAAAGGTAAGTAAATGGTATCAACAGTACAAGGGCGGGTTGTTTCGTAGGGAACATGAAAAATCTGATGAATGGTGTGTGTGTATTCCTGAAGATTAAGTCGACGAATTGATAAGATACACACATGAAGTATGGGGACATTACGGAGTAGGCAAATGAACTAGAAAAATAGCAACACTTTGTTGTTTTCCAAATTTGACTGGGCGAGCCCTACAGGTATTAAGAAAGTGTGTAATATGTCAAAAATCAAAACAGTCCAATGTGTCAAAATATACTGAGCTACACCCAATACTCACAAACGACCCTCTAGATATAGTATCCCTGAACATAGCTGGTCCATATCCAAAAAAGTAAATGAGGAGTAAGACTTGTAGTAGCACTATATGATATTTTCTCGAAACATATCAGAATGTGTGCCATTAAAAATGGCACATCCACAAATATCAGAAAAATAATTGAGGGAGACTATTTGAGAAGAGTAGGTATACCAACGGTACAACTAACTGACAATGCTTCGTAATTCGTTGGCCAAAAGTGCAAATAATTTATGACCTCACCGTGCATAAAGCACATATTAGTAAGCCTTTTTAACGCAGGAGCAAGCACAGTAGAACGAGTCTTTAAAGAATTTAACCGGTTTATTAGGACATACACCTCATAAACACACCTGATGGGTAGAATACGTAAGTCCTTTCATGCAAGTGGTCAATAATCTTCCACACTCTTCCACAGGTTTCACACATAATGAACTGATGTTCCGTACAAAACAAAGGAATGAGTGGGAGTCGCCCATACCAGAGGTACCCACTACAGAAAAGACACTACAAGATAAAATCAAACAAGCCGTAGTTACACTAGAAAACAGGGCCAAATATAGAAGAAAAACTTATAGCAAGAAACTGAAATGTATTACACAGTTTTTTTTTTAAGGTTAACGAGTCCTCTTACGGACGAACCCTAAATCGACAAAATTTGGCGAACTGAATAAGAAGTGGCAATTACTCTATTCAGGGTCATATGTAATTTCCAAAATACCATATCCTGGGACATACAGGTTAGTTTATGAGAAAACACGAAGAGACAAGGGTCTCCACCCACACAAAAATATAAAAGCCTTTATAGAATGACGAGGAGTGGTAACATTTTTTTATCGCTAGATACTTACACTACATAGTGTACATGATTCTAAGTGTAAGTTTTCTTCTGGAGTCTATTTTAAGATAATGTGTAGAAGCATAAGTAATTCTTTTGACTTGTACAGGTAGGCATAAACATTAACAGCAATGAGAAGTTACACACCACTTCACGCGAAGCGAAAGTATAAACGAATTTACTTATGGACAAGCTGTTGCGCGCTCAGCAGTAAGCGCTGACGTCACTTGCATAGACATTGACATGTGCGCATGCGCGACAGACTGGCAGAAGGCGCAGCCAAACTATGAATAACTTAAATGCAAAGTAAACGGAAATACTACGCAAATACATCTACTGTCTAAGAACGAAGGAACCCATTGATATACGTACACAGAGATTTAATTAAATACTAAATTATATACAACATATTTACAACCAAATCGAAGCATTATGAAAAACTATACGAAACGTGTAAGCTAAGGTCTAACGACAAAATACCGTGAGAAATGTCAAACAATTTTCTTTGCCGAGTAAATGATCATAATGGATAACAAAACAAACAAATGTGTATGAAATGAAACAAAGTATGGAAATACCTGCGAGCATGTGCAATGACCATGTGGCCACCGATCTAGGTAATGCAATTAGTTTAAAGTTAGTTACGACCAGTGTATTGTCGCAGCACAGAACTAGAGAATTCGTCGAGAGTAGCAGGTTCCGAATGAAGAAACGGGCCGCACCTAGAGTAACCAATTTAGTTATAAGTATATTTATGCAAAGGTCATAAGGCAAATGAAAAATGAAATATCTATCGGCACAGTGTGCCTCCGTGACAATTATAAGTTCCTATTTGCTGCAGAGTAAACACAAATATTTAAGCATGAGATTTTACAAAAGCCAGTTAATTTTTATCGTGTCACATGAAAGCTTGAATAATGACATTTGAGAAAGATAAGTCTGCAATGATTAAAAAATCAGATTTCACACTAAGCTATACGTGAATTGAAGTAAACAGCACTAACACACGAAGAAACAACACGATACTACATGGGTGATTAGTCAGTACACATTATTTCAATGAAGCAAAAGTTTCTTGGCAACTAGTCCTTGATTGTACGAGTAAAATTTCCTCATAAATTCTTGAACCGGTAGATGAGTATTTTTCCTTTCTTCCATTCCAAACTAAGGAGGCGGCGCCAAGTGTAGTTAAGACAGCAATTCGCATTGGTTTAGTCCTATTTTTTTTCCTCCCTCCTCTACCTAAGGACCTAAACATAAATGTATCATACGCTTGTATTGTATCATGATAATGTGAATGTAATTAATTTGTACATGTGATGTGAACGAAGAGAAGTTGATATTAACAAACAAACTGTAGTAACAGAATCCAGTAAATGAAAATTTTATGACGTTTTAAAACTTAAGACATCTATGTTCGTAATATAAGCGATGGATGGAATGTCAGCCATAGGTATAAGCTACCTGCTGTGTTGGCAGAAGAGCCAACACCGTGTTGCTAGAGGAGGCCGAAATGCACGCGTTTAAATACACGCAGACTGGCGTGAGGTCTGGAACAGGACAATGTCTTGAGAATTGCAATATAGTACGAAAATCTTGTAATACTTAACTTTAATCCACAATTGGTGAACTTCTCTCTGGACTGTACATCATTTCCATATAAATATAAACTGGTAATGGCGCCTTGCTAGGTCGTAGCAAATGACGTAGCTGAATGCTATGCTAACTATCGTCTCGGCAAATGAGAGAGTATTTGTCAGAGTAGCATCGCTAGCAAAGTCGGCTGTACAACTGGGGCGAGTGCTAGGAAGGCTCTCTAGACCTACCTTGTGGTGGCGCTCGGTCTGCAATCACTGACAGTGGCGGCACGCGGGTCCGACGTATACTAACGGACCGCGGCCGATTTAAAGGCTACCACCTAGCAAGTGTGGTGTCTGGCGGTGACACCACATTCCTCCCCCGCAAATCGGCGAAAGGTTGTGTTATAAGGCTTCCGCCCGCCGTGGGGAGGACCGCATGTTGACGTATGCGACGAGGTGGGGAGCCTAACAACAGGCGAGGCTGTGCCACCCGCACCCGGCCATTCGGTCCGAGGGGAGCTAGGAAACGCCTGAAAACCTAGTCCAGGGTGCACGCCAACATGCGGTGTATGCGCCCGTAGAGAGACAGGAGGGGCCGAAGGGTCGACGTCCATCGCGTCGGGGTACCCGACGGGCGAAGACGACATCTGGTCCGGAGCGGGCAAGAGTTCCATGTCGGAGGACAGCTGGTCCCGGGAAGCGATCGGCGGCGCGTGACCCAGGGAGGCGCCCGGCGGCTGCAGCGACGCGTCCACTGCGGGCGGCGCCGGCGGGAGAACAGGCGGCGGCGGCGGCGGCGCGTCGCCATGGGGCAAAATGGAAGGCATCGTCGGTAACACCTGGGGGTGAGGCGAGCCAGTAGATGGGTCCCCAGGGCGCTGACCGGACGGCACCGTCGCTGAAAGCAGACGGGGAGCGGCAGAACCCGTGCGACGACAGAGGCGCAGCTGATTGAGACGCCGACGCACCTCACCAGAGGCCCCCAAAACCAAATACATAGCGCGGCCGTGGCAGCGAAGAATGCGCCCTGCGAGTCAACGCCGTGAACCTCGATAGTTGCGATAGTATACAACGTCGCCTGGAGCAAAAGCAGGTGGCTGCCGCTGCACTGGAACATGATGCGGCGGATGTAGCAAAGACATCAAGGTTCGATGAGGACGACCGTGGAGCAACTCAGCCGGCGAGCGACCATCTCGGGGCTGAGAGCGATACGAGGACAAGAAGAGCAATAACGCGTCCTCCCGAGAATGCGGCTCTTTCAACTTCAACATCTGTGACTTGAAAGTCCGGACCAATCGTTCAGCGGCATCGTTTCACTGAGGCGAAAACGGCGCGGATGTCAGATGTTGAATACCATTGGCCTTGCAGAATGACTGAAATTCTGCGGACATGAATTGTGGACCACTGTCGGAAACAATAGTCTGTGGAAGTCCTTCAATACAAAAGATAGAGGATAACGCTTGGATGGTGGCAGATGACGTCGTGGAAGACATCCGGACAACAAAAGGAAAATTACTGAATGAATCTACCACAACCAACCATCGAGCATTCCAGAATGGACCAGCAAAATCGATGTGCAAGCGTTGCCAAGGGGAAGAGGCTTTCGGCCATGCAAAGAATTTCCGCGGTGGTGCGGATTGTTGTTCGGCACATGCCATGCAAGAAGAGCACATAGTCGTAATCGCAGCATCGATTCTGAACCAAGTACAGTGCTCACGAGCAAGTTGTTTCGTTCGCACTATACCCCAATCTCCTTGGTGGAGAATCTGTAAAACAGAGGACTGTAACGAACGTGGTACCACGACCCTAGACTGATCATTATCAGAACGCAACAGCAAAACACCACGTCGAACAAAAAGTCTCTCCTTGTGAGCAAAAAATCGGCGAACCAACGGATCCTCGATCTGTGACTGACAAGGGCCATTGCGTACCAACAAAACGCAGAACGGTAGCAAGGACAGGGTCTGCAGCTGTGGCTGTAGCTACACGACGAAAACCAATCGGAAACGATTCGACCACGTTATCGGTTTCCGAATCAATAAACATGCAAGCAAGTTCGGAGGAATCGAATGCTCCATCCTCAGCAACAGGCAAACGGGACAACGCATCGACGTTTCCGTGCTTAGCAGTGGACCGATACAAGATATCTTAGCGGTACTGCGAGAGGAAAATAGAACAGCGAATGAATTTCTGCGCCGTACGTGGAGGTACAGGCTTGTTCGGATGCAAAAGCGATGTCAAAGGTTTATGGTCTGTGATGATGGTAAAGTGACGACCATACAAGAAATCATGAAACTTTGTAACACCAAATACGAGAGCGAAAGCTTCTTTCTCGATCTGTGAATAATTTCTTTGCGCAGACGAGAGCAATTTGGATGCAAAGGCAATAGGGCGATCATGCGATCCATCTTTGTGCGCAAGCACAGCACCGATCCCGAAATCCGATGCATCTACCATCAACAGAAAGAGTTTCTGGGGATCGAATGGCGTAAGGCAAGTATTTGAAAGCAACGTCGATTTCAACCGGCGAAAGGCGCGTTTGCATTCCGTCGTCCAGACAAACGGAACACCTTTACGGCGTAAGCGATGAAGCGGAGCTGAAATGGAAGAGGCGTGGCGCACATATCTGTTGTAATAATTAATTTTTCCCAGCACACTCTGTAGCAGCTTCAAATTCTGCAGCGATGGCAAGTCTTGTATGGCACGGAGGTGCTCTGGACTGGGATGTATGCCTTGGGCATTGATTACATGTCCCAGATATGGTAAATCACGAGCAAAAAACACACATTTGTCCTTCCGCAAGCAAAGACCATTTTGTCGCAAGACCTGAAATAATGTTCTGAGATTGGCTAAATGTTCTTCTTCTGTCTTTCCGGAGATCACAATATCGTCCAGATAGTTTGCTGCAGTAGGGACCGAGGCACAAACAGTTTGCAGATATTGCTGAAACAATGCAGGGGTGGATGCACACCCGAATGGCATTCTTTTGAATCGGTACAAACCAAGATGCATGTTAACCACCAAGACGCGCTGGGATTCATCGTCCACTGGTATTTGCAAGTACGCATCTGCTAGGTCCAACTTCGAAAATTATTTACCCGGGCACAGTTTGTCAAAAAGATCTTCCGGGCAGGGTAAAGGATAACTTGCAATCACTAGTTGTGGATTCACTGTAGCTTTGAAGTCCACACAAAGTCTCAATTTTCCGGAAGGTTTTGGCAAAATTACTAAGGGTGATGCCCAGAGAGAAGCCTGCACACGTTCAATTACACCTTGTGATTCCAAATCGTGTAATGTTCTTGCGACCTCATCACACAATGCGTGGGGAACATTGCGCGCTCTGAAAAATTTCGAGTGCGCGGTTACTTTCAGGTCCAAATGTGCTTCATAGTTCTTAGCACAACCAAGGCCCGTTGCAAAAATGTCTGCAAATTCTTCACATAGACGAGAAACACTGGCTGAAGGCACATTCTGGTTCACTGAGAGGACCTGATTGACTATAGACAAGTTAAACAACTGAAATAAATCTAAACCAAGCAAGTTCACTGAAGCAGAAGAACGAAGTACGTAAAATGACACAAGTTTTGTTTGTCCCTTGTATGTTGCATGAAGGTGCACTGTCCTAACACAGGGATCATGTGACCGGAATATGTAGTTAGCTTAACATTTGCGGCACGCAAGGGAGGTGTGCCCAGTTGTTAGTACGTGTCTTTATTGAGCAATGAAACTGCAGCTCCGGTATCGAGCTGGAATGGTATCACATGGCCATGAATGTCCAAATCTACAAAAAGATTATTGTCCTGCTGAGGACAAGAGCGGCTGTCTCGTGCAACGTGAACAGACACTGGTACAGAATCACTTGCGACTGGACGGGATTTCTGTCGATGTCGACGCACACTTTTTGTGGAACAAACACAGTCACTGTTAATCAGAGTGGCACTGGGCGGAGTGGAATTAACTACATGAATTTCCATGGGCGAAGGTTCACGAGCCTGTGTATTCTTGGTTCGATTCTGATTCCAGCGCGAAGCAAAGGGCTTGGAATGGTTGTTAGTGTCTGATCTAAGCTTTTTCTGGCAAACACTTTGAACATGTCCTTTTTTATTACAGAAAAAGCAAATAGCTTGGCGTCCGCGCAATTCTCACGCGAATGTCTAGTAGCACACCGCGGGCATGACTTTAGCACTGCATTTGCTTGCTTGCACGGCAAACGTAGCGGAGAGCTTGGCGGCACCTCCGCGGATGGGCGCGAGGGCTGTTTACTGTTCTGTGCAGTGCGCCCGGCAGGCTGGTGAACGTGACACGCGGCTGGCGAAGTTTCAAATGATTCTTGAATAAAGTCAAGTGTGTCTTGCCGATCCAATATGTCCATCACTTGTTGAACGGAGGGATTGACTAGTTTCAAAACCTGTTCCCTGATACAAACATCAGAAACGTTCTGTGCAATTGCATCACGCACCATAAGGGAGCCCACATTCACACTCAAAAGCACAATCTGTAGTAAGGCCTTGCAAAGTTGCAACCAACTCCAGATTAGTTTAACCGGCCATACGTTTTGTACAAAAGAAAGTATACCTTTTTGCAACTACATTGACTGATTCTTTGAAATACACATCTAATGCAGACAAAATTTCGTCGTAGGACAGAGTTGCTACGTCGCATCGGGGAAACAATTTCACTATCACACGGTACGTGGATACACCGACGCAAGAAAGCAAAAAAGGCTGCCGCTCATTACCTTGAATTCTGTAGGCGGCGAGATGGAATCCAAATTGGCGTGACCACTCCGTCCAGCTTTCCAGCGCCGCATCAAAAGGACGAAAAGGTGGTGCAACTGCGTGTTAAGGCTGTGGTAGCGGTGAAGCGGGTGCTGCCGCATCGTTTTGCATTGCACGTTGACCCTGGACGAGCTGTCCAAGGGCATCCAATAAGACCTGCGTCTGCTGATTCTGCAAGCGATAAAATTCGGACAGTACATCTGGAGATTGTGGCGAAGCCATGATACAATTAAATCAGTCTATCAACAAACACAAAATCCTCATCGCCATGTGCTGTGTTGGCAGAAGAGCCAACACCGTGTTGCTAGAGGAGGCCGAAATGCACGCGTTTAAATACATACAGACTGGCGTGAGGTCTGGAACAGAACAATGTCTTGAGAATTGCAATAAAGTACGAAAATCTTGTAATACTTAACTTTAATCCACAATTGGTGAACTTCTCTCTGGACTGTACATCATTTCCATATTAATATAAACTGGTTATGGCGCCTTGCTAGGTCGTAGCAAATGACGTAGCTGAAGGCTATGCTAACTATCGTCTCGGCAAATGAGAGTGTATTTGTCAGAGTGGCATCGCTAGCAAAGTCGGCTGTACAACTGGGGCGACTGCTAGGAAGGCTCTCTAGACCTGCCGTGTGGTGGCGCTCGGTCTGCAATCACTGACAGTGGCGACACGCGGGTCCAACGTATACTAACGTACCGCGGCCCATTTAAAGGCTACCACCTAGCAAGTGTGGTGTCTAGCGGTGACACCACACTATCACGTTACGTACATTGTTGCAACTCAATACTTGTACGAATTTTCATTGGAAACCAAACTCTATATGAAGAAATGAACTTTAAAGACAAGCAATTTACAGAATGTTTTGGACGTGTATATGTGTCTTAAAACAAGTGGGCGGCCAAGTGTGGTGACACGAACATGCGTCTGCAACGAAATAACTTATATGAGTGTCATGGCTCGCAATACTTGACACATCGGCATGTGAACTATAGTTGTTCCACCAGGTATTTACCTCATCGACGAAAGCTGTTGTACAGGGTTCTCTCAGCTGAAATTGGCGAGTACGTCGGGTAATAATGACTCCCGGGCCGTAAAAATGGAGATTTTCTGCCACAGCTTCGGATTTTTTACAATAAGCACACACCCATTGCACCCAGACTGAAGACAAAAGCCACAGCATTCTTCGATATGTGACACTCAGGTGAAAGTGTGACACTTACTGTGAAATCAGCACTAAGAAAGCGAGTGCACGCACGTGCGACGGTAGCTTCTAGCATGCTGATAGTTGGCGTCTAGCAATTAGCCGCCAAATCGGCCAGTGCGCCAGCACGAAAGCCGGCAGCGAGAATGAAGCAAACTGAACACTATTGTTAACACGCTAAATTCAAATATACAAACAAATATAAAAACACACTGTACGTCTCCATATCATGTCAACGTACGGCGTGGGGGCAATTGTGTAGATACAGGTAAAAATTGAGCGCCGGTCGCCACTTAAGGTGGCCAATAAAACTGATCGCCCCTGACAACTCTAAGTCCGGCCATCTGCACAATCTGGCAACACTGTAAGATGCCGAAGTGTTAGGAGGAAGTGTTGTCTACTTCTGAGATCTTCTCGGGTTGTGTGAGCCCATGGTCTAGTGGTAATCGTCGTGCATGCTAAACTTATCATCGGCTGTTCGCGTCAAACTGCATTTTTTTTTTTACCACATTTCGGTCTAAAGTTATGAGTCTGATTGAACATCGAAGATAATTCGCTTAGCATTCTACACACAAGCAATAACAAGTACTTCCAGAAAGAATTCCGCAGGACAGCTCGTGGCTGCGTCGCAATCATAACAGCTTACGCTCGGACGTTCCTTGCGCTGCAGCGGCTACCGGCCACCGGCCAGACGCCACCCGCCGCCTGAAATCCGGACAAGTGTTGGAACAGTTGGTGAGGGATAGGATTGCAGTAAGCGAGGAGGAACGACTGGAATCCGGAAGGGGAATAGGACTAAATATCTATGATGTGACTATCATCAACTTGTACGCCCCTTCAGGAAGTTCTCATCGAGCTGACATGGCACGTTTCTTCAAAGATGACCTGATATACTTGTTAAGGAAATCGCCAAGACAGTTATCACTTGGAGATTATTTTAATTGTGTTTTAAATCGAAAAGGTCAGTTACCTAATTTTAATTTCTCAAGTGAACTGAAAGAATTAGTTACTGGTTTAGAATTAAAGGAGATATGGGAAATCAAATACCCCTCCACTGTTGAGTTCACTTATGTCACGGCAACATCACGTAGCAGGATTGATAGACTATATATTAAAAAAAAATCTTGAAACTTCCGTGACAAAATTAGAAACCATTCCTACGTACTTTTCAGACCATTCAAGTGTCTTAGCTTGCATAAATCTAACAAGACAGCCGATTCGCCGATTCAAGAATCAGTGGTATTTGAACACTTCCTTGTTAGTAAATCATGATTTAGAAGATCTGATTAAAGAAACATGGGCAATACGCCTGCGAACCCGTAGTAGATATGCCACTGCTATTGACTGATGAGTTAAAATTTCAAAGCCAAAGTTGTGAAATGTTCTTATTCAATACAGTGCCCAGAGCGCAAGGGAAATGAAATGCACTATAGAGTATTACTATTCCGTTTTGAGAGATCTATATGATCAAGTCTCAGCAGGTTCCTCACTTCGGATAGCAGACATCAAAAAAGTCAAAGCCAAGTTACTTAATATCAAGAGAAGTCAAATGGAAGGGTTGAAAATAAAATCGAAGGCAAATTCGGTGTCAGAAGATGAAACTACTTCCCTATATCATTTAGTGAAGCATACGAAAAACGGGAGAAGGACTTTTATTGATGAAATTCGAACAAAACACGGTAGGATTCTCAGAACAGAGCAGGATATCATGGACGAGATTTATCGTTATTATTGCGAGCTATATTCTGTACATCAAAGTAGTGATGCTTCGTTGGAAGAATTCCTTGAAATCCTTGCCCCACAGCTGACAGAAGATGACAACGAACATTTTCTCGAGGTTGTCAGTGAAGAAGACGTGTATGAGACTCTGTGCGCTTCACCACGAAAAAAATCCCCAGGACCGGATGGTGTGCCAGCAGAGTTTTACATCCGTTACTGGCTAATAGTAGGTGCGAAAATCACGGACATTGTAAATGAGGTTATTCAGGGTAAAATGATTCCGGTTGAGTTTAAGGAGAGTAAAATTGTTCTGGTGCCAAAAAATAATGGAAACAAAGATTTAAATAATTTTCGTCCAATTTCACTGCTGAATTCTGATTATAAATTAATAGCTAGAATAATAAACAAGAGAATTTCATGCCTTACAGATAAAATTATTAGTCAACATCAGAACTCTGCGCAAGGCAGAACCATTTTTCAAAATCTAGCGGAATTCAGGGATATCATTGCAATAACTTCTGTAACAAACATAAGGTGTGCTTTATTATTTTTAGATTTTTATAAAGCGTTCGATGTAGTAAATCATGAATATCTTCTCCAGACATTGAAGAAAATAGGTTTCAACGATAGGGTCATACAGTTGATTAAGAACATAGCAAATGGAATAAATGCTAAAATAGCGGTGAATTGTCAACAATCAAGGCCGATGCAAAAACAACGAGGTGTTCCTCAAGGAAGTCCTCTGTCCATGTCGCTCTTCGCCATTTCGCTGGAACCTTTCCTCCGACATGTCCATGCTACATTAAAAGGCTTAACATTATCAGGAAATAAAACAGTTATAAGAGCCTATGCTGACGATATAGGGGTCATTATAAGGAATAATGACGAGGTAACTGTGGTGTCACCGCCAGACACCACACTTGCTAGGTGGTAGCCTTTAAATCGGCCGCGGTCCGTTAGTATACGTCGGACCCGCGTGTCGCCACTATCAGTGATTGCAGACCGAGCGCCGCCACACGGCAGGTCTAGAGACACTTCCTAGCACTCGCCCCAGTTGTACAGCCGACTTTGCTAGCGATGGTTCACTGACAAAATACGCTCTCATTTGCCGAGACCATAGTTAGCATAGCCTTCAGCTACGTCATTTGCTACGACCTAGCAAGGCGCCATTATCAGTTACTATTGATCTTGTGATGCATGTACCGTCAGACCGACGTTCACCCTAAATGGATTAAAGTTACGTATTCCACCAGCTACGTCCGTTTTTCTAAACTCTAATTTCCTTGTCCTGTTCCAGACCTCACGCTAGCCTGCGTGAGCTAAAACGCGTGCCTTTCGGCTTTCTCTAGTATTACTGGGTTGGTTCTCCTGCCAATCCACAACAGTAACCACGCTAGCGACAGTGATTGATTCGTACTGTAGAGCATCTGGAGCCAATGCAAACGAAAAAATAGTAAGATGTTAAATCTCAGAGGTTTTGATAATATCAAAGTCGAGTGGGTAAAATTAGTCCGACAACATAAAACACTTGGGATCACCCTGACAGCGTGCCCTATGAAAATCACAGCTTTAAATTGGAAAGTTGCAGCAGATAAAGTGCAAGGAGCCATTGTAGAGAATTTAACTCGATATATGAACCAAGTTCAAAGAACACAGTATATCAACTCATGCATCCTTGCTAAGGCTTCTTATACTGCCCAGCTGTTTCCAATACCGAGAATGATAGCGAGGAGAATAATGTCCAAAATCACCAACTTTTTGTGGCGAGGTGAAGTGTTCAGAGTACCTGCTAAAGTAAAGTAGCCACTTTAGATCCTAAAAATGGTGGACTAGGATTAACTGATATAACGGATAAAGCCTCTGCTCTTTTTATCAAAAGGCAAGTTAATTTAATAAGAGACTCGCGAGAAAGCATAACCAGCCAACGTTTCGAGATCATTAAACCTCCAAGCCTGCTTCCCCCGATTGACGTGCAGAATGTCTACAGTCGCTTACAGCACGTGAGGATTTTCTATGTTGAGTTTAGTTATGTCAGTGTCGAACTCGGGCAGTCCCAACACTTAAAATCGAGAGCCATAAAGCGGTAACGAAAGAAAAGCGAAGGAAGAAACAAAATAGAACGACAGTTTCCAAACATTGAGTGGACTGAGATTTGGAAAAACATTAGTTCTAATGTGCTCACGTCTAATATAAAAACGTCATGGTACAAGACAGTTAACAACATAGTTAGCACCAATGAAAGACTGCATGCAATCTGACTCTGTGAAACAAATTTATGTCAACAATGCCATCTAGTTGACACACTAATTCATAGATATACTTGCAGTGGTCACATGAATAGTTGGAATTGAATCCGGGAGCAAATAACTCTGATTACAAGAACATATTGCTGTCATTGATACACAGGCGTGAAGCACGCTATTTCCCAGAAGCCAAAAATAACGCTGTGTACTGGTTGCTGGGAAATTTTGTTAACTACGTCCTTAACAAATTAGGATCCGATAGCATCATAGAGTTCAAGGTACACATGCTGTGTGAGTTCCACAAAATTAGAAACTATTCGAATCACAAGAAAAAGTTTGGTAATATGCTAAAAATTGTATTTGAAAGAATGGGCATTGGTTAATATAAAAAAAAAAGACTGTGTTGACAGTGATGTATTGTAGTTACCTTAAGGATACTGTTTAAGGTTTTACAGTATATTTATGATGCGTGCTTTTTCTACTTCAGAGAGTAGTTTTTTGAAATTTATAAGATAATGTACAGAACTTATGTGACATTGAGATTGTGTGTCTAACAGTGTCAAAATACAAAACATTAAAGGTGCATTATTGGCTTATACTAGAAATTTGGAAATAGACAGTTTTTATAGAAATGTCCTCATCGATTGGGTAAAACCATAAGATTCTATCTGATAAATGTAATATTCAATGGCTGGCACATCGCACTGTTCATTTTTGCACTGTGGTGTGTAAGTCAGTTTCGCAGTGAAAGACTGTTTATATAGATCTGATCACTTTAGATACTTACGATTCAACTAATGTCCAGAAAGTGTAGTTGGAAGGCTAGTCAACTTTATTATATATCTCCTTTCCGCCATTCTCAAGTACTTCAGAAATTGTCTAATATGATTATTAAATTGTTTTATATTTAAAATTATCCCACCAATTTGCTGATATCCATCATAAAGAACTAATTATGCCTCTGTAAAGATTGCAACTCATGTAATTCAAAGTGCAAATTTTACTTCTTCAGGCTGAAGTTTGAATGTCTTTAAAAAAAATTTTCTTGATGTTTAACATAATTCTTCCTGGTAATTTCGCCAGTAACACAATCTTCTGTTGTCTTTCCTTAACGTCAGCGTAATTGAAATGATCAAACCGTATGCATAACTTGGTATGTATTTGGAATGAGTAACATTGTGTTTTTTAATAAATGTTTCTATAAAAAAAAGTGGTAATCGTCCTGCACTCTAAACTTATAGTCGCCTGTTCGCGTCCAACAGCATTTTTTTTTTACCACATTTCGGCCTAAAGTTATGAGTCTGATTGAATATCGAAGATAATTCGCTTAACTCTCTACACACAAGCAATAACAAGTACTTCCAGAAAGAATTCCGCAGGACAGCTCGTGGCTGCGTCGCAATCATAACAGCTTACGCTCGAGCGTTTCCTCGCGCTGCACCGGCTACCGACCACTGGCCAGACGCCACCAGCCGCCTGAAATCCGGCGCCGCCCATGTGAACGCGGCGCCACACTGTCAGTATATGTATCAACTGTCATTATCGAATTTGAAGTTCTAGTTATCATGTTGCAGTTAAGCATTGGATCTTGCTTACTTGAAAATCATGAACTACAGTTTAGCATTGTAAAATTGAGTCGCAAGTGGAAAACGGTGTAACATCTGCAACACAACGTTTACTTTTGGTATAACAGAGGGTTGAATGCAGAGGAGGCAGCTAGAAAGGTTTGAACTGTGTTTGGAGCGAGTGCTTTTGGGAAAAATACGCCAGAAAAAGTTCAGAAGTCTGGTGTAGGAGTACTGCATGCTCTAATTCGAAACAACTAAAATCAACGGAGTGACTATTATTGAACGTCATCAGGTCGCTCATTGAGCATTCCAATGCAGTACTGTTACTGGTGACGCGTTATGATGCCTTTATCGTTAACTTCCTAAGAAGAAATGAAAGGCTGAGCCCCACCAAAAGACGTAGTGTGAACATAATATTTTACATCTGATAGCTCCAAAAGTTTGTTTTGGGCTACAAATTCGGCCCCAAGCGGTGTGTGCAACACAGCTGGAATTTGTCAACAACTGAGACACCTTTCGGTCGCAGTGTAAGAAAATCGAGCAACAAAACTACATCAACTACGATACTACATGATAACGCACTACGTTGATTTGAGAAACAAAACTATCCAGGAGATTGATAGGAAAGTCGTCTCTCCGACACTTGTGTTGATAGGGAAGTCCTCTCTCAAGCATTCGTCCCTCTCGTCATATATTCGTAATATTTTACCTTTCCCGCTCTTGATCGATCAACCGTCAAGGCAATTCATTTCTAGACGAAAATACTCTTAAAACTACTCTGGTTTAATGACATCGTTAGAACCTGTAGGTTTCTACGCGCGTAGAATTTGTAAACAACTTTTACATTGTCAGACTGTTTTAGATATCGTGAAAGAAAATTATGCTGCTGATTAATTTCTCTTTGATGATTACTGTTGCGTTTAGTAAACTAATAGAAAATGCAATTAAAATGTTCACTGTTCTAATACAAATTAAATTCAGCTTACTACAGAAACATCACGACGGCAGTATATCTTAATAAAGGATTAAGTGTCTGAGGCACGATTGGGCCTATTTTAACACGAATTAGTAGGATATTACCGACATTAGAGTTCGAAAATATCTGTATTTACTTCATATCTGTATCATTCGCAAGTATTATGAAAATATGGCATTTCATAGATAAAATTATGTATTCACAACAACAAAAAATATGTCGGCAGAAAATAAAAGTGGCATTATGAATTTGGCAGTACCTTAAGATTTTCGCTCTGACACTAAGGGTTATTAAAAGTAGCAAGACGAATTTTGCTCGAGCGTTGTCTTACGATTCCCTTACTGGGTTTGTATCTGCCTGCTTGTAGCTCTGCTACAAAAGAATTAAAAATCTTGGCTTTCAGCGAGTCTCGAAAGGCGAACGAAAGCAGCTTGCAGCTGGTAGCCAAGAAATGTTACCTGGGAACTGGTTTTTTCCTAAAGTGGTAGGACATCCTTTTGTGATCGAATTGTTGGCAAATGTAAGTCAGACGTGTACTGTTGGTCTAAGCGTTTCGGTGTGTTGAATTTGTACCAATGATTTTTCTACAGGTTTTTTCTGTCCCAAATAGAGAGCTGAAGCCTCACATTAATATTTTCACGTAATCTTGGTGAATTTTGCTCATAGTATTTTCGAGTGAGTTCCAGAATTTTTCGACATTTTCGGTGTTTTTCTTATTTTCGTTGTTGGTGGGGGCATGTGCGTTGATGAGTGTATATTTTTTACTGAGGCTCTGAATGAGCATAGTCATAAGTCGATTGTTGTTGCTCCGGCCGCGGTGGCAGAGCGGTTCTAGGCGATTCACTCCGGAACCGCGCGACTGCTACGGTCGCAGGTTCGAATCCTGCCTCGGGTATGGATGTGTGTGATGTCCTTAGGTTAGTTAGGTTTAATTAGTTCTAAGTTCTAGGGGACTGATGACGTCCGCTTTTAAGTCCCATAGCGCTCAGAGCCATTTGAACCATTTGATTGTTGATGGGTATTCAAAAATGGTTCAAATGGCTCTGAGCACTATGCGACTTAATATTTGTGATCATCAGTCCCCTAGAACTTAGAGCCATTTGAACCATTTGATTGTTGATGGGTGTGATTTCTTTGACAGATTTGAAGATAGATCTGTGTTTGAGAAATACATTGCCGAAGATTGGTACGCCTTTCGCTACCTTTTCTTGTATTTTTCTCTTGAAGTGCATTGGTTTCGGCAATGCAAGGTTTCACTGTCAGGTAGTCGTGGTTCTCGAAGAGCAAGGTTGAGAATTTTTTGTCGGTCGATTTCTTTTGTGAGATTATTTCGTTTTCGTGCTTGGATCAGTGTATCGATGTTTGGTTTTCAAATGTATGTTTTCTGCTAGTAGGGAAATTTACCAGCGATCTTAGATATTCTCAGCCGTACTAACCTGGACTCCCCAGAATCCGAAAATCCGGCTGCCGCCTGTCGACAGCCGGGTTGTGTACCATCTGGGGTAAAGTTGACTTTGCTTGCCCAGTTCATGTTTGCTTGAGTTTCATTGGTTTGGTTTGGGTAATACCAAGACCGGACATGACCAGAGGGTGTTGAAGCCTTTGGAAACAAATATTTTCAGCCGAGGTCATTGAGCTAACAGACAGTGACCAGAGTAGCGGTGATTTTCACTCAGACGTGTCTGGATTTTGTGTTCAACGGATTGAATAGCCGTTCAGGATTGTGTTGTTATTTTGTTCACCCCAAGTATTTTATTTCCTCGGTACCACCCATATGGGGGAGGGTTTCCCCTATCGGCCACACGGGATTTTTATTATTATTCTTTTCATTATGTCATCAGCAAATCCCATATGGTGTATCTTCCCACCACTGAATTAGGTGTGTATTGTTCGATTCAGTACTTCCATAACATAAATATGGTTACAATTACGTTACATTGCTGCTAGTAGACATATTTCTCACTTTTTCTTAGACCGTTGCAACCTGTTATTCCATCATAGGAATTTATGTGCGCAGCATTGTTGCAATACAGACGTTCAAATTATCCGATTTCTGTAATTTCATTTCGATACCAGATCGTTCTAATCGGATTCATTTAGTCAGTCTTAGTATGGATATCCGACTACGACTCTCATCATGTGATAGACTGGGTAAACCACATTGTTAATCGACTGTGCGGCTGGTCCCGGCGGAGGTTCGAGTCCTGGCTCTGAGCACTATGGGACTTAACATCTATGGTCATCAGTCCCCTAGAACTTAGAACTACTTAAACCAAACTAACCTAAGGACATCACACAACACCCAGTCATCACGAGGCAGAGAAAATCCCTAACCCCGCCGGGAATCGAACCCGGGAACCCGTGCGTGGGAAGCGAGAACGCTACCGCACGACCACGAGCTGCGGACGGTTCGAGTCCTCCCTCGAGGATGGGTGTGTGGTTTTGTCCTATGGATATTTCAGGTTAAGTAGTGTGTAAGCTTAGGGACTGATGACATTAGCAGTTAAGTCCCATAGGATTTCAAACACATTTGATCACACATTCTTAATCGGACTGCTGAATATAGATCACTTATCTATGACTGGGCCTGAATTCTTAAACACTGTCGAAAATAATAATACAACGTGCTTATTACAAATAAGTTATTTAAATATAAATATATGAACTAACGAGATAACAGTAAATTTACAGGAGCAGAGCACCATCCATCATAGCAGAGCAGTGCAAGATTGGTTTCAGGGCCAAGAGAGGATAAAGCTGTTGCTGTTTGTTCCACGATCACCGAACATCAACCAAATAGAGACTATGTGGGCAGAGATAACAATGCCATTGCCATGTGGACCTACAAATGCAAGCGACCATTCGACGAATATAGAAAACGTATGGTGGGACGTAAACCATCACGCTACACTGTCGACGACGTAATGAAAACAATGCCCCAACGCCTTCGAGAAATCTTACGTAATGCTCGTGGGTGGGTTGGTTACTAAAAGTATACTCGTCCACAAAACCCATGTGGACAGTTATCTGATAATGGGTCAAGCTTTGCTTTGTCGCAGCTCTTTAGCATTTACTTTCAGTCTCCTCCTTACAATTCTTGCAATGCAAGGTAATAGAAAAATCTCATTCACTCGACGCCAATGAGGAATTCACTGGCGCATGTGTTGTTCAACACATAGAAGTTGTCACCCTCACTGGAATCAATGACTGTTTCTGCCTTTGTGTGTGTGTGTGTGTGTGTGTGTGTGTGTGTTTTCAGTGAGCGGATATCACTGCCTGCGTGTTCTTATAGTAACCAACGTGAGACTCTACTCACAGGTGCCATGGAGCAATTGCAACGAGTATCATGTCATTATTCATCAGAATATTAACCAGTGATGAAATGTCCACTCTATTTGAATCCCAAGAAAATAGGAACCTTCTCACAAAGGAATGTGAGGTGATATCAAAATTTATCCAATACACAAAAATTAATTTCAGGGCTTTCATGTATGCAGTAGTAGCACACAAGGAAATATTATGTCTTGGAAGCGTATATTTCATTCCCTCTTCTCATATTAACGCCCTTGTTTTGGTATGATGTAGAAAAGAAACACGAAAAACTAAAGTTCTGAGAAGCATATCAGTCATTCCCCCTTCTCATATCATAACTTTTGTTTTAGTATGAAGTAAAACAATTAACAGTTTTAGGTTGTGAAGCATAATATGACACCAGATTCTTATTGTAGGCGCTATACGAAACACAAAAAGCAGGGAGCTGTCCATTCTTTTGTCCAACAGTCTGTCTCCTTACATGCATTACTCCAGATAGGAGATTCTTATTTAAGGACTTGTGGGCATCAAGTTCTTCAGCAGCACAAGCCTTATGTTACTGTGCTAATTACGGTATGGAAAAAAATGCAACAAAGTCGATTTCCCCTAGAGCAGTGGGGATATTTGCACATGTCTGTATTCGGCAATGACTGCCAGCTGCCACAACACTTCAAGGAAACTTTGCGGCAGGCAACACAACCGTAAGTGCACTTCAGACTGTATTTAGTAAGACGTCAGGTGATATATGGAACGTCAAATTGACGTCACTTTCCGAGTCGTATTCAATCCAGAATGAGGTGTTATTAAGGTAGTTGAGCGTTCTAGCAATTACACTTTTGCAATTCCCATATGAATATTCCGATAGCCAAAAGAACCCGTTAGTGTGAAACCATCCGGAACTGCATTAAAACCAGACTGCAAGAACTTGAGATGGTACGTGGACTCTTCTCCTCTCTGGATGACCTATAACTGTTATTTACGATTCTTTCCGTCCTAGGCGTAATGAGAAATGGAACTTCAGAGGCGCTTTCCGGTATTCTTGACAAACATCAGCAACTTGTAATGACTGCGAGTTACAACTGCGTGATGATAATGGGGTTTAGGTTGTCAGTAGTAGTGGTGGTGTTATGATGTCAAACTGCTTACAGTAACGTTAATGGTGGCCCACATAATTTAGCGCTGACTACCTACTTGAGTAAAGATAGTGTTGTGGCGTCGTCGCTTCTCTTTATTCGGCTCAAATGGCTCTGAGCACTACGAAACTTAACATCTGAGGTCATCAGTCCCCTAGAACTTAGAACTACTTAAACCTAACTAACCTAAGGACATCAGACACATCCATGCCCGAGACAGGATTCGAATCTGCGAACGTAGCGGTCGCGCGGTTCCACACTGTAGCGCCTAGAACCGCTCGGCCACCCCGGATGGCATACTTGAATACTGACCATTCGTTATTTGACTAAATATAAACCAAAATCTGATTCGCATGTAAATGACATTTGTTAGCGCTGGCACAAAGCAGTGACTAAGGGTCGGATGGCGTTGAAGTCCCGTTACAATGATGGCAAGACGAATGTCCGCAAATCACCTCTATTGCCTCAAAAAGCAATTGCATCTTAAATATCTAAGTTCCGACGTCCACACTGTCACAGCACGTGAAATACAGCAACGACGGCAGATGAAAATTAGTGACCGACTGGGCTTCGAACCTGGACCTCCTACTTACTAGACAGACGTGCTGATCACTGCACTATTATTTGTTTTAAAAAGTTTGAGAAGACTTTCAGCACCAGGTAGGCGGAGGCAAAGAGGGCAGGAGTCGAAGATCCGAGGCCTGGCCACAATGCCTCCCCCATACTTGTCAGTGAGCAGCTGCATTATTCCCATGTATTCCATGTTTTCACCCATATGTTCCTTTAAATTGTAGAACAAAACTGAAGTAGTAATTAAGGTAACATAAATTACAGATTGCCGCCTCCAATGGTGTGCATTCTTTGTAGAACATAACTTATAACAGTGAAAAGGGTGACGGAAAATTATATAACAAACATTCATTCAGAAATATATTCACAATTTAAGTTATTATGCATTGGATGCATATGAGGACTGTAAGGAAGGCATCTATTTTTCAACAAATGAAAAAAAAAAATTCGGAGCCGGCGGGGTTTTCCCAAATTAGAACAGTTCTGAGTTTATAACCTACGTAAAAGAGTATTCCAGGAATAAAAAAATGTAAAAGAATAGTGTTCTGCATGTAATCAAAACAACTGTCCACCTCTTCGTAGCCCACAAAAAGCAATAGATAAAAACATTGAAACCATTCCTTATATTTGTTATTCTTCTTCAGCTTAAAATATTCTTCTGCAATATAAAACATGTACTCTTCTAAGTTCTAAGTTTTTTTTTTGTTACGACGTAAAACACAAACTGTCCCAGAAGCCACGAATAACTGTTATTCTTTGCGGACGGGTAACATTTCCAGTCGGCTTGTAAAGCTTCAGTTATCGGTATATGACTTTCTCCGGTTCTGTTGATAGTGCTAATTGCTTCCTAGTCCAGTTCCAAATTCTGCTTCTGTTTTCACATAAGAAGATGTGCGCTACAGTTTCTACAACCAACATTTGTCGCAGTATGGAGATGGTCTCAATCTGATTTTCCATAATCGTTCCGCTGAGGGTACGATTTCGTTTACAACGTCGCACCATTCGGCGCTGACTCTAGTTGGTAGAATTATATTGTTGATATTTTTCCAGACGTTCCTCCAGTTTTTTGTAGGTTAATTTACCGGAATTGGTTTGTGAAGACGATGTCTGGTAATATAATCATAGACGGTTCTAGTGTTGGTTTGTGCTGGTGGAAATCTTATACAGCTCCAATCGCCATAGTACTTTCGGACGTAATCTAGGCTGGCATGCTACTTTAACAGGAGCGCTCCTATCCCCACGATCTAACGAGGGGACAGAAGTTTTGTGATGCCTGTCTTAGTGGCATGTATTAGTTTAAAAGCACGTCTTTAATTCCAGGTCCTCCGTTTTGCCTCTGCAAAGTTGCCGTGTGGAAGGATACTTTGAAGATATTTTGTTTCCTCACATACCTAGAGGCTACAGCAAATATGTTTTATGTGCAGTGACCTGCAGTATCGGTAATACTGCTACGACATGATATATTTTGCTAAGTATGTACGTATTTATAAACTCAACTTTCTGCAGTCGTTCTAACGATCGCATGTCATGGTCCTTCAACAAGGTTCCGATGACGTTAAGTTTCCGAAGACATTACGTTTTCGCTCCCAATTGTTCGTGGCCATGCGCTTGTGATTCGCACTTAACCACAATTCGAGCTGGAATCTCTCTTCAGTTACATCTAACAAGTGCGCACCTATTGCACTATTGTAAGAACTGCGATGCAGTATTTTGGATTTAAAATTTTGTAAATTCGTGGTAAGAACTTATGAGAACATGCTGCTTAGTTCATCGTTCCCTAAGCTTACACACTACTTAATCTAACTTAAACTAACTTATGCTATGGACAGCACACACGCCTATGCCGGAGGGAGGACTCGAACCTCCGACGGTGGGCAGTGTCGGGACACCGCAGCCAACCTCTCTGCAGCACCTATCTACACACGCTCCTCATCAGACGCGAATTCCCATCATTTGCCGCATACCACATGCGCGGTACCCTACTCCCCCCTCCTTCCACCCCCCCTCCCCCCCCCCCCCTCGCGTGTATGATTGCACGCGCACGCGGCCACACTGTATCCCCGCGAGGCTTCGGACGATGTCGTGCGTCTAGCATTGAAAACTTTCGATGACCCGTCGAGACCCAAATAATAATACAGGATGTTTCAGGAGGAATAGTAAATATTGTAGGAGGTGGTAGTATATACTAATTGCAGAAAAAATGCCTATAACACCCTGTATGTAGATATGTGTGTGGTGTCTGTTCTTTCGGAAATGTCCAAAAGAAAAGACACTACGAATGCGGTTTCGAACCTGGTCAGGCACAAATTTTCATCTCACGCCGTTGTTCTATTTTAATGCCCATGACAGCCTGGACATCTGTCCTTCAATCTTTAATTGATTAACAAGGTTGTCTATTTCGATTCGTGGGGTCTGTTCTTTCGGAAATGTCCGAAAGAACAGACACACAGACACAGACACACACACACACACACACACACACACACACACACACACACACACACATTTTCATCCTAAGTGCTATTCGGAAAATGTTTGGCAACTCAGTGATAGTGCCGGACCGGAGCTGCATCAACCTACTCATTTCACTAGATATTGTTGTAATTTTCTGAACAATTACTGTTTAATAAGTGACAGCGACAGAGTCTCTCATCTTTTACTGTGTCGGAAACCTGCTTCTTTCTGCCCTAGCCTATACTATAGCAATGAGTGGTTGCTCACATTTTTGATGCCTCACTGGACGTGCTACTGCAACTGTAGCCAAAGATTCAAATCCCACTGGAAAAGTATGTTTCAAGTCAGATGGTTTTGCTCCTCCCCTACTGTCATTGAAAACTATCACAACGAAATTAAGCATAGGTATTCTATGAAACGATTGAGTTCATACTGTGGTGCTGTGAAGATGAAAAAAGTAGTTTTACACAATTATCAGATGACGGATGGAGTTTGTCAGATTCCACTAATTATGACTGCATTATTAACTGTTGGTTCACAGGCGCTTCTCTGCCGCTTATTGTAACTGTTATTTGAATCTTAGAGTAGGCGCGGGGACCACCTCAAACTACCGGCACCGACAGCCACGACTCTACCTGCTTGAAGCTGAGGCAGCTCGCCCTCCAGTGTGTTCGTTGCACCCTGTGATTCTGTTATCGTGCCTACTTTTGCTGGAGCTATTACACTCCTGGAAATTGAAATAAGAACACCGTGAATTCATTGTCCCAGGAAGGGGAAACTTTATTGACACATTCCTGGGGTCAGATACATCACATGATCACACTGACAGAACCACAGGCACATAGACACAGGCAACAGAGCATGCACAATGTCGGCACTAGTACAGTGTATATCCACCTTTCGCAGCAATGCAGGCTGCTATTCTCCCATAGAGACGATCGTAGAGATGCTGGATGTAGTCCTGTGGAACGGCTTGCCATGCCATTTCCACCTGGCGCCTCAGTTGGACCAGCGTTCGTGCTGGACGTGCAGACCGCGTGAGACGACGCTTCATCCAGTCCCAAACATGCTCAATGGGGGACAGATCCGGAGATCTTGCTGGCCAGGATAGTTGACTTACACCTTCTAGAGCACGTTGGGTGGCACGGGATACATGCGGACGTGCATTGTCCTGTTGGAACAGCAAGTTCCCTTGCCGGTCTAGGAATGGTAGAACGATGGGTTCGATGACGGTTTGGATGTACCGTGCACTATTCAGTGTCCCCTCGACGATCACCAGTGGTGTATGGCCAGTGTAGGAGATCGCTCCCCACACCATGATGCCGGGTGTTGGCCCTGTGTGCCTCGGTCGTATGCAGTCCTGATTGTGGCGCTCACCTGCACGGCGCCAAACACGCATACGACCATCATTGGCACCAAGGCAGAAGCGACTCTCATCGCTGAAGACGACACGTCTCCATTCGTCCCTCCATTCACGCCTGTCGCGACACCACTGGAGGTGGGCTGCACGATGTTGGGGCGTGAGCGGAAGACGGCCTAACGGTGTGCGGGACCGTAGCCCAGCTTCATGGAGACGGTTGCGAATGGTCCTCGCCGATACCCGAGGAGCAACAGTGTCCCTAATTTGCTGGGAAGTGGCGGTGCGGTCCCCTACGGCACTGCGTAGGATCCTACGGTCTTGGCGTGCATCCGTGCGTCGCTGCGGTCCGGTCCCAGGTCGACGGGCACGTGCACCTTCCGCCGACCACTGGCGACAACATCGATGTACTGTGGAGACCTCACGCCCCACGTGTTGAGCAATTCGGCGGTACGTCCACCCGGCCTCCCGCATGCCCACTATACGCCCTCGCTCAAAGTCCGTCAGCTGCACATACGGTTCACGTCCACGCTGTCGCGGCATGCTACCAGTGTTAAAGACTGCGATGGAGCTCCGTATGCCACGGCAAACTGGCTGACACTGACGGCGGCGGTGCACAAATGCTGCGCAGCTAGCACCATTCGACGGCCAACACCGCGGTTCCTGGTGTGTCCGCTGTGCCGTGCGTGTGATCATTGCTTGTACAGCCCTCTCGCAGTGTCCGGAGCAAGTATGGTGGGTCTGACACACCGGTGTCAATGTGTTCTTTTTTCCATTTCCAGGAGTGTATTTTGCATGTTGTTGCTGTTATTTATTGTGTAGTACTTAACAATGTCAGAAGGATGTTCGTCGAAAGTTATGAGTGGAAAAGACTTTGAGACTGGGAAACTTCATGGTATTCGGTTGCCCGTTGGAACTGCTGCAGATCTGAATATAAACAAAAACACTATTGTGTAAGTTGGCAGGTAAATGTTCAAGAAAGAAAAGGAAGCTGGAAAGACTTTAACGATGTAATCTCTTGCGGGGGGGGGGGGGGGGGGGGGGCGGCGTTGTATGGATAAGCGGATTATCTATATAGATTCACTTGCTAAGGATGCGGTACGTCGTGATGTTTAGGCTTTTCCACAGCAGGAGAGAACATTCGACATTCAGCAAGTTATTGGAATCTTTTTTTTCTTTCAAGTTTTGACAGTTTTGGACCACCTCGCATTTCGTATTGCCATTTCTGTGGCCGACGGTGTTGGTGGAGGAGGAGGATATACTGCAACGCGATCTCACAGGACAGGACCAACGCTGACTAACACACGTAGAGCATCGCGCAGAAAGTGTGGCAGAATGAAGCCGTTTTGGAGAATTCAGTGAAAGAGATTATTATTTCGTCAAATAACTACAGTGATAGTTACAGTGATACTTCGAGCATCTGTCACAGCAACGATAGTGATGTGAATGGAGTTCCTGTATCACCATAGAAATTACATACAGTATAAGTGGAGTCAGCTAAATGTTTGAATTGCGCAGTATGGAAGGAAGTAACTACTCTTCGAAATTATATTTTCTTAAATTTCCACATTTTAATAAGTATATCGGCAACTAACTTCACATGAAGTTCGTCACAGTATTTCAGTATGTATCACAAATAATAAATATTACAATTTATAATGTAATTGCTATAATTTTTAATTACCTTTTTATATTCTATTTTTCTATCTCCCAATAACGATTGTATTTATGATTCATCTCTACCTCAACTTTTTGTTATTTTAGAAATAAGCAGTAGGACAGGTCGGTACTTGACGCGCGAGATGACCATTGAGCTTCATCTTTAAATGAAATTATCTCGTGTTAAGAAATTGTGACACAGTTCCGGTTCGTGGTGGATGAAAATATGATGCATTCCTAAGACCTAATGCGCTTAATGTGATCACTTGGCCTTCAATGGCAAAAAGTTTCCCGCGCCTCGAAAATGCATTTTCGTAAAAGGTACGTATATCGCCTTACTGTTTTGTTGCAGCAAATAAAATTAAAGTGAAAACACAATGCAGCTCTTCCAGAATACAGTGATGCCAATTCCATGTTTACACATCGTAAAATGAGGCTGGGCTAGCCACTTGCGTTGGAGTGTGCTCGACATCTGTCGATACGCCGAATCCTTCGATACAGTATCGAGCCTCTTCGAATAATCTCATGACATTCAGCTAACGCGGTCCAAGTGCAAAGGATGTTCGAGAAAAAACGAACTACCCATAACAACAAGCTACGGCTCGTTTAAAATCGACAGTTTGGTGAAACTGAGAAGGAGATAGCGTTAAATCTTACCACTGCAAAAATACCTGTTGCATTTGAATAAATCTGCAGCAACAGTTCTCATACAGTACCGCTATGTACTTACGCTAATTTTTAAGTAAAGGTAACCGGCAAAGGTGAAAATGCTATTCTCCGAAAAAATTACCACACTGAACCCCGGACAATATTCCACTTGTTTATGAGGCACTAGTGATTTACCAAGTGGATTTCAAAACAGCATTTCAGTCTTTGTATAAAAACCATCATAATAGCTGGTGAAGACTTTACAAATTAGTTTGTAAACCAGATGGAAACATTGAAGTGAGACAAGGAAGAAAATTAATCAAGAACTAAATGTCCGAATTTACGAAATATTGTACGATATTCCATTGCCTGTGTGGTTCAAAATTACGATTCTGTGGTCCTTTGGAAAAGCATGCACGCATACTTCGTAATTATGAACACACAGGCACTGCAATATCGCACTTATTCATCAACACCGGGCAGGCGACTGGCAATTAAAATGTCTCCGCTGTACGGGAATATACGTAATGAACGTACGAGTGCAGCTTGCAGTTGCAAAGTTCCAGATATGAGCCATTTCTATTTACTACTTTCTTGATTTTTGCAATGTTTAATAAGCTGAATAAGGAAATACAGACCGAAAACCCCAACATATTTCAATTACGAAAAAAAAAGTACGTGCGGCAGTGAAAACGATTGCAGACTGTCATCTGAAACATGAACTTGTCGTTAATGTAGGAGAAAGTGAATTTCACTTTAAAAATTTCAGATACTTTGAACCGTTAAAAAACATGTAATCCGCCGTGAAGTTGCTACATCAATGGCTAGGTCGAAACTTCTTGAAAGTAGCATTAATGTATTCAAATTAAGTTGTCTAGATTTCTACACTGAGGCCACAGTTCACAAGCGTCAGCTTATGAAATGCCACACAATCGCCATCGTAGATGTTTCCGTTTGCTCCTAACCGGGGCCCTCCTTCATGTTACGTTGGTCCTTCTTAATTATTGTTCTGCTTCCAGGTTTCGTCTTCTGTTGTAATGAGAAGCCAACGAAAACCGTCAGCCTACAAACGTACATGCAACGCTAATGTTGGGACATCAAATCAGTGTAACATTAACGTGCGCGTTTCACGTTTATGTACATTTCCCAACACTTGCAGAAAAAGGCGTACTAAAAAATGACACAATTTTGGAGAAATATTTAATGCAGCGTATCACTGAAACAGCGTATTTTCGTAATACGTAAGTATAAATACGAAAAGAACCAGATATGGCATGTTAGTTTTGCACAAGGACGAATGCCAATGTGACTGGTGGTCCGAGAATCTATTACAAAGGCAAAGATAAAAAAAAAAAAATAGCTTACAGCAGCGCTCGAACCATCGTCCACGGCTAATTAAATATAGTCGGCAACATTATTATTATCATTCATTCCTAGAGTTTCCATAAGGCTTTTACCTCCAGTGCATTATTATTTATTGACATTTAATCATAAAAAATCGTACGGTGACGTGTGTATAACAAACCTCCAGTGTGCCGAAAACAACATTTAAGGCCCCTCCCTACACATGCACCAATTCATCGTCCGACTGACCGATTTTGTGGCAGCCTAACACACATCCCGACTACAGAGCCGCCCTGTTATTTTGTTTCCCTTAAGTTCATTGAACTACATCTATGAGATCGCGCTTGGTTTTACATAGAAACAAAAACGGGGGCGGTCTTGACTGTGTTAGAGGTAACAAGGTCAAACAAAGCCGAGAGAAAGCTGTGAGCAAAGAAGTGGCTAATGCAAGGGAAGAAATTCGCCCATATTCTGTTACTTAACCAACTGGGAGCAGACGATTTTCCTAATTATTTAAGAATGGGTGAATCACGCATTTCGGAGCTGCTGAACGTCACCAAACCATTCTTAAGAAAAATAATGCAGTCAAGGCAGAGGTTTAATGTTGATAATGCTATTATTAATTTATTTATGGCTGTAACATAAAAGATGACCTGTAAATTCAGGAGACTCATTTCAAATTCGAGAAAGAAATACTACATGTAGTGGTGGTGCACATCATCTAATAAATACAACAGATGCATAAGAAATGAAGCATTTAACAGCTGTTAGAATTGGAACAAAAAGTCCCACACTTTGCTCTTCATAGCAGACGGCTAGGATATCGGTTGGACTTTTTATCACCTACAACAGTGAAGCAAGTAGAGTTTATGAATTAACGTCCATGAAATGTCGATATTTCAGTTTTTAGATTTCATTAGTATCGGAAATGAAACCTGAAACCAGAAATACAGAAGGCCGACAGACTTTACATCTTTCTATGTGCCATACGAAACCAGACGGATTCCTTAAGAAATGGAACAAGTGCTTCTTTTCTTGCATCTCTATTGCTATACTCCTCTCACGATGTGTTCCACTAACATCTGAATCCTTTAAATTCCTCTAAAAACTCCGCCCTTAAAGTTTCGTCCGCCACGCACCCTGTCATGTATATCAGAGCAGTATTTAATCTTGCGCGCAGTGACGAAACGCGAGCGGTTGCCACGAAAGCGCTACACACGACACGTTCGCTGAATCGGGTTAAAGAAAACGAGCGTACGGCATCGTGGGCCTGGTGTCCCCCATTCGGGGAAGCTCGGCCGCCGAGGGCAACCGCTTATTGCATTCGACTCCACATTGGACGACTTGCGCGTCGGAGATGGAGATGAAATGATGAGGACAACACAACACCCAGTCGGTGAGCAGAAAATTCTCCTGTACCAGCCAGGAATCGAACTCGCGCCCTTTCGTGTGGCATTCTGCCGCGCTGACCACTCAGCTATGCGCGGCCGCTGTGTCAGAGAGCCAGGGGGGTGGCTGTTGGCTGGCGCTACGCGCCCGACATCCTGGCGCTGCACGTTCGTCGGTCGGTCGGGCAGTCTACCGACATAGCTCCAATTAGATGGTCGGCCGCTTGGTGCGTATGTAGGGCCGTGAAGCGCCATGAGAGGCGCCGCTGGCGAGTCACGTGGTCTGGCTCACTGCCGCGACCTACGAAACAAAGGGTTGTGAGTCATTCCGTTTCCTGACAGTGACCGTTAACGTTTGCGCGATTTCTGAAGAATATAGTGGATCAGTGTGTGCTGTTATTGTGTGAATAGTGTTGTAGTTGTCTCAGTACAGTTGCTGCGTCGATACAGCAGTTTTTGTGGCAGTACAGTAGTTGGGTGTTAGTTGTTGTGGTGTCAGGGTGGTATCAGTACTGTAGCTCTAGTGTGTGTCAAGTAGCTCTAGTGTGTGTCAAGTAGCTCTAGTGTGTGTCAAGTAGCTCTAGTGCGTGTCAAGTAGCTCTAGTGCGTGTCAAGTAGCTCTAGTGCGTGTCAAGTAGCTCTAGTGTGTGTCAAGTAGCTCTAGTGTGTGTCAAGTAGCTCTAGTGTGTGTCAAGTAGCTCTAGTGCGTGTCAAGTAGCTCTAGTGCGTGTCAAGTAGCTCTAGTGCGTGTCAAGTAGCTCTAGTGCGTGTCAAGTAGCTCTAGTGCGTGTCAAGTAGCTCTAGTGCGTGTCAAGTAGCTCTAGTGCGTGTCAAGTAGCTCTAGTGTGTGTCAAGTAGCTCTAGTGTGTGTCAAGTAGCTCTAGTGTGTGTCAAGTAGCTCTAGTGTGTGTCAAGTAGCTCTAGTGTGTGTCAAGTAGCTCTAGTGTGTGTCAAGTAGCTCTAGTGTGTGTCAAGTAGCTCTAGTGTGTGTCAAGTAGCTCTAGTGTGTGTCAAGTAGCTCTAGTGTGTGTCAAGTAGCTCTAGTGTGTGTCAAGTAGCTCTAGTGCGTGTCAAGTAGCTCTAGTGCGTGTCAAGTAGCTCTAGTGCGTGTCAAGTAGCTCTAGTGCGTGTCAAGTAGCTCTAGTGTGTGTCAAGTAGCTCTAGTGTGTGTCAAGTAGCTCTAGTGTGTGTCAAGTAGCTCTAGTGTGTGTCAAGTAGCTCTAGTGTGTGTCAAGTAGCTCTAGTGTGTGTCAAGTAGCTCTAGTGTGTGTCAAGTAGCTCTAGTGTGTGTCAAGTAGCTCTAGTGTGTGTCAAGTAGCTCTAGTGTGTGTCAAGTAGCTCTAGTGTGTGTCAAGTAGCTCTAGTGTGTGTCAAGTAGCTCTAGTGTGTGTCAAGTAGCTCTAGTGCGTGTCAAGTAGCTCTAGTGCGTGTCAAGTAGCTCTAGTGCGTGTCAAGTAGCTCTAGTGTGTGTCAAGTAGCTCTAGTGCGTGTCAAGTAGCTCTAGTGCGTGTCAAGTAGCTCTAGTGCGTGTCAAGTAGCTCTAGTGCGTGTCAAGTAGCTCTAGTGTGTGTCAAGTAGCTCTAGTGTGTGTCAAGTAGCTCTAGTGCGTGTCAAGTAGCTCTAGTGCGTGTCAAGTAGCTCTAGTGCGTGTCAAGTAGCTCTAGTGCGTGTCAAGTAGCTCTAGTGCGTGTCAAGTAGCTCTAGTGCGTGTCAAGTAGCTCTAGTGCGTGTCAAGTAGCTCTAGTGCGTGTCAAGTAGCTCTAGTGCGTGTCAAGTAGCTCTAGTGTGTGTCAAGTAGCTCTAGTGTGTGTCAAGTAGCTCTAGTGTGTGTCAAGTAGCTCTAGTGTGTGTCAAGTAGCTCTAGTGTGTGTCAAGTAGCTCTAGTGTGTGTCAAGTAGCTCTAGTGTGTGTCAAGTAGCTCTAGTGTGTGTCAAGTAGCTCTAGTGTGTGTCAAGTAGCTCTAGTGTGTGTCAAGTAGCTCTAGTGTGTGTCAAGTAGCTCTAGTGTGTGTCAAGTAGCTCTAGTGTGTGTCAAGTAGCTCTAGTGCGTGTCAAGTAGCTCTAGTGCGTGTCAAGTAGCTCTAGTGCGTGTCAAGTAGCTCTAGTGCGTGTCAAGTAGCTCTAGTGCGTGTCAAGTAGCTCTAGTGCGTGTCAAGTAGCTCTAGTGCGTGTCAAGTAGCTCTAGTGCGTGTCAAGTAGCTCTAGTGCGTGTCAAGTAGCTCTAGTGTGTGTCAAGTAGCTCTAGTGTGTGTCAAGTAGCTCTAGTGTGTGCTGGTTTCTTTTTTGGCGTGTGTGTGTGTGCGAGAGAGAGTTGCTCTTCGTGTATATGTTTCATTTTGGTGTGCGTGGTTTTGCTATTTTTGTCAGTTTTTTGCCTCAGCACTAAAGTCTTTTTTTTCTGCAGAGGAGATACAAAATTTCAGGCACGACAGCCACAGTAAGTGAACTCCGTTATGTTTCTTGTAAATCGTATTTTGCAGTGCTATTAAGTTCTTGAACAAGTAAACCAATTGCTGAGTAAAGTGCTCATTCCGAATAATTTCTTTGAAAATTAATAGCAAAATGAATTTATATTTTTTGTTCCCCTGTTCAGATTTGTTAGATTGTTGAAATTTTTTAATCAGCAATGGTTGCACTGTTTATTTTTACTTTGTTTTATTGTGGTTGGTAGGTGTCGTGTATTCTGGTTTACCATCTTTGGATAGGTTGTTTTTGATATTAGTTATGTGGGAGACTTTTCGATATCGTACAGTGGACTTCGTGTTATATAAGTAAGGTTGCATGACTGATTTGAAGAGTTCAGTGTGTTGGTTTCTGGTACAGTGTGTGCTTCGTTTTAGCTGCCAAATGGGTCAAGTTTTAGTTTGGGTTATTCGTATCCTTTGCATCACGTAAGTGATAAGGGAACTGTCATACCATTCAGCATATGCACACCAGTTAGATACATAACTATAATAAAATTAACATTTTACAATATATTAAAAATCAGAAAGAACCATTGCATTGGCTTCACACATGCTCTGACGACTTGTATACATGCAGTGCACTTTGAGAAAGTTATCACGTCATTTGCAGTTAACAAAATATAAAATTAGGAATAGTAGCATGACAGAATGATGAAGAAAATAAGTGTTAGTGCCACCAGGATTGAAGTTCATGTATGTTATAAAAACGTTTAACGGTCATTTCTGGAAACTATTAAATTTTCTCTCGTCTTCAATTCCGTTGATGCAAATTGACAGAATTACACAGCTTTATTCCCTAATGGTTCAAATGTTTACGAGTTTTGGTATTTCTGGGTCTTTCTACATGCAGATTATTACTTCTACGTGCAGATTATCACTTCTATATTTATTGTAGTTACGTAAATCTGAATACAAACGTAAACTACTAAAGTGCGCTCTTGTATACAGTACACCTTTGAATATGTACAAAGATGGTACTGTGAGTATTTTTAACTGCATCTGCGTTCTTACTTAAATTGCTGGGAGTCGACGAGTTTCGTAATTATCTTATACGGGATGAACCATGCATGAGAGGAGCTGTAAGCTGCGAGGAAAGGCTGTCAACTGCATTACGATTCGTAGTTACTGGCAGAAGTTGAGGGCCTCAAATTCACTGCTGTTGCATCCCCCACAATTATTAACTCGTTTTCTGAAACCTGCCCTGTGATTTATAGCTCATGGAGGAATAAAATCATGGTTATGGAAAATAAATAAAACATTCATGTAAACGTTATCACAAGGGCGTCGCAAGGGGGAAAGGGGCTTTGAAATTCAATTTTTTTTTTTTTTAAATTCCTATTGGCCGCCCAGTTGGTGACACAGCTCAGATCTCCTGGTCATGGCTACATTCATTTGAAGAATAGTTGAAAATTAAAATTAAATACTTCTGTATCTCGAAGTCAAATCGCACTGCAAGCCAAGAAAGTAGACACATTTGAAAACGGGCCCTACCGGCGAGATGCACTGTTGCACTGTGTAGTGTGGGTTGTCCGCTTTCACTTAATCTTCGTTACCCTAAGTTACACTAATTTCGGTCGTTGAATGTTGTTTGTAGTATAATAGATGATCTTTCAGTTAAACTAATTTCTGATTATTCGAAGAAAACACATGGAGGTGGCGTGCATCATCTAATGAATACAACAGATATATAAGAAAAGCAACTGTCCGAATTGTAAAAAAAAATCCAGCACTTCCCTACTCGTAGCAGAGAACATGGATATAGGTTGGACGTTTTAAAACTTATTACAATGAAGCAAGTATGTTTTATGAATTAACGTCCATTGAATGTCGATATTTCTGTTTTTAGAATTCGTGTGCGATAAGTATCTGAAATAAAACATTAAAAGAGAAATACTGAAGACCGTCGTAGTTTTATTCTATGTGCCTTACAAAACTATTAGCGATTCGTTAATAAAACTGACAGTGTCTCATTTCTTGCACCTGTGTCGCTGTACTTGTCGCACGACATTTACCACAAAGCATATGCAGTCTTTAAATTTCTCCAGCAACTCTGTCCTTAAAGCTCCCCTGTTATTGAATTATTGTGTGGTGGTGGGGCTCTGTCCACCCCACACCTCCATGTCGGTCGGTCGGTCGGTTAGTGCTGTGTACGGCCCTTCACTACTGACAAGCGAGTAGAACGTCTTTTCGATTGGCTTTCAAATTCTGACGTTCCTGTGGTCGCTTGCTAAGAGGCCAGATGGCGTGGTGGTACACTGGGACCACGTGTTATTTCCCTTCTCGTCGTTGAAGGGTTTCCTGTTTTCTGTCGTGAGCGATTATAGTATTTCGAGGAATTTGCTTGAAGAATGGAAAACGTGATGAACGTATTTGAAATTTGTAAGTTGTCAAGCATTGTTATTGTTTTAAATCTAGAATAACGCTTTTGGAGGTACGATAAATGAACTTCGTTTTTGCTTTTTTTCCAACAGTAGTTTGCTCAGGGCTCTCACTTGTTTCATTCTACGAGAATGTTGTTCCATGTGTCCAGTTCCTTATAGTTCGTATACTTTTGTCCCGAAAGCCTGCCTTTTCTCTTCATTCCTTAAGCAGTATAATAGGATACAGTACATCACGAGATTCACTGCAGTTTAACGTATCATACGTTTCTTCGAAAATCATTATTCGGTCACGTAGAAACGGTTGACATATAAGAACTCCTCGTCAGTAAGTTACTACATCGACAAGCGTTTCACCCCCGTCTCAATGGCTGAGTGGATAGACTGACGGTTTACGAACGTGAAGGACGGACTTTCAAATGTAGCTGGAGTCAACTGTCGTTTTTTATTTAAACATGTGCAGGTAATATTTTAAAACTTAATTCGCTACAAATTGTGCAATTCTAGGCTTTCCTAGGTTCCACATTTTTTCAAAAGAGTTAATGTCTGCTCTATTGTTGGCCTGTGGGTTGTACAACGTAGAGGAGTTTCTGATCATCGATGACTGTACTAGATCTCTTAAAGAAATTGCGGGACGTTGTCGGCAGAATTTTGCCACACTTACGTTTTACTTACTGTACATGGTCTCCTTCGAAATACTCCCGTCCACCATTGATACACCGCTCCCTACATAGATTCCACTTCCGGAAACTACTTGTCGGATCGCGCGAAGCGCAGTCCACGAATTTTCTTTTAACTCTGTCGTTGCAAATCTTCGTCCTTGCAACGGGGTTTTCAGCTTTAGAAATAAAGGACCGGAAGGGCGTGGTCTGCAGAGTACGGAGGCTGAGGCAGCACCGTGGTATCATTTTGTGTGCAACAGTCAGGCAGTAACGGGGATGAATGTGCGGGTGCGTTATCGTAATACAAGAATCGTGAACTGTCTCGCTACATTTCAAGCCGTTTCCTCCTCACATTTTCACGCAGGCTTCGCAACGTCCCGATAGTACCACTGATTAACAGTGTGGCCCCGTGGCACGAATTGGTGACGAACTAATCCTTCAGTGTCAGAGAAAACTAGGAGCATGGCTTTGATATTTGACCTGACGATAATTTTTTTTATTATTGGAGAATCTTTTCCGATACATTGTGAAGATTGAACCTTGGTCACAACATCATAACCGTAGACCCACGTCTCATCACCAGTTAAGATACTCTTAAGGAACATCTCGTTCTCATTCGCGCGATTATAAGCTCTTCATACATTGCAAGGTGAAGGTCTTTCTGGCCTTGAATCGTGAACCGTGGGATGAACTTGTTGGAAACACGATGCATTCCTAGGTGCTGTGTCAGGATTTCTTGACATGACCAAAGTGAAATATTACAGTCCTCTGCAATCTCTCAGGCAGTCTGTCTTCGACTGACAATCACAGTTTCGTCGATGTTCCTGAAGTGAGCGTCGTCGGTAGACGTCAGAGTCCGTCGTGATCGTGTCAGATTTATCTTCCCTCCGGCCATTTTTAAACCGTGTGAATCATTCACAGCATGTATTGCGTCTTAAGCACTCATCACCGTAGGCTTCCTGCAACGTTTGGTGTGTCTGTAAAGGTTTTCTCGAGTTTCACCCAAAATGTAGTACAGACGCGTTGCTCCTCTAACTCTGCCATCACGAACTTCGCAAGCTGTGCGACACAGCGTTCTCTTCAGTACAGCACTGAACAATAACTGACATAAAACAATGAAAGTCTTCCTTTTTTAATTTCTTTTTAATAGAGGTGGCGCCCCCTCCACGCCTACACGGGCATGACGACCAACACAATAGGTCTACTGCCATCTCCGCATAAGGGTTAGTTTTCACTAAAGTGAGGTGTCGCAGGATGTGGGTACTGCGATGTTCGCGTACGTCTGGTTAAGGTTAACCATTAATACGCGCTCATCTGGAGACAGATTGGGTTGAAATCGAAGGAAGGGTAGCGGTTTGAAGGGCAGAGGAAAAAAAGTGCTAAGGCAGCGGCCAAGGGAGAAAAAAAAAAAACCTCTGCGATAGTTAGGTCGGGTGGGAAGAGCAGTAGCGGATGTCTTGCTGCCTGCGATAGGTGGGTGTCATGCATGTCGACACCTTGACGTTGTGCGGTTGTGCTGCTTGGGGACTGGCGCTCGGTGCTGGTGCAGAGTCCGCGTTCAGCGTCAGCAACCTGCAATAGTTAAGTTTATTATCGTTTTTGTGTCCGATAGGTCATATATCGGAAGCACAGTGTAAGGTAATGTTGGCGGTTTGTTTGTGCGTCAGTGGGCGAGCTCGTCAGTGTCCCTGCTGTAGCCTGTTGGTCGGCTCTAGTAGCAGCTGGTAATTACCAGTCAGTGTTGCTGATATGCAGGGGCATGCCGACGGTTGTCGCTTGTTTGCATATGTTAGTTTACCATAGGTGGCTATGCCCTCGCTAGCAGTGTCTATGGCCTCTTGTACTTCCACCTATGGTTGTGATCGTATTTTCCCAGAGTGAGGATGAAAGGATTGTTAGTGTCTCGAGTTCCTGTATAGTCGTGTGGCGTGTTTTTTGACTACTTCCTTGAGGGTATCAAGGCGGTATTCATGGTGAAGATCCACAGTGCGTGTGTAGCGTGGAGCGTTGCTAATGTGTAGCACTTTGTTCTGTATGATCTGCAGGCGGCGCAGTCGTGTAGGAGCTGCATATCCCCAGACGGGAGCTGCATACGTCATCAGAGGTCTAATCAGTGTCATGCATATGGACCTCGACACCCTCCTATTCAGTGTGCTTTCCCTGTTGAGCATTGGGTACAGCTGTTCGGGCCGCGCGTGCTCTCGGTTGGCAACGTACTCGATATGGTACCCCCGCCCCCCCATGTAAGTTTCCGGTCCAGCCAGACACCTAGGTATCCGACTATCTCTCGGAAACGTGTTGGGCGTGTATGTAGTGTTATCGGTCTACAGTGTTTGTGCAGTAGTTTCGGTCTGCGTGTGAACAGATCTGCTTCGCACTTGCGACGTTTACTTTAATACGCCATGGCTCCAACCAAGGCTCAGCTGTTCTGAGTGCTGTCTGTATTCGTGAATTGATATTCGACGGTTTCCAATCTTGCACAAGGATGGCGGTGTCATCCGCGTAGATGGCTAACGTCGTGTTTTGCTTGCTGGGAAGTCATTAATGTACAGGTTAAACAAGATGGGCCCTAGGACGCTTCCTTGGGGTATTCCAGCTTGGATACCATGTTGTGTTGTTTATCCTGCACGTTAATGTTGAAACACCTGTTCGTGAGATATGAGTGTGTTAGACGTGAGAGTCCGTCCGGGAAACCAGCTTCGCTTAGTTTGCGTATGAGCCCGTTGTGCCAGAGACAGTCGAAAGCCTTTTCGATGTCCAGGAACACGGCCCCTGTGGCTTTGTTCATGTTGTAGCCGTGTCCTATATGTTAGACTACGCGGAGGAGTTGTTGTCGAGTGGCGATTCCTAAAGCCGAATTGCTCCGGTCTTAGGGTGTCACTGGTGATGCAATGCCTAGTGATACGTTTTAATATTACCTTCTCAACAATCTTGCTGAGGGAACACAGCAGACTCATGGTTCTGTAATTTTGTGGGAGGGAGTGGTCTTTCCCTGGCTTCCTGAACATCAGGACTTTGGCCGCCTTCCAAAAGCCAGGGAAGTGTTAGTGTTTCAGGACTGCATTCGTTAAGTGTGTAAGGTATTCTACGGCTTTATCCGTGAACTCCTGGAGGACACGGTTTTGAATGCCATCAGGCCCAGGGGCTTTCCTAGCGTTGGTGTGATAGTCCTGGCAGTTGCGCATTAAATACAGGCGTGTGCAGAGATGCCAACCCCACTTCACTGCAACGCACTATTGGCGCGAAATTACGAATGTTCCGGAATTTTTTTGAACAGACCTTGTATTAGTGTGTTACCGTGAATAAATACACCATTTATGAGGTCTTAGTGATTAAAAGTCTAGTTGTAATCAAGGCTTGAATCAGGGTTACGATTCCAAAACTGTAGCTCACGATTTTTGTATATTTCGTTTCGTTTTATAAATAAAAAGTCTGTTTCCGAAGGCGAGTGGCTGGTGCGACAGACCCTTACGTGGAGGACCCAGGTCCGATTTATGGTGCTGCCAGAGATTTTTCCTCCGTGGGAGGACTGGACGGGGGTGCTCACAGCCTCGTGGTTACATTTGAGACGCTACATGATCGAGAGGCAGCGCCTCTAAGGTCGTAACGTCAACGGCCGGGAGGGGGGTGTGCTGACCCCATACGCGTCCCGATTATCGAGGATGACACAGCGATCGGTCGACTATCGCGTGGTCTTCAGCACCTGATCGCCGGTCCCCTTTTCGTTTATAAATTTTGGTAGCCATAGTTCCAAGCTGCCTGTTTAAACCAAGTTTTTGATCACTTAAGGAAACCGAAGAATTTCAATCAAATGAAAGTTACGTAAGTAAAATCTGAGACTGAACTGAGGAACCTTGCTTGTTATGATATACTGAAGGAATTATGACTTGGTTTCAGATAAGTAGTAAATTTAAATGCGAGATTTTAGTAGGAAAGAGACAGCTATTTTATAAAGAGGTTTGAACCAGTTCAACTTCATACGTTAATCATCCCAACGTTAAGATTGTCTGCTCTGCGTTAGTGAAGCTCGTTTCGGAAGAATGAGCTGAGCTGCGGAAAGAGGCACTACATTATATTAAAATTTTAATTCGTTGGCAGCTACAAAGTAATCCCATTGCCAAATAAAGAAACATTTAACTATGTATTTGGGAAACTCTCTTTTGCATACCAAATGCTATTTGTATAAGGTCACCCGAAAACAAACCATGCACATAGAATTAAAAAATAAATGTGCTTTCAAATTAAAAGAAAAACATGAGCCTTTATGAGGTCCTATTTAACAAATTGGACCTCCCTTTGGACAAAATCCTGGCTACGTCCTTCGCTCTAAAACATCTACACTGGTGGTGGTATGCTGTTGGAAGTGGGTCATACTTCAGGATTAAATATTTTGTTACCATGTTACAGCCCCCACCCTCGTGAACCGTGGACGCTGAAGTTGATGGGGAGGCTTGCGTGCCTCAGTGATACCGACAGCTGTACTGTAGGTGCAGCTACAAAGGAGTATCTGTGGACAGGCCAGAGAAACGTGTGGTTACTGAATAGGAGCAGTAGCCTTTACAGTAGTTGCAGGGACAACAGTCTACATGATAGTCGGAACTGGCCTTGCAGCATCTGTCAAAATAGCATTGCTGTGCTGGGACTTTGAACAGCTGAAAAGAAGGGGTAGCTAGAGCCATAATTTTCCCCAAGGGCATGCAGCTTTACTGTATGGTTAAATGATGGCGTTCTCGTGGGTAAAATATCCGAGAGATAAAATAGTGCCCCATTTGGATCTCCAGGTGGGGACTAGACAGGAGGATGTCGTTAACAGGAGAAAGATAACTGGCGTGACTCTGAAGTCACAGTTTGCAATTTTTATCTCCCTCCTGACAGGACTCTTAGACCTGCTGCCCTAATTGCTTCTTCAGCAAGTTCCTCCTGGGCCAGCCGGTGTGTCCGAGTGGTTCTAGGCGCTTGTCTGGAACCACATGACCGCTATGGTCGCAGGTTCGAATCCTGCCTCGGACATGGATGTGTGTGTGATGTCCTTTGGTTAGTTAGGTTTACGTAGTTCTAAGTTCTAGGGGACTGAAGACCTCAGATGTTAAGTCCCATAGTGCTCAGAGCCATTTGAACCATCCCTCCTCCGTGGGGATGTTAATGTTCATCATCCCTTGTTGGCAGTGCATTTTCATCCAGTCGGGGTCTCCTCATAGACCACGACTTGTGCCTTCTTAATGATGGCTCCCCTACCCATCAATGCCAGTCATGGTACCTTTTCTGCCATTAATCTTTCTTTCTCTTCCCTTCATTACACTGGTCGTCACACGATGACCTCCCCCCATGGGGTCCACAACTCTTTTGTGGACACGTGCTTAGCGAGCACGGGACCCCGAGCTAATGTGGCCCTCCTTCCTTTCCGGGCTGCATACCTTCCCTTCCCTTTCCACATCCCTCCCCGTCCCCCATCTTCGCCCCCCCCTCACCTCTGTCTCTTTCCTTCCCTTTCTCCCCCTCTGGGAGTATGGTTTGTGCCTACGTCCGGAGACGGACGCTCGAAACTGTTCCAAATTCCTTGCTTATACACTTGCAAGTCCTCATCCTTCCTCTGTCCTTCTCTTTTCCTTCCCTCTTCTCCTTGCCCCTTTCTCCGCTGCGGCGTTTGAGACCCCCTTTTCTTTCCTTTCCTTTCCCTTTCTCTTTTTTCCTCCCTGTGTGTGTCTGAAGGCCGACCCACGCACTTCCATGCGTAGCCGGTGACGGGGTAACGCGTAATTCCCCGCCCCGGGTAGACAGGTAGGACATGTACGTACCCCCTGGTAAGGGCCAGGCCCAGGGAAGGGTGATTACCCGAGCTGATACCTTCCGAAAGTGCCGATTGGTCCCTCCGTCCGTTTGTCGGGAGGCGTGACCTGAGGTGTGAACAATCACCTAAGGCGGGTGTGCCCTCGGTGAGGGCCCCCACAAGGGAGGAGCGCGCCATCGGAGACGCCGGTAATCATGGGGGATTCTTCCGCAATGGTTTCCTCACCTTCCACTATGTCTGCTCACAAACGTAAGTTCACTGAGTCTCAGCCACAGACTGTTCTTCCATCGTTGCCACAGTTCCTTGTTGTTTCTCGGTCTGACGAAGGTCACGACTTTTCCACGGTCAACGCTTTCATTATTCAGAAAGGTGTCGACGTAATTGCGGGTCCTGTAAAGTCTTGTTCCAGATTACGGAACGGCACCCTGTTGTTAGAAACACACAGTGCCCTCCAGGCTCAAAAATTGCTGCGTACTTCTCTGCTCCACACCTTCCCTGTCCGGGTGGAACCGCACCGTACCTTAAATTCCTCGCGTGGAGTCGTTTATACACGCTCCCTCGATGGATTGTCTGACGAAGAAATTCAGCACTACCTGTCTGACCAGGGCGTCACCGCTGTTCATCGGGTTATGAAAAGGGTTGACTCGAACATCATTCCAACCCGCACTGTCTTCTTGACATTTGACAAAGTTCAACTCCCATCAAAAATCAAAGCAGGCTATGAGATAATTTCCGTTCGCTCTTATGTCCCAAGCTCTACGCGTTGCTATCGATGTCAGCGGTCCAATCACACCAGCCAGTCCTGTTCCAATCCGGCCAAATGTGTTACGTGTGGCAAGGATGCCCATGAGGGTGCTTGTCCACCTCCATCCCCTCACTGCATCAACTTATGGGTGACCACGCTGCTTCCTCTCGAGATTGCCCCGTTGTTAAGGATGAAAAGCCCATCCAGGAAATAAGAGTGAAGGAAAAGGTGTCGACCTTTGCTGCTCGAAAGTTACTCGCCAGTTGACAGCCCACCGTGCCTCAGAAAGGAAAATACAGCACTGTCCTTGCTTCTCCTCGGCCAACAAAGGAGGTGGCCACGCAGACTTGCGACCTCACATTTAGTACCATGGTCGTCAGATCGGCCAGCGCAAAGATCGCCCGTTCAACCTCACCTCTTTCGCCTGCCCACTCTATGGCTCACCCTTCGTCGGGTTCTGCTAAATCTCGAGCCCAAAAGTCAGACGCCAAGTCTTCGAAAAAAGAGCATTCCCGTGAAGAGTTTTTATGTACTGCAACTTCACAACCATCGGTTCCTCCTTCATCTAAACATCATACCTCCAAGAAGGCTACGAAGAAACACAGTTCCTCTCCTTCTCCGCCAAGGTGTGTCCCATCTACAGCACCACCTGGCGGAAATCGCCCTCGGCCATCTTCTGTGTCGCCGAGGCGCACTGCTGGTGGCCGGTCAACTGGCCAATCGTTTGTGGCAGGAGCTGCTCCTGACAAACCTATGGATCAGGATCTTCTGCCTTCGACTGAATGCCATTCCATGATGTCGGTCGCAAGCTCTGAGCAGTCGTTGAGTTGACAGCACCCTTTGTCCATTATCCACTGGAATATCCGCGGCATTCGCGCCAATCGGGATGCATTGTCGATCCTCTTACGATCCTACTCGCCGGTCATCTTCCGTCTTCAGGAAACAAAGCTGCGTCCCCATGACCGCTTTGTTCTACCTCATTTTCAGTCTCTCCAATATGACCTCCCCTCTGTTGAAGGCACTCCAGCCCATGGAGGACTCATGATTCTGCTCCATGATACTCTCCATTATCACCCAATCCCCTTAAACAGTTCCTTCCAAGCTGTCGCCGTCCGTCTTTCCCTTTCTGGATACACGTTCTCTCTTTCTACGGTATACATTCCATCGTCTACACCAATGGCACGAGCTGATCTCCTTCATCTTCTTGATCAGCTTCCACCCCCCTATTTGCTGGTTGGGGACTTCAATGCCCACCACCCGCTTTGGGGATCTCCACATCCTTGTCCACATGGCTCATTATTGCTAGACGTCTTCCACCAAGCGGATCTAGTCTGCCTCAACACTGGGGTCCCCACATTTTTGTCTGCCTCCACGGCAAATTTATCTCATTTGGACCTTGCAGTCGGTACTGTTCCGCTAGCTCGGCGCTTCGAATGGTTCGCCCTTCATGATACACACTCGAGTGACCACTTTCCATGTGTTCTTAGACTGCAGCCTCAACTGCCATATATGCGCTCGCGACGCTGGAAGTTTGCCCAAGCCGATTGGACACTTTTTTCGTCTCTAGCAACATTCGATAACCGTCGCTTTCCCAGCGTCGACGATGAGGTCACTCATTTTACCGACGTTATTCTCACAGCTGCGGAACGTTCAATACCACGCACCTCAGAATTGCCCCGGCGCCCCCCAGTTCCTTGGTGGAACGAGGCATGCCGTGACGCAATACGTGAGCGGCGACGTGCTCTTCGCATTTTCCGTCACCATCCAGCTTTGGCCAACTGTATCCGATATAAGCAGCTCCGTGCGCGATGCCGTCGCGTCATCCGCGATAGCAAGAAGGCAAGCTGGAAATTCTTTATTAGCTCATTTAACACCTTTACTCCCTCCTAGGAAGTTTGGAGTCGGCTTCGACGGTTCTCAGGCGCGCCTAGTTTCTTCCCAGTCTCTGGGCTCACTGTCGCGCATGATACCTTAGTGGACCCCGTCGCAATTTCTAACTCATTGGGTCAGCACTTTGCTGAGATTTCGAGCTCTTCAAATTACCCACCAGCGTTTCTCCCGAAGAAACGTGCAGCGGAAGTGCGACATCTTGCTTTCTCCTCTCAAAATCGCGAAAGCTACAATACTGTTTTCTCCATGCGCGAACTCCAACATGCACTCTCTTCTTCTCGCTCCTCCGCCCCAGGACCGGATGGTATCCATGTCCAAATGTTGCTGCATTTATCAACCCATAGCCTGCGTTACCTCCTTCGCCTTTATAATCGAATTTGGACCGACAGTACCTTTCCCAGGCGATGGCGGGAAGCTATTGTCGTTCCCGTTCCGAAATCTGGAAAGGACAAACATCTCCCCTCTAGCTGTCGCTCCATTTCTCTCACGAGTAGTGTCTGTAAGGTTTTGGAGCGTATGGTAAATTACCGTTTAGCTTGGTGGCTGGAATCCCGCAGTCTTTTAACACCTGCCCAGTGCGGATTCCGAAGGCATCGTACTGTAGTTGACCATCTTGTTGCTCTCTCCACTTATATCATGAATAATTTTCTCCGGAAACGCCAAAAAGTAGCAATATTTTTTGATCTGGAGAGAGCATACGATACCTGTTGGAGGACAGGCATCCTCCGCACACTGTTCTCTTGGGGCTTTCGAGGCCGGCTGCCCCTTTTTCTTCGCGAATTTATGGCAGAGCGCACATATGGGGTGCGGGTGAACACAACTCTCTCCCGTACTTTCTCCCAAGAAAACGGGGTACCCCAGGGCTCCGTGCTGAGTGTTGTACTGTTTGCCATCGCCATTAATCCAATTATGGATTGTCTCCTCCCTGATGTCTCGGGCTCCCTCTTTGTGGACGATTTTGTGATCTACTACAGCTCTCAACGGACCAGCCTTCTTGAAAGACGTCTTCAAGGATGTCTCGATCGCCTCCACTCGTGGAGCATCGAAACCGGCTTCCGTTTCTCACCCAGTAAGACCGTTTGTGTTAATTTTTGGCGACGTAAGGAGTTTCTTCCGCCCACCTTACATCTGGGTCCTGTCAACCTTCCGTTTTCCGACGTCGCTAAATTCTTGGGTCTTATGTTTGACAGAAAACTGTGCTGGTCCTCTCACGTTTCCTATCTTTCGGCTCGCTGTCTGCGTTCCCTTAACACCCTCCGTGTCCTGAATGGTACCTCCTGGGGAGCGGACCGAGTGGTCCTTCTCCGCCTCTATCGCGCCTTAGTGCGTTCGAAATTGGATTATGGAAGCATAGTCTACTCCTCTGCCCGGCCGTCTATTCTTCGGCGTCTTGACTCTATCCACCACCGTGGATTACGTTTAGTGTCTGGAGCTTTTTACACCAGCCCTGTGGAAAGCCTTTATGCTGAGACTGCTGAACCTCCGCTGTCCAATCGGCGGGCAGTCCTTCTGAGTCGTTATGCTAGCCATCTGTCTTCCATGCCTGCTAATCCAGCCCTTTACCTTTTTTTCGACGCCTCCTTTGATGTCGGGTATGCAGGCCGCTCCTCCTCCCTACTACCCCCGGGAGTCCGCTTCCGTCAACTGCTCCATTCTCTTTCCTTCCGCTTTCCTAAAACGTTCTTGACAACTTGGGGTACAGCACCGCCTTGGCTCCGTCCCCGGATCGACTTGCTCAGAGACCTATGTCAATTTCCCAAGGATGGTACCCCTACACTTGTTTACCGTCGGGCATTTGCTGCTCTATGTGCACAAATGACGGAAGCCACATTTATTTACACCGATGGCTCGAAAACATCGTTAGGTGTAGGGAGTGCCTATATTGTTGGCGTCACCCCAAATCACTTTCGGCTTCCCGACCAGTGTTCGGTTTATACTGCGGAGCTTTACGTTGTTCTCCAGGCTGTCCACTACATCCGCCGCCATCAGCGGATACAGTACGTAATCTGCTCAGATTCTCTCAGCTCTCTCCTAAGTCTCCAAGCTCTTTACCCTGTGCACTGTCTGGTCCACCGGATTCAGGACTGTCTGCGCTTGCTCCACCTGGGGGGCGTCTCAGTGGCGTTCCTCTGGCTTCCGGGACACGCTGGTATCTGTGGAAATGAGGCGGCTGATATAGCGGCCAAGGCTGCAGTCTCTCTTCCTCGGGCAGCTATTCAGTCTCTTCCGTTTACCGATCTACGGAGCGGTTTATGTCGCCAAGTTGCTCATTTATGGCATGCGCATTGGTCAACACTTCCCCATAATAAATTGCGGGAAGTGAAAGCCCTTCCCTGCGCTCCGACCTCTTCCTCCCGAATGCGTCGTCGGGAGGAGGTAATTTTAGCTAGACTCTGGGTAGGGCAGTGTCTATTTAGTCATCGACATCTTTTAAGCGGTGATCCTCCCCCACTCTGTCCCCACTGCTCTCAGCTGTGGACGGTCAGACACCTTTTAATTGAATGCCTCTATTTTACTCCGTTACGCTCCCGTCTACAGCTATCGCCTGATCTATCGTCGATTTTAGCAGATGACACGCGCTCAGCTGACCGCGTTCTACAGTGTATTAGTTACAGTGAAATGACGTCAGTCATTTGAAGCTTTTTTTGGGGGACAACCAACCACTTTCTATAGTGGATTTTTAAGCATTCCTTCTGCCTTTAGTTTCTCAAATTTTATGACTTTGTTCCCATTGCTGCTGATTTTAAATTTCGTTTTTTTCCTGTTTTCTACGTCACGAGCTGGGCGCTAATGACCATAGAAGTTTTGCGCCCTGAAACCACAAAAAAAAGATGACCTTTCCGAAAGTGACCACTTCACGTTGATTCTCTCGCTCCCCTCTCGCTCCCCTCTCGCTCCCCTCTCGCTCCCCTCTCGCTCCCCTCTCGCTCCCCTCTCGCTCCCCTCTCGCTCCCCTCTCGCTCCCCTCTCGCTCCCCTCTCGCTCCCCTCTCGCTCCCCTCTCGCTCCCCTCTCGCTCCCCTCTCGCTCCCCTCTCGCTCCCCTCTCGCTCCCCTCTCGCTCCCCTCTCGCTCCCCTCTCGCTCCCCTCTCGCTCCCCTCTCGCTCCCCTCTCGCTCCCCTCTCGCTCCCCTCTCGCTCCCCTCTCGCTCCCCTCTCGCTCCCCTCTCGCTCCCCTCTCGCTCCCCTCTCGCTCCCCTCTCGCTCCCCTCTCGCTCCCCTCTCGCTCCCCTCTCGCTCCCCTCTCGCTCCCCTCTCGCTCCCCTCTCGCTCCCCTCTCGCTCCCCTCTCGCTCCCCAGGTTACCTCGTTGGTCTTTACAACGCGCCGATTGGCCTCTACAGAGTGGTCCAATGATAGTGACTGGGCCAAATATCTCACGAAATAAGCATCGAACGAAACTCGTGTAGCTTGAAGGGGGAAGCCAGATGGCGCTACTTTTGGCCTGCTAGATGGCACTGCCATAGGTCAAACTGATATCAACTGCGTTTTTTTTAAAAATAGGAACCCCATTTTTACTATATATTCGTGTAGTACGTAAAGAAATATGAATGTTTCAGTTGGACCACGTTTTTCGCTTTGTGATAGACGGCGCTCTATCAGTCACAAACGTATAAGTACGTGATATCACGTAACATTCCGCCAGTGCGGGCGGTATTTGCTTCGTGATAGATTACCCGTGTTAAAATGAACTGTTTACCAATTGCGGAAAAGGTAGATATAGTGTTGCTGTATGGCTATTGTGATCAAAATACCCAACGGGCGTGTGCTATATATGCTGCTCGGTATCCTGGACGACATCAAAGTGTCCGGACCGTTCGCCGGATAGTTAAGTTATTTAAGGAAACAGGAAGTGTTCAGCCACATTTGAAACGTCAACCACGACCTGCAACGAATAATGAAGCCCAAGTGTTTTAGCTGCTGCCGCGGCTAATCCGCACATCAGTAGCAAACAAATTGCGCGAGAATGGGGAATCTCAAAAGCGTCTGTGTCGAGTATGCTACATCAACATCGATTGCACCCGTACCATATTTCTATGCACCAGGAATTGCATGGCGACGACTTCGAACGCCGTGGACAGTTCTGCCAGTGGGCACAAGAGAAATTACAGGACGATGACAGATTTTTTGCACGCGTTCTATTTAGCGACGAAGCGTCGTTCACCAACAGCGGTAACGTAAACCGGCATAATATGCTCTATTGGGCAACGGAAAATCCACGATGGCAGTGACAAGTGGAACATCAGCGACCTTGGCAGGTTAATGTATGGCTCGGCATTATGGGAGGAAGGATAATTGGCCCCCATTTTATCGATGGCAATCTATATAGTGCAACGTATGCTGATTTCCTACGTAATGTCCTACCGATGTTACTAAAAGATGTTCCACTGGACGACAGAATGGCGATGTACTTCCAATATGATGGATGCCCGGCACATAGATCGCCTGCGGTTGAAGCGGTATTGAATAACGTATATTATGACAGGTGGATTGGTCGTCGAAGCACCATACCATGGCCCGCACGTTCACCGGATCTTAGTCCCCGGATTTCTTTCTGTGGGGAAAGTTCCACCAACAACGCCTGACAACATGCGTCAGCCCGTTGTCAATGCATGTGCGAACATTACGGAAGGCGAACTACTCGCTATTGAAAGGAATGTCGTTACACGTACTGCCACATGAATTGAGATTGACTGACATCATTTTGAGCATTTATTGCATTGATGTGGTATTTACAGATAATCACGCTGTAACAGCATGGGTTCTCAGAAATAAGTTCACAAACGTACACGTATCACATAGGAACAATCGAAATAAAATGTTCAAACTTATCGACATTCTGTATTTTAATTTAAAAAACGTACCTGTTACCAACTGTTCGTCTAAAATTGTGAGCCATGTGTTGGTGACAATTACAGCGCCATCTATCACAAAACGAAAAGAAGTGGTGGAACTAAAACAGGTTTCTTTACCTACTACAAGAATATGTAATAAAAAGTGGGGTTTCCTATCTAAAGAAACGCAGTTGATATCCGTTTGACCTATGGCAGCGACATCTAGCCTGCCAACCATAGCGCCATCTGGTTTCCCCCTTCAAGTTAGATATGTTTCGTTCTTTGTAGTTCCTTAGTTTGACGCTCATTTTGTGAGATATTTGGCCCGGCTACGATCAGTGGACCACCCTGTATATACTGCACAGGTCGTTTTTTCTCCCTGTTTGTCGGGTTTATTAATGACGTCCTACATGACCCATCAGATGCGATTGTTCGTGCTGCCAGTCTTGCTGTCCCACGTTTATCTGGACCATTCAGCAGCCAGTAAGTCGGTGGAGAACGGCTATTGACATTGCCATCCGTGATCGCCGTCGAGCTTTGCAACACATTAAGTGGCACCAATCCGCTTCCAATCTTAATACCTTTAAACGCATTCTCGCCAAAGCCCATTACTTAATCAAATGAAGCAAACGGGTGTATTAGGAAAGCTTTGTTTCTTGCCTCTGTTCTACTGTCCCTATGTCACAGGTATGGGCTACGCTTCGCGCTCTCCAAGGTTGCCATCAGCAGCCTTCGCATGGACCCACTGATTTTCGTGTAACATCTTGCGAACCATTTTGCATCGGCATGAACCTGCTACCCAGCTGCTTTCCTTCACCAGAAACAGTGGACTGAAGGTTCAGCCTTACGTTCTACCCCTTGCCTGCCTGCCTGCCAGCCAATGAGCCTTTTACTGAATGGGAACCCTTCTCTGCACTTTGTTTTTCTCATGATAAGGCCCCTGGCCCAGACATCATTCATAACCAATGGCTTAAATATCTGAGTGCTTAACCATATTTGACTCCAGGGTGACTTCCCTTCTCAATGGAGGGAGAGCATCGCGGTTCCCATCCCTAAGCCTGGTAAGAACGCCCTGTTTATCGAAAGCTATCGGCAAATTAGTCTGATTAAGTTATTTGAACAGATGGTAGCCCGTTGGCTAAATTGGACAATAAGCTCACTGGGATGCCTCATATCAGATAGGATGTTTCCGTAAACTCAATGTCCTTCGCTTCCTTGCCCTCAACTCTTCGGATGAGGATCGTTCCACTCTTCTCCGCCTTTATCAGGCTCTAGTGCTATCTTATTTGGACTATAATTGTCAAGTTTATGGTTTGGCTGCTCCTTCCACACTACACTTCCTGGATGTGGTCCACCATCATGGTATCCATTTGGTCATTGGTGCCTTCCCTACTACCCTGTTGATAGTCTCCTGGTTGAAGCTTTAATCCCTCCCTCCCCCCCCCCCCCCTTCTGTTCAGCGGTCGCAGCTTCTGGTTTCTTATGCAATCGCTGTCTGTTCTCCCACTCATCCTTCCTATTCTATCTTGTTCCCAGACCAAGGACGTCACCCACCTATTTCCTACCGTAGGGTGAGTTTACTGGTTGGCTCTACCTTGCATCTCCTCGCCATGATTTCCAGCTTCCTTCTTTGTCCTGTCTCGCAAGTTCCCTCCTGAACAACCCCGCTTGGTTAGTTCCTTGGCCCCGGATTCGGACGGATCTCTGCTGAGGTCCGAAAGATGCCGTTCCCCGATCGTGTTCCGTTGCTTTTTCGGCCGAATTTTACGGGAGTTCCGGGATGCAGTTTTTTTACACCGATGGCTCTGTCTGCTGGTCGTGTGGGATATTCCTTCACGTCCTCTGTTGGCATGGAAAATCATCTGCCAACTGTATGTGGGGTGTTTACTGCAGAAGTGATAACTTCCCACGCCCTTACCTTTATTAAACAGACCTGACTCAACCATGTTTTGTTGTGTACACACTCAGTCGCCTTCAGGCTGTTGATCAGTATTTCTCCCGCCATCCCTTGGTCTTGGCCAACCATGACTGTCTCGCTGATCTTCACCATGCTGCTTGTTCCACTGACTTCCTTCGGGTCCCTGGCCATGTGGGTATCCCAGGTATAGAGCTTGGTGATCGTTTGGCTGGGAGAGCAGTCACTTACCCCCCCTTCCCTGTAACCCCTCCGGCGGCGGGTTTACGGCTTCATATCAAATCCTACTTTTGTACAATCATGTGCCAACTCTTGGGACACTACCTCCCTGTCTGACAAACTTAGTGCGATTAAGGTGACACCTGTCCTGTGGTGTTTTTCTTTCCCCGTTTCCCAAAAGGACTCTACCAACCTGTGTCGTCTCCACACCAGCTATACAAGGTTGATCCATGGTTTTCTTTTGCGTAATGAGCTACCCCCACTTTGCAGTTCTGGGGCCTTCCAGTCGGTAGCCCACATTTCGGTGGAATGTCCCCCTTCTTTTGGCTCTCTGTACCAAGTATGGACGTCCTCTCACTTTACCTTGAATACTGGCAGACGATTCCCAGATGGTTGAACTGGCTCAGTTTCCTCCGTGAAAGTGGTTTTTGTATCGAGTTGTAAGGTTTTTAATCTCCCTTTGTAGTAGGGGCAAGGTGGTGAGGGTTGGGATGTCTCCCACTGTAAGCTGTGTTAGGAGATTCCTGACTCTCCTCCCTGGCCAAGATCCTCTTTTCTCTCCCTCTTGCTTTGTTTTTATCGCTTTTTAGATTTGGTTAGTCTCCTTTTACAATACACAATTTTACATTCTAGTGGTTCAACGCCTTTGAATGTGAGGCGGTCTTGCCTGTACTGCATCACAGGTGGAATATTTCCTGCCTCTAGTATAGCCTTGGGGTTGCCCACTTGCTGACTTTTGTTTTCACCATTGACAAAACTACTGCACTTTTACGTTTTTTTAGATTTTTACCTTTTATCGTTATGACTTGTCAGAAATGCAAATCCACCCGAATGGACCACTTCGGAAACAAAGGACTGATATCCATGTTGTTTGGTCCCTTCAATCCCAATTAACCAAGCAACCAACATATGCCAACTAGATCTGCAGATGAGGATGAGATTGAAGAAATGTATGATATGATAAAAGAAATTATTCAAGTTGTTCAGGGAGACGAAAACTGAATAGTCATGGGGGACTGGAATTAGACAGTACGAGAAGGAAGAGAAGGAATAGTAGTAGGTGATTATGGACTGGGGTAAGGAATGAAAGAGGAAGTCGCCTGATAGAATTTTGCACAGAACGTAACTTAAACATTAACACTTGGTTTAAGAATCATGAAAGAAGGTTGTACACATGGAAGATAACTGGAGACACCAGAATTTTTTAGATTGATTATATAATAATAAGACAGATTTGGGAACCAGGTTTCAAATTGTAATACATTTCCAGGGGCAGATGTGGACTCTTACCGCAACTTGACTATGAACTGTAGGCTAAAACTGAAGAAACTGTAGAAACGTAGATATTTATGGTGATGGGACGTGGATAAACGGAAAGAACTAGAGGTTGCAAAGTGTTTCAGAGGTAGTATTAGGGAACGATTGACAAGAACAGAGGAAAGCAATACGGCAGGAGAAGGTGAATGGATAGCTTTCAGAGGTGAAATAGTGAAGGCAGAAGAGGACCAAGCAAGTAAAACGATGGGGGCTAGTAGGAACTCTTGGGTAACACAAGATACATTGAATTTAAATGATGAAAGGAGAAAATACAAAAATTCAGTATATGAAGCAGGTAAAAGGCATACCAACGTCTCCAAAATGAGATCGATAGAAGTGCAGAACGGCTAAACTGAAATGGCTAGAGGACAAATGTAAGAATGTAGAAGCGTATGTCATTAGGGGGTAAGGTAGTTGTTGCCTACAGAAGCATTAGAGAGACTTTTGGAGAAATGAGAAAGACCTGAATAAATAGGAAGTTCTAAGCAAAGGAGGGAAAGCCGGGAGGTGGAAAAAGTGTATAGAGGGTCTATACAACGGTGATGTACCTGACGGTAATGTTATGGAAACGGAAGAGGTCATAGATTAAGATAAGATGGAGGATGTGATACTGCGCGAAGAATTAGACAGCACTAAAAGACCTAAGTAGAAACAATGCCCCTGGGGTAGACAACATTCCGTTGGAACTACTGATAGCCTTTGGAGTTATAGCAATGGCCAGGCTCCTCCATCTGGTGGACAAGATGTAAGAGACAAGCGAAATACCCTCAGACTTAAAGAACAATATAAAAATTCCATTCCCAAAGAAAGCAAGTGCTGACAGGTGTGAGAAATACCGAACCATTAGTTCAATAAGTCACTGTTCCAAAATACTAACACGGATTCTTTAAAGACGAATGGAGGCTTAGAGAAAGCTTTTGACAATGTTGACCGGAACACTATTTCAAATTCTGAAGGTGGCAGCAGTAAAATACCTTTAACTTCTTTAAATTCAAAACTCACAGCTCGAGGGGTGTGCTTCTGTATATTCAGTGCAGTTCTAAAGTTTGTGTTGTTGAAGAGCATCTTCTTTCGTTATGACAATTCGCAAAACATCTACAGCAGTAAACACGTACCACATTATGACGTGTTAAACAACTCAGTAGTTCGTTTTGTTTGTCATTGGATTGTACGGCAACTTGACAAGGCGTAATTATAACACGTGGTAATAGTTTAACGGGTCAAAACTTCGTATTGTACAAAGTCTTGCTGTTAATTTCTTATTTTAAGACAGTTTAGTGATTTTTGCACTACCCTATACTATCATAGCTAATAACGAGAGGATGTTACGCTTTCTGTCTGGACCTCGGCGAAGCGTGTGGTATTGTTGATTTGCCAAATATTATTTAATTCTCTTTAAGAATTGATATTCGAGGCCATATTGTTTCCCTGCTTGTCTCTTTTTACGTCACAACTGTAACTGCTCGCATCACTGGTTTGGTCTCCACGTTGGTGCGGGCGTGGAGGGGCCCCATCTCTCTTTTTACTGCCGGTTAGTTGGAACAAGTGGCAAGCTGGTGCTGTCAAAATGCGCCAGTGAAGCTGTTGCCCCTATTCATCGATGTTCGCGTAATGCGCAGCGTAAAACATATCCTTATCGTATTTTAGTGTACTGGAGTCAGCTTGGCTTCCCGTCCATGTGAAACGAAAGCCAACGATATTTCAGCAAACGCAGAATAATACATGGTGTAATGTAATCAGGTCTATTTTTATGATTAACACAGTAGACCTGCGCAAACAAAGGTCGCGGAGCGGAAATGTAATGTACTCCAGCTAGCTGGCGGACGGTCGACAAAATTCACGCCAGAACACACTTACTGTAATCTCTTTGTTGATTTCCGCTTGTAAGTCTGGTTTGCATATCTTGAAATATTTTGGTTTCCTGTTCTGTTTTTAGGCCATCTACTGTAATTTCGAGTTCTTAAGTCTTCAATAATTTTTGTGATTCATTTCATGTTGATGGTAGTATTCTACATTTCTTCTATTAATATTCTCACTAATTACATTTTCTGGTGCTCTCATCAGAATGTTTGTTCTCGATGGTGGCCATTACTAGTTCTGTTTCTTGTATTTTGTTCCAATTGAAGCTTTTTTCAAGTGCCTGCTTACTTGTTATCGTATGTTTATGCATGTCATAATTATTCTTCTTTCTATCTGTAGTATTTTATCAATTTTTGTTGTATTAGGCCTACTAGTATCGAATATGCTTTCAGCTGCGTATGTTATTTCTGGTTGAAGAATTGCTTAATGTAGTTTCAATTTTGCAATTACAAGTAGGCGTTCTGTACTGGACCGGTATGTTTTAGGTAATGTGATTCACTTTTTTCAGATTTTCGTTCTAGTTTGCCTTGTTGGTTTCATTTCGATTATGCGTTATTTCACCTAAACATTTAAATCGATTAACAATTTTGATTTCCTGTTATATTGTAATTTTGTTTGCAATTGATGGACCAGTTAGCATAATCTGTTTCTTTAAATGATATTCTAAGCCCAGTTTTCTGTTTCATGTAGTGATTTTAACATGTCCGGTTTTTTAACATAGTTGACTAGGGGAGAGAGGGCATCAGCGAATCTCAAGCAGTTTACTTGCCATTTCTCGCGGTTCTTTTTCTTATGCTGAGTAATCCTTGTATCATTCGCTCATTATATATTCCAGTGACCAGTTGAACAGTAGTGGTCATCTTGCCTTAAGCCTGTTCGAATGGGAATGGTTCACAAATTATTCTACTAAACGTTTTTCAATTTTGTGTAGGAGTAACGTCTTCTACTTTAATTACTGCCACCAAGTGATAGCTTTTGCAATCGTCATCCGTTCTTTCAGTTATAAATTAATATAAATAATACTGAAATGTGGTAGTGGTACATACTATATTCATCATAATATTCATAATATATTAAATGTTCGGAAAGAGATCCTTTAGGTTAGAATTCAGTGTATTGATATAAACATTTATTTACAAGGAAAGCTGGCTGCACGTGGAAGAGGTTTGCTTCATAATGTTTCAGACTGAGGTAGCTTGTTAAATCATATCTGCCCATTACCGTAGGGTTACTTTTAATTTTGTCGTCTGCATGATGTAGTTATCATTACTCCGGGTGTTGTCATGGCGTATCACTGCACTTATTTATTTACATTTTTTGCGTGTAGACCATCAAGCTGACGTCTTTCGTAAACGTCATACATAGGTTGAGCATATTACTATAGATAGAACTTACATATAGTAATGGTATATGCATTTGTCCCAGTATATCAATTACATTACGTCTGACAAGTAGATTAGAATTCACTGAGTGAATATCAACATTTATTTAATAAGGTTTTTAACTTCCGTAGGAACAGCTATGGTGCACAAGTTTTCAAAGCTTGTGGCAGCTTGTTGAACCACATTTGCCCATTAATATTTTAGATTAGATTTACTTTCATTCCAATTGATCCGTAGTGAGGAGGTCCTCCAGGATGTGGAACATGTCAGAAAAACAACAATACATGACAAATATTTACAACTAAAACAAATAAGCTAATGTACCATTCCACAGGTCCCAAGTGGAATGATCGTCATTTTTTAATGAACACTAAGTCATTTTACAAATACTATTGCACTGAATTTAAAATAAAAAAGTTTTTTATTTATTTATAAGGTAAGAAACATGTAATACAACTACTGTAATACTTATTTACAATGAACACATTACTGCACTGAAATGGTGCAGAAGTTAGATTATACTTACACACACACACACACACACACACACACACACACACACACACACACACACACACAAATTTTCAGTGAACACATTACTGCACTGAAATTGTGCAGAAGTTATGTTGTACTTATATACAAATCAGTTGGTTTTCCTAAGAAATTCATCAATGGAGTAGAAGGAGTTGGCCACCAATAAATCCTTTAGGCTTCTCTTAAACTGAATTTCATTGGTTGTTAAGCTTTTTATGGCTGCTGGCAAGTTATTGAAAATGTGTGTTCCTGAATAATGCACACCTTTTTGTACAAGACTAAGTGACTTTAAATCCTTGTGAAGATTATTCTTATTTCTAGTATTGATTCCATGAATTGAGCTGTTGGTTTGAAAAAGTGATATATTTTTAATGACAAATTTCATTAAGGAATAAATATATTGGGAAGCTGTAGTTAGTATCCCTAGTTCCCTAAACAGGCTTCTGCAGGATGTTCTTGAGTTCACACCACATATAATTCTTACTGCACGTTTTTGTGCCCGGAAAACTTTAGCTTGGCTTGATGAATTACCCCAGAAAATAATCCCATATGACATTATGGAATGAAAGTAAGCATAGTATGCCAGCTTTTTCATTTTTATATCCCCTATGTCTGACAAAATTCGCATTGCAAACAGAGACTTGTTAAGACGCTTCAGCAGTTCTGTGGTGTGCTCCTCCCAGTTGAATTTATCAAGCTGTAATCCCAAGAATTTAACACCGTCCACTTCTTCTATCTTCTTGTCATCGTATGTTAGACATATACTCTTGGGACACCCCTTACAAGTTCTGAACTGCATGTAGTGTGTTTTTTCAAAGTTTAGTGACAAAGAATTGGCTAGGAACCAGTGATTAATGTCCACAAATATTTTATTGGCTGATCTTTCTAAGACTTCACTTGATTTGCTATTTATTGCAATGTTTGTATCATCAGCAAACAAAACAAACTTGGCATCTGGTAATGTTACTGATGAAAGGTCATTGATATACACAAGAAAAAGTAAGGGCCCCAAAATGGAACCTTGTGGGACCCCACATGTAATTAGTTCCCAGTTGGATGATGCCTGATAGCTTGATACATGTCTCTTTCCTAATAACACCCTTTGTTTCCTGCCAGAGATATAAGATTTGAACCATTTTGCAGCATTTCCTGTTACACTATAATATTCTAGTTTACTTAAAAGGATATTGTGATTTACACAGTCAAATGCCTTTGACAGATCACAAAATATACCAGTTGCCTGCAATTTTTTGTCTAATGAATTAAGTACATTTTCACTGTAAGTGTAGATAGCCTTCTCAATATCAGAACCTTTTAGAAATCCAAACTGTGACTTTGACAGTATGTTATTTGAGATAAGATGGTTATAAAGACGACTGTACATTACTTTTTCGAAAATTTTTGAGAATGCTGGCAACAGTGAAATTGGACGGAAATTTGATGCTATTTCTTTATCTCCCTTCTTAAACAGTGGCTTAACTTCAGCATATTTCAGCCATTCGGGAAATATTCCACTGATAAACGACTGGTTACACAGATAGCTTAATATGTTACTTAGCTCAGAATCACATTCTTTAATTAACTTTGTTGATATTTCATCATACCCACTAGATGTTTTTGATTTTAAAGATTTTATGATGGACGTTATTTCTGTTGGGGTAGTGAGGGTCAAATTCATATTATGGAAGTTACTTGAAATGTCTGGTCTAAGGTAATCCATAGCAGCATCTACCGAACCTGACAACCCCATCTTTTCAGTAACAGTTATAAAATGTTTGTTAAAAAGTTCTGCAACACTATACACATCTGTCACCAATGCATCATTTACTCTTAATGCTATTTGTTCCTCTTCATGTCTGGTTCTACCGGTCTCCTCCTTCACTATATCCCATATTGTCTTTATTTTGTTATCTGATATGACTATCTTTTCCTTGTAATATATTTGCTTTGACATCCGTATTACAGTCTTTAATATTTTGCAGTATTTCTTATAATGTGCTATAGCATCAACATTGGAAATGTTTCGGATTGACAGATACAGTTTTCTTTTTGTTTTACAAGATACCCCTATTCCTCGAGTAATCCATGGCTTCTTTGTAGACATTGCTCTAACCTTGGTAAGTTTTGGGGGAAAGCAGTGTTCTATTGTCAGATATTTTTTATTTTGTCCTCTGCCTGAAATACTGAGCTTAAATCTAGTATCATAATTATGCGTATCACTGCACTTCAGTTTCTTTTTACAATCCAGAAAAAGATAAGTTTATACAAATACAAGGAATATACAGTGAGATATTTGTTGGACAAGGGTTTCATGACAGGACTCTCTGGACTTCAGTCCATCCATTAACCTAATGGCTCTTTCTATAACACTAACATTCTATTCAGGTGCGGGTCTGCCACACAATCCAATAATTCAATACCATAATTAAGAAATGGATAATGTTCCATAGTACACAATTTTTAGTGTTTGGATGGGCACTATTTATGCTAACTGGTTCGTAAGATACAGGCTACTGCTGGTTTTCTCACACACAGAAGTAATGTGGTTTGCCCAGCGGAGATTTTCGTCGAGGTGAACACAGATTTAATGTTACCTATTTCTGCTGATGGAATAAGACAAATATTGTTTATTTCAACGTTATGAGAACCAGTTACTTTAAATGTCAGTATCAGAGATTTTTTGAGGTTAGTGTTTAGGCCCTGATGTAGAAAATAGGCGGTTACTTCCATCAAACGCTTAGTTGAAACTATGTAATGTATCGAAGACTTGAAACTTCCTGGAAGATTAAAACTGTGTGCCCGACAGAGACTCGAACCTTTGCCTTTCGCGGGCAAGTGCTCTACCATCTGACCTACCGAAGCACGACTCACGGCCGGTACTCACAGCTTTACTTCCCCCCCTGCGGGTCCTGGGTAAGAAGAGGCTGGAGGTATTCCTGCCTGTCGTAAGAGGCGACTAAAAGGAGTACCTCCCCCTCAAGGGGGTAGTTAGCGCCTGCGTCCGGATACGGACGGTTCCACGACCTCTATTTGCGGTCATTTTGCTTTTTCACTTCTCGTTTCTTCCTTCCTTTGGTTGGTTCCTTTCTTTGCTCTTCTGCACCTCACTGTCTTCCTTACTATTTCCTTTGCCTTCTTCTCCTTGCCTTCTCATTGCCTTCTTCTCCTTGCCTTCTCATTGCCTTCTTCTCCTTGCCTTCTCATTGCCTTCTTCTCCTTGCCTTCTCATTGCCTTCTTCTCCTTGCCTTCTCATTGCCTTCTTCTCCTTGCCTTCTCATTGTCTTCTTCTCCTTGCCTTCTCATTGTCTTCTTCTCCTTGCCTTCTCATTGTCTTCTTCTCCTTGCCTTCTCATTGTCTTCTTCTCCTTGCCTTCTCATTGTCTTCTTCTCCTTGCCTTCTCATTGTCTTCTTCTCCTTGCCTTCTCATTGTCTTCTTCTCCTTGCCTTCTCATTGTCTTCTTCTCCTTGCCTTCTCATTGTCTTCTTCTCATTGTCTTCTTCTCATTGTCTTCTTCTCATTGTCTTCTTCTCATTGTCTTCTTCTCATTGTCTTCTTCTCATTGTCTTCTTCTCATTGTCTTCTTCTCATTGTCTTCTTCTCATTGTCTTCTTCTCATTGTCTTCTTCTCATTGTCTTCTTCTCATTGTCTTCTTCTCATTGTCTTCTTCTCATTGTCTTCTTCTCATTGTCTTCTTCTCATTGTCTTCTTCTGATTGTCTTCTTCTCATTGTCTTCTTCTCATTGTCTTCTTCTCATTGTCTTCTTCTCCTTGCCTTCTTCTCCTTGCCTTCTTCTCCTTGCCTTCTTCTCCTTGCCTTCTTCTCCTTGCCTTCTTCTCCTTGCCTTCTTCTCCTTGCCTTCTTCTCCTTGCCTTCTTCTCCTTGCCTTCTTCTCCTTGCCTTCTTCTCCTTGCCTTCTTCTCCTTGCCTTCTTCTCCTTGCCTTCTTCTCCTTGCCTTCTTCTCCTTGCCTTCTTCTCCTTGCCTTCTTCTCCTTGCCTTCTTCTCCTTGCCTTCTTCTCCTTGCCTTCTTCTCCTTGCCTTCTTCTCCTTGCCTTCTTCTCCTTGCCTTCTTCTCCTTGCCTTCTTCTCCTTGCCTTCTTCTCCTTGCCTTCTTCTCCTTGCCTTCTTCTCCTTGCCTTCTTCTCCTTGCCTTCTTCTCCTTGCCTTCTTCTCCTTGCCTTCTTCTCCTTGCCTTCTTCTCCTTGCCTTCTTCTCCTTGCCTTCTTCTCCTTGCCTTCTTCTCCTTGCCTTCTTCTCCTTGCCTTCTTCTCCTTGCCTTCTTCTCCTTGCCTTCTTCTCCTTGCCTTCTTCTCCTTGCCTTCTTCTCCTTGCCTTCTTCTCCTTGCCTTCTTCTCCTTGCCTTCTTCTCCTTGCCTTCTTCTCCTTGCCTTCTTCTCCTTGCCTTCTTCTCCTTGCCTTCTTCTCCTTGCCTTCTTCTCCTTGCCTTCTTCTCCTTGCCTTCTTCTCCTTGCCTTCTTCTCCTTGCCTTCTTCTCCTTGCCTTCTTCTCCTTGCCTTCTTCTCCTTGCCTTCTTCTCCTTGCCTTCTTCTCCTTGCCTTCTTCTCCTTGCCTTCTTCTCCTTGCCTTCTTCTCCTTGCCTTCTTCTCCTTGCCTTCTTCTCCTTGCCTTCTTCTCCTTGCCTTCTTCTCCTTGCCTTCTTCTCCTTGCCTTCTTCTCCTTGCCTTCTTCTCCTTGCCTTCTTCTCCTTGCCTTCTTCTCCTTGCCTTCTTCTCCTTGCCTTCTTCTCCTTGCCTTCTTCTCCTTGCCTTCTTCTCCTTGCCTTCTTCTCCTTGCCTTCTTCTCCTTGCCTTCTTCTCCTTGCCTTCTTCTCCTTGCCTTCTTCTCCTTGCCTTCTTCTCCTTGCCTTCTTCTCCTTGCCTTCTTCTCCTTGCCTTCTTCTCCTTGCCTTCTTCTCCTTGCCTTCTTCTCCTTGCCTTCTTCTCCTTGCCTTCTTCTCCTTGCCTTCTTCTCCTTGCCTTCTTCTCCTTGCCTTCTTCTCCTTGCCTTCTTCTCCTTGCCTTCTTCTCCTTGCCTTCTTCTCCTTGCCTTCTTCTCCTTGCCTTCTTCTCCTTGCCTTCTTCTCCTTGCCTTCTTCTCCTTGCCTTCTTCTCCTTGCCTTCTTCTCCTTGCCTTCTTCTCCTTGCCTTCTTCTCCTTGCCTTCTTCTCCTTGCCTTCTTCTCCTTGCCTTCTTCTCCTTGCCTTCTTCTCCTTGCCTTCTTCTCCTTGCCTTCTTCTCCTTGCCTTCTTCTCCTTGCCTTCTTCTCCTTGCCTTCTTCTCCTTGCCTTCTTCTCCTTGCCTTCTTCTCCTTGCCTTCTTCTCCTTGCCTTCTTCTCCTTGCCTTCTTCTCCTTGCCTTCTTCTCCTTGCCTTCTTCTCCTTGCCTTCTTCTCCTTGCCTTCTTCTCCTTGCCTTCTTCTCCTTGCCTTCTTCTCCTTGCCTTCTTCTCCTTGCCTTCTTCTCCTTGCCTTCTTCTCCTTGCCTTCTTCTCCTTGCCTTCTTCTCCTTGCCTTCTTCTCCTTGCCTTCTTCTCCTTGCCTTCTTCTCCTTGCCTTCTTCTCCTTGCCTTCTTCTCCTTGCCTTCTTCTCCTTGCCTTCTTCTCCTTGCCTTCTTCTCCTTGCCTTCTTCTCCTTGCCTTCTTCTCCTTGCCTTCTTCTCCTTGCCTTCTTCTCCTTGCCTTCTTCTCCTTGCCTTCTTCTCCTTGCCTTCTTCTCCTTGCCTTCTTCTCCTTGCCTTCTTCTCCTTGCCTTCTTCTCCTTGCCTTCTTCTCCTTGCCTTCTTCTCCTTGCCTTCTTCTCCTTGCCTTCTTCTCCTTGCCTTCTTCTCCTTGCCTTCTTCTCCTTGCCTTCTTCTCCTTGCCTTCTTCTCCTTGCCTTCTTCTCCTTGCCTTCTTCTCCTTGCCTTCTTCTCCTTGCCTTCTTCTCCTTGCCTTCTTCTCCTTGCCTTCTTCTCCTTGCCTTCTTCTCCTTGCCTTCTTCTCCTTGCCTTCTTCTCCTTGCCTTCTTCTCCTTGCCTTCTTCTCCTTGCCTTCTTCTCCTTGCCTTCTTCTCCTTGCCTTCTTCTCCTTGCCTTCTTCTCCTTGCCTTCTTCTCCTTGCCTTCTTCTCCTTGCCTTCTTCTCCTTGCCTTCTTCTCCTTGCCTTCTTCTCCTTGCCTTCTTCTCCTTGCCTTCTTCTCCTTGCCTTCTTCTCCTTGCCTTCTTCTCCTTGCCTTCTTCTCCTTGCCCTCTTGTCCTTGCCCTCTTGTCCTTGCCCTCTTGTCCTTGCCCTCTTGTCCTTGCCCTCTTGTCCTTGCCCTCTTGTCCTTGCCCTCTTGTCCTTGCCCTCTTGTCCTTGCCCTCTTGTCCTTGCCCTCTTGTCCTTGCCCTCTTGTCCTTGCCCTCTTGTCCTTGCCCTCTTGTCCTTGCCCTCTTGTCCTTGCCCTCTTGTCCTTGCCCTCTTGTCCTTGCCCTCTTGTCCTTGCCCTCTTGTCCTTGCCCTCTTCTCCTTGCCCTCTTCTCCTTGCCCTCTTCTCCTTGCCCTCTTCTCCTTGCCCTCTTCTCCTTGCCCTCTTCTCCTTGCCCTCTTCTCCTTGCCCTCTTCTCCTTGCCCTCTTCTCCTTGCCCTCTTCTCCTTGCCCTCTTCTCCTTGCCCTCTTCTCCTTGCCCTCTTCTCCTTGCCCTCTTCTCCTTGCCCTCTTCTCCTTGCCCTCTTCTCCTTGCCTCCTTCGGTCTCCGCCTCGGCGTTTGAGACAGTCTGTCCTCTCTCTCCCCCCCTGCGGGTCCGTGGTAAGAATATATCCGAGGTATTCCTGCCTGTCGTAAGAGGCGACTAAAAGGAGTTTCAACCGTTTCGGCCTTCCATGTAATGGTCCCCCTTGGGGTTTGACCTCCATTTTTCAAAATTTTACAGAAGTACGAGCCTTTTGGGGAAGGACACCTTACACGGTGTACCACTGGTCCTAAGTGCACTAAGACCTTGGCACTCAGCATTGCACCGGCGTTGTAATTATACCCACTATTCCTCAAATTGGGCCTAAACGCCTGATGGGTTGTCCAAGTTACGCCCATAGTGCATCTCCATCGGCACCAGCGATCATGATGGACTTTCCATGGCACCAGAAGTCCAGCACTGTAGCCAGCCCGTTGTGGTGGGGCCGACATTTACCCTCTAGGTTGTAGCCCCCTGACAACACAGGGATCGTACTGCCGATACCTGAGCTGCACCCTCCCCACGTCGGCCAAGGAGTAGATGCCCGTCTACTTGGGGCATCAGGACTCCCGGCAATGGTCATCCTGCCAGGTGGCCCTTGCTGCAGCTGGGTGGCGCCCATGGGGAGAGCCCCTGGTCGGAGTGGGTGGTATCGGGGCGGACGTTTCGCAGATGAAATGTCAACATGTATCAGGTCGCTCTGCGGCCGAGTCTTTCAAAGGAAAAGGTACCGTTTCTAGTTCTGGTTCTCCTGCCCTTTACCCCTTGGCCACTCCATGGGAGGAGGGACAGGCCCGCCGGCTTGGGGCGAAGTATTTCCCCCGCTATTTGGTCTGTTCTCGAACCGATGGGGGGACGTTCGCCACCTCCAAGCCCATGTTCTTTGTTCAGCACATTGAGGACGTCTTTGGGGAAATCGAGGCTCTCAGTAAAATGCATTCGGGGTCCGTTCTTATAAAGACCACCTCCGCCACACAGTCGGCAGTGCTCCAGGCATGCGACAGACTAGGGGACATCCCAATGTCCATTGTCCCGCATGTGGCACTGAATAGGACGCATGGGGTTATGTTTCAACGGGACCTCCTGCTGCAATCTGATGAGCTCAAGGCCAACCTGGAGCGCCGAGGCGTGCATTTCGTCCGGCGAGTCCAGCGCGGCCCCAAAGACCGTCGCATCGACACCGGGGCCTTTATCCTCGCCTTCGAGGGGGACGTTCTCCCAGAGAAGGTAAAGGTGATGTGCTACCGGTGTGACGTGCGACCTTACGTCCCGCCTCCTATGCGCTGTTTTAGGTGTTTGCGCTTTGGGCACATGTCATCATGGTGTGAGGTTGAGCCCCTTTGTGGCGATTGTGGACGTCCTCTTCGTGAGGAACATACATGCACCCCACCACCTCGGTGCGTTAATTGTCCTGGCGTCCACTCGCCTAGATCCTCAGACTGCCCCGCATATCAGGAGGAAAAGAAGATACAAGAAATCAAAACTTTGGATCGGCTCTCTTATTCTGAGGCCCAGAAGTAGTACGACCACCTCATTTGCCTCAGTTGTGTCCACTCCTTCCGCGGTATCCTCACCCCTATCCTGTCCCCCTCCGCTTCCTCCGCCCATCAGGGGGCTCTGCCTCCCCTCCCAAATCCCTCCCTTTCAAATTCTCCTCCCCCGTAGACCCCACCCCCTCTGCCCCAGGGGCCACCCATCCTCCTCCTCCTCCCCCCCACGCCACCTGAGAAGCGATCCTCTTCTCAGGCGTCCATCGGGGAAACGTTCTGGACCCCAGCTTCCGAGGTCCGGCGTTCCAAAACGGACCCCGTGCGTGAGGACCTTCTTCGGGTCCAGCCCACCATCCCTGTGCCTCCTCGGCCTTCCTAGAAGGCCTCCAAGAAGTAGTCTCTATCCCCTTCTCCACCCCGACGCGTTTCGTCTGACGCTCCGTCCGTGAGTCGCTGCTCCCGGCCGTCCTCAGTTTCGCTGGGACGCTCTGCTGCCAGGCGCTCCGCCAGCCTTTCGTCGGAAAAGATGCGGCCCGTCCTACACAACCAGGGACAGCGGCCGCAGCTGGCGATGAGTCGATGGAACTGGATCCGCCTGCCGTCGGTTGTAGCGTAGTTCCCTCGCAACCTGGCCCTCTGCGGCCGTCGAGGTGACCAGCTCTTCCCTCGTCTCGTTCCCCCAACCTTTTGACTAGCGATGGCGTTGTTTCATTGGAACATAAGAGGTATTCGATCTAATCAGGAGGAATTACAACTGCTCCTCCGCCTGCACTGTCCGCTCGTTCTTGGTCTCCAGGAAACGAAGTTGCGCCCGACTGACTGTATTGCCTTTACCCACTATACCTCGGAGCGGTATGACCTCACCACTGTGGACGGTATCCCAGCTCATGGTGGGGTCATGTTGCTCGTTCGGGACGATGTTTATTACTATCCCATCCCATTGACCACCCCACTCCAAGCAATAGCTGTCAGCATTACTCTATCTGCTTGTACCTTTTCAGTTTGTACCATCTACACTCCACCATCATCTGCTGTTAGTCGGGCTGACATGATGCACCTGATCGTTCAGCTTCCCCTGCCGTTTTTATTGTTTGGCGACTTCAATGCCCATCATCCCCTTTGGGGCTCTCCTGCGTCCTGTCCAAGAGGCTCACTCTTGGCGGATGTCTTCAACCATCTCAATCTTGTCTGCCTCAATACCGGCGCCCCGACTTTCCTTTCGGACTCTACTCATACCTACTCCCACTTGGACCTCTCGATCTGTTCTACCACTCTTGCCCGTCGGTTTGAGTGGTATGTCCTTTCTGACACACATTCGAGCGACCACTTCCCCTGTGTCGTTCGTCTCCTGCACCACACCCCATCCCCAAGTCCTTCGAGGTGGAACATACTGCAAGCTGACTGGGGACTGTACTTCTCCCTGGCGACCTTTCCCGACCACGATTTTCCCAGTTGTGACAGTTAGGTCGAATACCTCACGGCTGTTATCACCAATGCTGCCCAACGTCCCATTCCTCGTACTACTTCTTCACGTCGCGTTTCCGTCCCCTGGCGGAACGAGGCTTGTAGGGACGCTATCCGTGCTCGACAACGTGCTTCACGCACCTTTCGCCGCCATCCTACGTTGGCGAATTGTATAGAATACAAACGACTCCGAGCGCAATGCCGTAGAGTCATCAAAGACAGCAAAAAAGCTTGTTGGGCCTCTTTTACCAGCTCCTTTAACAGTTTCACTCCCTCTTCTGTCGTTTGGGGTAGCCTGCGCCGGCTGTCGGGCATTAAGGCCCACTCCTCGGTACCTGGCCTGACCTCAGGTAATGAGGTCCTTGTTGATCCTGTGGCTGTCTCCAACGCCTTTGGCCGCTTTTTCGCGGAGGTTTCAAGCTCCGCCCATTACCATCCTGCCTTCCTTCCCAGGAAAGAGGCAGAAGAGGCTCGGCGACCTTCCTTCCACTCGCTGAATCTGGAAACTTATAATGCCCCCTTTACTATGCGGGAACTCGAACGTGCGCTTGCATTGTCTAGGTCCTCTGCTCCGGGGCCAGATGCCATTCACGTTCTGATGCTGGCACACCTTTCTCCGGCGGGCAAAAGCTTCCTTCTTCATACCTACAATCGCGTCTGGATCGAAGGTCAAGTCCCCATGCGTTGGCGTGACGCCGTTGTTGTTCCTATACCCAAACCCGGGAAGGATAGACACCTTCCTTCTAGTTACCGCCCCATTTCTCTTACAAGCTGTGTCTGTAAGGTGAAGGAGCGCATGGTTAATGCTCGGTTAATCTGGATTCTTGAATCTCGACGACTACTTCCTAATGTCCAATGCGGCTTTCGTCGCCGCCGCTCCGCTGTTGACCACCTTGTGACCTTGTCGACGTTCATCATGAACAACTTTTTGCGAAGGCGCCAAACGGTAGCCATGTTCTTAGACTTTGAGAAGGCTTATGATACCTGTTGGAGAGGAGGTATCCTCCGCACTACGCACAGGTGGGGCCTACGCGGTCGCCTGCCCCATTTTATTGATTCCTTTTTAACGGATCGAGAGTTTAGGGTAGGTGTGGGTTCCGTATTGTCCGACGTCTTCCTCCAGGAGAATGGAGTGCCTCAGGGCTCTGTCTTGAGCGTAGCCCTTTTTGCCATAGCGATCAATCCAATTATGGATTGCATTCCACCTACTGTCTCAGGCTCTCTCTTTGTCGATGACTTCACGATCTACTGCAGTGCCCAGAGAACATGCTACCTGGAGCGCTGCCTTCAGCATTGTCTAGACAGCCTCTACTCATGGAGCGTGGCAAATGGCTTCCGGTTCTCTGAAGAGAAGACAGTTTGTATCAACTTTTGGCGATATAAAGCGTTCCTTCCGCCATCCTTACATCTCGGTCCCGTTGTTCTCCCATTCGTGGACACAATTAAGATTCTAGGGCTCACGTTGGACAGGAAACTGTGTTGGTCTCCACATGTCTCTTATTTGGCGGCCCGTTGTACACGTTCCCTTAATGTCCTCAGAGTTCTTCGCGGTTCATCTTGGGGAGCGGATCGCACTGTCCTGCTTCGCTTGTATCGGTCCATAGTCCGATCGAAGCTGCATTATGGGAGCTTCGTCTACTCGTCCACTCGGCCGTCCCTCTTACGCCGGCTCAACTCCATCCACCATCGGGGGATACATCTTGTGACCGGAGCCTTCTACACTAGTCCTTTGGAGAGTCTTTATGCTGAAGCTGCCGAGTTACCATTGACCTACCGGCGCGACGTACTGCTGTGTCGGTATGCCTGCCTGCTGTTGTCTATGCCCGACCACCCCTCTTACGAGTCCTTCTTCGCTGATTCTCTCGACCGTCAGTACGGGTTGTATGTGTCTGCCCTGCTGCCCCCCGGAGTCCGCTTCCGTCGCCTGCTTCGACAATTGGATTTTGCCCTCGCTACCACCTTCAGAGAGGGTGAGAGCCCGACACCACCTTGGCTCCAGGCTCCGGTTCCTATTTATCTCGACCTCAGCTCACTCCCGAAGGAGGGTACTCCGGCTGCAGTGTATTGCTCACGGTTTGTCGAACTTCGTGCTCGACTTGCCGGTCACACCTTTATTTACACCGATGGCTCCAAAGCTGATGATGGTGTCGGCTGTGCCTTTGTCATCGGGGCCGCCACCTTTAAATACCGGCTCCTCGACCAATGTTCCAGCTTTACGGCCGAGCTTTTTGCTCTCCATCAGGCTGTTCAGTATGCCCGCCGCCACCGCCATTCATCGTATGTACTCTGCTCTGACTCCCTCAGTGCTCTTCATAGCCTTGGAGCTCCCTATCCGGTCCATCCCTTGATTCAACGGATACAGCAGTCCTTCCATTCTTTCGCTAATAATGGGGGTTCTGTCAGCTTTCTGTGGGTTCCCGGACATGTAGGCGTGCCTGGGAATAAGGCTGCGGATGCTGCAGCCAAGGCTGCACTCCTCCTGCCTCGACCAGCCTCCCATTGTGTCCCGTCATCTGACGTTCGTGGGGATGTATGTAAGAGGATTGTGTCGTTGCGGTGGTATGCTTGGTCATCCCTCCAAGGAAACAAGCTCCGGGCAGTAAAACCACTCCCAACTGCTTGGACAACATCCTCCCGACCATCTCGGTGCGAGGAGGTCCTTCTGACCAGGTTGTGGATTGTGCATTGCCGGTTTAGCCACCGCTACCTGTTCTCCGGTGATCCAGCCCCGCAGTGCCCTTGTGGTCAGGCATTAACTGTGCACCATGTTTTATTGTCGTGTCCCCGCTTTAGTCAATCTCGTGTTATCCTGTCCCTGCCATCTACTTTACCGGATGTTTTAGCTGATGACGCTCGAGCAGCTGCTCATATTCTGCGATTTATAACTTAAACTGTCTTGTCCAAAGACATTTAACCTTTTTACTTATTTTATCTGCATCTTTGTCAGGTAATTCTTGTGTCCCCCCATTCCCTTGAGTTTTAGGAGATTCCATTTGCTCTAACACCAGTGACTGGGCGCTAATGACCTCAGCAGTTGAGCGCCCTTAAACCCTACCAAAAAAAAATTCTCTCCCTCTCTTCTTTTTCCTTCGTCCCTGTGCATGCCTGAAGGCAGACCCATGCGTTCGCATGCGTAGCCGGTAATGGGGTAACCCGTAATTCCCCACGCTGGGTAGACATGTAAGGCATGCACGTACCCCCTGGTAAAGGCCAGGCCCAGGGAGGGGTGATTGCCTGAGCTGATACCTTCTGACCATGCGGATTGGTCCCTCCGTCTGTTTCTCGGGAGGTGTGACCTGAGGTGTAAACTTTCACCTAAGGTGGGAATGCCCTCTGAGAGGGTCCCCATAAGGAAGGAGCACGCCATCGGAGACGCTGGCAATCATGGGGGATTCCTCCACAATGGATTTCTCTTCTCTCTCGACTTCTGCCCAAAAACGGAAACTTGCCCAGCCACCAGTGACAAAAGTACTACCACATGCCCCACAGTTCCTAGTCGTTTCTCGATCTGAGGACGGAAAGGATTTTTCCTCCTTTAACCCTTTCGTTATCCAGAAGGGCGTAGATGCCATAGCCGGATCTGTCAAATCTTGTACCAGGTTGCGTAACGGTACATTATTACTAGAAACTGAGAGCGCCTTTCAGGCATAAAAACTGCTTCGGGCCACACTCCTGTACACGTTCCCTGTCTGGGTGGAGGCTCACCGAACTTTGAATTCGTCTCGTGGTGTAGTCTATACAAGCTCCCTCGACGGATTGACTGACGAGGAGATTCAATCTTTCCTCGCTGAGCAGGGCGTGACGGCTGTCCATAGGGTCATGAAAAAGGTCAACAAAGACCTTGTACCGACCCGGACACTTTTCTTGACCTTCGATAGTGTTCAGCTGCCATCGCGCATCAAGGCAGGCTACGAGGTTATTTCTGTTCGCCCCTATGTCCCGACACCTACGCGCTGCTACCAGTGTCAGCGTTTCAATCACACTCGACAGTCTTGTTCCAATGCGGCTAAATGTGTCACTTGTGGCAGGGATGCCCATGAGGGTGACTGTCCACCTCCGTCTCCTCGTTGTGTGAACTGTCAGGGTGACCACGCCACATCTTCCCGCGACTGTCCTGTCTGTTAGGAAGAACGCTGTATCCAAGAAATTCAGGTCAAAGAGAAAGTGTCCACCTCGGCTGTTCGCAAGCTATTGGCTAGTAGGAAGCCCACGCTGCTCCCAGCGGGGAAATACAGTACTGTCCTCGCCTCTCCTCGGACTACCAGGGAGGTGGCAACCCAGACAAGCGATCTGACCTTCAGCACCACGGTCGTCCGTTCGGCCAGTGCTAAGATCGAGCGGTCGACGTCTCCTCTTCCTCCCATCACCCCACAGACACCAGCCCCTTCATCAGCTTCTGCTAAGACGAAGGCCCAGAAGTCAGATGCACGGGCCTTCAAGAAGGAATCGTCCCGTACAGACTTCCTACGTACCTTGACCTCCTAGCCTTCGACCGGTACTTCCGCCAAACGTCCTTCCAAGAAGGCTCATAGGAAGCACAGTTCTCCTTCTCCGCCATGGCGCATTTCTTCTCCTGCGCCACCCAGCGGTTGCCGCCCCAAGCCGTCATCCGTTTCGCCTGGCCGCACCGCTGGTAGCCGAACATCTGGCCGTTCTCTGGCGGAGGAACCTCCCCTCCCGGCCATCTTCCCAAGATGGCCGATGACCCTATAGACCCAATAGACGATGACTGTCCGCCTACTGATAGCGGCGGCAGTGCTCGCTCGAAGCCAGGCCCTCAGAGGCCTTCGAGGTGACCCCTTCTTTCATCTTCCTTTTCTTCTTACGATGGCACTTATTCACTGGAATATTCGCAGCATTCGCTCCAACCGAGAGGACTTGAAGTTGCTGCTCCGCTTGCACCGTCCACTCGTCGTAGCCCTCCAGGAAACGAAGCTACGCCCATGCGACCAAATTGCCTTGGCACACTACACCTCTGTGCGTTTTGACCTACCCCCTGTGGTAGGTATTCCGGCTCATGGAGGGGTTATGTTGCTGGTCCGGGATGATATTTACTATGATCCCATCACATTGCACACTGGCCTGCAGGCTGTTGCCATCCGCATTACTCTCCCCAATTTTACATTTTGCGTTTGTACCATGTACACTCCATCATCATCTGCCGTTACCTGGGCAGACATGATGCAGCTTATTGCTCAGCTACCTGCCCCATTTATGTTAACTGGAGACTTCAATGCCCACCATCCCCTTTGCGGCTCTCCGGCATCCTGCCCGAGGGGCTCCCTGTTAGCAGACCTTTTCAACCAGCTCAATCTTGTCTGCCTCAATACTGGCGCCCCTACTTTTCTTTCAGACACATCTCACACCTATTCCCATTTAGACCTCTATATGTACTACCCAACTTGCACGCCGGTTTGAGTGGTATGCACATTCTGATACATATTCGGGCGACCACTTCCCGTGTGTTATCCATCTCCTGCAGCACACCCCCTCCGCGTGCTCACCTAGTTGGATCATCTCCAAAGCAGACTGGGGGCTCTTCTCTTCCAGGGTGACCTTTCAGGATCAAACCCTCACTAGCTGCGATCGTCAGGTCGCACACCTCACGGAAGTTATTCTCGCTGCTGTTGAATATTCCATCCCTCACCCTACTTCTTCTCCGCGTCGCGTACCAGCCCCCTGGTGGACCGCAGCATGTAGAGACTCTTTACGTGCTCGTCGACGTGCTTTACGCACCTTTAAACGCCACCCTACAGTGGCGAATTGTATCAATTATAAACGATTACGTGCACAGTGTCGTCGTATTATTAAAGAAAGCAAGAAAGCCAGCTGGGCTGCTTTCACAAGCACCTTCAACAGTTTTACTCCTTCTGTTGTCTGTGGTAGCCTGCGCCGACTATCTGGCACTAAGGTCCACTCACCAGTTTCTGGCTTGACGGTCGCAAATGACGTCCTTGTGGCCCCTGTGGATGTCTCCAATGCCTTCGGCCGCTTTTTCACAGAGGTTTCGAGCTTCGCTCATTACCACCCTGCCTTCCTCCCCCGCAAACAGGCAGAGGACGCTAGGCCACCTAACTTCCGCTCCTCGAATTGTGAAAGTTATAATGCCCCATTCACCATGCGGGAACTCGAAAACGCACTTGGCCGATCACGGTCGTCCGGTTCAGGGCCTGATTCTATTCATATTCAGATGCAGAAGAACCTTTCTCCTGCGGGTATAGGTTTTCTTCTTCGTACTTAAAATCGCATCAGGATTGAGGGACATGTTCCCGCATGCTGGCGCGAGTCCATTGTTGTCCCTATTCCTAAGCTGGGGAAGGACAAGCACTTGCCTTCCAGTTATCGACCCATCTTGCTTACCAGCTGTGTCTGTAAAGTGATGGAGCGAATGGTTAACTCTCGTTTGGTTTGGCTGCTTGAGTCTCGACGCCTACTTACCAATGTACAATGTGGATTTCGTAGGCGCCGCTCTGCTGTTGACCATCTGGTTACCTTGTCGACCTTCATTATGAATAACTTCTTGCGGAAGCGCCTGACCGCGGCTGTGTTCTTTGATTTGGAGAAGGCTTACGACACCTGTTGGAGGGCGGGCATTCTCTGCACCATGCATACATGGGGCCTTCGCGGTCGCCTCCCTCTTTTTATTCGTTCCTTTTTAATGGATCGACAGTTCAGGGTACGTGTGGGTTCTGTCCTGTCAGACACCTTTCGCCAGGAGAATGGGGTGCCACAGGGCTCAGTTTTGAGCGTCGCTCTCTTCGCCATAGCGATCAATCCAATAATGGATTGCCTCCCAGCTGATGTATCAGGCTCCATTTTCGTGGACGATTTTGCCATCTATTGCATCACGCAGCTTACGTGTTTCCTGGAGCGCTGTCTTCAGCGTTCTCTTGACCGTCTTTACTCCTGGAGTGTCGCCAATGGCTTCCGTTTTTCTGCCGAGAAGACGGTCTGTATTAACTTCTGGCGCTACAAAGAGTTTCTCCCACCGTCCTTACGACCCGGTCCCGTTGCTCTCCCATTCGTGGAGACAACAAAATTTTTAGGTCTTACATTTGACAGGAAACTTAGTTGGTCTCCACATGTCATATTTGGCTGCCCATTGTACCCGTTCTCTAAATGTCGTCCGTGCTCTGTGTGGTATGTCGTGGGGAGCGGATCGAACCGTCCTACTTCGCCTATATCGGTCGATCGTCCGCTCCAAGCTGGATTATGGGAGCTTCGTATACTCTGCACGGCCATCCATCTTACGCCGCCTCAACTCCATACAACATCGGGGCTTACGACTTACGATCGGAGCGTTTTATACTAGTCCCGTAGAGTGTCTTCATGCTGACGCTGGCGAATTGCCACTCACCTACCGGCGCGATATACTGCTTTGTCGGTATGCCTCTGGGCTACTGGAAATGCCCGACCACCCGTCTTATCGTTCCTTTTTTGATGACTCTCTCGACCGTCAATACGGGTTGTATGTCTCTGCCCTGCTACCCCCTGGAGTTCGCTTTCGTCGCCTCCTTTAACACCTTAATTTTTCACTCCCTGCAACCTTTCGAGTGGGCGAGAGCCACACGCCACCTTGGCTCCAGGCTCATGTTAGCGTCCACCTTGACTTCTGCTCGCTCCCGAAGGAGGTTACCCTCGGTTCAGTCTACCACTCCCTTTTTGTCGAACTTCGTTCGAAGTTCATTAATATGACCTTCAATTATACAGATGGATCAAAGACCAATGACGGGGTCAGGTGTTCTTTTATTGTCGGGGCACAAAGTTTCAAATATCGGCTCCATGGCCATTGTTCGGTCTTCACAGCTGAGCTCTTTGCCCTCTACCAGGCTGCTCTTTACATCTGCCGCCACCGCCATTCTGCTTATGTCGTCTGCTCCGATTCCCTTGAGCGCTATCCAGAGCCTCAGTGATCCCTACCCGGTGCACCCTTTCGTGCACCAGATCCAATGCTCTCTTCAGCAGCTGGTGGACGTCGGTTCTCCGGTTAGCTTTGTTGGTTCCTGGCCATGTCGGTATCCCTGGGAACGAAGCTGCTGATGCCGTGGCCAAGGCTGCGGTCCTGCAGCCTAGGACAGCTTCTTGTTGTGTCCCTTCATCAGAATGTTGCAGGGTCATTTGTCGGCGCATTTTATCGCTGTGGCATGCCGATTGGGCTGCACTTACAGACAACAAGCTTCGGGTCCTGAAACCTCTTCCCGTGGCTTGGACGTCCTCCTCACGCCCTTCTCGGCGGGAGGAGGTCGTCGTTTTGGCCCGGTTACGAATTGGACACTGCCGGTTCAGCCATCGCCATCTGCTGACGACTGTGCCGGCGCCGTTCTGCCCATGTGGGCAATTGCTGACGGTCCGCCACATTTTAACGTCCTGTCCGGATTTTAACACCCTGCATCTTGATCTTGGCCTGCCATGTACTGTAGAAGCCATTTTAGCGGATGACCCACGAGCAGCTGCTCGCGTTCTTCATTTTATCAATTTGACAACCCTCTCATTTGATTATGCTATTTTCTTTTTTTTTAATCCTATGCCTGTCAGTCTGTCTTTTATCGTAATTTCCGTTTCGTTGCTGTTTTAAACTTGACTCGCGGTGCATTCCTAACGTCGTCTGGGCGCTAATGACTGTTTAAGTTGTGCGCGCTAAAACCACAAAAAAAAATCTGCACTTACAATCATGTTGGACTTTCCATGGCACCCGAAATCCGGCACGGTAGCCAGCCCGTTGTGGTGGGGTCGTCATGTACCCTCTAGGTTGTAGCCCCCTGACAACACAGGGATTGTACAGCCGATACCTGAGCTGCACCCTCCCCACGTCAGCCAAGGAGTAGATGCCCGTCTCCTTGGGGCATCAGGACTCCCGGCAACGGTCATCCTGCCAGGTGGTCCTTGCTGAGGCTGGGTGGCGCCCTTGGGGAGAGCCCCTGGTCGGAGTGGATGGCATCGGGTGGACGTTTCGCAGATGAAATGTCAACATGTATCAGGTCGCTCTGCGGCTGAGTCTATTAACAAGAAAGGTACTGTCTCTAGTTCTGGTTTTCCTGCCCTTTCCCCCTTGGCCACTCCCTGGGAGGAAGAACAGGCCCGCCGGCTTGGGATGGAGTACTTCCCCTGCTATTTAGTCTGTTCTTGGACAGATGGGGGGACGTTCGCCACCTCCAAGCCCATGTTCTTTGTCCAGCACATCGAGGACGTCTTCGAGGAAATCGAGGCTCTCAGTAAAACGCGTTCGGGGTCCGTTCTTATAAAGACCATCTCCGCAACACAGTCGGCAGTGCTCCAGGTGTGCGACAGACTAGGGGACATCCCAATGTCCATTGTCCCGCATGTGGCACTGAATAGGACGCATGGTTATTTTTCAACGGGACCTCCTGCTGCAATCTGAGGAGCAGCTCAGGGCCAACCTGGAGTGCCGAGGCGTGCATTTCGTCCGGCGAGTCCAGCACAGCCCCAAAGACCGTCTCATCGACACCAGGGCGTTATCCTCGCCTTCGTGGGGACGTTCTCCCGGAGAAGGTAAAGGTGATGTGCTACCGGTGCGACGTGCGACCTTACGTCCCACCTCCTATGTGCTGCTTTCGGTGTTTGCGCTTTGGGCACATGTCGTCACGGTGTGAGGCTGGGCACCTTTTTGGCGATTGTGGACGTCCTCTTCATGAGGAACATACATGCACCCCACCACCTCGGTGCGTCAATTGTCCTGGCACCCACTCGCCTAGATGTTTAGACTGCCCCATGTATCAGATGGAGAAGAAGACTCAAGAATTAAAAACTTTGGATCGTATCTTATTCTGAGGCCTGGAAGAAGTATGTCAGCCTCCATCCCATGATGTTCACAAGATCGTTTGCCTCAGTCGTGTCCCCTCCTTCCACAGTATCCTCACCCCATCCTGTCCCACCTCCACCTCCTCCCTCCATCCAGGGTCTACGCCTGTGTCCCAAATCCCTCCCTTCCAAATCATCCTCCACGACGCCCTCCGCTCTCTCTGCTCCAGGGGCCACCCTACCTCCTCCTCCCCTCCCCCGCCCCCGCCGCCTGAGAAGCGATCCTCCTCACAGGTGTCCATCGGGGAAACGTTCTGGACCCCGGCTTCCGAGGTCCGGCGTTCCAAAATGAAAATGGACCCCGCGTGTGAGGACCTTCTTCGGGTCCAGGCCACCATCCCTGTGCCTCCTCGGACTTCCAAGAAGGCCTCCAAGAAGTAGTCTCTATCCCCCTCTCCACCCCGGCGCATTTCGTCTGACACTCCATCCGTGAGTCGCTGCTCCCGGCCGTCCTCAGTTTCGCTGGGACGCTCTGCTGCCAGGTGCTCAGCTGGCCTCTCGTCAGCGAATGATGCTGCCCCTCCTACGCAACCCATGACAGCAGCCGCAGCTGGCGACGACTCAATGGAACAGGATCCGCCCCCCGCCGGTTGTAGCGTTGTTCCCCCGAAAGATGGCCCTCCCCGGCCGTCAAGATGACCAGGTCTTCCCCGTATCGTTCCCCCCTTTTTTTTGACCAGCGATGGGCTTGTTACATTGGAACATAAGAGGTATTCGATCTAATCTGGAGGAGTTACAACTGCTCCTCTGCCTGCACTGTCCGCTCGTCCTTGGTCTCCAAGAAACCAAGTAGTGCCCAACTGACCGTATTGCCTTTACCCACTATACCTCGGAGCGGTATGACCTCACCCCTGTGGACGTTATTCCAGCTCATGGTGGGGTCATGTTGCTCGTTCGGGACGATGTCTATTACCATCGCATCCCATTGACCACCCCACTCCAATAGCTGTCCATATTACTCTTTTTGCCTTTCCTTTTTCTGTTTGTACCATCTACACTCCGTCATCCGCAGTTAGTCGGGCTGACATGATGCACCTGATTGTTCAGCTTCCTCCGCCGTTTTTATTGTTTGGCGACTTCAATGCCCATCATCCCCTTTGGGGCTCTCCTGCATCCTGTCAAAGAGGCTCCCTCTTGGCGGATGTCTTCAACCATCTCAATCTTGTCTGTCTCAATACTGGCGCCACGACTTTCCTCTCGGAATCTACTCATATTTACTCCCACATGGACCTTTCGATCTGTTCTACCACTCTTGCCTGTCGGTTCGAGTGGTATGTACTTTCTGACACCTATTCGAGCGACCACTTCACCTGTGTCGTTCGTCTCTTGCACCACACCCCATCCCCACGTCCTTCATGCTGGAACATACCGAAAGCTGACTGGGGACTTTACTCCTCCCTGGCGACCTTCCTGGACCACGATTTTCTCAGTTGTGACAGTCAGGTCGAATACCTCACGGTTGTTATTGTCAATGCTGACGAACCTTCCATTCCTCGTACTACCTCTTCTTCACATAGTTTCCATTCCCTGGTGGAATGAGACTTGTAGAGACGCTATCCGTGCTCGACGACGTGCTCGACAACGTGCTTTATGCACCTTTCGCTGCCATCCTACGTTGGCGAATTGTATTGGATACAAACGACTCCGAGCGCAATGCTGTAGGGTCATCAAAGACAGCACATATGCTTGTTGGGCCTCTTTCACCAGCTCCTTTAACAGTTTTAATCCCTCTTCTGTCATTTGGGGTGGTCTGCACCGGCTGTCGGGCATTAAGGCCCACTCCTCGGTAACTGGCCCCCCCCCCCCCAGGGGGTCCGCAAATCTTTTGTGGATACGTGCGTGGTGAGCACGGGGCCCCGAGCCATTGCAGCCTTCTTTCTCTCCCGGGCTGCATTTCCTTTCCCTTCCCCTCCTTTCCCCTCCATGCTCCTTTCCCCTCGCCCTCTCCTCTCCCTCTATTGGTGTCCTTGCTTATGTTGGCCCCCGCTATCCTCATGGTTCTGTTGGTTTTACATTCCGGCTTTGTTGCGTAATCGTCTCCTCCTTTTGGCATTCCTTGCTCCCCCTCTGGGGTTTGTCCTCCATTACAAAATTTCTCCTCCGTAGTGTGAGTCACTAGGGGAGGAGCACCTTACCTAGTGTCTCCGACGTGCGCCCTCCTAGTACATTCCACCTTTCCTTTCATGTCGTTGTTTGATGCTAGGGTGCATTGCCGGCACGGTAGCCAGCCCGTGTGGTGCGGTTGCTATGTACCCTTTTGGTTGAGCGCCCTGAACACACAGGGATCACACTTCTGATAGCTGAGCTGTGACCTCCTCATGCATGCCTTGGAGTGGTTGCTCGTCATCCTGGGGCATCGGAACTCCCAGCAATGGCCAATGTGCCAGACGGACCTTGCTGTGGCTGGGTGGCGCCCGTGAGGAGTGCCCCTGTTTGGAGTGGGTGGTATCAGGGCGGACTCTATGCAGATGAAACGCATACGGGTCCAAAACTCTGGCCATTCTTCTGCAGCCGTCTCTCTGCGTGGTACTGATTCCTCAAGTGCTGCTTCCCTTGCCCCTTCGGCATTCCCTTCCATGTTTACCCCTGGGAAGAGGGTCAGGCCCGTCGTCTAGGGGCAAAACCTTTCCCCCGTTATCTAGTTTGCACCAGGACTGATGGAAATACTTTCACCAGTGTCAAACCTTTCTTTGGGGAACACATTGCAGACAAGTTCGGCGAAGTGGACTCCCTGAGCAAGATTCGATCGGGTTTGTTGCTGATAAAAACTGCTTCAGCTGCCCAATCTGCGGCCCTTCGTGCCTGTACACATCTTGGCACAATTCCTGTGTCCATTACCCCTCACGTCTCTAAATATGGTACAAGGTGTGATTTTTTTTCACAGGGACCTCATCCTTCAAACTGATGAGGAACTTCGGGACAATCTCAGATGGCGGTGTGTTCAATTCGTTCGGCGTGTTCAGAAGGGTCCTAAGGATAACCGTATTGATGCTGGTGCCTTTATCCTGGCCTTTGAAGGGGATACCCTTCCTGAGGTAGTTATTATGGTCTATTGCTGTGATGTGAAGCCGTACATCCCAACTCCTATGCGGTGTTTTAAGTGCTTGCGTTTTGGCCACATGTCTTCTCGCTGTTCTCAGGACCCACTCTGTGGTGACTGTGGACGTCCACTCCATGAGGGGAGTCCCTGTGTTCCCCCTCCTGTATGTGTAAATTATCATGGTAGTGATTCTCCACGTTCACCAGATTGCCCAGTATATAAGAAAGAAAAAAAGATACAGGAGTATAAGTCCCTCGATCGTTTAAGCTACACAGAGGCCCGTAAGAAATGTGCAGGACTGCACCCTGTGTCCATGACATCTAGTTAGGCCTTGGTTACATCTTCACCCCTTCCTCCCCCTTCCTTACCCCCATCCCGGACCCCTCTCCTCCCCCTCCCCTGCGGCTCCCACACCTTCTCCTCTGGGCGCTGCTCCCCCTCCCCAGCCGGAGGAGTGTTTCACTCCTTCGGCGTCCGCCGGTCAAGGGCGCCTCTCTCGGGATGCCCCTTCCCAGCACCTTCCAGGTCAAAGGTCTGCTGCCACACGGCGACCGCGAGACCCGCGGGCTGTTGGCCCCCAGGTCGCCCGGTCTCATTCTGTTCCTGATATTGCTGCAGTTGGCTTCTTTATGCCACACAGCCCTCCTCGATCTCAGCCTGAAAAGAAGAAACATAAGTCCCGGGACAAAGAGCCTCTGGTGTCACCGGAGGTCCCTTCCCCGACTTCACAACCGGATTCTGACCTGTCGTTCATGGATGTCGCCCCTTCCTTGTCGGTGACGGGTGGGGACCCGGCGGTATGACTGGCTTTAGCGTGTTCAGCCCTCATTTAAACCATCATTCTGTGGTTCTCCAATGGAATTGTAATGGCTACTATCGTCACCTTCCGGAATTGAAATCCCTTCTTTCTTCCTACTCTGCAGCTTGTGTGGTTCTCCAGGAATCTCATTTTACTGACGCTCTCTCACCGACCCTCGTGGTTTCCGTGTTTTCTGTCGAAATCGGGTCGGACCCTTGCGGGCTTCTGGTGGCGTTTGTACGTTGGTCCGTACAGACATTGCTAGCACGTGGATTCCTCGCCAAACTACATTGGAAGCGGTTGCTGTTAGGATCCACCTGGACTTCGAGGTCACGGTTTGCAATCTTTATCTCCCTCCTGACAGGCCTCTTACACCTGCTGCCTTAACCACCCTTCTTCAGCAACTTCCTCCTCCCTTCCTCCTCCTTGGGGATTTTAATGCTCATCATCCTTTGTGGGGCAGTGCATCTCGACGAGGTCAATTTATTGCAGACCACGACCTGTGCCTTCTTAATGATGGCTCCCCTACTCATTTCAGTGCCGGTCATGGTACCTTCTCTGCCATTGACCTTTCTTTTTCTTCTCCCTCTCCCCTCCCTTCCTTACACTGGCCGCCACACGACGACCTTTGTGATAGTGACCATTTCCCGTTGATTATCACGCTCCCTCCCCGCTCCCCGATGGACAGGTTACCTCGTTGGTCTTTCCACCGCGCCGATTGGCCTCTACACACTGCACAGGTAGAGTTTTCTCCCTCTTTGTCAGGTTGTATTGATGACGTCCTACATGACGTGTCTGACGCGATTGTTCGCGCTGCTAGCCTTGCTGTCCCGCGCTCATCTGGACCATTTCATCGCCGGCAAGTCCCGTGATGGAGTAAGGCCATTGCCATCCGTGATCGCCGTCGAGCTTTGCAACACTTTAAGAGGCACCCATCCGTAGCCAGCCTTACTACCTTTAAACGCCTTCGCGCTAAAGCCCGTTATTTAATCAAACAGAGCAAGCGGCCCCCCTGCGGGTCCGGGGATTAGAATAGGCCCGAGGTATTCCTGCCTGTCGTAAGAGGCGACTAAAAGGAGTCCATCCCCCTCACGGGGGTAGTTAGCGCCTGCGTCCGGAGACGGACGGTTTCACGACCTATAATCGTGGTCTTTTTGGTTTTTCACTTCTCGTTTCTTCCTTCCTTTTGTTGGTTCCTTTCTTTGCTCTTCTCCACTTCACTGTCTTCCTTACGCTTTCCCTTGACTTCTCCTTGCCTTTTTCTCATTGCCTTTTTCTCATTGCCTTTTTCTCATTGCCTTTTTCTCATTGCCTTTTTCTCATTGCCTTTTTCTCATTGCCTTTTTCTCATTGCCTTCTTCTCCTTGCCTTCTCATTGCCTCCTTCTCCTTGCTTTCTCATTGCCTTCTTCTCCTTGCCTTCTCTGGTCTCCGCCTCGGCGTTTGAGACAGTCTATCCTCTTTCTCCCTCTCTCTTCTTTTTCCTCTTCTTCCTTCCTCCCTGTGCGTGTCTGAAGGCCGACCCACGCGTTGGCACGCGTAGCCGGTGACGGGGTAACGCGTAAGTCCCCGCCCTGGGTAGACATGTAAGGCACGCGCATACCCCCTGGTAAAGGCCAGGCCCGGGGAGGGGTGATTGCCTCAGCTGATACCTTCTGACCATGCGGATTGGTCCCTCCGTCTGTTTCTCGGGAGGTGTGACCTGAGGTGTAAACATTCACCTAAGGTGGGAGTGCCCTCTGAGAGCGTCCCCACAAGGAAGGAGCGCGCCATCGGAGACGCTGGCAATCATGGGGGATTCCTCCGCAATGGATTCTACTCCATCGCTTTCGACTTCGACCCACAAACGGAAACGTGACCAGCCAACAGTGACAAAAGTACTACCGCCTGCCCACAGTTCCTCGTAGTTTCTCGATCTGAGGACGGAAAGGATTTTTCCTCTGTCAACCCTTTCGTTATTCAGAAGGGCGTAGATGCCATAGCCGGATCTGTCAAATCTTGTACCAGGTTGCGTAACGGTACCTTATTACCAGAAACTGAGAGTGCCTTTCAGGCACAAATACTGCTTCAGGCCACACTCTTGTACACGTTCCCTGTCCGGGTGGAGGCCCACCGCACTTTGAATTCGTCTCGTGGTGTAGTCTATAGTAGCTCTCTCGACGGACTGACTGACGAGGAGCTTCAATCTTTCCTCGCTTAGCAGGGCGTGACGGCTGTCCATCGGGTCATGAAAAAGGTCAACAATGACCTTGTACCGACCTGGACACTTTTCTTAACCTTCGATAGTGTTAAGCTGCCATCGCGCATCAAGGCGGGCTACGAGGTTATTTCTGTTCTCCCCTATGTCCCGACACCTACGCGCTGCTACCAGTGTCAGCATTTCAATCACACTCGACAGTCTTGCTCCAATGCGGCTAAATGTGTCACTTGTGGCAGGGATGCCCATGAGGGTGACTGTCCACCTCCGTCTCCTCGTTGTGTGAACTGTCAGGGTGACCATGCCACATCCTCCCGCAACTGTCCTGTCTATAAGGAAGAACGCTGTATCCAGGAAATTAGAGTCAAAGAGAAAGTGTCCACCTCGGCTGCTCGCAAGCTATTGGCTAGTAGGAAGCCCACGCTGCTCCCAGCGGGGAAATACAGCACTGTCCTCGCCTCTCCTCGGACTACCCGGGAGGTAGCAACACACATGCGATCTGACCTTCAGCACCACGGTCGTCCGTTCGGCCAGTGCTAAGATCGCGCGGTCGACGTCTCCTCTTCCTCCCATCACCCCACAGACACCAGCCACTTCCTCAGCTTCTGCTCAGTCGAAGACCCCGAAGTCAGATGCACGGGCCTTCAAGAAGGAACCATCCCGTGCAGACTTCCTCCGTCCCTCGACCTCCCAGCCTTCGACCGGTACTTCCACCAAACGTCCTTCTAAAAAGACGCATAGGAAGCACAGTTCTCCTTCTCCGCCGCAGCGCCTTTCTTCTCCTGCGCCATCGAGCGGTTGCCGCCCCAGGCCGTCATCCGTTTCGCCTGGCCGCACCGCTGGTAGCCGAACATCTGGCCGTTCTCTGGCGGAGGAAGCTCCCCTCCCGGCCATCTTCCCAAGATGGCTGATGACCCTATAGACCCAATAGACGATGACTGTCCGCCTCCTGCTAGCGGCGGCAGTGCTCGCTCGAAGCCAGGCCCTCAGCGGCCATCGAGGTGACCCCTTCTTTCATCTTCCTTTTCTTCTTACGACGGCACTTATTCACTGGAATATTCGCAGCATTCGCTCCAACCGAGAGGACTTGAAGTTGCTGCTCCGCTTGCATCGTCCGCTCGTCGTAGCCCTCCAGGAAACGAAGCTACGCCCATGCGATCAAATTGCCTTGGCACACTACACCTCTGTGCGTTTTGACCTACCCCCTGTGGTAGGTATCCCCGCTCATGGAGGGGTTATGTTGCTGGTCCGAGATGATATTTACTACGATCCCATCACGTTGCACACCGGCCTGCAGGCAGTTGCCATCCGCATTACTCTCCCCACTTTTACGTTTTTCTTTTGTACCGTTTACGCTCCATCATCTGCCGTTACCAGGGCAGACATGACGCAACTTATTGCTCAGCTACCTGCACCATTTTTGTTAACTGGAGACTTCAATGCCCACCATCCTCTTTGGGGCTCTCCAGCATCCTGCCCGAGCGGCTACTTGTTAGCAGACATTTTCAACCAGCTCAATCATGTCTGCCTCAATACTGGCGCCCCTACTTTTCTTTCCGACACATCTCATACCTATTCCCATTTAGACCTCTCTATATGTACTCCCCAACTTGCACGCCGGTTTGAGTGGTATGCACTTGCTGATACATATTCGAGCGACCACTTCCCGTGTGTTATCCATCTCCTGCAGCATACTCCCTCTCCGTGCTCCTCTCGTTGGACCATCTCCAAGGCAGACTGGGGGCTCTTCTCTTCCAGGGCGACCTTTCAGGATCAAACCTTCACAAGCTGCGATCGTCAGGTCGCACACCTCACGGAAGTCATTCTCGCTGCTGCTGAATGTTCCATCCCTCACCCTACTTCTTCTCCAAGTCGCGTACCGGTCCCCTGGTGGACCGCAGCATGTAGAGACGCTTTACGTGCTCGTCGACGTGCTTTACGCACCTTTAAACGCCACCCTACAGTGGCGAATTGTATCAATTATAAACGATTACGTGCACAGTGTCGTCGTATTATTAAAGAAAGCAAGAAAGCCAGCTGGGCTGCTTTCACAAGCACCTTCAACAGTTCTACTCCTTCTTCTGTTGTCTGGGGTAGCCTGCGCCGGCTATCTGGCACTAAGGTCCACTCCCCAGTTTCTGGCTTGAAGGTCGCGAATGAAGTCCTTGTGGCCCCTGAGGCTGTCTCCAATGCCTTCGGCCGCTTTTTCGCCGAGGTTTCGAGCTCCGCTCATTACCACCGTGCCTTCCTCCCCCGCAAACAGGCAGAGGTGGCTAGGCCACCCGACTTCCGCTCCTTGAATTGCGAAAGTTATAATGCCCCATTCACCATGCGGGAACTCGAAACCGCACTTGGCCGATCACGGTCCTCCACTCCAGGGCCTGATTCTATTCATATTCAGATGCTGAAGAACCTTTCTCCTGCGGGTAAAGGTTTTCTTCTTCGTACATACAATCGCATCTGGATTGAGGGACATGTTCCCGCATGCTGGCGCGAGTCTATTGTTGTCCCGATTCCTAAGCCGGGGAAGGACAAGCACTTGCCTTCCAGTTATCGACCTATCTCGCTTACCAGCTGTGTCTGTAAAGTGATGGAGCGAATGGTTAACTCTCGATTGGTTTGGCTGCTCGAGTCTCGACGCCTACTTACCAATGTACAATGTGGATTTCGAAGGCGCCGCTCTGCTGTTGACCATCTGGTTACCTCGTCGACCTTCATTATGAACAACTTCTTGCGGAAGCGTCCGACCGCGGCTGTGTTCTTTGATTTGGAGAGGGCTTACGACACCTGTTGGAGGGCGGGCATTCTCCGCACCATGCATACATGGGGCTTTCGCGGTCGCCTCCCTCTTTTTATTCGTTCCTTTTTGATGGATCGACAGTTTCGTGTACGTGTGGGTTCTGTCCTGTCAGACACCTTTCGCCAGGAGAATGGGGTGCCACAGGGCTCAGTTTTGAGCGTCGCTCTCTTCGCCATCGCGATCAATCCAATAATGGATTGCCTCCCAGCTGATGTATCAGGCTCCCTTTTCGTGGACGATTTTACCATCTATTGCAGTGCGCAGTGTCCACATGTCCTGGAGTGCTGTCTTCAGCGTTCTCTTGACCGTCTTTACTCCTGGAGTGTCGCCAGTGGCTTCCGTTTTTCTGCCGAGAAGACGGTCTGTATTAACTTCTGTCGCTACAAAGAGTTTCTCCCACCGTCCTTACGACTCGGTCCCGTTGCTCTCCCACTCGTGGAGACAATCAAATTTTTAGGCCTTACCTTTGACAGGAAACTTAGCTGGTCTCCACATGTGTCATATTTGGCCGCCCGTTGTACCCGTTCATTAAATGTCCTCCGTGTTCTCAGTGGTATGTCGTGGGGAGCGGATCGAACCGTCCTACTTCGTCTATATCGGTCGATCGTCCGCTCCAAGCTGGATTATGGGAGCTTCGTATACTCCTCTGCACGGCCATCCATCTTACGCCGCCTCATCTCCATACAACATCGGGGTTTACGACTTGGGATCGGAGTATTTTATACCAGTCCCGTAGAGAGTCTTCATGCTGACGCTGGCGAATTGCCACTCACCTACCGGCGCGATATACTGCTTTGTCGGTATTCCTGTCGGCTACTGTCAATGCCCGACCATCCGTCTTATCGTTCCTTTTTTGACGACTCTCTTGACCTTCAATACGGGTTGTATGTCTCTGCCTTGCTACCCCCTGGAGTTCGCTTTCGTCGCCTCCTTCAACACCTTCATTTTTCACTCCCTGCAACCTTTCGAGTGGGCGAGAGCCGCACGCCACCTTGGCTCCAGGCTCAGGTCCGCGTTCACCTCGACCTCAGCTCGCTCCCAAAAGAGGTCACCCCCGGTTCGGTCTACCATTCCCGTTTTTTGGAACTTCGTTCGAAGTTCAACAACATGACTTTCATTTATACAGATGGCTCTAAGACCAATGACGGGGTCGGGTGTTCCATTATTGTCGGGGCACAAAGTTTCCAATACCGGCTCCATGGCCATTGTTCGGTCTTCACAGCTGAGCTCTTTGCCCTCTACCAGGCTGTTCTTTACATCTGCCGCCACCGACATTCTGCTTATGTCATCTGCTCAGATTCCCTGAGCGCCATCCAGAGCCTCAGTGATCCGTACCCGGTTCACCCTTTCGTACACCGGATCCAACGCTCTCTTCATCAGCTGGTGGACGTCGGTACGCCGGTTAGCTTTATGTGGGTTCCTGGCCATGTCGGTATCCCTGGGAACGAAGCTGCAGATGCCGCGGCCAAGGCTGCGGTCCTCCAGCCTCGGACAGCTTCTTGTTGTGTCCCTTCGTCCGATTTTAGCAGGGTCATTTGTCGGCGCGTTGTGTCGCTGTGGCATGCCGATTGGGCTGCACTTACCGACAACAAGCTTCGGGCCTTAAAACCTCTTCCCGTTGCTTGGACGTCCTCCTCACGCCCTTCTCGGCGGGAGGAGGTCGTTTTAGCAAGGTTAATAATTGGACACTGCCGGTTCAGCCATCGCCATTTGCTGACGGCTGCGCTGGCGCCGTTCTGCCCATGTGGGCACTTGCTGACGGTTAGACACATTTTAATGTCCTGTCCAGATCTTAACACACTGCGCCTCGATCTTAACCTGCCTAATACTTCAGATGCCATTTTAGCGGATGACCCACGAGCAACTGCTCGTGTTCTTTGTTTTATCAATTTGACAAACCTCGCTAAGGACATTTGATGATGTTTTTTAATCCTCTGCTTGTCAGTCTTTTATTGTGTTTTCCCTTTTAGTTGTTGTTGTCCACTTGTGCCTCGCGGTGCATTCTTAGCGTAGTCAGGGCGCTAATGACCATTGAAGTTGTGCGCCCGAAAACCACAAAAAAAAAGAGCAAGCGGATATGTTGGGAACGATTCGTTTCTTCCCTTGGTTCCACTGTCCCTCTGTCACGGGTATGGGCTACACTTCGCTCTCTCCAAGGTTGCCATCGGCAGTCCACCCTCCCAGGCCTTCACCTCCCAGATGACATTTGTACGGACCCATTAGTTCTCGTAGAACAGCTTGCGACCCATTTTGCAGTGGCATCAGCGTCAGCCTCCTATCTAGCTGCTTTCCTTCATCAAAAACAGCAGGCTGAAGCTCTCACCTTATGTTTCACCACTTGTGAGCCAGAATCTTACAACGAACCTTTTAGTGAATGGGTATTTCTTTCTGCTCTACTTTCTTCTCATGATACGGCCCCTGGCCCAGATTCCATTCATAACCAACTGCTTCAACACCTCAGTGCTCCACAACAGCAACATCTTCTTCGGGTGTTTAACCGTATCTGGCTCCAGGGTGACTTCCCTTCTCAGTGGAGGGATAGCATTGTGGTTCCTGTCCTTAAGCCTGGTAAGAACCCCCTATCTGTTCACAGCTATCGGCCAATTAGTTTGACCAATGTTGTTTGTAAGTTACTTGAATGGATGGTAGCCCGTCGCCTCACTTGGGTCCTCGAATCTCGGGATCTATTGTCCCCTTACCAGTGTGGCTTTCGAGAGGGACGATCTCCAATCGATCATTTACTTCACTTGGAATCAGCAGTTCGGCAGGCTTTTTCCCAGCGCCGCCATTTGGTTGCAGTGTTTTTTGACCTTCGCAAGGCCTATGACATGGCCTGGCGCCATCACATCTTACTAACCCTTCATCAGTGGGGTCTTTGGGGCCCACTTCCGATTTTTATCCGCCAGTTCCTGATCCATCGGTCATTCAGAGTTCGAGTTGGTACTGCTTTTAGTTCTCCACGGACCCAGGAGACGGGCATCCCACAGGGTTCTGTCTTGAGTGTCCTTCTTTTCCTCATTGCTATCGATGGACTTGTGGCCTCTGTCGGTCCCTTGGTCGCCCCTGCCCTGTATGTGGATGATTTCTGCATTTGGGTTAGTTCCTCCTCGATGCCATCTGCAGAACGGCAGCTCCAGGTGGCTATACGGCGTGCCTCTGCATGGACCCTCTCACACGGGTTTCAATTCTCTCCTTTAAAATCGCGGGTGGTCCACTTCTGTCGCCGTCCTACGGTCCACCCTGATCCAGAGCTCTATCTCGCTGCACAAAGATTGCCTGTGGTTCCACAGTTTCGTTTCCTAGGTCTTCTTTTCGACAACAAGCTCACTTGGCTGCCCCATATCAGACTCCTGAAGGTAGGATGTTTCCGTAAACTCAATGTCCTTCGCTTCCTTGCCCACTCCTCTTGGGGTGCGGACCGTTCCCTCCTCGTGCTCTAGTTCTGTCACGTTTGGACTATGGTTGTCAAGTTTATGGTTCAGCTGCTCCTTCCACGCTGCATGTGCTGGATCCGGTCCACCATCGTGGTATCAGTTTGGCCATCGGTGCCTACCCTACTAGCCCTGTTGATAGTCTCCTGGTTGAAGCTGGGATCCCCCCCCCTTTCTGTTCGGCGGTCCCAGCTTCTGGTGTCTTATGCCCTTACTATCCGTTCTTCTCCCGCTCATCCTTCCTATTCTATCCTATTCCCAGACCATGGACGTCGCCCGCCTGACTCCCGCCCTCGGGCGGGTTTACCGGTTGGGCTGCGCCTTGCATCTCTTAACCGTGATTTTCGGCTTCCTTCTTTGTCCTGTCTTCCTCGCTCCCTCCCCTCCACCCCTCCTTGGTTAGTTCCTCGGCCTCGAATTCGGATGGATCTCCGCCGCGGTCCGAAAGATTCCATCCCCCCGGTGGTGTTCCGTTCCTTTTTCCGCCAAATTTTAAGGGAGTTTCGGGATGCTGTTGTTTTTTACACTGATGGCTCTAAATCTGCTGATCATGTTGGGTATGCCTTCACGTCCTTTGTTGGAACGGAAAATCATCTACTGCCACCCTCATGTGGGGTGTTTACTGCGGAATTGATGGCAATTTCCCGGGCCCTTACCTTTATTAAACAATCCCAACACAACTGCGTTTTGTTATGTACGGACTCGATGAGTGGCCTTCTTGCTATTGACCGGTGTTTTTCGCGCCATCCCTTGGTCTCTGCCATCCATGACCATCTCGCTGATATTCACCGTGCTGCTTGTTCTATTGACTTCCTTTGGGTCCCTGGCCATGTGGGAATCCCAGGTAATGAGCTCGCTGATCGTTTGGCTGGGGGAGCAGTTACTTACCCCCCGTTTTCTGTAACCCCTCCTGCAGCGGATTTACGGCTTCACATCAAATCCCACTTCGAACAGACATGGGCCGATTCTTGGGAGGCTACTCCACTGTCTAATAAACTTCGTGCAATTAAGGTGACACCAGGCCCATGGCGTTCTTCCTTTCACCTCTCCCAAAATGACTCGACCTCACTGTGTCGTCTCCGCATTGGCCATACCAGGCTGACCCATGGTTTTCTTTTGCGTGATGAGTCACCCCCGCTATGTGGTTGTGGAGCCTTCCAGTCTGTGGCCCACATTTTGGTTGAATGCCCTTTCTTTTGGCTCTGCGTGCTAAGTACAGACTCCCCCAACACTTTACCTTTGATGTTGGCTGACGATTCCCGGATGGTCTCTCTGGTTCTCGGTTTCCTCCGGGAGTGGTTTTTATTCTCAGTTTCAAGGTTTTTAATCTCTCTCTGGTGTTGGGGCAGGGCGGTGAGTGTGTGGGTGTCTCCGACTGTAAGCAGTGTTCAGAGATTCCCGATTCACCTCCCTGACCAGAATTCTTTTTTCTTCCCCTTTTACTCTGTTATTACCCCCCTTTTTTTTAAGGCTTGGTTAATTTTTCTATTCCCATTCGTACTATGTGCATTATAGCAGTTGGGTTCGTTTCTCTTGCCAACTTCCCTCATTTGTTTTTTAACAATGACAACGTGACTGCCCTTTTACGTTTTTCCCTTTTTCCGTTTTATTGTTCTGACTTTTCTGAGATGTGCCGATAGCAGAATGGAGTATATCTGAAACAAGGGACTGATGACCTTGCTGTTTGGTCCCTTACACCTCAAACAACCAACCAACCAACCAATCGGTAACTGGCCTGACCTCAGTTAATGAGGTCCTTGTTGATTCTGTGGCTGTCTCCAACGCCTTTGGCCGCTTTTTCGCGGAGGTTCCAAGCTCCGCCCATTACCACCCTGCCTACCTCCCCAGGAAAGAGGCAGAAGAGGCTCGGCGACCTTCATTCCACTCGCTGAATCTGGAAACTTATAATGCCCCGTTTACTATGCGGGAACTCGAACGTGCGCCTGCACTGTCCCGGTCCTCTGCTCCGGGGCCAGATGCCATTCTCCTTCAGATGCTGGCACACCTTTCTCCAGCGGGCAGAAGCTTCCTTCTTCATACCTACAATCGCGTCTGGACCGAAGGTCAGGTCCCCATGCGTTGGCGTGACGCTGTTGTTGTTCCTATACCCAAACCCGGGAACGAAAGACACCTTCCTTTTAGTTACCACCCCATTTCTCTTACAAGCTGTGTCTATGAGCATACGATACCTGTTGGAGGACAGGCATCCTCCGCACGCTGTTCTCTTGGGGCTTTCGAGGCCGGCTGCCCCTTTTTCTTCGCGAATTTATGGCAGAGCGCACATTTAGGGTGCGGGTGAACACTACTCTCTCCCGTACTTTCTTCCAAGAAAACGGGGTTACCCCAGGGCTCCGTGCTGAGTGTTTTACTGTTTGCCATCGCCATTAATCCAATTATGGATTGTCTCCTTCCTGATGTCTCGGGCTCCCTCTTTGTGGACGGTTTTGCGATCTACTACAGCTCTCAACGGACCAGCCTGCTTGAAAGACGTCTTCAAGGATGTCTCGATCGCCTCCACTCGTGGAGCATCGAAACCGGCTTCCGTTTCTCACCCAGTAAGACCGTTAGTGTTAATTTTTGGTGACGTAAGGCGTTTCTTCCGCCCTCCTTACATCTAGGTCCTGTCAACATTCCGTTTTCCGACGTCGCTAAATTCTTGGGTCTTATGTTTGACAGAAAACTGTGCTGGTCCTCCCACGTTTCCTATCTTTCGGCTCGCTGTCTGCGTTCCTTAACACCCTCCGTGTCCTGAATGGTACCTCCTGGGGAGCGGACCGAGCGGTCCTTCTCCGCCTCTATCGCGCCTTAGTGCGCTCGAAATTGTATTATGGAAGCATTGTCTACTCCTCTGCTCGGCCGTCTATTCTTCGGCGTCTCGACTCTATCCACCACCGTGGTTTACGTTTAGTGTCTGGAGCTTTTTACACCAGCCCTGTGGAAAGCCTTTATGCTGAGACTGCTGAACCTCCGCTGTCCAATCGGCGGGCAGTCCTGAGTCGTTATGCTAGCCATCTGTCTTCCATGCCTGCTAATCCAGCCCATGACCTTTTTTTTCGACGCCTCCTTTGATGTCGGGTATGCAGGCCTCTCCTCCTCCCTACTACCCCCGGGAGTCCGCTTCCGTCAACTGCTCCATTCTCTCTCCTTCCGCTTTCCTAAAACCTTCTTGACAACTTGGGGTACCAGCACCGCCTTGGCTCCGTCCCCGGATCGACTTGCTCAGAGACCTATGTCAATTTCCCAAGGATGGTACCCCTACACTTGTCTACCGTCGGGCATTTGCTGCTCTATGTGCACAAATGACGGATGCCACATCTATTTACACCGACGGCTCGAAAACATCGTTAGGTGTAGGGAGTGCCCATATTGTTTGAGACACCCCAAATCACTTTCAGCTTCCCGACCAGTGTTCGGTTTATACTGCGGAGCTTTACGCTGTTCTCCAGGCTGTCCACTACATCCGCCGCCATCAGCGGATACAGTACGTAATCTGCTCAGATTCTCTCAGCTCTCTCCTAAGTCTCCAAGCTCTTTACCCTGTGCACCCTCTGGTCCACCGGATTCAGGACTGTCTGCGCTTGCTCCACCTGGGGGGCGTCTCAGTAGCGTTCCTCTGGCTCCCGGGACACGCTGGTATCTGTGGGAATGAGGCGGCCGATATAGCGGCCAAGGCTGCAGTCTCTCTTCCTTGGCCAGCTATTCAGTCTCTTCCGTTTACCGATCTACGGAGCAGTTTATGTCGCCAAGTTGCTCATTTATGGCATGCGCATTGGTCAACACTTCCCCATAATAAATTGTGGGAAGTGACAGCCCTTCCTTGCGCTTGGACTTCTTCCTCCCGAACGCGTCGTCGGGAGGAGGTAATTTTAGCTAGACTCCGGATAGGGCACTGTCTTTTTAGCCATCGACATCTTTTAAGCGGTGATCCTCCCCCACTCTGTCCCCACTGCTCTCAGCTGTGGACGGTCAGACGCCTTGTAATTGAATGCCCCTATTTTAATGCGTTACGCTCCCGTCTACAGCTATCGCCTGATCTATCGTCTATTTTAGCAGATGACACGCGCTCAGCTGACCGCGTTCTACAGTTTATTAGTGACAGTGAAATGACGTCAGTCATTTGATTTTTTTTTTTTGGGACAACCAACCCCTTTCTGTAGTGGATTTTTAAGCATTCCTTCTGCCTTTAGTTTCTCAAATTTTATGACTTTGTTCCCCTTGCTGCTGATTTTAAATTTCGTTTTTTTCCTGTTTCCTACGTCACGGGCTGGGCGCTAATGTCCATAGTTTTGCGCCCTAAAACCACAAACATAAAAAAAAAAGAAATTCAGGTCAAAGAGAAAGTGGCCACCTCAGCTGCTCGCAATCTATTGGCTAGTAGGAAGCCCACGCTGCTCCCAGTGGAGAAATACGGTACTGTCCTCGCCTCTCCTCGGACTACCAGGGAGGTGGCAACCCAGACATGCGATCTGACCTTCAGCACCACGGTCGTCCGTTCGGCCAGTGCTAAGATCGAGCGGTCGACGTCTCCTCTTCCTCCCATCACCCCACAGACACCAGCCCCTTCATCAGCTTCTGCTAAGACGAAGGCCCAGAAGTCAAATGCACGGGCCTTCAAGAAGGAACCGTCCCGTACAGACTTCCTACGTACCTCGACCTCGCAGCCTTCGACCGGTACTTCCACCAAACGTCCTTCCAAGAAGGCTCATAGGAAGCACAGTTCTCCTTCTCCGCCACGGCGCATTTCTTCTCCTGCGCCACCCCGCGGTTGCCGCCCCAGGCAGTCATCCGTTTCGCCTGGCCGCACTGCTGGTAGCCGAACATCTGGCCGTTCTCTGGCGGAGGAAGCTCCCCCTCCCGGCCATCTTCCCAAGATGGCCGATGACCCTATAGACCCAATGGACGATGACTGTCCGCCTACTGATAGCGGCGGCAGTGCTTGCTCGAAGCCAGGCCCTCAGCGGCCATCGAGGTGACCCCTTCTTTCATCTTCCTTTTCTTCTTACGACGGCACTTATTCACTGGAATATTCGCAGCATTCGCTCCAACCGAGAGGACCTGAAGTTGCTGCTCCGCTTGCACCGTCCGCTCGTCGTAGCCCTCCAGGAAACGAAGCTACGCCCATGTGATCAAATTGCCTTGGCACACTACACCTCTGTGCGTTTTGACCTACCCCCTGTGGTAGGTATCCCGGCACATGGAGGGGTTATGTTGCTGGTCCGGGATGATATTTACTACGATCCCAAGACGTTGCACACCGGCTGCAGGCAGTTGTCATCCGCATTACTCTCCTCAATTTTACATTTTCCATTTGTACCGTTTACACTCCGTCATCTGCTGTTACCAGGGCAGACATGATGCAACTTATTGCTCAGCTACCTGCACCATTTTTGTTAACTGGCGACTTCAATGCCCACCATTCCCTTTGGGGCAATCCAGCATCCTGCCCGAGGGGCTCCCTGTTAGCAGACCTTTTCAACCAGCTCAATCTTGTCTGCCTCAATACTGGCGCCCCTACTTTTCTTTCGGACACATCTCAAACCCATTCCCATTTAGACCTCTATATGTACTCCCCAATTTGCACGCCGGTTTGAGTGGTATGCACTTTCTGATCATATTCGAGCGACCACTTCCTGTGTGTTATCAATCTCCTGCAGCATACCCCCTCTCCATGCTCATCTAGTTGGACCATCTCCAAAGCAGACTGGGGGCTCTTCTCTTCCAGGGCGACCTTTCAGGATCAAACCTTCACAAGCTGCGATCGTCATGTCGCACACCTCACGGAAGTCATTCTCGCTGCTGCTGAATATTCCATCCCTCACCCTACTTCTTCTCCACGTCGCGTACCAGCCCCCTGGTGGACCGCAGCATGTAGAGACTCTTTACGTGCTCGTCGACGTGCTTTACGCACCTTTAAACGCCACCCTACAGTGGCGAATTGTATCAATTATAAACGATTACGTGCACAGTGTCGTCGTATTATTAAAGAAAGCAAGAAAGCCAGCTGGGCTGCTTTCACAAGCACCTTCAACAGTTTTACTCCTTCTGTTGTCTGTGGTAGCCTGCGCCGGCTATCTGGCACTAAGGTCCACTCACCAGTTTCTGGCTTGACGGTCGCGAATGACGTCCTTGTGGCCCCTGAGGATGTCTCCAATGCCTTCGGCCGCTTTTTCACAGAGGTTTCGAGCTCCGCTCATTACCACCCTGCCTTCCTCCCCCGCAAACAGGCAGAGGACGCTAGGCCACCTAACTTCCGCTCCTCGAATCGTGAAAGTTATAATGCCCCATTCACCATGTGGGAACTCGAAAACGCACTTGGCCGATCACGGTCCTCCGCTTCAGGGCCTGATTCTATTCATATTCATATTCATATTCAGATGCAGAAGAACCTTTCTCCTGCGGGTATAGGTTTTCTTCTTCGTACTTAAAATCGCATCAGGATTGAGGGACATGTTCCCGCATGCTGGCGCGAGTCCATTGTTGTCCCTATTCCTAAGCCGGGGAAGGACAAGCACTTGCCTTCCAGTTATCGACCCATCTCGCTTACCAGCTGTGTCAGTGAAGTGCTGGAGCGAATGGTTAACTCTCGTTTGGTTTGGCTGCTCTTAGTCTCGACGCCTACTTACCAATGTACAATGTGGATTTCGTAGGCGCCGCTCTGCTGTTGACCATCTGGTTACCTTGTCGACCATCATTATGAATAACTTCTTGCGGAGGCGCCCGACCGCGGCTGTGTTCTTTGATTTGGAGAAGGCTTACGACACCTGTTGGAGGGCGGGCATTCTCCGCACCATGCATACATGGGGCCTTCGCGGTCGCCTCCCTCTTTTTATTCGTTCCTTTTTAATGGATCGACAGTTCAGGGTACGTGTGGGTTCTGTCCTGTCAGACACCTTTCACCAGGAGAATGGGTTGCCACAGGGCTCAGTTTTGAGCGTCGCTCTCTTCGCCATAGCGATCAATCCAATAATGGATTGCCTCCCAGCTGATGTATCAAGCTCCGTTTTCGTGGATGATTGTACCATCTATTGCAGTGCGCAGTGTACACGTGTCCTGGAGCGCTGTCTTCAGCGTTCTCTTGACCGCCTTTACTCCTGGAGTGTCGCCAATAGCTTCTGTTTTTCTGCCGAGAAGACAGTCTGTTTTAGCTTCTAGCGCTACAAAGAGTTTTTCCCACCGTCCTTAAGACTCGGTCCCATTGCTCTCCCATTCGTGGAGACAAAATTTTTAGGTCTTACATTTGACAGGAAACTTAGCTGGTCTCCACATGTGTCAAATTTGGCCGTTGTACCCGTTCATTAAATGTCTTCCGTGTTCTCAGTGGTATGTCGTGGGGAGCGGATCGAACCGTCCTGCTTCGCCTATATCGGTTGATCGTCCGCTCCAAGCTGGATTATGGGAGCTTCGTATACTCTGCACGGCCATCCATCTTACGCTGCCTCAACTCCATACAACATCGGGGTTTACGACTTGCGATCGGAGCGTTTTATACGAGTCCCGTAGAGTCTTCATGCTGACGCTGGCGAATTGCCACTCACCTACCGGCGCGATATACTGCTTTGTCGGTATGCATGTCGGCTACTGTCAATGCCCGACCACCCGTCTTATCGTTCCTTTTTTGACGACTCTCGACCGTCAATACGGGTTGTATGTCTCTGCCCTGCTACCCCCTGCAGTTCGCTTTCGTCACCTCCAACACCTTAATTTTTCACTCCCTACAACCATTCGAGTGGGCGAGAGTCACACGCCACCTCGGCTCCAGGCTCAGGTCTGCGTTCACCTTGACCTCAACCCGCTCCCGAAAGAGGTTACCCCCGGTTCAGTCTACCACTCCCGTTTTGTTGAACTTCGTTCGAAGTTCATCAATATGACCTTCATTTATACAGATGGCTCAAAGACCAATGACGGGGTCAGGTGTTCTTTTATTGTCGGGGCACAAAGTTTCAAATACCAGTTCCATGGCCATTGTTCGGTCTTCACAGCTGAGCTCTTTGCCCTGTACCAGGCTGCTCTTTACATCTGCCGCCACCGCCATTCTGCTTATGTCATCTGCTCCGATTCCCTGAGCGCCATCCAGAGCCTCAGTGATCCGTATCCGGTTCACCCTTTCGTGCACCGGATCCAACGCTCTCTTCAGCAGCTGGTGGACGTCGGTTCTCCGGTTAGCTTTATGTGGGTCCCTGGCCATGTCGGTATCCCTGGGAACGAAGCTGCAGATGCCGCGGCCAAGGCTGCGGTCCTCCAGCCTCGGACAGCTTCTTGTTGTGTCCCTTCGTCAGATTGTAGCAGGGTCATTTGTCGGCGCATTTTATCGCTGTGGCACGCCGATTGAGCTGCACTTACAGACAACAAGCTTCGGGTCTTGAAACCTCTTCCCGCGGCTTGGACGTCCTCCTCCCGCCCTTCTCGGCGGGAAGAGGTCGTCGTTTTGGCCCGGTTACGCATTGGACACTGCCGGTTCAGCCATCGCCATCTGCTGACGTCTGAGCCGGCGCCGTTCTGCCCATGTGGGCAATTGCTGACGGTCCGCCACATTTTAATGTCCTGTCCGGATTTTAACACACTGCTTCTAGATCTCAACCTGCCATGTACTCTAGATGCAATTTTAGCGGACGACCCACGAGCAGCTGCTCGCGTTCTTCGTTTTATCAATTTGACAAACCTCTCTGAGGACATTTGATGATGCTGTTTTTTAATCCTATGCCTGTCAGTCTGTCTTTTATCGTGTTTTCCCTTTTAGTTGTTGTTGTCCACTTGGGCCTCGCGGTGCATTCTTAACGTAGTCAGGGCGCTAATGACCATTGAAGCTGTGCGCCCTAAAACCACAAAAAAAAGACTAGTGGTCAATCACATGGATTTCTTTTGTCTAAGCTCTCAGTGGGTAGGCTATAGCAACAAACTCTCGGACACTAAACTAAATTTCTATAGAGTAAATTGCATTTTCTCTTATTAGTCATATTTATAACACAATATTTCTGTTTGCTTGTTGATTTCATAGATACTATAGAATCCTTTTGAAATGGTGCTCCAGGATTCCTGTGAGAAATACGTATATTGCATGTTGTGACTAGTTCAGTTGATTTTCCCATATTTTTCCTGCCACGAATTGAACTTAAACTGCTAAAGACAATAATAAGATAATACGTTTCATGGAAGACCTACTCGTTTGACTAACCCCAGAATTCTGCCACACAGCAACAGGGGAAGCTGTTGTGCAGCATTAAAATTCCTGATCATCATGGCCAACTGCATCCTCATACACAGATACTTTTCATTTGGGGGTTATCTTCTTGACACCCTCCTTATCCAACCACTTTCATGGACTGCATAGAGGAATCCTTTTTAGCCTTTCAGAATACCAAACCCTGAACTTTGTTTATATTCACGGACAACATCTGCAAGATCTGACCAGATGGTGAGGACATTCTATCCACATTCCAACAGAAACTCAACACCTTCTCCCCATCAGTTTCACCTGGTCGTTCTCGGCCCAACAGGCCACTTTCCTCACTGTCAAACTCCACCGCACAGATGGCAGAGTGCTCTGTTAGTATCCTCATCCGTACTGAATCTACTGATAACTGTCAGTAGCCCTATGTGACCTTTGGCACCTGTTCTGTACTGAGAAGTCATTTCCGTATGGCTGAGTGACCTGCTTGAGGTCATGAAGGGCCCCTCTCCAGATGTGATAGCCTCACTGAGACCCTCAGCTGAAATTGCCCTCCCATATCTCATCTGGAAACACATCTCCCTACCTTATTCACATGCCCAATACCCAGCCACAGAGTAGCAGTACCCTCCCCCTTCCTTTCACAACTCAGTATCATCTGAGAGGGATCATCTCGATCGTGTACTCTGCCAAGCTCACTACTACTGCTTATGACAGTGGTACTCCACTGTGGACCTGACCTATCTGATAAATTTCCTTCCCTATCCAACATCAGTACTGTCATGAGCACCTCTATCCTCATCTGAGGGATGACCACCTGTGAGTGTGGTCATGCAGTCTACCAACTCAGCTGCACAGCCACTGTGCCCTGTGCCACATTCTATGCCGGCAAGATCACAGACGTGCTGTGCATCAGCACAGGCAGCTCTTGCCAAACTGCAGCTGAGGGTAGCAGACTGCCTAGTTGCTTAGTTTGCCAGCAGATGAGATGTGCTAGATTTAAGCGACAGCTTCACGATGTGTGCCATTGTGATTTGTCCTCCTGACAGCAACTTTTCTGAACTGGGAAGGTGAAATTCTTCTTTGTCCTCCCAGCCTAGATATTCTCTAATTCTCATCCCCATCTCCCTCTATCCGCTTCCCTGCTCCCACTCCACCTTCTACATCTGGTTGCTCCCTCAGGCAGGTGTGTGTTTGAGTTAATGCTTATGTTTTTGTTCCCTGCAGGTTAAGTTATTTAAAACTGTATGCTCGGAACAAGAGAATGAGCCATGTATACTTTGTGTCTCCTGTGGCTGTGAACAATGATGCTACTCTTAATATTGTTTGAAGCTGCTGTTGTGTGGTTCCATTGACGAAGTGCAAGCAGGCTCTGTCAGATGACAGTCTGCCCAACCTGTGCCGATGGCAGCATCTGGCACCTTCTCATCAGATTCTACTTCGAAATAAGTATTGGTCGAATTTTCCTGCATACATTCAATAAACGTGATGGGCACTGCATGCTGCTGCACCTACATTAAATGTGTAACTGCTAGTTCCTATAGTCAGAAGTTCTTTATAAGTGACAACTGTTGGACTCCACTGTAGACACAGAGTAGACAGTACTGTGTGGCTTTTAGAGACAGTGGTACAGTTATGTTTACCAGGCAGAAGTTTTGCTGCAAAACGTAAGCAAAAAAGCAGTGGGACTTCCTATTAGACAGTCGAAAATTTATTGAGGATACTTTGTGAGTCATTGTATGTGATACATTCTACATTCTCCTAGAGCCAAATGCTTAGCATTTTAGTCACTTGGCTACAAGAAGTACCATAGTGAAAGAATGAAACAGTTTTTCATATTCCTCATTAGAGTGTCGTGCAAATAGGAACAGCTTTGTTGGCTGGCAGCTCATTGTAGCCCTTGGAAGTTCAGGTGACTCTTACCACCTGTGAAGGATATGTTTCCGCATAAAGCATCACATCATCACAGAGCCATTTCGAGCTAATGCTGCCCTATCATAAGCTGTCTTCTGGAAGGCTACTTGAGCTCTGGTATTACAAGAAGCTGCAAATGATTGATTTATGGGCAGAGAAAACAGTGTATTTCTGTGTGTTTGGCCAATACATTTAGAGCAGGATATTTTGATGACCCAGCCTGTCATTATCTTACAGCAAGAACGCATGATGACTAAACCCATTGCATGGGAAGGAGAAATGTGCACGAAACAAACTACTTGGCTAAACATTCAAGAGTACAATGTTGATGGATTGCATTGAGGAAACCTGAGAAATAGAGCAGAAAAGTAATTTGTGAAACTGCATATAACTTTGGAATGATCGAATTTTACATGGTTTCTTAACATTCAGATACTGAGAAACTTTGTTTGCAGAAGTAGGGCTCACTAGTATGAGTAAGTTGCAAAAATCTGCATAACATAAAATAAATTTGAAGTGCTCATTCAAAAACTATACAACACTCACAGCTTGCAAGTCCTAAACTGCTTGTAGTGCAGTAATTCTTAGTTGAGGGTTTCGCCCCGCATCCATATTCCCCTTGTGTTAAGTTCGCCATTTTGTCTGCGATTCAGACCCAAATGCTTTGTAGATCGAGATGTCTATCTTTCCTCATGAACTTATCCTGTGGTGTGTGGTGCTCATTCATTAAAAGGATCGCCTTCTGTACATCTATCATCAATTACAAGATTTTAACTTGCCACCTTGGTGTCATATACCTTGTCACATGTGGTGCAAGAAACTGGTACTGGACACTACAACCACTAATTCCATTGGTAACAGATTATATTTTTGGTAAGTGCACCAATTTTGTCACCATCTCCTCTGTCTGCACACTTCATAAAACTGAGATGTAGGCTGTGAACATACGAAAAACTCTCTTTACCAGCTCCAGCACTTGTAGTTAACATAGTTATTAAACATCTGCCCACTGTTCAACACCTCATCTGTACAGAAATAGTTAGGTCTCCTGTAATACAAACTGGAAAAAAATTAAGTTTAAACTTTTCCTGTCTGTTGTTGTTGTTTCTTTTGAAAATTATCACAATTTGTAACAGCTGTTGTTTTCTGTTTGAATTCAGTTGTTTTCTCTTTGAATTCAGTTGATTTCTGTATGAATTCAGTTGATTTACATTAATTCTGTTTTTTCTTTTTATACAGGAAGAGAAGTACTGTCATTAACACAAATTACCATGGGTAAGTTGTTTACATCAGTAATTTGCTTATCTTCTGTTTTTCTGACCAAAGCATGTTCTTTGCCAAAGGTTGCTGTGATACAGAAGTATATTTTTCAAAAATATGAACTTTCTTTTAGTGTGTAATAGCTTTCAGTTATAAGAAAATTAACTAATACAGAGTAAGAAATCTAAATTTAACAATAAAGTTGATAAATGAGTACTTTGAGTGTGACTGTAAATGACTTCTCCTCCAAAAACTGCTTTATACAATCAGCACTTTGCAGGTGAAGTAAAATTGAACAGCAACATTAAGTAAATCAACACTATCCACCATCATGGCATCCGTTCAGTCATGGGTGCCCTTTACACCAGCCCGGTTGAGAGTCTGTATGCTGAACCTGCTGAACTACCACTCTCTCTTTCTGCCATAACATTCTCGTCAGCAGGTATGAATGAATGCCATTTGTCAACCATGTGTGGCAACTCCTTTATGCCTCCTTTGGTGATTTCTTTGTCAGTATGGGGCTTGCCCACTTCTGTTATCCACTGGAGTCTGCTCTCGCCTCTTGGTCTGGTGGCTCAACTTCAGACTACCTGCAACTTTCCCAGTTGGTGTGAACCCTTCATCACCTTCACTTCGCAAAGCAGCCCATGTTAACCTCGACACTATTTCAGCCTTGGTCTATCACCTCCAGTTCACAACTTTCTCATGGAACTTCGCAATAGTTCCTTTATATAAACTGATGACTCTGACTGAGGTCGTGTGTGCCTTTGTCATTGCCACTTGGGTTTTTTTTTATATTGCCAGTATTTACAGCCGAGCTTCTGTCTTGTATCAGGCCAGAGAGTACATCCAGTAACATAGCCTTTCCAATTGTGTCCTTTGCCCAGACTCTCTAAGTGCCCTCCAAAGTCTATGTGCGCTGTCCACTACTCATCCCTTAGTGCAGCGGGTCAAGGAAAACTGTCAACTGCTTCCTGTTGGTGGAGCCAGTGTGATGTTTCTGTGGGTCCCTGGTGATGTTGATGTGCCAGGAAATGAGGCTGCTGATGCTATTACCAAGGTTGCAGTCCTCGCGCCTCAGCCCACATGTACCTATGTTCCTTCCAATGATCTCTGCATTGCCGTCTGTCAGGAGGTGGTGTCCCTTTGGCACCGCCAATGGTCCTCTGTTCATGGGAATAAGCTTCGGCTTATTAAGCCTCTCCCAGTGCCTTGAACGATTTCTTCTTGGCCCACCTGCTGGGAGGAGATCACTTTAATTCGGCTGCATACTGGGCACTGCCTTTTTAGCCATCGTCATTTGCTAAGTGGCGCTACCGCACCACTTTTTACACATTGTGCCCAAATTTTTACTGTCCACCACTTTCTGCTAGAATGCGCTTTTTTAACCATTTATGTTCCTGCTTTGGTTTGTCATCTGATTTATCAGCTGTTGTCCTCAGCACCCTGCCAATCTGCCTAGTCTGCTGTCACTCCTGACTGTTGGTAGCCTCTCCATCAGTTGGTGAGGCATATCTCCATGATTTGTATTGATAAAAAGAAAATAATACATCAACCAGTTCTAGAAAAATAGAATACCGGCAGCATAAAGATAACCAGACCAGGTTTTAGGACACTGTTTGATGTTCCAAAGATTTGTATCTGTGTTCTACAACAATGAGCCTTACTTATTTGATACCTTAATTTCACTTTCTCCAAAACTATTCCGGATTCCCATAGTCACCATTCACATTAAAAAAAAATTCAAAAACATTGAATAAATCCCTTCAAATCAAAATATTCGAAAGTAATGATATCATCATGTTAAGAAAATTTCAGAGTAGAGCTTCATCAACACAGATTTTAAAAACGTGATGGTATTAAAGTGGGTTATGTTGAAATCATATCCTAATTATTAACGTTTGAGCAACAGAAATTTATAATATATAATTTTTCTTGAAAAGGAACAGCAGATCTATGAAACAGACTAGGTTGGCTCGTAGGTTTCAACTTCAACCAGTGCATTTTTGGTCAGCAGTGAATTTGATATGTACTCAAAAAATATCTCTTGAACTAATTAAGTTAAAGAAAAACACAGTTGTCCCAAAATGTTCAGAGTTGTAGAAATTTTACAGAGTGAACCAGAACTTCAACAAACATTATGGTTGTTCAGGAGTAGTGTCAGAGTATATTTGTATAACAGACCCACAGTCTCTATCAGCCTGTTGCGTGGTACTAATGTAATTATAATTTGTTCAGTTTCTTACCCATATAACCTTTCTTTCAGTAAAGAGATCTTCACTACAAGGAAAAAGTCCATAATACATAAGAATCCAAATGTGCAACATACGAAATAAAAGATTAATGCTGCAACTTGAAGACAAAAGTGGTGTGACTACCATTGCTGCAGAAACCATATTATCTTCATTCCCCCTCTCCTGCATTTGTTGAAAGTGTATTCAAGTTGGCAAATTGTTCAACTCTTCATCAAAAGATGTATCAGTACTTCAGTGCATGTGCGTGTGCCACTGTTCACATATGTCTAATATTGCTACAAAAATAAATCCGAGACATAACAGAGCAGCAATGAATATTAGCCTGAGGCTTAAGAGTGAGGTGGGCATTACATTGCCAGCAGGAAGTACTGTTAATGGATGAAACAAATTCGTTGCGAAACAAAGCACACAGTGCACATTTTCGACGTTGGAAACATTGTGGTGATACTTTTAGTACTATACAAATACTGAGCTCATTTGCCAAGGAAGCAAACAGAATGCAATAACGCTGAAGTGAGCTGCTGGAGACCCATGATGCCAAAATACTGAAGAGCCAACTCTAAATAACCTCTGAAATCTTGTCGGCAGAGGACTGGTTCACCTGTTCGTGTAATAATACTGCATCTGTCTGATGACTGATTTCAACTGGGAGTCTGTCTGTCTAGCCTCTTCTGAGCATCTCTCTTCATCTGTTTGTATGCTTGCCTTCTTCAAATGTTGTCCATCATTCCAGTTCTGTTCCTACCCCTGTCTCTCAATCCTCTGCCATTCCTCTCTCCAATTGTTTGGTGTAGACAATTCCTACACTGCATATGTCCAAGGCAATATTATTAACTGTAAAAGTGAAATCTTTGGATGGATGAATAATTGACTTTCTGCGTTTTTCCCAGCAGAGAAGAGCCGTCAGCAGCAGCTGCAGCAGGAGCTGGAGGAGCTGAAGCCGAAGCCGCTCCTGTATGTAAGCGGCACTTTCTATGGGCACCCAATGGAAGCCCTACTTCGTACAGGTGCGGTATGGCTCTCTCTCTCTCTCTCTCTCGTGTGTGTGTGTCCTTGCGCCTTCCCCCTGACCCTCTCCTCTCCCTCTCTTGGTGTCCTTCCTTATGTTGGCCCCTGCTATCCTCCTGGTTATGTTGGTTTTGCAATTTAGCTTTGTTGCATCACCTCCTCCTTTTGTCACTCCCTGGTCCCCCTCTGGGGTTTGACCTCCATTACTAAATTTCTCTTCCGTAGTGTGAGACATTTGGGGAAGAGCATCTTACCTAGTGTCTCCGACGTGTGCCCTCCTAGTTCACTCCCTTTCCTTTCACGTCGTTGTCTGATGCTAGGGTGCATAGCCAGCACGGTAGCCTGCCCGTGTGGTGGGGTCGCTATGTACTCTTTTGGTTGAGCCCCCTGAACACACATGGATCACACTTCTGATACCTTAGCTGTGACCACCTCATGCAAGCCTTGGAGTGGTTGCTCATCATCCTGGTGCATGGGAACTCCCGGCAACGGCCGCCATGCCTGACAGCCCTTGCTGTGGCTGGGTGGTAACCGTGAGGAGAGCCCCTGATTGGAGTGGGTGGTATCAGGGTGGACGCTATGCAAATGAAATGCATAGAGGTCCAGATCTCTGGCCATTCTTCTTCGGCCGTCTCTCAGATTGGAACTCATTCTTCTAGTGCTACTTCTCCTGCCCCTTCAGCATTCCCTTCCATGGCTACCCCTGGGAAGAGGGTCAGGCCCATCGGCTAGGGGAAAAGCCTTTCCCCCGCTATCTTGTTTACACCAGGACTGATGGAGATACTTTCACCAATACCAAACCATTATTCTCTGTGAAACACATTGAAGACAAGTTTGGTGAAACGGACTTCCTGAGCAAGATGAGGTCGGGTTCGTTGCTGATCAAACTGCTTCAGCTGCCCAGTCTGCGACCCTTCGTGCTTGCACACATCTCGGCACAATTTCTGTGTCCATTCCCCCCACCAGTCTCTAAATATGGGTAAACCCTCCTGCAGCGGATTTACGGCTTCACATCAAATCCCACTTCGCGCAGTCATGGGCTAATTCTTGGGAGGCTACTCCACTGTCTAATAAACTTCGTGCAATTAAGGTGACACCAGGCCCATGGCGTTCTTCCTTTCGCCTCTCCCGCAAGGACTAGACCACACTGTGTCGTCTCCGCATTGGCCATACCAGGCTGACCCACGGTTTTCTTTTGCGTGATGAGCCACCCCCACTATGTGGTTGTGGAACTTTCCAGTCAGTAGCCCACATTTTGGTTGAATGCCTACTTCTTTTGGCTCTGTGTGCTAAGTACAGATTCACCCACACTTTACCTTTGCTGTAGGCTGAAGATTCCCAGATGGTCACTCTGGTTCTTGGTTTCCTCCGGGAAAGTGGTTTTTATTATCAGTTTTAAGGTTTTTAATCTCTTTCTGGTGTTGGGGCAGGGCGGTGAGTGTTTGGGTCTCCGACTGTAAGCAGTGTTCAGAGATTCCCGATTCACCTCCCTGACCAAAATCCTCTTTTCTTCCCCTTTTACTCTGTTTTTACCCCCCCTTTTTTTTTTTAAGGCTTGGTTAGTCTTTCTATTCCCATACGTACTTTCTACATTATAGCAGTAGTACCTTTTAAGTCACAGGTGGACTTGCCTATGCTGCTTCAGCATAGTGTTGGGTTCGTTCTCTTCCCGACTTCCCTCTTTTTGTTTTTTACCAGTGACAACATGACTGACCTTTTATGTTTTTCCCTTTTTCCGTTTTATTGTTCTGACTTTACTGAGATGGCCCATTAGCGGAATGGAGCGTATTTGAAACAAGGGACTGATGACCTTGCTGTTTGGTCCCTTAAACCTCAAACAACTAACCATCTAAATATGGTTCAAGGTGTGATTTTTCACAGGGACCTCATCCTTCAAACTGATGAGGAACTTCGGGCTACTCTCAGACGTCGGGGTGTTCACTTTGTTCGGTGTGTTCAGAAGGGTCCGAAGGACAATTGCATTGATACTGGTGCCTTTATCTTGGCCTTTGAAGGGGACACCATCCCTGAGAAAGTAAAGTTCGTACGTTGGTCCGTACAGACATTGCTAGCACGTGGATTCCTCTTCAAACTGCATTGGAAGCAGTTGCTGTTAGGGTCCACCTGGACTTTGAGGTCACGGTTTGCAATCCTTATCTCCCTCCTGACAAGACTCTTACACCTGCTGCTTTAACTGCCGTTCTGCAGCAACTTCCTCCTCCCTTCCTCCTTCTCGGGGATTTAAATGCTCTTCATCTCTTGTGGGACAGTGCATTTCCATCTAGACGAGGTCTTCTCTTAGATCAGTTTATTACAGACCACGACTTGTGCCTTCTTAATGATGGCTCCCCTACTCATTTCAGTGCCGGTCATGGTACCTTTTCTGCCATTGATCTTTCTCTTTCTTCTCCCTCTTTCTTCCCTTCATTACACTGGTCCCATATGACGACATTTGCGATAGTGTAGTGACCATTTCCCCTTGATATTTTTCTCTCCCCCCCTTCCCGCTCCCCGATGGACAGGTTACCTCGTTGGTCTTTCCAAGGCACTGGTTGGACTCTGTACACTGCACATGTTGCTTTTTCTCCCTTTTTGTCGGGTTGTATTGATGAAGTCCTACGTGACGTGTCTGTCGCGATTGTTCGTGCTGTTACCCTTGCTGTCCCGTGCTTATCTGGACTATTTCGTCACCGGCAAGTCCTGTGGTGGAGTACGGCCATTGCCGTTGCCATCTGTGATTGCCGTCGAGCCTTGCAACACCTTAAGTGGCACCCATCCATTGCCAGCCTTATTACCTTTAAAAGCCTTCACACTAAAGCCCATTATTTAATCAAACAGAGCAAACGGATGTGTTGGGGATGATCAGTTTCTTCCCTCAGTTCTACTGTCCTTATGTCACGGGTATGTGCTACACTTCACGTTCTCCAAGGTCACCATCGGCAGTCCACCCACCCATGCCTTCACTTGCCAAATGGCCTTTGTACGGGCCCGCTGATTCTTGCAGAACATCTTGCCACCCATTCTGCAATGGCATCCGCATCAGCCTCCTATTCGGCTGCTTTCCTTCACCGGAAACAGCAGGCCGAAGGTTCCACCTTATGTTTAACCCCTTGTGAGTCAGAATCTTACAACGAATCTTTTACTGAATGGGGATTTCTTTCCGCACTTTCTTCCTTTCATGATACAGCCCCTGGCCCAGACTCCATTCATAACCAACTGCTTAAACATGTCAGTGCTCCACAACGGCAACATCTTCTCTGGGTGTGTAACTGTATCTGGCTCCAGGGAGACTTCCCTTCTCAGTGGAGGGATAACATCACAGTTCCTGTCAAGCCTGGTAAGAATCCCCTATATGTTGACAGCTATCGTCCAATTAGTCTGACTAATGTTGTCTGCAAGTTACTTGAATGGATAGTAGCCTGTCGGCTCAATTGGGTCCTCGAATCTCGGGATCTATTGTCTCCTTACCAGTGTGGCTTCCGAGAGGGATGGTCTCTGATCGATCATTTACTTTGCTTGGAATCAGCAGTTCGGCAGGCTTTTTCCCAGCGCCGCCATTTGGTTGCAGTATTTTTTGACCTACGCAAGGCCTTTTACACGGCCTGGTGCCATCACATCTTACTTACCCTTCATCAGTGGGGTCTTCGGGGCCCACTCCCGATTTTTATCCGCCAGTTCCTGTTCCATTGGTCATTCAGGGTCCGGGTTGGTACTGTTTCTTAGTTCTCCACTGACCCAGGAGGCGGGCATCCCACAGGGTTGTGTCTTGAGTGTACTTCTTTTCCTCATTGCTATTGATGGACTTATGGTGTCTGTCGGTCCTTTGGTCGCCCCTGCCCTGTATGTAGATGATTTGTGCATTTGGGTTAGTTCGTCTTCGATGGCCTCTGCAGAGCGGCAGTTCCAGGGAGCTATATGGCGTGCCTGTGCATGGACTCCCTCACACGGGTTTCAATTATCTCCTTCAAAATCGCAGGTGGTCCACTTGTCACCGTACTATGATCCACCCTACATCTACATCCATACTTCGCAAGACACCTGACACTGTGTGGCGGAGGGTACCTTGAGTACCTCTATTGGTTCCCCCTTCTATTCCAGTCTCGTATTGTTCGTGGAAAGGAGGATTGTCGGTATGCTTCTGTGTGGCTCTAATCTCTCTGATTTTATCCTCATGGTCTATTTGTGTGATATACGTAGGAGGGAGCAATATACTGCTTGACTATTCGGTGAAGGTATGTTCTTGAAACTTCAACAAAAGCCTGTACCAAGCTACTGAGTGTCTCTCCTGCAGAGTCTTCCACTGGAGTTTGTCTATCATCTCCGTAACGCTTTTGCGATTACTAAATAATCCTGTAACAAAGCACGCTGCTCTCCGTTGGATCTTCTCTCTCTCTTCTATCAACCCTATCTGGTATGGATCCCACACTGCTGAGCAGTATTCAAGCAGTGGGCGAACAAGCGTACTGTAACCTACTTCCTTTGTTTCCGGATTGCATTTCCTTAGGATTCTTCCAATGAATCTGTCTGGCATCTGCTTTACCAACAATTAACTTTATATGATCATTCCATTTTAAATCACTCCTAATGTGTACTCCCAGATAATTTATGGAATTAAAGACTCAATGAGTGGCCTTCTGGCTATTGACTGGTGTTTTTTGTGCCATCCCTTGGTCTCTGCCATCCATGACCATCTCGCTGATATCCACTGCGCTGCTTGTTCTGTTGACTTCCTTTGGGTTCCTGGCCATGTGGGTATCCCGCGTAATGAGCTCGCTGATCGTTTGGCTGGGGGAGCAGTCACTTACCCCCCCCCCCCCCCGTTTCCTGTAACCCCTCCTGCAGTGGATTTACGGCTTCCCATCAAATCCCACTTCGCACCATCATGGGCCAATTCTTGGGAGGCTACTCCCCTGTCTAATAAACTTCGTGCGATTAAGGTGACACCAGGCCCATGCCGTTCTTCCTTTCACCTCTCCCGAAAGGACTCGACCACACTGTGTCGTCTCCGCACTGGCCATACCAGGCTGACCCATGCTTTTTTTTGCGTGATAAGCCAACCCCCACTATGCAGTTGTGGAGCCTTCCAGTCAGTAGCACACATTTTGGTGGCCTGCCCCCTTCTTTTGGCTCTGTGTGTTAAGTACAGACTCCCCTGCACTTTACCTTCAATATTGGCTGACGATTCCTGGATGGTCGACATGGTTCTTGGTTTCCTTCGGGAAAGTGGTTTTTATTATCAGTTTTAAGGTTTTTAATCTTTCTCTGGCGTTGGGGCAGAGTGGTGGTTGTTGGGGTATCTCCCACTGTAAGCCGTGTTGGGAGATTCCCGACTCCCCTCCCTTGCCTGGATCCTCTTTCCTTCCCCTTTTACTCTGTCAGCAATTTTTCAGAAAATTGCTAGACATGACAAATATCAGCACCATCTGGTGACATAAAAATGAGAAAATGAGAAAGTGAGAAATTTATTGTAGGGTGTCCCATGATAATTTGTTTTTAAAACTTCTGATAGCCTTATCAAGTTTACCGTTGTCATTACTTACTTCCTCAATAGATTTAATAAAATAATCATTAAACTTTTGTCAAGAGACTGATTTTGATCCTTTGTGATTCCAAGCAGCTCTGCATTTATTATTAGAAAACTTCCAAAAAATCTGCTTCACTAACTGCTTTTTTGTAATCATTTCTCCATCTTAAATACAGAGATTTGGGATTTCCAGGTTTATTATTATTGTATATATCTAATAGCCTCACTACATGATCTTTCATATCAATTGGTGTTTTGGTGTACGAAGAATTTTTCATTTTTGGCATCTTTTTACAACCGCTGTCTGTTACTTCACATCTCTTAATGGGAATACCATCAATAAATATTTTCAGAAATGAGTTAAAGAAACAATCAAAATTTATCTTATTTGACTCCTTATTTTGAACACTGGAAAATCCAGGATGGAAAGTAACGATACTAGAGAAGGAAAGTTGCTACTCACCATGTAGTGGAGATGTTGAGTCGTGATAGGCACAGCAAAAAGATTCACACAATTATAGCATTTGGCCATTACAGCCTTTGTCAGCAGTAGACATGCACACAACTTGCTCACATGTCTGCAGTCTCAGAGAGCTGAAACCACACTTCGAGCACCAGAACCAGTACATGATGGGAGTGGTGACCGGGGAGGATTAAGGAGGAGGCTGGGGCAGGGAGGGGAAGGGATAGTGGGGTGGGAGTGGCGGATAGTGAAGTGTTGCAGTTTAGATGGAGGGCAGGAGAGAAAGTGCACGGGGGGGGGGGGGGGGGTGGTGGTAAGTAGCGGAAAGGAGAGAAATAAAAATAAACTAAAAGACTGGGTGTGGTGGTGAAATTATGGCTGTGTAGTGCTGAAATGGAAACAGCGAGGGGGCTGGATAGGTGAGAACAGTGATTAACGAAGGTTGAGGCCAGGAGGGTTACGGGAACATAGAATGTATTGCAGGGAAAGTTCCCACCTGCACAATTCAGAAATGCTGGGGTTGGGAAGGATCCATATGGAACAGGCTGTTAAGCACTCATTGAGATGAGGGGTACCATGTTTGGCAGTGTGTTCAGCTACAGGGTGGTCCACTTGTTTTTTGGCCACAGTTTGTTGGTGGCCTTTCATGTGGGCAGACAGCTTGCTGGTTGTCGTGCCTACATAGAATGCAGCACAGTAGTTGCAGCTCAGCTTGTGGCTCACATGACTGGTTTCACAGGTAGCCTTGCCTTTGATGTGATAGGTAATGTTAGTGACCGGACTGAAGTAAGTGGTGGTAGGAGGAAATATGGGACAGGTCTTGCATCTAGGTCTATTACAAGGGTATGAGCCATGAGGTAAGGGATTTGGAGCAGGGGTTGTGTAAAGATGGACGAGTATATTGAGTAGGTTTCGTGGATGGAGGTATACCATGGTAGGAGGGGTGGGATAGATAGTGGGTAGGACACAACGGGAGGTAATCGAAACCCTGGCAACGAATATAATTGAGTTGCTCCAGTCCTGGATGGTATTGAGTTATGGGGGGAATGCCCTTCTGTGGCCAGCTTACGGGACTTTGGGAGGTGGTGGGACACTGGAAAGGTAAGGCACGGGAGATTTGTTTTTGTTCAAGGATGGGAGGATAGTTACGGTCAGTGGAGGCTTCAGAGAGACCCTCGGTATATTTAGAGGAGGACTGCTCATCACTGCAGACTCGACGACCATGGATGGCTAGGCTGTATGGAAGGGACTTCTTGGTATGAAACGGGTGGCAACTGTGGAAGTGGAGGTATTGCTGGTGGTTAGTAGGTTTGATATGGACAGAGGTACTGATGTAGCCATCTCTGAGGCAGAGGTCAACATCTAGGAAGGTTGCTTGTTGGGCCGAGTAGGACCAGGTGAAGCAAATGGGGGCGGGGGGGGGGGGGGGGGGCCGAATTTGTCGAGGTTCTGGAGGAATGTGAATAACGTGTCCTCACCTTCAATTAAGATAGCAAAGATGTCAGTGAATCTGAACCAGGTGAGGGGTTTAGGATTCTGGGTTTTAGGAAGGATTCCTCTATATGGTCCATGAATTGGTTAGCATAGGATGGTGCCATGTGGGTGGCCATAGCCGTGTCATGGATGGCTACATCAGTAACTCCGTCCATATCAAAACCTACTAACCACCAGCAATACCTCCACTTCTGGAGTGACGAGCAGTCCCCATGTAAATATACTGAGGGTCTCACTGAAGCCTTCACTGACCATAATTATCCTTCCATTCTTGTACAAAAACAAATCTACCGTGCCTTATCTTCCCCATCCCAAAGTCCAGCCGTAGAGGAGCATTTCCCTCATAACTCAGTACCATCCAGGAATGGAGCAACTCAATTACATTCTCTGCCTGGTTTCCGATTACCTCTCATTGTGCCCTGAAGTGAGAAATGTCCTACCCACTATCTATCCCACCCCTCCTACCATGGTATACCTCCGTCCACCAAACCTACTCAATATACTCTTCCATCCTTACACAACCCCTGCTCCAAATCCCTTACCTTATGGCTCATACCCCTGTAGTAGACCTAGATGCAAGACCTGTCCCATACATCCTCCTACTACCACCTACTTCAGTCCGGTCACTAACATTACCTATCACATCAAAGGCAAGGCTACCTGTGAAACCAATTATGTGATCTACAAACTAAGCTGCAACCATTGTGCTGCATTCTATGTAGGCATGACATCCAGCAAGCTGTCTGTCCACATGAATGGCCACCAACAAAAATCTCAATTACTGCTTCACAGGCTGTGCCATATGGATCCTTCCCACCAACACCAGCTTTTCTGAATTGTGCAGGTGGGAACTTTCCCTACAATACATCCTATGTTCCCGTAACCCACCTGGCCTCAACCTTCATTAGTCTCTGTCCTCACCCATCCAGCCCGCTCGCTGTTCCTATTCCAGCACTACACAGCTATCATTTCACCACCACATAGTCTTATTTTCTTTTTATTTATCTCATTTTCGCTACTTATCCCCTGACCCCTCCGCACCTTCTCTCCTACCCTCCATCTGAACTGCAACACTATATCCATTGGGCAATCACTGTATCAATCGGGCATTTTCAATCCCATTGTCAGGTATCAACCTCGAAAAGGAATTACAAATTCTCGAGAGTATTGCACAGAATAATGGCTATGATACAAAGATAATGAGGCAATTATATCATAAGAAAATGCGAAAAAGGACGACGACTTTAGTAAACACAAATACTCAAACCCAAGATCAGAACAAGAAATGGTTGTTGGTTCCTTATATAGGTAATGTCTCTTACAAGATAGGGTGCCTGTTGAAAAATTCAGGTTTTAAAATTTCCTTCTTGATGAGTAATAGTTTAAAGTGAAATTTCATTTGTACCCTTGAGAAAACTGTGATAAGACAGTGAAATTAGGTGTATATAAGATTGTGTGTGATGATTGCCCATGTTATTACATAGGTCAAACAGGCAGAGATATAGCAGTAAGGTTTAAAGAACATATTCCACAAAGGGCATAGGAACACAGGGGGTTAGCCTTTGCGGAACATCTGGTGCAAATGGCTCATACACCTAAACCTTTACATGAGATAGAGCTACAACATCATGAAGTTAAGGGTTGTAGACTCAACACACTTTAACTACAAATTTATGCACACCTAATTATAGATAGTGGCAACTTACTGAATGATCAACAGTATCTATAAAATAGGGCATACTTCGAAGGCTTCCAGCCTATATTAGGTTTATAATAATTCATAATGGATGTGACCATTACAGTTTCTGTAATAATAGAACTTTGCTTATAGATATTCATACGAGATTTGTTGGTCAGTTTACAAGGCTCTGTAGTAGAATGTACAATGTAGTCATGCTGGATACTTTAACTTACAACAGTAAAGTATAAAATTAATTTATAACAGAAACGTCATCTGACGCTTGCGTAATAAGAGTTTGATTCTATACATCTTGCGCATGTGCGCCACCCTCTGTGAGGCAGACCACAAAGCCCTCACAGTCTGCAGTCTCTAGTCACATGATGAGGTCCATACAATGGGCTTAAAGTGAATTTGCTACAGCTTGTTTAATAGAAGTGACACAACATTATGGTTATGCATCAAGTTTTATGAAGTGGACTTAGGACATGGCTTGTTTTAGGCAAACATTTAAATAGTTTTTTATGTAAGTACTACACTTTGCATCCTGTAGGATGACCATATCTAATACAATTTACTAGCACATTATAATATAAACTTTTTGCAGGTTCTGAAGAAGACATGATTAATAACGTTGAAACCTGGGTAAACAAAGTTAACCTGCAAATGTAGGCTGTATATTCTTAAGTATACTCTTAGATGACTTCAATGAACAAATCATTATAGAAGAGAAAAAGGCAATAGGACATTTTGCCACACAGATGCACCAACAATAACATGGGAAGTCTCACTGACTTCTACAGACAATTTGATTTAAAGCTACTGTCAACCTTTTTCAGAAATTTAAGAACAAAAAGTTTTTAATGTTTAATATCAAAGCTGGTCTTTATTTACTGGCTGACTAGTTTCTAGCTTCATGCATTTTCACAAGCCACATAATTGCATTTACGAAATGATAGGTGTGGTTGGTTGGTAATGAAGGTACCAAACAGCAAGGTCATCAGTCCCTTGTTTCAAATGTGGTCCATTCCGATAGTGCGACATCCCAGGAAAGTCAGCACAACATTCCACATGGGAAAAATATATCTAAAAACAAAGATGATGTGACCGAACGAAAGTGCTGGTAGGTCGATACACACACACACATACACAAAATTCAAGCTTTTGCAACAAACTGTAGCCTCATCAGGAAAAATTTGTTTATGTGTCTATCGACCTGCCGGCGCTTTCGTTCGGTAAGTCACATCATCTTTATATATATAATCATTTACCACTCATTTTGCAAAACCTGGAATAATTAATGTAGCACAATATGGATTTATAAAAAAAAATCATAATCAGTAGATGCAACAGACACAATAATTAAATATGTTCAAGTGTTTGAGAAGAAGGGATTTGCTCAGTCCACCTTTTGTGACCTGAGCAAAGCATTTGACTGTGTAGGACATTACACACTTCTACAGAAACTCCATTTTTATGGCATCAGAGAGAACAGCCTAAAACTCGTATAGTCTTATCTAAAAAACCGTAGACAAGTAGTGTGTATTGGCACAGAAAAGTCTATCGAGAAACAAACTAAGGTGGGAGTTCAGCAGGGATTTATACTGGGACAATTTTTGTTTTTGGTAATGATCAATGACCTACCATCCTTTATATGTTACAAGAAAGTGCTATTTGCAGATGACACTACTTTCCTAAACTAAAACAATGATCTAAATAAGTTAAAAGATTCTGAGGATAATACACTCGACCAAACGTCATATAGGTTCAGGTCAAATGGGTTTGTCCTGAATGACAACAAAACCGAAAAAATGATATTTAACCCTAAGGACAAAATTCCTTTTAATGATCCCTGTTGTGTAAAGTTCTGGCGTGTACCTAGATGACATATTGTCCTGGAAGCAACACATAAAATACATTGGTGTTAAATCATCTGTAGTAATTTACTTATTAAGATGTCATATTAAATGTGTACCAGAAGCTTAGTGTAAAAAATCTTACCTTACACTTTTCAAAGTACCATGTCTTATGGGCGTATTCCCTGAGGAAAGTGGAGCCATGTCCAAAACATATTACTTCTGCAGAAGAAACCGTCAGTCATTACATGTTCTCAGCATAATGCACATTGTAAGCTTTCATTCTCTGAACATAAAATGACTGTAATAAATCTGTATATATATATACCAAGTGTAAACGTACATGAAAAATAATCTATATGAAGTAAAACATAGAAATAATAATCATGGTCACAACAAAAGAAAGAACAATTCCTTACATATGTCATACCATAGATTAGCAAAGCCAATCCATATTTTTGAAGTAGTGGACGACAAACTATTTAATAAGCTTCCGCAGAGGGTACAAGACCTTAGTGTGAATTTAGGAAAACATTAAATAAATGGCTTTTTGCCAACACCTTCCATGAATTAAAAGGATTTTGTTAACTGCAACATGGAATTGCAAGCTAACAACTGACACACCCAAACATTTCTATTTGCTAATGTAATGATTATGTTATATGTATAAAAAAGTTTATTGCTGTAAAGGCATAATGACAATAAAATTATCTTATCCAAGTGATATCTCATCTCTGTACCTGGTTTCCTGAAGTGCTACTGTGTGTCTGTTGCCCCTATTTAATATCTGTTAGTTGTTTGTTTCCCAGTCTTTATTTAAGTGTTCTTCAATCTGGCTGGTAGATATTTCTTATATTTCTTCTAAGGCCTTATGGAGAAGTTATAAGAAGCATCTATTCTTCTTGACATGATGTTCTAGGCTCTGCACAATCAGGTGGTCCATCTGTGTCACTGTTTCCCATGATGGATTGTTTGCTTCCTAGAGTACTTTTCCTTCTGGTGTTTACAATCATGTCATTGTCAAAAGAAATTTATCAAAGGGTGTTAGTGCCTTGAGAGATAATACATCTGTGATGGAATCACCAGATGGGATCCCAATGATGGCCTTTCAACCAAAACTTTACTTGTTTGAGAGTCTTTTGGTTGTGCCTATCTGTGACTCGGCATCTCTGCTGCAGTGTTGCTGTTGTTTTTGTTGTTGTTTTTGTTGTTGTTGTTGTTGTTGTTGTTATTACTATTATTACTATTATTGTATCATCTATTAATATCTTCAATATTTATGTATTAAATGTACTAAAAGTATAGCCTTCGTCTGAAGGTTCCATTATAGTGTAAAAATTTTAAGTAATTGGTTGAGAACTTCTCAAAATGACTTCTTTTCTTAATACATTACTGTAGATAGTATGTCATGGTTCTGTTATTGTGTTTAACATTTTTACCCTAACTGGAAACTTAAAACAAAGCTTAGATGGCTCTCTTCACACTGGTTTCTTGCTATCTTCCTGACAGGAGCCAAAACGACAAGTGTTTCGGCAGCCTTCGTTGAGCGCTGGGGTTTGGGCTGCCATGTGGGTGAGCCCTGGCCTGACACCCAAGGTGTGCAGGGAGTTATTGGCTTCATACGCAAGGTGAGTCAGTCTGCTGGGCAGTGGGGTATTACATGTATTTATCCCCGGGCAACACTAATCACATTGTTACAATCCTCTCCATAGTAAATGGTAGTTGTTCAGTTAGAATTGGCACACTCCGGACTGCCTGCTTATTTGACTGCCTTTATCCTTTCTCATCATAAATACTGGGAACCAAGGGTACAAATGACTGCCATGCCTGACACCTCTTTGAGCAGTTGTCTCTTCTGGTCTGCCAGTCAGGCATGAGATACATTTTCTATGTGATGGTTTTTTGTGTTTGTCAGCGAGCCTTACGCATTACCTCTATACCAACAAGTCTGATCTACTCTAACAGGTGGTAAGTGCCACATCACGAGGTCGACAGTAGCTAGTCACCCAGTGGCAGTAGGATGTGCCTGCTTGGTCGTGCAGAGGTCTTACACCTATTTCCTGTGGCCTCGTGAACTAGTTTCTCTATTTGTGAAATAAGTGTTGAAGGCTCTACAAAAAATTCCTGTAGTTAGCCTTCAGTTACAGTGAGAAACCACTGTGCAGGACTTTGGTTTATACATGTACAGAGTTTTGGGGACTCAATCTGTATCAGAGCTAATATTGTTTTCTGTTGGTAAATTTTTCCACAGTCTGTTTTATTTAAAAACAGGAAATCAGAAAAATGTGTGTAACTGGAATAAAAGAAATTTAATTTCTCAGTGTGAACAGATTTTTATTGAAGTACAAACATGAAAATACCTGTCAATTCCACAATGTGGGAGGAGTGCAGGTTGTGGAAATTCATCACAGGACAGTACATGTGTCAACAGAAATCGGCAGGACAGCGGAGGTGTAGCACGAGCAGGGTGGGGAGACGGGCAGCCCTTGGCTTATGATGTAAAGTCTGGAATGCATTACTGCTGCCGTTATCCAGCAGTCGGATGCCCTCATTGCTGAAGACTGACAAGTTGCTGTGGGAGCTGGTTAAGGAGTTCAGATAGAGAGGCAGACCCGTGAAGGATGTGCACTGCTGTCTGTGTACTTCCACCATTCTTTGACAAATTTACATTCCCCTAAACTCACTCTGCTGTCAGAAAATGGACTATATGTCTATGCTTTTCTTTCAAGGCTTCCATTTTAGTTTCCACAGTGCAGTGAACAGTCAAGACACGTGTGCACACACTGGGTCTACACCCATGTCATTCTAATGGAGAGTTTCCCCCTGCGGGTCCAGGGTAAGAATAGGCCCGAGGTATTCCAGCCTGTAGTAGGAGGCGACTAAATGAGTTTCTACCATTTCAGCCTCCATGTGATAGTCCCCCTTGGGGTTTGACCTCCATTTTTCAAAATTCTACAGAAGTACGAGCCTTTTGGGGAAGGACGCCTTATGTGGTGTATCACTGGTCCTCAGTGCACTAAGACCTTGGCACTCAGCATTGTAGCGGCGTTGTAACCACACCCACTATTTCTCAAATTGGGCCTAAACGCCTGATCGGTTGCAAAAGTTACACCCATAGTGCGTCTCCATCTGCACCTACAATCATGATTGACCTCCCATGGCACCCAAAATCCAGCACGGTAGCCAGCCCGTTGTCGTGGGGTTGTCATGTTGTATCCCCCTGACAACACAGGGATCATACTGCCGATACCTCAGCTGCACCGTCTCCACGTCAGCCAAGGAGTAGATGCCCATCTCCTTGGGGCATCGGGACTCCCAGCAACGGTCATCCTGCCAGGTGGCCCTTGCTGAGGCTGGGTGGCGCCCGTGGGGAGAGCCCCTGGTCAGAGTGGGTGGTATCGGGGCGGACGTTTCGCAAATGCACTGTCAACATGTATCAGTTTGCTCTGCGGCAGAGTCATTTCAAAAGAAAGGTACTGTCTCTAGTTCTGGTTCTCGTGCCCTTTCCCCCTTGGCCACTCCCTGGGAGGAAGGATAGGCCCACCGGCTTGGGGTGAAGTACATCCCCCGCTATTTAGTCTGTTCTCGGACCGATGGGTTGACGTTCGCCACCTCCAAGCCCATGCTCTTTGTCCAGCACATCGAGGACATCTTCGGGGAAATCAAGGCTCTCAGTAAAATGCGTTCGAGGTCCGTTCTTATAAAGACCGCCTCCGACACACAGTTGGCGGCGCTCCAGGCGTGCGACCGACTAGGGGACATCCCAGCGTCTATTGTTCCGCATCAGGCACTGAACAGGACGCAGGGGGTTATTTTTCATCGGGACCTCCTGCTGCAATCTGATGAGGAGCTCAGGGCCAACCTGGAGTGCTGAGGCGTGCATTTCGTCCGGCGAGTCCAGCGCGGCCCCAAAGACCATCGCATCGACACCGGGGCCTCTATCCTCGCCTTTGAGGGGGACGTTCTCCCAGAGAAGGTAAAGGTGTTGTGCTACCGGTGTCACGTGCGACCTTACGTCCCGCCTCCTATGCACTGCATCGGTGTTTGCGCTTTGGGCACATTTCGTCACGGTGTGAGGCTGAGCCCCTTTGTGGTGATTGTGGACATCCTCTTCGTGAGCAACCTACATGCACCCCACCAACTCGGTGCATTAATTGTCCTGGCATCCACTCGCCTAGATCTTTAGACTGCCCCGTGTATCAGATGGAGAAGAAGATTCAAGAACGCAAAACTTTGGATCATCTCTCTTATTCTGAGGCCAGGAAGAAATAGGACCACCTCCATCCCGTTACATTGACAAGATCGTTTGCCTCAGTCATGTCACTCCTTCCACAGTATCCTCACCCCTATCCTGTCCCCCTCCACCTCTTCCCCACATCTGTGGTCTATGCCTCCGCCTCCCAAATCCCTCCCTTCCAAATCATTCTCCTCCCTGACGCCCTCTGCCCTCTCTGCTCTAGGGGCAACCCTTCGTCCTACCCCCTCCCCCGCCGCCACCGCCGCTGCCGCCTGAGAAGAGATCCTCTTCTCAGGCCTCCATCAGGGAAATGTTCCGGACCCCGGCTTCAGAGGTCCGGCATTCCAAAATGGATCCTGCTTGTGAGGCTCTTCTTGGGGTCCAGCCCACCATCCCTGTGCCTCCTCGGACTTCCAAGAAGGCCTCCAAGAAGAAGTCTCTATCGCCCTCTCCACCCCGGCGTGTGTCGTCTGACACTCCATCTGTTAGTCGCTGCTCCCGGCCGTCCTCGGTCTCGCCGGGACACTCTGCTGCCAGGCGCTCAGCTGCCCTCTCGTTGACGAATGATGCTGCCCGTCCTACACAACCCGGGACAGTGGCCGCAGCTGGCGATGACTCGATGGAATAGGATCTGCCTCACGCCGGTTTTAGCGTTGTTACCTACAAACCTGGCCCTCCGCGGCCGTCGAGGTGACCAGGTCTTCCCCCGTCCCGTTCCCCCCTTTTTTTTTTGACCAGCGATGGCCTTGTTACATTAGAACATAAGAGGTATTTGATCTAATCTGGAGGAGTTACAACTGCTCCTCTGCCTGCACTGTCCGCTCGTCCTTGGTCTCCAGGAAACCAAGTTGCGCCCAAATGACCGTATTGCTTTTATGCACTATACCTCGGAGCGGTATGACCTCACCCCTGTGGACGGTATTCCAGCTCATGGTGGGGTCATGTTGCTCGTTCGGGACGATGTCTATTACCATCGCATCCCATTGACCACCCCACTCCAATAGCTGTCCATATTACTCTTTCTGCCTTTCCTTTTTCTGTTTGTACCATCTACACTCCATCATCCGCAGTTAGTCGGGCTGACATGATGCACCTAATTGTTCAGTTTCCTCCGCCGTTTTTATTGTTTGGCGACTTCAATGCCCATCATCCCCTTTGGGGCTCTCCTGCATTCTGTCAGAGGCTCCCTCTTGGCGGATGTCTTCAACCATCTCAATCTTGTCTGCCACAATACTGGCCCACGACTTTCCTCTCGGACTCTACTCATACCTACTCCCACATGAACCTTTCGACCTGTTCCACCACTCTTGCCTGTCGGTTCGAGTAGTATGTACTTTCTGACACCTATTCGAGCGACCACTTCCCCTGTGTCATTCGTCTCCTGCACCACATCCCATCCGCACGTCCTTCGAGCTGGAACATACCGAAAGCCGACTGGGGACTTTACTCATCCCTGGCGACCTTGCCGGACCACGATTTTCTCAGTTGTGACAGTCAGGTCGAATACATCATGGCTGTCATCATCAATGCTGCCGAACGTTCCATTCCTTGTACTACCTCTTCTTCACATCGCGTTTCCATCCCCTGGTGGAATGAGGCTTGTAGAGACACCATCCGTGCTCTACGACGTGCTTTACGCACCTTTCGCCGCCATCCTACGTTGGCGATTTGTATTGGATACAAACGGCTCTGAGCGCAATGCTGTAGTCATCAAAGACAGCAAAAAAGCTTGTTGGGCCTCTTTCACCAGCTCCTTCAACAGTTTTACTCCCTCTTCTGTCGTTTGGGTTGGCCTGCGCCGGCTGTCGGGCATTAAGGCCCACTCCTTGGTACCTGGCCTGACCTCAGGTAATGAGGTCCTTGTTGATCCTGTGGCTGTCTCCAACGCCATCGGCCGCTTTTTCGCAAAGGTTTCAAGCTCCGCCCATTACCACCCTGCTTTCCTTCCCAGAAAAGAGGCACAAGAGGCTTGGTGACCTTCCTTCCACTCGCTGAATCTGGAAACTTATAATGCCCCCTTTACTATGCGGGAACTCGAACGTGCGCTTGCACTGTCCTGGTCCTCTGCTCCGGGGCCAGATGCCATTCACGTTCAGATGCTGGCACACCTTTCTCCAGCGGGCAAAAGCTTCCTTCTTCATACCTACAATCGTGTCTGGACCGAAGGTCAGGTCCCCATGCGTTGGCGTGACGCCGTCGTTGTTCCTATACCCAAACCCGGGAAGGATAGACACCTTCCTTCTAGTTACCGCCCCATTTCTCTTACAAGCTGTCTCTGCAGGGTGATGAAGCGCATGGTTAATGGTCGGTTAGTCTGGATTCTTGAATCTCGATGGCTACTTACCAATGTCCAATGTGGCTTTCGTTGCCGCCCCTCCGCTGTTGACCACCTTGTGACCTTGTCGACATTCATCATAAACAACTTTTTGGGAAGGCGCCAAACAGTAGCCGTGTTCTTAGATTTGGAGAAGGCTTATGATACCTGTTAGAGAGGAGGTATCCTCCGCACTATGCACAGGTGGGGCCTACGCGGTCGCCTGCCCCTTTTTATTGATACCTTTGTAACGGATCGAAAGATTAGGGCACGTGTGGGTTCCGTATTGTCCGACGTCTTCCTCCAGGAGAACGGAGTGCCTCAGGGCTCCACCTTGAGCGTAGCACTTTTTGCCATCGCGATCATTCCAATTATGGATTGCATTCCACCTAGTGTCTCAGGCTCTCTCTTTGTCGATGACTTCACGATCTACTGCAGTGCCCAGAGAACATGCCTCCTGGAGCGCTGCCTTCAGCATTGTCTAGACAGCCTATACTCATAGAGCGTGGCAAATGGATTCCGGTTCTCTGAAGAGAAGACGGTTTGCATCAACTTTTGGCGATATAAAGCGTTCCTTACATCTCGGTCCCGTTGTTCTTCCATTCGTGGAAACTAAGTTTCTATGGCTCACATTGGACAGGAAACTTTGTTTGTCTCCGCATGTCTCTTATTTGGCGGCCCGTTGTACATGTTCCCTTAATGTCCTCAGAGTTCATAGTGGTTCATCTTGGGAAGCGGATCGCACTGTCCTGCTTTGCTTGTATCGGTCCATAGTCCGATCAAAGCTGGATTATGGGAGCCTTGTCCACTTGTCTGCTCGGCCATCCCTCTTACGCCATCTCAACTCCATCCACCATCAGGTGTTAAGTCTTGCGACTGGAGCCTTCTACACTGCTCCTGTCGAGTGTCTTTATGCTGAAGCTGCTGAATTACCATTGACCTACCGGCGCGACGTACTGCTGTGTTGGTATGCCTGCCGGCTGTTGTCAATTCCCGACCAGCCCTCTTATCAGTCCTTCTTCGCTGATTCTCTCGACCGTCGGTATGGGTTGTATGTGTCTGCCCTGCTGCCCCCTGAAGTCCGCTTTCGTCGCCTGCTTCGACAAATGGATTTTGCCCTCCCTACCACCTTCAGAGAGGGTGAGAGCCCGGCACCATCTTGGCTCCAGGCTCCGGTTCATATTTATCTGGCCTCAGCTCACTCCTGAAGGAGGGTACTCGGGCTGCAGTGTATTGCTCACGGTTTATCGAACTTCGTGCTCGACTTGACGGTCACACCTTTATTTACACCCATGGCTCCAAACCTGACGATGGTGTCGGCTGTGCCTTTGTCGTCGGGGCCGTCACCTTTAAATACCGGCTCCTCAACCAATGTTCCAGCTTTACGGCCGAGCTTTTTGCTCTCCATCAGGCCGTTCAGTATGCCCACCGCCACCGCCATTCATTGTATGTACTCTACTCTGATTCACTCAGTGCTCTTCAGAGTCTTGGAGCTCCCTATCCGGTCCATCCCTTGGTGCAACGGATCCAGCAGTCCCTCCACTCTTTCGCTGATAATGGTTCTCCTGTCAGCTTTCTGTGGGTTCCCGGACATGTAAGAGTGCCTGGGAATAAGGCTGCTGAAGCTGCGACGTTCGTAGGGTTGTTTGTAAGAGGCTTGTGTCGTTGTGGTGGGATGCTTGGTCATCCCTTCAAGGAAACAAGCTCCGGGCAGTAAAATCGCTCCCAAGTGCTTGGACAACCTCCTCCCGACCATCTCGGCGTGAAGAGGTCCTTCTGACCAGGTTGCGGATTGGGCATTGCTGGTTTAGCCACCGCTACCTGCTCTCCGGTGACCCAGCCCCGCAATGCCCTTGTGGTCAAGCATTAACAGTGCGCCATGTTTTATTGTCGTGTCCCCGCTTTAGTCAATCTCGTGTTGTCCTGTCCCTGCCATCTACTTTACCGGATATTTTAACTGGTGACACTCGAGCAGCTGCACATGTTCTGAGTTTTATAACTTTGACTGGCTTGTCCAAAGACATCTAACTCTTTTACTTATTTTATCTGCATCTTTGCAAGGACTTTCTGGTGTCCCCCCTTCCCCTTGAGTTTTACTAGATTTTATGTGCTCTAACAATTGTGACTGGGCACTAATGACCTCAGTAGTTGAGCGCCGTTAAACCCCACAAAAAAAATGGAGAGTTGGGGAGTGCTGTGCTCTAATAATGTCTGCCACACCTTCTGTGGCCAGTGGCACTACTATCCTTTCAGCAGTTTTCATTTTACACCCTCTATCTCTTCTGTTTTTGAATGCACCTTATGTGTCCACTGCCTTTCACTTTTTCTCTCTCCTCCTTAAGGCATCTTGTACCAGTTTCCTTACAATGAACTGCATGTTGCAGTATCACTGGAGTAACCAACACAGGTCTCCCACTATGTTACTGCTGCAGTGGACCCTATGTCATCTCTTGATTACTGTGGCATCTCTGTGACAGCACTCTTCTTCTTCACTGGCATCACTCAAATTTTTAGAGGTAGAAAGTCAATCTGACCATTCCAAAAGTGAAACTTGTGGGCTGATTTAACGGCCATGGTTTTTGAGCTTGCCAAGTATGTTGGTTATGACAGAAAATAAGTCACTTCCATTATGTAATGACTGGCTAACATCCTCATTCAATGATGCCTGAGCCTGCATTTAAAATGGTCAGTTTTCTTCTGTTTGAAAATCAAATCAAACCTTTCTTGTGTGTGTGTCAGTGCCGCACAGTCCACCACTGTCCGCTATTTTGTTAGCCCCACACTTGGGTGCCAAACGGGCAACAGCTTCCTGTGGCAAAAGGCACAGGGAAACAGCTGTTACACAGACCAGATGTGAAAAGCACAGGGTCTCTGTTCTGAGTGACACACTGGAAACCACTGTTGTGCACTAAATGCAGGAAACAGTGATTTCTTTGAATCCACTGGATGCTATAGATAACATCTTTTAAATTGAGTGAGGACTTGCATTTTTGGAAGCATTTGAAAGCATGAGCTATTGATGAATGTTGACTACACAAGGACTAAATGTTCAGACAACACAAGACACACCCAGACTGGTTAATATAAATAAACAGGAAATTAGAGAGAGAACCTAGACTGTCCCAATGAGCACCCATTGATTTGGCTAACAGATAGTGAGCTGCCTTTTTCAGCACAAAATGGTAGAATGTATGTTACTCTTTAAGAACCTGAGGAAAATCTTGGGCAAGGGGACCAGCCACTCTGAACAGAGTAAGAAGCACAGAACACAGAAATAAGATTTCTCCTTTCAGTAACATTCAATCCAAAATTACTTATCAGGAGTGTCCGCCACTGTTCTGTGATTCAGGCAGCACACGTGAACTGAGAGACTTGGAAAGATTTCAAGCTAATTCGGACTTGGCCTCTTGGAAGGGTCATCACTGTGCTGCCAGTGACCATTCTGCAGTCACTTCAGATTCCATCTGTAGTGACTACGTGAGATTGAGCTGCAGCCTTGAGGCTATGTGTAAGAACAATAAAAATCATTCTTATGGAATTTCTCTAACTTCGAGCTTTACTTTGAAGACTTGCAGTCTGAATCAAATGACCAGTTTGATTTCAATTCTGACCATAGGTTTAATGTGTTCCCTCAATTAGGACTATGTCTTTTTTGCTAATAATGTGATAATCATGATATCACTTCGTGATAACAATTGTTTCATTTGCACAACTATCAAAATCTTATCCCAGACCCTTTCATCAAATGTGCCAAGATATTACTTTAACATTATTATTGCTTGCTAATTGTTTTAAGCCATTTCAGTGAAGTAAACTAAATCGAGATTTTGACAATTTTTTTTAATTTGATAGATAAAAATCTTCTCACCAAGTGGCAGCAGAACACACACATAAGATGGTTGTAACAGGCAAGCTCTTGGAGCCAGTGGCTCCTTCTTCAGGCAGAAGGGTTCAAGGGGAAGGAAGAGGGGTTAAGGAAAAGGACTGGGGAGGTGTAGGAGGAGGGGTAGATTTTGATAAAGTCACCCAGAACCTGGGTCAGGGGAGACTTAGCATGTGGGATGAGAAGGAAAGACTGCATTCTGAAAACTCCCAGACTTGGAGGGGAGAGCAGATTTTGGACCAAATTGTTAAAAATGTGGATATAGGGGAAAAAAGTTCGACCCTCCAGAACTTCTGAGCTGCTGAGACATGGTGGAGACACTGACAGTGGGAAAGAATGAGAAAAGGAGGCAGAGCTATTTTTACATCATAGCTTACAGGTGATCAAGTTTTCTTGTATACAAATCAAATCCCTTAAGACATACTCTCATTTTAGTCCAATTTTGGGATTCAACCAATTTCTACTTGAATCCTGTGGATTTATACTTCATGGTTCAGTGTAGATTTTGTTTAAGATGCAGAAAATTAAGGTGACAGAGCAAGGTGCAAGAACCATAAATGAGCCGGCCGAAGTGGCCGTGTGGTTAAAGGCGCTGCAGTCTGGAACCGCAAGACCGCTACGGTCGCAGGTTCGAATCCTGCCTCAGACGTGGATGTTTGTGATGTCCTTAGGTTAGTTGGGTTTAACTAGTTCTAAGTTCTAGGGGACTAATGACCTCAGACGTTAAGTCCCATAGTGCTCAAAGCCATTTGAACTATTTTTGAACCATAAATGAGATCATAGTTTCCACAAAGCCACACTTGTAATACCAATGTTACTACCTGATACAAGCATTCAAACATCCAACAGTTCTAAAAGCCAAATAAGGTGCTTCAGTCTGTGGAGTGGCACATGATCATGCTTAGATATAAGTAGTGGTACAGAAGGTAGACATAGAATGAACTGCAGTATGTTCTTGTAGTTGTAATTGAGCTTAATCACAGAACATAAACTTTCTCAACAGCCAAGTGGCTTTTTCCCCTATATCTAGCAGGATAGATACAAAAATGTACTGCATTCTTTGAGAAGCAAATGTGCAGTTAATTCAAAAACTGATCATACTCTGGTATACCTTATGCCTGCAGGATAAATAAGGGTCTCATAACAAAATATTTTCATTCAAAACACACATGCCTCTAAATGCCATGGAATTTTGTGTGTTTGTGACAGAAATCAAGGATTTAGCTAGATTCATTCAGCGTGAGTAGCATGGACAACTTCTTCCAACCCTTTTCCCTAGTAAGTTAAGCAACCAAAATATGCATAAAATTATCAGAAGTGGATTAGTATTGATTTTTTTTGTTCTTTCAAATTTCAAATACATTTGTGTTTAGAACCTATATTTGAAGTACACTGACACACAATTCACTGAATTGTGGAAATTCATACTTGCTCTAATCTCATGTATTAATGGCTGCCTCTTCTTGCTCAGAACGTCTTTGTCAAATAACTGATAACTGGTCCCTTCAATGAACCCAGGGATCCTTCCCAATTGTTAACTGAGGAAAAGCTGTCTTCATCCATTGTAAATATCACCAAAGCAAAGACACATGGAATGTCACCAAGGTTTGGGAAATATTTCTTTGTTTTCACTTCAGAGGTTATGATCATCTCCCAGAATATTTATTTAGCTCTGACAATAGCTGATACAAAGCTTTTAATTTAGTATACAGTTTCTTAGCTCTTGTCAAAACACTGGATTTGCTGTTGTCATAAGCTTCCCTCAAAAGTGAATGGCAATGAGGGTGGTATGCACTGGATCGTAAACACATTGTGGCATCTGCACTTCTGATCAAACTCCTCTAACTTCTTTGTACGTGGCTTGCAGTCACAGGCCCATTGTGTTACTTGACTAACATGATGCTACGTGACAAGGAATTAAGCTAAGTATACAGACAGTCAACATTAGATAGTAAATTAATTTTTCATGTGGAAGGAGTATATTTGCATATTTGATATTTCATCTGGAAATCAACTGAATATTCATTTAGCATTCATAGTAAGGCAGAAGAGGAGCAGTGAAAGAGTTAAAATGAATGGTTCTAAAAAAGAAAAAAATACCAGTGAACTAGTTCCCAAAGATGAAAGTGTTTGACCTTCCCTAATTGCAATGCCTTTGCTTGAGAGTTTTTAAGTATTTCTAGAGATCTGATCAGCAAAGAAAATCCTCAAAGAATTTGCCAGATATCATGACCGTGTCAACGAATTCTGGATGACAGTCATAGGAGATGAAAGAGAAAAATTACATTTGAAGAAATTTATCAAGCTCGCTCTCATTTTCTTGACGTGTGGGTCAAGGCTTGGCCTGTCTTGGCTTCACTCAGTCTTTGTCAGAACTGCTGAGTGTGGTGCAACATTTCATTTAGCATTACAGTGTGGCATTTTTCTGTCAATATGGCATTCTTCAATTTGGCAGAATTGTGGTGTTGGCATAATGTACCATTTGCTGTTTATTTGAGGTGCAAAGAAAGTCCACTAGCCTGCTGGCTGTTTTGTACAATGATTGTCTGAAGGCTTGTGACAGTTGATCACTTAACGTGAATGATATTGACAGAGGATGAGAATAAAATTTCTCAGTATCTTCTATGCAGTCACATAACTGACAGGTATCACAAATCTGCTACAGAATGAAACTGACACCATGCAGAACAAATTTAAAATTTTATTTGATGATGAAAGATCACAATGATTGACAGATCAACATATTTTATCTGTACATTGAGAAGCACTTTGTGTTTAATTATGTATTAACGGATATCAGTAAAAATGATCATATTCAAAATAATTGCTAATTTTGAGATTGACAAATTTTACATTTCTTCTCATACTCATGTTTTACAAATATTGGCATTCTCAATACAAATGTATTTGATTGTAGTCAGCTCACGAGTCAAATTTCACTTCCTATAACTTGGAGACAGGTCGAAGACTTTACTTCCTATTAGTGATCTCCTCTGACACTTACGAAACTCGTTAGATGAAGTTACACTACACTAAACAGAGGTAGCACTCCTCATTGTTGTGAAAAGTTAAAGAGGTAACATTACAGCTAGTCCCAGGTAACACCTCCATAGAAATGAATAATCAGGGTATATAGGCAGTTGATAAAGAGAAAAATTTACATAATCTTGAGCATGTACAAAATTGTACCCCAGGCATAACTGCACTGTCGAGCATGCAAACAGGTTGGCTGCAGGCCCTCAACTAGCCTCCTCCTAACCAGTGCACAGCCAGCATTGGGACTGAGACTGAACCAGCTATCATAAAATGTAAGACCTCCACCCTGTCCTCCAATTGTGACAGTTTGCCTTCTTTTTTCTTAATTTGTTATCCTCAGTGTCGACGTACTGCTCTGTGATACAGGCTGAAAAATAAGTTGGGGAAGTACAACACTGACTGCATTAAATAATGTAGTCAGAGTGCACAGTTGCATTGCACAGTAATTCCCCTTCCCCCAATAATACATAGTTACATATGACCAGTGCACTACTGTTTTAACTTTCCATAAGCCTCATTAATAGTCTGCAGGCAAACATACACATACTGCTACAATGGTTTACTATTGAACTTCTACAAGCAGTAAAAAAGTAACCAGACTTCACAGTTCTTAAAGAGTAGAAAAGTACATATGGAGCAGACACTGTCATTGTTTTAACACACAACCTAATAATGTTACTCTAATTTCAGTGATGGGTTGTTGTTGTTGTTGTTGTTGTTGTTCTAACCAACACGGGTTTCTCTTCTGAAACTCGGCTGTAGACTGACTGTCTCGAGCCCACAAATTGACCCCTTGTATACTGTCACAATAATACGTACTGAAACTACATATTGTTGGGAGTTAAACTTACAGTAATTACAATTAAAACTTAACTCATTAAATTAACTGAACACACAAAAAAATTTGTTCTTTTTAACTGTTTTGTCTACTGCAAGAGTTAGACTGAATTAATTGTTTAAGTTACAAAATTAACAAATATAGTTAAACAAACAATTCTTTTGGCAATACTGTTAATTACTTTGGTATTAATTACGGGCTCATTTTGCTAACATGTTTTCAAATAGATCCTTTAAGAATACTATTATTTGTTCCCCCAAATCTTTATTATTAATCTAGAATTTATATTTGTTTACACTTCAACAATAAAATTTGTTACAAAACAATTACTGATGCACCCTACAACAAAAGATACTAACTAGGAATAGTCAAAATAAATTAGAAAATAAATTACATACATAGAATTAATCACAAAATTAGATCCTGTGTTATATTCTTCAAAACTGAGGGCCAACCTTTCTCTTCTATGAAAATGCAGATTATATGCGTGTATGTTATTGGTAATTAGTTAAAAGTGAGAAAATAAATTCTAAGGAGGCAGATGACAAAACAAGAGGGAAAATAAAAATATCCCAGTTTGCTTTGTCACATCACCTTCTCATTGGATTGACCAGATTGATATTGCAAATAGCTAACTGTAAAATTCCATGACCACAAGTGAGCACAGAAATTAGGTTTAATAATCTATACACAAAAACAATATTACATACAAAATCTTATTAAAACTACAGAACATTTTTTGTTTCAAATTTATACATATATGAACTGGCCATATGAAAATTCCCATACAAAATATTTACGTACAGTACATTGTACAATCACACTAAATATCCACAAGTTACACTTGTACCAAAAATTATGTACCTTCACAATAAGTGTTGTCCTTTTTGGGTAGACAAAACTTAAATTTCAAAATGAATGTCACTTTATAAGTGTCCCCTCTTGCTTAACAAAAAATGAATCATGGGTAGGGAAAAGTTAAATTACACTGAACATTGCAGTTCAATTTTTGACAGAGAATTTCACTTGCCCAATGTTCAGTAATTTTCACAAGAACTTTCACTTTTTTAATGTGCTTTTACACAGTTTCTCACCAAGTTGTCCATGCCTTCAACAGGTCCAAGTGGCAGTTAGCAAGGACATGCACTGCTATCAGTTTCCTTGAAGGAGGTTCTCCTCTGCAACATTAAATGAAAAAATCAAAGTACCTACTTTAGTACACTTACTTTTACTGCTAAGTAAGTCTAATAAATGTTTAACAATAATGGCAAATGATAGTCATTACATCATAAATAAATACATTACATAGTTCTCATAACATTACAATAATTAGTACTAGAACTGACAATAGTGCAAAAGGTGGTGACTAGAAAAAGTAATAAAATCAGGAGCATATTACACTACAAAACATTACTGTAAGTCATAACTGTCTGAAACTGGTTAAACCTGAGATATGTGGGTCTCTTTCACATTTGCAAAATCTCACCCTAGTGTCTAAAATGGGTACATTATCTCTAGCAAAACTTAAGATGTGCGGTAACATAAATTTACTAATCATTATGTTATGAAAAAAGAATAGTCACCATCGCATAACTCAATTATTATTCAAATCAAAATTAAGGGATGGAAGTTGTACCAAATCATTGCCCCACTTCTCTACTCAGCTGTGAGTACTACTCTCATCCAAACAGAAAACTAAATCCTCACAAAAATCACAATGTTACCAAACAGTTGGCCTGTCAGACATATTCACATCATCACTTTAGCATCAGCAAACTTACTGTTCTTGGTTCCAGTATTGCCATTTTAAGCTCATAATTCCTCAGAGCAAAAATAGAACTTATCAGATAATGTATAGATCCAATGATGCAGCATTATATGATGTGTTCCTCAGTAAAATATTGCTCTTTTGTTAAGCTCTCATTCAGAGACCAGTATCACAAATTGCAAAATATACACAGTACCCAGTGTTGGCTAGTTCAAAATTTAGACACTCAATAGTTACACCACATTTGTTTGTACATAGTTACCTTTACATTAATCATGTATGTCAGCTCCATGATTTTGCTCACCTTTCTTGCCTTGTTAACTAGTGGCGTGCATTCTCAAAAAATATTTCTACTGCAGAGACAGGATCCCTAACCATTAAGACCCTAACATTGTACATTATTTTATTTCATTATTGTTTCTTCATCAAATAAACAAACATCTGCTCTGCCTTTCTTTTGCAAAATTGATTCTACGGAAAAAAACACTCTAACATTTTCATGCTGACCAGAGATTGTGTGGTACTGGGGTGCAAGTCTTGCACATCTCTTGTCTGTGATTTACATATTGTGTGCAGCTGTTCTTCTCAGGACAGGTGGCTGTGTCGATCTTACCTCACCTTTTTGTCTGACAGAAATTCTTTAAGCACGGTACCACTGTACTACACTAAAGTATCCTACTGTACAAAATCAGTTTCTGATTCACTTGTAAGATACAGATAAGAAAGAAGAGTTTGACTGCCTCAAGAAACATGAAAAATGTGACAGACAGTTAGGGTAAGCATTATTACCACATAATGAATTCAACACAGATTGTTGAAGCCCTACTTGCTTGTATGTCTTACTTCTGGTTCAATGCACACTCCATTCTCCTAACAAAATGAATACAACCCAAGCTCAGATACAGTTTCAAACTGTTGTGGATCAATATTCAAACATCTCATTGGTGATACATGGGGTTTCAGGTCAATAATATTCTTTCACCCAAAAATCCTGTTAGTTTTTGTGTAATCCAATCCACAAGAGTTGTCATGGGCAGTGCAAATCACTGTGAAAGGTCCATGATACACATGCACAACTTTTTAATCAAAATCATTTACTTTGCTAGATTTTTCTTTGGTTTTGATGAGGACATGGTCACCTACTCTAAAACTAGTTGTAATCACTCCTTTGTCATGTCTTCTCTTCCTTCTTAATCCTTTCTTTTTCATCATCTCTTTAGCTAATCTGATTTTTCACCCTGTGCTACTTCACATACCTGAGGAAAATACACTTCTTCTCTGATGTCGCTGGGTCTCTCATTGAACATAAGCTCACATGGGGCATATCCTGTTGATTCGTTCTGTAAGTTGTTGATAAAGTTTTCAAAATGCCTGATATAACCCAAGCGGTGTGTTTCTTACTGCAATAAGCCCTGCACAGTCCATTAATCTCTTTAATTACTCTTTCCTTCATGTTACTTTGTGCAAAATAGGTAGATATCTTCACGTGTTTTATTTTGTGCATTGACATACAGTGTTCAAACCTCTCTGAAACAAATTGTGGACCATTGTCAGACAAAAGTGAATTTGGAACCCGTATATTGCAAAAGTAATCAGATGTTAACATCTCAATTATAGTACTAGTACTTGCCTTCTTAATTGGATACAGTTTTATATATTTTGAAAATGTCTAAGACAATGAAAATTAATTTATGACCCTCCCGTAGGTGCAGGCAATGTTCCTACAAGGTCCACTCCTATAAGCTCTTTAGATTTGCTAGGAAAGACAGAATGCATTAAGCCTTTTGATGGCACATCAGTTGTCTTTACTGTGACATCCATCACACCTTTCTAGTATCTGCTTAACCCTCTCCACAAGTTAAGTATTAATGTTGCCTGTATCTTAGCTACTATTTCCCTGGTCCCATAATGTCCATAACTCTCATGCTCAGGAAAGCATAACTTCCATTCCTGATCATTCAAATTTTTCCTCCTAATCAATGTATAGTATACTACTGTTTCATGTTTGGCATGTTGTCCGAACTGTAATAGCGCTTAAACAACCTTAAATTTGGATTCTCTTTCAGCTTCCTTCTCATTTGCGTGCAAAGTTTCCTAATAAGCTTCTCATCCTTCCCACTCTGCAAATTAAACCACCTTACTTGTCCTTCATGATTCTCTCTCAGTATCCTTCTTCCCTGCTGGCATCCTAGATAATGCATCAGCCACAATATTGTATTTTTCTTTCACATACCTTACCTCCTTATCAAATTGCTGCAAATACAAGGCCCACCTAGTTAACCTAATGTTTCAGCCTGCACTTCTATAGATAATTATAAGCCTTATGATCTGTATTACTGCAGTCTTATGTTCAAGCAAATAGTACTCAAACTTTTTAAATCTAAAAATACGTACCAAAGCCTCTAATTCTGGAACATAATAGCTCTTTTCACGTGGCTGTGATATTCTGCTAGCAAAAGCAATAGTTTTGTGTTCTAACCCCATCTCATTAGGTGCTAATAGGAACATTTCTACCTCCAAACCACAAAAACTTGCATCAGTTCTCATTCAGAAAGGCAGTGAAGAATTTTGATGCCCTCACATCTTACTATTTACTAATTCTTTCGTCACACTCTGAAATGCCTCTTCACAATCCTCTGTCCAATTCCACACCACATTCTTTCAACAAATTACCAAAGGAGGGATGGTTAAATTACCAATCTCATATGAACCTTTCGTAGAAGCCAAACATAGCTTCAAGAACTTTCTTGTTATTTGGGGATGGTAAATCTGCAATAGCAGCAAGCTTTTCTGGATCAGGCTGTATACCTTCCTTGTTAATTCTGACCCAAAAATGAAATTTCCTTCTTTACAAATTACGATTTACTTAGTTTTAGTTTCATGCCTTCTCTATACATAGCTCTCAGTACTTCATTCAGAATCTACAGTGCTTGCACCATTCTGCACTTGCTACTTGTATATCATCTACATCGACCATTATTTCATTGGCTAATATCCCATCTAGCACCTTGTCAATAGCTCTGATAGACACACACACATACACACACACACACACACACACACACACACACACACACACTAAAGTTCAGACCAAATGGCAGCACATTGTTAACATTTACCTTCTTCTAAAAATGCTGTACATGGCCTAAATTCCTTGGCCAAACTGATATTCCAATAGCCTCAAGTCACATCAAAAGATTTCAGAAATTTATATCCATGGAACGTTTGCAAAATTTCATCATGTTAGCTGATCTGTCACTCTCCCCTATTACAATTTCATTCAACTTCCTGGCATCCAGAACCTACCGGACACCACCATTCTTCTTCTTTACCACGACAAGTAGGTTGTTATATCTGCTGGTTGACCTTTCAATAATCCTCCATGAGACCATCTTTTGAACTGCTTTTCTCACCACTTTCTTCTTTGAAAATGGAATGATATAAGGTTTCTTGAACAATGGTTCATGATCCTTAAACTTTAATTTGGACTCAAAGCGTTTTAACAAACCTGGCCTGTCTGAAAATGCCTTACAGTTGCTCAGGAGAATACCTTTGAATTCCTCTCTTTGACTATTGGTAATACCTCAAGTATCCTCAACTCTCCATATTCTCTCTCTCTCTCTCTCTCTCTCTCTCTCTCTCTCTCTCTCTCTCTCTCTCTCTCTCTCTCTCTCTCTCCCTCCCTCTCACTCCCCCCCCCTTCCTCCTCCTGTTCTTCTGTGGTCAAAACTCTTAATGGCATATCTAATTCAGTTTCCATAGACTAGCCCACATCTTCCAAAAAATTATATTTTGTACCTACGTCTGTTGTACTTAAAACTAAACTTACCACTAGTAAAATCAATACTTACACACCATTTGCACAAAAAATTAGTTCCAAATATTACATCAATGCCGAAATTTTGAATCCCAAAGGAATTGGACTCCAACAGCTGTCCTGCCAATTCCACAGTTAATAGTACCTCTTGTTTCACACTCTTTGATAGCTTACCAAAGGCACCAATAATTTTTATTGCAGAAACAAGCATCAGTGTTGTACCCTCTGTGTTCTTAATAGATTCAAAAAATGCCTGTGAAATGCCATTCAAGTCACTACCACTGCCCAGTAACCCTTGTTCCCTTCCTATTATTACAGGTGCCACACCCACTTTTTACTTATCATATGATCTTCATACAACAAATCCTCATTAATCCTTTCTCTGGAAAAAGCTATCATCCTGCTCACCAAATTTATCAGACGCAGTCAAATGAAAGATACCATGATCCTCATCCTCACTACCACTCTCACACTCTAAATCTTCATTAGGCTTAACATTATTCTCCTTTTTCTTACCTTACTTACCACATGGCCATCATTATCAATTCTAAATTCAATTGCCTCAACCTCATCACTACTGTATTTGTCATTGCTATAATCATCATCATCACAACTACTGTCAGAATCAGAGCCACTGTCACTTTCATTGTCCTCAAATACTTGGCTAATTAGTTAATCCTTGTTTCCAGTATTAGACCACAAATCAAAACACCTTAATTCCTTATTATCTCTTAAAAATTTAACCTCCATTTTGCCACTTTGGACATCCTGAGCAACAGCAACACACTCTGTTTTATCACTTGATTTTATTATAGTAAGTTGCTCCTCTCCTTTTATGGGATAAACATTGCTACCCACATCATCATTCAACATCTCACTAGAATTTGAAATTACACTCATCTTCCTACTATCATTCACCTTACCTTACCTGTGATTACAGCACATTTACATACAAGTGGCTCTTTATCACTACCTGCTGGAGTGTGAGCCAGAACTGGAGCATTATCTAGTTTAAATGGTTTGATCCAGAATTAGTCATCTCCATTTCTTTTACTTGAATTTCACCTACCATTTCTGTGTCCATCCTGGCTATCCTCCACCCAGCCATTCCTTGCATTCCTATTGCAATTAGTCCTGTTCATCCTATTTACCTCAAATTCTCTTCCTGATTGATTGTCATCAAAATTCCTCTTACTGTCTTCCACTGAGGGCTTCACCCTCTCCACTTCAACAACATATTTCAAGAAATCACTAATATTACCCCTAGGGGCAGGTGTAAGCAATTCTTTAACTTTCTGCAGCAAAATTAGCTTCTAAACCCATAATTATTCTTTCACTACCTAGATCTTTGTCCAAATATTTCAGTTTGTTTTTCCAAATCTGACAAACCTTTTTCAGTCTCCTTCAGAGAGTCAAATCTCTCTCTCCTCCACCAAATTCATTCAAAGTTCTCTGCTGCTTTCTTTTGGACCAATATTCATCTAAAATGCTTTCTGAAAGCTTTGCCAAGAAGTAAAACTATCAGTTACCTGAGCTGCCCATCCATAATCATCCCCCTTCAAAAAGCTTCCCACAAATGACATTTTCTTTTGTCATTCCATGTTTCAGGCAATTCATTAAATTTCCAAATGAAATCCAGTGGATGCAATTCCCCATATGATTCAAAATTATTATATTTCTTACAGTTAATAAATAAAGGACTGTTTGGGACACTACATACTCTATGATTTAGATTTTGCAGATCATCTTTTTCTCTATTTAAGCCAATTTTGAATCTACATTTTCATTTACTTTTACCACTTTTCCCTATACCACTAATGCACACATGGTTTCTAGCTCCATTTCAAAATCATTTTTAATTTGATAGATTTGGTTTTCAAGTTTAACCTCATTCCAGCACAAAAATTCCTGGCTGCTTTGACTTAATCTTTACGCTGTTTTTCAGAAGCCTCCAAAAAGCTTGTGTGTCTGCTCTATACATTTACTACTCATTGTTGTTAACTTTTCCTTAGTATTCTGCTCTATTTCCTTTAGTTTTTCATCACAATCTTCCACTACTGACTCAACCTTCTTATTTAATTTTGAAAGGTTAGAGCTGACTATCTAATCTCATTTTTCTTTCTTCAATTGATCCTTTAAGTTAACTATATCAGTTACAATGCTATCAGTGTTCTTTTCCACCCTGCTTATGTCTTCTTTCGTACACGAACTACTCAAACTACTCATAATTTGCCTTAACATCGTTTCCACTTTTCTGTTTGCCATAAACTTTTGCTCTTGGTGACTTTCACTACTTGGTTCCTCCTCCTTAAATTTAATGATGTCACCCACTTCAGTACTGTTTTCGTCCATTTCACTCACATCACCATGCAATGTACATGACACTTTAATCATCTAATCTACAATAGGACTTTAGTCCCCATCATTCAAAGGTGCATTCATGTCTGATTTATAAGCACTATCATCTACTGAACCAGTCACACTTATGTCCTTCTGTTCATTTAATGACTTAACCTTTACAGCTATATCCTCAGTTGCACTGGCTTCTTTAAGGCCATTCATTATGTGTCACTCAATACAAAACAGCTTTTGCTACGAAATTACCTTATTCTCATTAACTCTTCTTCTACTGGCAGTTCTGGGGAAGTCGGATAGTCGTCTTTGCTTCATTGGTAGAGTTTTGGGAAGATGTGGTTCATCTGTAAAGGAGACCACTTATAAAGTACTAATACGGCCTATTATTGAGTACTGGTTGAGCGTTTGGGATCCCAATCAGGTCGGATTCAGGAAGGACATAGAAGTAATTCAGAGCTGCTAGATTTGTTACTGGTAGGTTTGATCGTCACACGAGTGTTACGGAAATGCTTCAGGAACTCAGGTGGGAGTCTCTAGAGGGAAGGAGGCGTTCTTTTCGTGAATAGCTACTGAGGAAATTTAAAGAACCAGCATTTGCGGCTCACTGCAGTACAATTTTACTGCTGCCAACTTACATTTTGCAGAAAGACCGCAAAGATAAGAGAGATTAGAGCTCATACAGAGGCATATAGGCAGTCATTTTTCCCTCATTCTGTTTTGGAGTGGAACAGGGAGAGAAGATACTAGTTGTGGTATGAGGTACCCTCCGCCACGCACCATATGGTGGATAGCGGGGTATGTATGTAGATGTAGATACTGCTTTCCTGCTCCTGTTGTGGTTGTCATCTGGGTCTGCACGGCTGCGTCAATTTGTAATTCTCAGCACCGCATCTCGTTTCATTTCCAGTCAGCTGTGTCCACATGCATGCTGATTGGCTACTCCTGTGCTTATTGGCTGCTTCCATAGAACCCACTCGATGATTAGTTGCTGTTATACTGTGGCCATGAAACCCATGCACTTGTTGGATGCTGCACCTTCTTCGTTAGTACTGTATTGTAAACCACTCAACACTGTTTAAAGTTCATGAGTTCTAGTTTATTGTGCCTACATACAATAGTCCTCACTCAGGGCATCATATGTGATGGTTTGTCTGTTTTATTCAGGGTGTATACGACATGGGACAACTGGGAGATCCAGGAAAAACCTGGGAATATTTTCATCTGGAAGAAAATCGGGAAAAACCTGGGAATTGTTTAGAATTCCGGGAATTTTTCATTGTTTTAGTTTTCAGTTAAATTATTGTAATTTTTGACTGGTAAGAACCAATACTCTAACAAACGATATTACTGTGTCAAACTACTACAGAATAATACTGCAGCAAAAAACATGAGAGGAAAAAGAAAACGAAAATAAAACTCTAGTTGCAAAGGAAATGCGCCATTTACAACAAAACAGTGCTCATACAAGCGTCTGCCAGCTGCGAAGTGTTTCACAGGCTTTAGGAAGACTTTAGTGCTTCAGAACAACAAATTGCCTCCAATGAGCATAATGTGTCAACTGTTGAAATTAGATTCGTTTGAGCAGCCGCGGGCCGGCTCTTGCGTATGCGCAGTTGAGTCGTGTATGAGTAGTACCTTCTCCTGCTTCTGGTTACAGAAGTGTGGCTGGGTGCCACTTCTTAATATTGTCCCTGTTGGGAAATAATAGTAAATCTGTGGCTGATGCACAGAGCAGTCTGAGTTGTGGTGGGGAGGTGGGTCGTCTCCACGAGGCCTGTTTTTATGTTCAGTGATTTTGTTGTTTCCTCTTCGTTTGTTGCTCTCACGTTAAATGATAACAAAACGGATTTTTGAGGCCGGGAGCTATCAAATGAATTAAAATACATTCGAATAATTATGGAAGGGCAAAATAAGTTCTTAGTTTCAGATATTACTTCCACGTTTCTGACAGTCAAGCTTAATCGCCTTGCAGAACAATGAAGTTATTTTTGCCGGTTTGCTAAAGAGATTTGGCTTCCATTAATCTTTTCTGCTGAGGCAGTCGATTTATTTGAAACGAAGTATTTAATTACACACTACTAGTTAGTTTCAAATGTTTGCTGCATTTAAAGTGCACGTATGACATTATGCCATAATACAGAACGAAACATGAGACAATACAGTACTGGTACTCCAAGAAAATTCACATACGAGTGTGCATTTTAAGACAGATTATGCGTTTTAGTATGGTTCATGAAATTCCGACGCTCTTGGAGTATCCTCTGATGTCTTGTTTCTTTAATGACATAATGCAAGATCTTTTAACGTTTTACATGGACAAACATATATATGGGCTTCCTGCGACATCATAGCTGCGCAAGCGCGGTGACGCCTGTTATCTGGAACTCTCTTGCAACTTCTGAAGCGAACCTATTTCTAACAAGTTGTGGGAAAATATTGCGAATGGTGGTTTCAAAAGCGTTACATTCAAAGCAAATTTCCTTTTATGCAATACGAACTATGTGCGAGAATGTACGATGAATTTCTTAAATCACAAAGTGTTTGACTCCGATTTAAAAATAACCTCTTACAGGACAACCATTTAGAAGAATTTCAAGCCCAGATCAGACATTAACGTCGCAATTAAAAATTTTCCTGGCACATTTGTGTATCTTAAAGTGTGTCACGTGCAAAAAGGATCAACATTATATGTGGAAGCTTAACTTCTCTTCAAGCTTATAAATCTTAGAGACCAATATTATGTGTGAATGCTATGTATATTAACTTAAACCATTAACTTTTCTTATTTGTGTGTTGGCGCTACTGAAGAGTGATCTTGCTATTGGCTGACTTTATCACGTGACGTATGCTGGCATCAGCTGGCGAGATCACGTGGCATGAGCTATGACTTGTCTACAAAAGTGCATCATAATCTCGATTTCAATGCTTCGGAAAGTGACATGCGTTGTTTATTTGCATTTCACAGTATTTCACCTTCCCCCAATAATACATAGTTATATATGACCAGTGCACTACTGTTTTAACTTTCCACAAGCCTCATTAATAGTTTGCAGGCAAACATCCACATACTGCTACAATAGTTTACTATTGAACATCTATAAGGAGTAGAAACCTAACCACAAAGTTTGCAGTTCTTGAAGAGTAGAAAGGTACACATGGAGCAGACACTGTCTGTTTTAACACACAAACTAATTGCTTTACACGTACTTTATGGATATATTGTTGTTGTTGTTGTTCTAACCAACACAGGTTTCTTGTCTGAAACTCAGCTGTGGGCTGACTGTCTCAGGCCCAGAAATCGGGCCCTTATATATCCTCACAATAATAGGTACTGAAACTACACATTGTTGAAAGTTAAATTTACAGAAATTACAGTTATAATTCATTAAATTAACTGAATATATCAAAAAATTAGTTCTTTTTAACATTCTTTGTCTACTACAAGAGTTAGGCCAAATTATGTGTTTAAATCATGAAATTAACAAATACAGTTATGCAGACAGTACTTTTGACAATCAATAGAATATAAGCTACGAAACACACTGATTTCGCCCTATAGAAAAAGAGACTAACCAGGAATTGTAGAAATAAATTGGAAAATCATTTACATACATAAAACTAAACACAAAATTCGATCTGATGTTATATTCTTTATAACTGAGGGTCAACCTTTCTTTTCTATGACAATGCAGATTATATTCACACATGTTAATGGTAATTACTTAAAAGTGAAAAAAATGAAACCTAAGGAGGCAGATGGCAAAACAAGAGGGAAATAAAAATTTCCCAGCTTGCTGCGTCACACAATGAGGTCTTGCTTGACACCATTGAAGCCACATAGGGTGGTGGCTTGGTGTCAGTGGAATGCATGCTGTAAAACAGCTGGCTCAGAGCTGTCCTTGACCTAACAGATCTGTAACTGTTGATTGTGCCACTATTGCAGTACAATGTACTAGAGCCCCAGCCCAATAACAATGGTTGTTGCTCTCGGTAGTGCCACACGGCCATCCGGAACCAAGTCGTCTTGTGACTGTACATTCTCATGACCACTGTTGTCAGCAGCCGTGTACAGTGCCTACATTCCTACAAAGTCCTTCTGCAATATCGTACACGGGACAGCCAGCAACATGTAGTTCTATTACGTGACATCATTCAGACTCAATGATGTGCTTATTCTGGAAAATTAATTCTAAGTAGCCAATGCTTGCATAACCTTAAACATTTCAGCTTTTGGGTCAAGTACGAAAATCCTTTTCTATGTTTTTTGTCGTAGAGTGATGAAATAAACTTAAATACTAAAGTTAATTTTGCTTTGGAAGGAAAACATCCGCAGAAATATTTAATTTATATTTTGTGTACATTTATTGTCAATTTGATAATTTTGTATTATTACAACAGTATTCCTCATGTAATACCTTAAGTGTTTTGCTTACTTAATGATACTTCAGCTATACTTCCTGCTAGTTTCTTCAACACTTACTTAAATATTTAAAGTATTTAACTATTTTTTTCAGAAAATAAATGAATGTGACATTAGGATAAGTTAAAAGAATTACTTTTTATTTACATAAGTAAAATAAATTTGTCTATAAAATTTGTATAAAATGATTGTTGTAAATAATGTTGTAACCATATTCTATACTGCAAAAGCTATTTAAGATCTTTGTTGAATGAAATAGTGTTCTCCATTTTTACATGGTCTTCAAATTCAGTTTGTTTCTTCACCTTTCACATTTTCATGAAGAATCAGGGAATCCTCAACATTTTCACATCGTGAATCCACAACATGTTTGTCAGGAAGTTTATCATGAGCATTGACAGTATATCGATTTAGATTTTAGGAAGCATTTCAAATTTCTGTGTTTAAAAGTAACATGCATAACATTGCATATGATCTGTTCCAGAATGTGCTGGCCTCTTATTTTAGAGATAATGTTGAATATGACCAGACACCACTTTTCTTTTTATGCTGTACAATGCATTTTGCATTATTTATTGTTGCTGCAAAGTTCAAGGCTTGATTTAATGAAAAGCAGACTTGCGAAAATTGTGGCTAAGTTTTGTGTTAATACATTGATCAATGGAAAGCCTTTTGTCATTTTCTCAAGAGGATATAATTTTGACACTCTGGTCAGAGACAAATATCTTGAGCAACATGTAGGAAACAGCCATCCTCTATTCCATTTACTTCAAAATATGTACTCCTGTCTTCATGTACTGTAATTTAGTTGGACATAAAACTTAATCCACAAGAGAAAAGTCTGTGTATGCAATCTACTATAAATGTTCCATAATTCTTCCAGTGTGGTATTATCCTGATTACCTTTGGCTGCTTCTCCAAAACGTTAGTGAATACTTTAAAATTTGGTACTGACATTTTATTTACACCTCATTTTTGGAAATAACTTTCTGTGCAAGTTTTGACGTAACAGAATATTTATTCCCTCTATTGTTACTGTAAATGAAGACCTACATTTGCCTAGCATAAAAGAGATGAATATAGTAATCATGGTGTCTGAAGTTCATCTTCTGTGTCTTAGAACATGCATCTGGTGTCAAAATAACTGTTCCTTGAAAGCCAACACACCTCCAGGGCAGTAAAGGCAATGTGGCGATATACAGATTACTTATTTCCACACACAAGCAGATGCTTTCCCTCAAGAAAATGCTGCAGTTGCCATCATGTGCCAAAGGGGTTTGTCAGCTCTCAGTACCAGGTGCAAAATAATATACTGATGAACAATGTCTGTACATTTTTATTGCTATACATACCATAATAATACCTGCACATCTCAATGGCATTTTACGAGGTAAAGGGTGACAATTATTGAACTATATGAAATAAAATCATCATAACTTCTGTACAGTTTGCATTAGGACATTCAAATTGCATGTTTGGTTGCACGGCATGATAGGACTTACTATAGTTTGGTATAGTGATAAAACCCACTTTCATTGGTTTGGGTTCATCAATATGCAAAATTGGTGCATTTGGCACTGAGAATCTGCATTTCATGATAGACAAGTCCCTTCACCATCAATGGGTTGTTATATGGTGTGCAATGTTTGGTCACAGAATAATTGGTGCGATATGCCTGAATCGACCCCCTGCAGGTCCAGGGGTTAGAATAGGCCAGAGGTATTCCTGCCTATCGTATGATGTGACTAAAAGGAGCTTAACACATTTTTACCTATGTGACAGTGCCCTATAGGGTCTGACCTCCATTCTTCAAAATGTTCCTGAATTGTGAGCCAATTGCGGAAGGGTGCCGTACAAGGTGCATCGGGTCCATCTTGCATTGAGATCTTTACCCCACTGCCTCATCACCACATTGCAGTCCTGCCCATTCTCCACCTCTTAGGCGAGGACACCTTCCTGGTTGCTTTTTCCAGTATGCACTATGCACTACAGATTTCTGCGTCGACGATGACCATAGACTGCTTTGCACCTAATATCCAGCACGGTAGCCAGTGGTTGTGGTGGGGCCACCATGTACCCTGTTGGTTGTAGCCCCCTGACCACACAGTGATCGCTCTGCTGATGCCTGGGCCGTTAACTGCCCATGTATGCCAAGTGGTAGCTGCCCATCCCCCTGGGGCTTCGGGACTCTCGGCAAATGCCATCCTGCCAGGTGGCCTTTGCTGCGGCTGGGTGGCACCCATGAGAAGGATGCCTGGTCATAGTGGTTGGCATCAGGGTAGAGGACACGTGATGAAGTGTAGTCAATCATCTCTTGCTGGTGATGAAACACCAGCAGTCTTTAAGTCATCACGAGCTCAATTCAATGCACAGAAGTATGACCCCAAATCATTCGCCTCCTTGGCCATACCATGGGAGGAACGTCAGGCTAAGGATGGCCGCGGATTTTATTTGCCCCGATACCTTGTATTTTGAGAGCTGATGGGTATCTTTCATGACGATGAAGCCACAGTTTTTTGTTGAGCATTTAGAGGACAAATTCAGGGAGATGGAGTGCTTGTCCAATATGAAATCTGTGTCAGTCTTCATCAAAACAGCATCCTCTGCCCAGTCAGGGAGTTACTCACTTGTGACAAGCTGAGGGATGTTTCTGTAACCATCTCACCCCATAAGAGCTTTAATATCGTCCATGGTATCATTTTACATAGATACCTTCTTTTGCAGTCCGATGAGCAGTGCGCCATTTTAGAGTGGTACAGTGTACATTTCATCCAGCATGTCCACTGCTGTCTGAAGAATAATCAGGTTGCCACTGGTGCCTTCATCTTGGCCTTTGGGGGTGATACATCGCCCGAGAAGGTTAAGGTGATAGTCTACTGGTGTGATGTAAAGCGGTGCATACAGTGCCGGAAGTCGGCCATATGTCTTTACGCTGTACTTCCAGCGCAACATACTGAGATTGTGGACGAACACCACATTCCAATACTCCCTGTGCCTTGCCTTCCATCTGTGTCAAATGTGAAGAGCACCATTGGCCTTGCTCGCCTGACTGCAGGATTCTCTAGAAAGAAAGGAAATTAATAGAGTACAAAAATCTGGACGGACTGACCTACGCGGAGGCTAAGAGAAAATTTGAATGCCTGCATCCTGTGCGTATGACATCTTACACCGCTGCTACAACAGTTTTGGCACAATGAGCTCCGCCAACTCAGGTCACCTCTCTGAGCCGGAATACTGCACCTGCCTCTTGATGGTGGGGCATTTCCCTCCCTGTTGCTCCTGCACAACGTACTTTGGGAGCAACCCCTCCCCTCCTATCCCCCACTCCCAAACCATTGGGGACATCCGTCAACACTTCTCAGCTGGAGAAGCATAAGTCTTCTTCCCTCGCTAGGAAGGGGTCCCTTGGGTCACCCCTTTCCAGGTTTCTCCTAGTAAGCTGAAGAGCACAAATGCAACTGGTCGTATGGCTTCACACTCATCTTCAGTCCCGGAGAGTGAGCAAGTCAAGTCCTCCCAGCCAGGGAAACTCAAGGAGCAGCGAGAGAAATAAAAAACGAAATCGCCTAAAACCTAGGACATCGCAGTGGCACCTATACCACCGCAACATAAAAGCATTGCATCTGAGGATGGGGTGGAGATTATGGCGTCTCCTGACGATATAGATCTTGCTAGACCCTCGGACTCAATGTATATATACTACTCTAGGTTTAAATCGGTGGCAGCAGGTGACTGTGAGGCGTAAACGGCCTCACTGAATGTTCCAAGCCTTCCCAGTCTCAATAGGTGATCCTCCAGTGTAATTGCGACAGTTCTCCTCCACTGCCAGCCTCAGCTGCGGCAACAGTTAAGCTTTACACCTTCTGTCTGTCCCCCTGCGGGTCCGGGGTAATAATAGGTACGAGGTATTCCTGCCTGTCGTAAGAAACGACTAAAAGAAGTCCCTCCATCCCCAAGGGGGTAGTTAGTGTCTGCATCCGGAGATGGATGGTTCAACGACATACACCTGTAGTCATTTTGGTTTTTCGCTTATTCTAGTTACCTCCTTCCTTTGTTTGGTTCCTTTCTTTGTACTTCCCCTCTCTCACGGTCTTCCTTACTTTCTACCGTGCCTCCTCCTAGCCGCCGCCGCCGCCTCCTCCTAGCCGCCGCCGCCTCCTCCTAGCCGCCGCCGCCTCCTCCTAGCCGCCGCCGCCTCCTCCTAGCCGCCGCCGCCTCCTCCTAGCCGCCGCCGCCTCCTCCTAGCCGCCGCCGCCTCCTCCTAGCCGCCGCCGCCTCCTCCTAGCCGCCGCCGCCTCCTCCTAGCCGCCGCCGCCTCCTCCTAGCCGCCGCCGCCTCCTCCTAGCCGCCGCCGCCTCCTCCTAGCCGCCGCCGCCTCCTCCTAGCCGCCGCCGCCTCCTCCTAGCCGCCGCCGCCTCCTCCTAGCCGCCGCCGCCTCCTCCTAGCCGCCGCCGCCTCCTCCTAGCCGCCGCCGCCTCCTCCTAGCCGCCGCCGCCTCCTCCTAGCCGCCGCCGCCTCCTCCTAGCCGCCGCCGCCTCCTCCTAGCCGCCGCCGCCTCCTCCTAGCCGCCGCCGCCTCCTCCTAGCCGCCGCCGCCTCCTCCTAGCCGCCGCCGCCTCCTCCTAGCCGCCGCCGCCTCCTCCTAGCCGCCGCCGCCTCCTCCTAGCCGCCTCCGCCTCCTCCTAGCCGCCGCCGCCTCCTCCTAGCCGCCGCCGCCTCCTCCTAGCCGCCGCCGCCTCCTCCTAGCCGCCGCCGCCTCCTCCTAGCCGCCGCCGCCTCCTCCTAGCCGCCGCCGCCTCCTCCTAGCCGCCGCCGCCTCCTCCTAGCCGCCGCCGCCTCCTCCTAGCCGCCGCCGCCTCCTCCTAGCCGCCGCCGCCTCCTCCTAGCCGCCGCCGCCTCCTCCTAGCCGCCGCCGCCTCCTCCTAGCCGCCGCCGCCTCCTCCTAGCCGCCGCCGCCTCCTCCTAGCCGCCGCCGCCTCCTCCTAGCCGCCGCCGCCTCCTCCTAGCCGCCGCCGCCTCCTCCTAGCCGCCGCCGCCTCCTCCTAGCCGCCGCCGCCTCCTCCTAGCCGCCGCCGCCTCCTCCTAGCCGCCGCCGCCTCCTCCTAGCCGCCGCCGCCTCCTCCTAGCCGCCGCCGCCTCCTCCTAGCCGCCGCCGCCTCCTCCTAGCCGCCGCCGCCTCCTCCTAGCCGCCGCCGCCTCGTCCTAGCCGCCGCCGCCTCGTCCTAGCCGCCGCCGCCTCGTCCTAGCCGCCGCCGCCTCGTCCTAGCCGCCGCCGCCTCGTCCTAGCCGCCGCCGCCTCCTCCTAGCCGCCGCCGCCTCCTCCTAGCCGCCGCCGCCTCCTCCTAGCCGCCGCCGCCTCCTCCTAGCCGCCGCCGCCTCCTCCTAGCCGCCGCCGCCTCCTCCTAGCCGCCGCCGCCTCCTCCTAGCCGCCGCCGCCTCCTCCTAGCCGCCGCCGCCTCCTCCTAGCCGCCGCCGCCTCCTCCTAGCCGCCGCCGCCTCCTCCTAGCCGCCGCCGCCTCCTCCTAGCCGCCGCCGCCTCCTCCTAGCCGCCGCCGCCTCCTCCTAGCCGCCTCCGCCTCCTCCTAGCCGCCGCCGCCTCCTCCTAGCCGCCGCCGCCTCCTCCTAGCCGCCGCCGCCTCCTCCTAGCCGCCGCCGCCTCCTCCTAGCCGCCGCCGCCTCCTCCTAGCCGCCGCCGCCTCCTCCTAGCCGCCGCCGCCTCCTCCTAGCCGCCGCCGCCTCCTCCTAGCCGCCGCCGCCTCCTCCTAGCCGCCGCCGCCTCCTCCTAGCCGCCGCCGCCTCCTCCTAGCCGCCGCCGCCTCCTCCTAGCCGCCGCCGCCTCCTCCTAGCCGCCGCCGCCTCCTCCTAGCCGCCGCCGCCTCCTCCTAGCCGCCGCCGCCTCCTCCTAGCCGCCGCCGCCTCCTCCTAGCCGCCGCCGCCTCCTCCTAGCCGCCGCCGCCTCCTCCTAGCCGCCGCCGCCTCCTCCTCCTAGCCGCCGCCGCCTCCTCCTCCTAGCCGCCGCCGCCTCCTCCTCCTAGCCGCCGCCGCCTCCTCCTCCTAGCCGCCGCCGCCTCCTCCTCCTAGCCGCCGCCGCCTCCTCCTCCTAGCCGCCGCCGCCTCCTCCTCCTAGCCGCCGCCGCCTCCTCCTCCTAGCCGCCGCCGCCTCCTCCTCCTAGCCGCCGCCGCCTCCTCCTCCTAGCCGCCGCCGCCTCCTCCTCCTAGCCGCCGCCGCCTCCTCCTCCTAGCCGCCGCCGCCTCCTCCTCCTAGCCGCCGCCGCCTCCTCCTCCTAGCCGCCGCCGCCTCCTCCTCCTAGCCGCCGCCGCCTCCTCCTCCTAGCCGCCGCCGCCTCCTCCTCCTAGCCGCCGCCGCCTCCTCCTCCTAGCCGCCGCCGCCTCCTCCTCCTAGCCGCCGCCGCCTCCTCCTCCTAGCCGCCGCCGCCTCCTCCTCCTAGCCGCCGCCGCCTCCTCCTCCTAGCCGCCGCCGCCTCCTCCTCCTAGCCGCCGCCGCCTCCTCCTCCTAGCCGCCGCCGCCTCCTCCTCCTAGCCGCCGCCGCCTCCTCCTCCTAGCCGCCGCCGCCTCCTCCTCCTAGCCGCCGCCGCCTCCTCCTCCTAGCCGCCGCCGCCTCCTCCTCCTAGCCGCCGCCGCCTCCTCCTCCTAGCCGCCGCCGCCTCCTCCTCCTAGCCGCCGCCGCCTCCTCCTCCTAGCCGCCGCCGCCTCCTCCTCCTAGCCGCCGCCGCCTCCTCCTCCTAGCCGCCGCCGCCTCCTCCTCCTAGCCGCCGCCGCCTCCTCCTCCTAGCCGCCGCCGCCTCCTCCTCCTAGCCGCCGCCGCCTCCTCCTCCTAGCCGCCGCCGCCTCCTCCTCCTAGCCGCCGCCGCCTCCTCCTCCTAGCCGCCGCCGCCTCCTCCTCCTAGCCGCCGCCGCCTCCTCCTCCTAGCCGCCGCCGCCTCCTCCTCCTAGCCGCCGCCGCCTCCTCCTCCTAGCCGCCGCCGCCTCCTCCTCCTAGCCGCCGCCGCCTCCTCCTCCTAGCCGCCGCCGCCTCCTCCTCCTAGCCGCCGCCGCCTCCTCCTCCTAGCCGCCGCCGCCTCCTCCTCCTAGCCGCCGCCGCCTCCTCCTCCTAGCCGCCGCCGCCTCCTCCTCCTAGCCGCCGCCGCCTCCTCCTCCTAGCCGCCGCCGCCTCCTCCTCCTAGCCGCCGCCGCCTCCTCCTCCTAGCCGCCGCCGCCGCCTCCTCCTAGCCGCCGCCGCCGCCTCCTCCTAGCCGCCGCCGCCGCGGCCTCCTCCTAGCCGCCGCCGCGGCCTCCTCCTAGCCGCCGCCGCGGCCTCCTCCTAGCCGCCGCCGCCGCGGCCTCCTCCTAGCCGCCGCCGCGGCCTCCTCCTAGCCGCCGCCGCCGCCTCCTCCTAGCCGCCGCCGCCGCCTCCTCCTAGCCGCCGCCGCCGCCTCCTCCTAGCCGCCGCCGCCGCCTCCTCCTAGCCGCCGCCGCCGCCTCCTCCTAGCCGCCGCCGCCGCCTCCTCCTAGCCGCCGCCGCCGCCTCCTCCTAGCCGCCGCCGCCGCCTCCTCCTAGCCGCCGCCGCCGCCTCCTCCTAGCCGCCGCCGCCGCCGCCTCCTCCTAGCCGCCGCCGCCGCCTCCTCCTAGCCGCCGCCGCCGCCTCCTCCTAGCCGCCGCCGCCGCCGCCTCCTCCTAGCCGCCGCCGCCGCCTCCTCCTAGCCGCCGCCGCCGCCGCCTCCTCCTAGCCGCCGCCGCCGCCGCCTCCTCCTAGCCGCCGCCGCCGCCTCCTCCTAGCCGCCGCCGCCGCCTCCTCCTAGCCGCCGCCGCCGCCTCCTCCTAGCCGCCGCCGCCGCCTCCTCCTAGCCGCCGCCGCCGCCTCCTCCTAGCCGCCGCCGCCGCCTCCTCCTAGCCGCCGCCGCCGCCTCCTCCTAGCCGCCGCCGCCGCCTCCTCCTAGCCGCCGCCGCCGCCGCCGCCGCCTCCTAGCCGCCGCCGCCGCCGCCTCCTAGCCGCCGCCGCCGCCGCCGCCGCCGCCGCCTCCTCCTAGCCGCCGCCGCCGCCGCCGCCGCCGCCTCCTCCTAGCCGCCGCCGCCGCCGCCGCCGCCGCCTCCTCCTAGCCGCCGCCGCCGCCGCCGCCGCCGCCTCCTCCTAGCCGCCGCCGCCGCCGCCGCCGCCGCCTCCTCCTAGCCGCCGCCGCCGCCGCCGCCGCCGCCTCCTCCTAGCCGCCGCCGCCGCCGCCGCCGCCGCCTCCTCCTAGCCGCCGCCGCCGCCGCCGCCGCCGCCTCCTCCTAGCCGCCGCCGCCGCCGCCGCCGCCGCCTCCTCCTAGCCGCCGCCGCCGCCGCCGCCGCCGCCTCCTCCTAGCCGCCGCCGCCGCCGCCTCCTCCTAGCCGCCGCCGCCGCCGCCTCCTCCTAGCCGCCGCCGCCGCCGCCTCCTCCTAGCCGCCTCCTCCTCCTAGCCGCCGCCGCCGCCGCCGCCGCCGCCTCCTCCTCCTAGCCGCCGCCGCCGCCGCCGCCGCCGCCTCCTCCTCCTAGCCGCCGCCGCCGCCGCCGCCGCCGCCTCCTCCTCCTAGCCGCCGCCGCCGCCGCCGCCGCCGCCGCCTCCTCCTCCTAGCCGCCGCCGCCGCCGCCGCCGCCGCCTCCTCCTCCTAGCCGCCGCCGCCGCCGCCGCCGCCGCCTCCTCCTCCTAGCCGCCGCCGCCGCCGCCGCCGCCGCCTCCTCCTCCTAGCCGCCGCCGCCGCCGCCGCCGCCGCCTCCTCCTCCTAGCCGCCGCCGCCGCCGCCGCCGCCGCCTCCTCCTCCTAGCCGCCGCCGCCGCCGCCGCCGCCGCCTCCTCCTCCTAGCCGCCGCCGCCGCCGCCGCCGCCGCCTCCTCCTCCTAGCCGCCGCCGCCGCCGCCGCCGCCGCCTCCTCCTAGCCGCCGCCGCCGCCCTTTTTCTACGTACTTTTCTTTCGTCCCTGTGAGTACTGAAGGCCAATCATCACATTCACATGCATAGCTGGTGGCAGGGTAAATCGTAATTCCCGACGCTGTGTAGAGAAGCAGGGCACATGCGTACCCCCTAGTAAAGGCCAGGCCCGATTAGTGGTGATTGCCCGAGCTGACACCTTCCGATTTGTCCCTCCGTCTGTTTCTCGGGAGGTGTGACCTTAGGTGTAAACATTCACCTACGGTGGGAGCGCCCTTTGAGAGGGTCCCCACAAGGAAGAAGCGCGCCATCGGAAATGTTAGCAATCATGGGGATTCATCCATAATGGATTTCTCTTCTTCTCTCTCGATTTCTGCCCAAAAACTGAAAGTTGACCAGCCACCAGTGACAATTGTACTGCAGCCTGCCCAAAATTTCCTCGTAGCTTCTAGATCTGAGGGCGGACACGATTTTTAATTTGTCAACCCTTTCGTTACTCAGAAGGGCATAGATGCCATAGCTGGACCTGTCAAGTCTTGTACCAGGATGTGTAACGGTACCTTGTTGTTGGAAACTGAGAGCGCCTTTCAGGCACAGAAACTCCTTTGGGCCACAGTCCTGTACACGTTCCCTGTCCGGATGGAGGCTCACCACACTTCAAATTCGTCTGGTCGCGTGGTGTGGTATGGTATCTACTAGATCACTCAATGGATGGACTGACGAGGAGATTCAGTCTTTCCTTGCTGAGCAAGGCGTAATGGCTGTCCATAGGGTCATGAAAAAGGTCGACAATGACCTTGTACCGACCCAGACACTTTACTTGACCTTTGATAGTGTTAAACTGCCGTCGTGCATCAAAGCGGGCTATGAGGTTATTCCTGTTCACCCCATGTCGCGACACCTACGTACTGCTACCAGTGTCAGTGTTTTAACCACAAGCGCCGGTCTTGTTCCATTGCGGCTAAATGCGTCACTTCTGGCAGGGACGCCCATGAGGGTGACTGTCCACCTCCGTCTCCTCATTGAATGAACTGTAAGGGTGACCATGCAGCGTCCTCTCGCGAATGTCCCATCTACAACGATGAACGCTGTATACACAAAATTCAGGTCAAAGAGAAAGTGTCCACCTCAGCTGCTCGCAAGCTTTTTGCTGGTAGGAAGCCCACGCTGCTTCCAGCGGGGAAATACAGTACCGTCCTCGCCTGTCCTCGGCCTACCAGGGAGGTATCGATACAGACATGTGATCTGACCTTTAGCGCTATGGTCGCCCATTTGGCCAGTGCTACGATCGCCCGATCAGTGTCTCCTCTTCCTCCCGTCGCCGCTAAGACACAAGCCCCTACATCAGCTTCTGCCAAGCCTAAGACCCAGAAGTCAAATGCATGGGCCTTCAAGAAGGAACTGTCCATGAAGGCTTCTTGCGTATCTCGAACTCCCGGCCATCGACAAGTACTTGGACTAAACGACCTTTCAAGGAGGGTCATAGGAAGAAAAGTTCTCCTCTGCCACGACGCGTTTCTTCTCCTGCGCCACCCGCCTCAGGCCGTCATCCCAAACATCTGGCCGTTAACAAGCAGAGGAAGCTCCCCCTCCCGATCATCTTAACATGGTCGCCGACGAACCTATTGCAAAAATGGACGATGCCTCGTCGCCTATTGATAGCGGCAGTAGTGCTCGCTCGAAGTCAGGCCCTCAGCTGCCTTCGACGTGACCACTTCTTGCTTCTCCTTTCTCTTCTCACGATGGCACTTCTTCATTGGAATAATCGCAGCATTCGCTCCAACCGAGAGGACTTAAAGTTGCTGCTACGCTTCCACTGTACGCTTGCAGTAGCTCTCCAGGAAACGAAACTACACCCATGCGATTGTATTGACCTGACACACTAAACCTCTGTGCGTTTTGACCTACCCCCCTATGGCAGGAATTCAGCCTCATTGAGGGGTTATGTTGCTGGTCTGGGATTATATCTACTACAGTCCCATCACATTGGACATCTGCACGCAGTTGCCGTCCAAATTACTCTCCCCACTTTCACATTTTCTATTTGTACCGTTTACACTCCATCGTCGTCTGCCGTTACTAGGGCAGACATGATGCAAATTATTGCTCAGCTACCTGCACCACTTTTGTTGACTGGAGATTTCAATGCCCACCATCCCCTTTGGGGCTCTTCAGCATCCTGCCCGAGAGGCTCCCTGTTAGCAGACCTTTTCAACCACCTCAATTTTGTCTGCCTAAATACTGGCGCCCCTACTTTACTTTCGGATACAAGTCACACCTATTCCCATTTAGACCTCTCTATATGTAATACCCAACTTGCACGTCGGTTTGAGTGGCATGCTCTTTCTGATACATATTCGAGTGATCACTTCCCGTGTGTTATCCATCTCCTGCATCATACCCCATCTCCATGCTCAACTAGTTGCGACATTTCAGGATCAAAACTTCGCAAGCAGCGATAGACTGGTCACACACGTCACAGAAGTCACTCTCACTGTTACTAGAATATTCCATCCTTCATACTACTTCTTCTCCACGTCACGTACCGGTCTTCTGGTAGATCGCAGCATGTAGACGCTATACATGCTCATCGACGTGCTTTACGCACCTTCAAACGCCACCGTAAGATGACGAATTGTATTAATTATAAACGATTACGTGCGCAGTGTCGTCGTGTTATTAAAGAAAGCAAGAAAGCCAGCTGGGCTGCTTTCACAAACACCTTCAACAGTTTTACTCCTTCTGTTGTCTGGGGTAGCCTGCGCCGGCTATCTGGCACTAGGGTCCACTCACCAGTTTCTGGCTTGACGGTCGCGAATGACGTCCTTGTGGCCCCTGAGGTGGTCTCCAATGCCTTCGGCCGATTTTTCGCAGAGGTTTCGAGCTCCGCTCACTACCACCCTGCCTTCCTCCCCCAAAAACAGGCAGAGGCGGCAAGGCCACCTAACTTCCGCTCCTCGAATCATGAAAGTTACAATGCCTCATTCACCATGTGGGAACTCGTAAGTGCACTTGCCCGGTTACGGTCCTCCGCTCTGGGCCTGATTCTATTCATATTCAATTGCGGAACAACTTTTCTCATGCGGGTATAGGTTTTCTACTTCGTACTTACAATCGCATCTGGGTTGAGGGATGTTCCCACATGCTGGCGCGAGTCTATTGTCGTCCCGATTCCTAAGCCGGGGAAGGACAAGCCCTTGCCTTCCAGTTATCGACCCATCTCCCTTAACAGCTGTGTCTGTAAGGTGATGGAACGAGTGGTTAACTCTCGTTCGGTTTGGCTGCTCGTATCTCGACTCCTACTTACCAATGTACAATGTGGATTTCGTAGGCGCCGCTCTGCTGTGGACCATCTGGTTGCCTCGTCGACCTTCATTATGAAGAACTTCTTGTGGAAGCGCCAGAGAGTGGCTGTGTTCTTTGATTTGAAGAAGGCTTACGGCACCTTTTGGAGGGCGGGTATTCTCCGCACCATGCATACATGGGACGTTCGCGGTCGCCTCCCTGTTTTTATTCGTGCTTTATTAATGGATCGAAAGTTAATGGTACGTGTAGGTTCTGTCCTGTCCGACGCCCTTCGCCAGGAGAATGGGGTGTCACAGGGCTCAGTTTCGAGCGTCGCTCTCTTCGCCATAGCGATCAATCCAATAATGGATTGCCTCCCAGCTGATGTATCAGTCTCCCTTTTCGTGGACGATTTTACCATCTATTGCAGCGCGCAGCGTACGTGTTTCCTGGAGCGCTGTCTTCAGCGTTCTCTTGACCGTCTTTACTCCTGGAGTGTCGCCAATGGCTTCCGTTTTTCTGCCCAGAAGACGGTATGTATTAACTTTTGGTGCTACAAGGAGTTTCTCCCACCCTCCTTACATCTCGGTCCTGTTCTCCCATTCGTGGAGACAAAATTTTTAGGTCTTACATTTGACAGGAAACTCAGCTGGTATTCCACATGTCATATTTGGCTGCCCGTTCCTTAAATGTCCTCCGTGTTCTCAGCGGTACGTCGTGGGAAGCGGATCGAACCGTCGTGCTTCACCTATATCGGTCGATCGTCCGCTCAAAGATGAGTTATGGGAGCTTTGTATACTCCTGCACGGCCGTCTATCTTACGCCGCCTCAACTTTATTCAACATCGAGGGTTACGTCTTGCGATCGGAGCGTTTTATACTAGTCCCGTCGAGACTCTTCATGCTGAAGCTGGTGAATTGACACTAACGTACCGGTGCGATATACTGCTTTGTCGCCATGCCTGTTGGCTGTTGTCAATGCCCGACCACCCGTCTTACCGTTCCTTTTTTGACGACTCTCTCATCTGTCAATACGGGTTGTAAGTATCTGCGCTGCTACCCCCTGGAGTTCGCTTTCATTGCCTCCTTCACCAAGTTGATTTTTCACTACCTGCCACCTTTAGAGTGGGTGGGAGCCAAACGCCACCTAGGCTCCAGGCTCAGGTTTGCGTCTGAGCACCGGAATGATGGTGCTCTCCCGCCATTGCGATCCAGTTGAAGATGACGAGATGATGTCGCCTGTAGTCAGATGAGAGAGATTTAATCATGTGGCTGTGGATGCGATCAGGCCCAGGAGCTGTGTCGAGGCAATGTGCAAGAGGAAGCTCTCACTCCGTAAATGCAGATAGCAGGGTTTTTTTTTGTGGTTGTAGGGCGCACAAAAACAGTCGTCATTAGTCTGGGCGCTAAATTATGAATGCACTGCGATGCACAATGTTAAAGCAGAAACTAAGGAGGACAGTACTACAAAAGGCGCATTAACAGGCAAGGGATTAAAATAAAACAGCATAATCAAATGTCCTTAGACACGTTTCTCAAGTGGATAAAACGAAGAACGCGAGCAGCTGCTCCTGGGTCATCCAGGCCGTTAACGGTCTAGCAGCAGTTATCGGGCCCTCTGTCTCACCTTTTCTGTATGCACATGACTTTTGCATTTCATACTGCTGCTCCAGTACTGTTGTTACTGAGCGGCGCCTCCAGGGAGCCATCAACAAGGCATATTCATGGGCTCTAGCCCACGGCTTACAGTTCATCTGGAACCCTCACTTTACCTTAATGACAATCCACTCACTGTAGTGGAGACGTATCAATTCCTAGGACTGGTTGTCGATGATCGATTACTTGGCCGCCTCAACTTCATCAGCTTAATCAGAACTGCAGGCAGCACCTCAATGCCCTCCGTTGCCTGAGCAACACCAATTGGGGTGCAGATTGCTGCACGCTGCTGCAGCTCTACAGAGCCCTTGTCCAATCCGAATTGACTGTGGGAGTGTGGTTTATGGTTCGGCAGCACCTTCAGCATTGCATTTACTCAACCCTGTGCACCACTGTGGGTTTCGATTAGCGATAGAAGCTTTTAGGACGAGTCTGGTGACCAGCGTACTGGTGGCGGCTGGTGTCCCTTCACTGCAGATCAGACGTGCGCAACTGGCCGCCAGTTATGCAGTGCACATTCATAGTTCCCCTGAGCATCCGAATAACCGTCTCCTTTTCCCACCCATGGCAGTCCATCTCCCGCATTGGCGGCCCAGATTGTGGCTAACGATTGCAGTTTGTGTACTGTCCTTTTCCTCCAAACTAGAGCCCTTCCGTTTACCACCTCTGCTTGGGGCCCGTTCACACACACGTCCATGGTGTATTCCTTGGCCGCAGCTTCATCTGGACCTGTTGTGTGGCCCTAAGGACTCAGTTAACCCCACCACTCCCCGCCGTCACTTTCTATCGAGTCTTGATGTGTTCCAGTTCTCTGAAGTGGTTAAAACCAACGGATCAATGGCTGATGGTCACGTAAGCTTCGCATATGTTTATGGAGGACATACTGAGTAGCACTCCTTGCCAATTGGCTGCAGTGTTTTCACTGCAGCGCTGGCGGACATATCTTGTGCTCTTGAGTACATCAGCTCATGCCCTGGTGAGTCATTTCTCCTGTGTACTGACTCATTGAGCAGCCTACAAGCTATTAACAAGTGCTACCCTCGCCACCCTCTGGGAGCGTCCATTCAGGAGTCCATCTATGCTCTGGAACAGTCCCGCCATTCCGTGGTGTTTGTGTGGGCCCCAGGACTCGTTGGAATCCCTGGCAACGAGCTTGAAAATAAAGCTTGACAATACACTGGCCAAACAGGCAATGCGGATATAGGCATCTCCGAAGCTGACATGCATTCTGTCTTACACCGCAGGGTTTTCTGGCTTGGGAGATGGAATGGCATAACAGCACACACAACAAACTGCGTGTCATTGAAGAGACTATGAATGTGTGGAAGTCTTCCATGCTGGTCACTCATAGGGAATCAATTGTCCTCTGCTGGCTCTGCATTCGCCATACATGGCTAACGCATTGATACCTACTCCATCGCGAGGGCCCACCTCAGTGTCGCTGTGGCTCCCAAATGACAGTTGTCCACTTTTAGCCGCTCTGCGGCAGACTTTTAACTTTCCCAGCACCCTGCCTTCGGTGTTGGGTGATAATGCCTCCACAGCAGCTTTTGTTTTATGTTTCATATGTGAGAGCAGGTTTTATACTTCTATGTAGGGTTTAGTGCATGTCCTTTGTCCCTCTGTCTTCCACCCTAGTGCATTTAGGGTGGAGGATTTAATGCATTGCTGAGTGGCTACTGTAATCAGCTTTAATGTTTCTCTTCTGTTTCTAGTGTGTCTCTGTTTTCTTGTCCTCTTTTGTTCATTTTAGTGTTTGTTGGCTTCCCTTCGTTCTTGTGGCTTTTCCTTTCTTTCCATTTTTGTTATATGTTTTGTACGTTTTATTTTCAAAGTTGTGGCACTGTTTTATTGGAACAAGGGACCAATGACCCCATAGTTTGGTCCCTTCTCCCACCTTTAAACCACCCAACCAACCATATGCCTGAATGGCATGGTGGCTACCAAGTGGTACACTAAGGTTTTGGAAGTTGATTTTATCTTCTTGATCCAAAGTGACACTGATTTCGATGACATGCGGTTCACAGAAGATGGAGCTCGAACTCATTGAAGCAGGAGAGTGTTTAATGTCCTGCAGGAGCACTTCTGGGACCACATTCTAGCTGCTGGATACCCAGAGGCCACTGGCACAAGCCTCAATTGGCTGCCATATTCTACAGATCTGAGCACACGCAACTCCTTTTTGTGGGGCTACATTAAAGACAAGGTAAACAGCAAAAACCTCAAAACCATTGCTGAGCTGAAAACTTTCATTCAGGAAGTCACCAACAGCATCAATGTTCAGACACTTCAACTGGTAATGCTGAATTTTGATATTCATCTGCGCGAAATTATTTCCAATGATGGCAGACATACCGAACATGTCATAACCTACATCTGAAGATCTGTAGTGATGTTTACATATTGAATAAAGTGTGTGCACACTATAGTTTGTAACTAATTTGATTTCCATATAGTTAAATAAATGTCACCCTGTATCTTCTGTGTGGATTTGATCTCTCAACGGAATCGTGCCAAATTCTGCGATTGATGAACATGGTGGATGGGAGGTCACTATGTAAGTAGTGTTCAACAATTCGGGAATTTGGGTTGGATGTGAAGAGTGCGCAAAAAGGCAAAGCATTCACTTGTCAGCATAAAATTATTTCAGTACCCTAATGCAGCTGTGCTGGTAATTCTTTCAGCCTATACATTTTTACGCACTATTTTGTTACAAAATTCTAAATACTTTTCCACTCTGTTTATCCACAGGCACAGATGGCGATGGCTGGTAACAACGTTGTTGGCCCTGTGGATGTCATCACAGGGCAGAAGGCCGATGTTGTACTGGGTGTGGACATGTTTCAGGGGTGTCACGTAAGTAGCAATGGAAACCTAAAGCATGAGCTTTGTGCTCCTATTATATACACTACTGGATCAAAAGTACCTGGACACTTATTTGTGGACATTATATGGGGCATGTTCACCCCTCAACTTTCTGATGGCTTGAACCACTCTAGGGACACTTTACTTGAGGTGTCTATCTGAGGAATCGAAGCCTATTTTTTTTCTCAAGAGCCACCACATGCCATGGACCACCATATGCTCATTCTGAAAACTTGATTCTAACAGCACATGTTTGCGTAGCCTCAGACACCTCAACTTCTGGGCCATAAACAAAAATCCTTCAGTATGTTCTCTGTGTAGATTGCTGAGATTAACACAAATATTACAGTCGGTTTTGCTTGGAAGGAGAGCAGCCATGGAAATATTTAATTTATATTTTGTTCTGGTCTGTCTTCACTGCCACACCACACACAGCTGACAATGACAGCTTTAGAAAGTTCAAAATGTGCCCAACATGTATGCTACGTGTCACATAGAGTGAATAGTCCATGCTCAATGTCACAGAGCTCACTGATTGATGGATTTTGCTGTTGCTGCTTCTCTTCTTATAGCACGATACGACCCACCTCCTTTCATGCTGCTGGGCCCACCTCTCTAGAGGTCTAGTGGTTAATTCCATCTTGCTTAAAGGTCTCCAGATCTTTTTCCTCAGGTACTTACACAATTACTGTGATCCCATAGTCATTCTCCCAGATTAAAATGAATTAGACTCCTCATATTGTGATGTATTTTATCATAAGAGGGCGGTTTGAAAAGTTATTAGAATGGAATAGAAAAAAGTACTTACATTGCTGAAACCTTTTTTAAAATTTTCGATGTAGTCTCATTGTAGATTAATGCTCTTGGTCCACCGATGTTCCAGTGCCTTGACCCCATTTCGAAAAGGAGTTTCCTCCAGGCCTGCAAAATACTTGTCAACTCCGGCTATCAATTCTTTGTTTAAAGTGAATCTTTGTCTAACAAGAAAAATTTTCAGTTTTGGGCGAAGATGGAAGTGTGATTGAGCCATATCAGGTGAATAAGGTGGGTGTGGTAACAATTCATACCTTAGTTTGTGTAATTTGGCCATGGTGATGCACATGTGTGCGGATGCACATTGTCTTGATGGAAGATGACATTCGTCCTTACTAAACTTGGCCTTTATTCACGTTTTTTTTTTCTTTTCCAGGAGGTTAGCATAGTATTACCCAGCAATGGTTTGCCCCATCCCAGAACACTGTTTCCACTGCTTTGAAGTTGTTTCGTCTGTGGGGTATAGTAGTGCACACAATTTTTAATCTGTCATCACAAAATGGTGCAAATATCTTATTTGTTTCTCCTAAAATGGACCAAACATTGTTCCGATATGTCCATTATCATGCATTTTTGATCCAGCATCAATGGTCATGGCACTCATCTCACAGATAATTTTTCATTTCTAATTCTTCAGTTAAAATGTGATACACCCTTTCAGATGATATCTGGCAAAAGTGGTCAATTACACACACTTTCAACCAGCGATCCTCTGTCCTCATTTTGTGCACTTTTGCAAGGATTCCTGGAGTAGTGACACATCCTGGCCAACCACTGCGCGGAGCATCACCTAAGCTCTCCTGACCAAATTTAAATTCATTTCTTTACAAAGTACTACATCACTGCTTGAATCTTTTTCTTCGCAAATCACTACATGGGATCAACAGATCCACATCACTGCCACAGCTCCCTTCCAATTACACTGATGTGGCATATGTTTATTGGCAACAGTGCAATGAATATCACACGAACGACTCGTTGTGCTAGGACTGACCTCTCATGGTGATTCCAAGAACTTTTCAAACTACAAACAGCCCTCATCAAAGATTTACTGTCCTACACTCGTACTCTCTGCAGGAAATACCACTTTGCCACAAAGAAAAATGATCCTAATCCTACTCCTAATGATCCTAATCCTACTCCTAATGATTCAATTCCCCAAGACACTATCCAAATTGAACCCTGCCTGGTACAGTTCCGTCCTCTGTCACAGCGGGACCCACCTTCTCTTCCTCAAAATCCCCCTCTCCAAACCTTCCAGGAATTTCTGACTTCCAGCCTTGCCTCTCAATCCTTCTTAAAAAAAACCTTAATCCTACTCCCAACATCACCACTGCTGAAGCCCAGGCTATCTGTGATCTGAAGGCTGACCGATCCATTGTTATTCTACTGGCGGACAAGGGTTCCACGACCGTGATACTCGATCGTCGGAAGTATGTGGCTGAGGGACTGAATCAGCTTTCAGACAATACTACATACAAAGTTTGCCAAGATAATCCCATTCCTGATGTCCAGGCGGAGCTTCAACGAATCCTCAGAACCTTAGGCCCCCTACAAAACCTTTAACCTGAGTCCATCAACCTCCTGAACCCACCGACACCCCGCACCCGTACCTTCTACCTTCTTCCTAAAATTCACAAACCCAATCATCCCAGCCGCCCCATTGTAGCTGGTTACCAAGCCCCCACAGAAAGTATCTCTGCCTACATAGATCAACACCTTCAATCCATTACATGCAGTCTCCCATCCTTCATCAAAGAACCAACCACTTTCTCGAACACCTGGAATCCTTACCCAATCTGTTACCCTTGGAAACCATCCATGTAACCATTGATGCCACTTCCTTATACACAAATATTTTCCACGTCCAGGGCCACGCTGCGATGCAGCACTTCCTTTCACGCCGATCACCTGCCACACTACATAAAACCTCTTTCCTCATCACCTTAGCCAGCTTCATCCTGACCCACAACTTCTTCACTTTCGAAGGCCACACATATCAACAATTAAAAGGAACAGCCATGGGTACCAGGATGGCCCCCTTGTACGCCAACCTATTCATGGGTCGCTTAGAGGAATCCTTCTTTGTTACCCAGGCCTGCCAACCCAAAGTTTGGTACAGATTTATTGATGACATCTTCATGATCTGGACTCGCAGTGAACAACAACTCCTGAATTTCCTCTACCACCTCAACTCCTTTGGTTCCATCAGATTCACCTGGTCCTACTCCAAATCCCATGCCACTTTCCTTGATGTTGACGTCCATGTGTCCAATGGCCAGCTTCACACATCCACCCACATCAAACCCACCAACAAGCAACAGTACCTCCATCATGACAACTGCCACCCATTCCACATCAAACGGTCCCTTCCCTACAGCCTAGGTCTTCATGGCAAACGAATCTGCTCCAGTCCGGAATCCCTGAAGCATTACACCAACAACCAGACAACAGCTTTCGCATCCCACAGCTACCCTCCCGACCTGGTACAGAAGCAAATAACCAGAGGCATTTACTCATCCCCTCAAACCCAGAACCTCCCACAGAAGAACCCCAAAAGTGACCCACTTGTGACAGGATACTTTCTGGGACTGGATCAGACTCTGAATGTGGCTCTCCAGCAGGGATACGACTTCCTCAAATCCTGCCCTGAAATGAGATCCATCCTTCATGAAATCCTCCCCACTCCACCAAGAGTGTCTTTCTGCCATCCACCTAACCTTTGTAACCTCTTAGTTCATCCCTATGAAATCCCCTAACCACCTTCCCTACCCTCTGGCTCCTACCCTTGTAACCGCCCCCAGTGTAAAACCTGTCCCATGCACCCTCCCACCACCACCTACTCCAGTCCTGTAACACGGAAGGTGTACACAATCAAAGGCAGAGCCACGTGTGAAAGCACCAACGTGATTTACCAACTGACCTGCCTACACTGTGAAGCTTTCTATGTGGGAATGACCAGCAACAAACTGTCCATTCCCATGAATGAATGGACACAGGCAGACAGTGTTTGTTGGTAATGAGGATCACCCTGTGCCTAAACATGCCTAGGTGCACGGCCAGCACATCTTGGCACAGTGTTACACCGTCCGGGTTATCTGGATACTTCCCACTAACACCAACCTGTCAGAACTCCGGAGATGGAAACTTGCCATTCAGTATATCCTCTCTTCTCGTTACCCGCCAGGCCTCAACCTCCGCTGTTTTTAAGTTCACATCCTTTCGTCTTTCCCTCTCCTTCCCTCTTTCCTGATGAAGCAACTGTTTGTTGCGAAAGCTTGAATTTTGTATGTATGTTTGTGTTTGTTTGTGTGTCTATCGACCTGCCAGCACTTTCATTTGGTAAGTCACATCATATATCTGAGTTTAGACTCAGAGCAGATGGAGACTGGATTATAATGCATAAGGCATTAAAAAGGCTAAGAACCGCTTATATAGTAGCATAAATGTGTACTGGAAATTACAAGGAGTGGTAGGGAAATATGCATATGGATAAGGGGGAGACTGCAGTGAGAGTCAGAAAGGGAATTAGGTGGGCAGGAAATGCGGCCAGGACAAAGTGTGGGAAATGGGCCAATAAGGTTCTCTGCTGATTCCTGTAGAAAGGTGGGACATGGAAACACACAGACTGGAGTTGAAGATGGGGTAGGTGATGTCAAGAGATGGGCTGCACAGACAGGGAAGTGTGTTGTAACTGGAGGCCGGAATGGCTGGAGAAGTCTGTAGGGGGACTTCTCCATCATTGGCACTCAAATGGCTAATGATGTCAGTAGAATAAAATGTTTATTATTGAGATGATATGAACTGCAAAACTGGACATTTACCTATACCCATAAATAAAGAAACAGAAATGAAATGAAATTCAGAGGCTCTATATAACTGCCCAACTCTGACAACTTCAACACCTTGATTATACTGAGGAAATGTAAATGGTGAAAATCTGTCAGTCTGGTATTAATTACAAAAGCTTTATTTATATACACTGAAGCAGTGAGTAACAATTTGTACCAAGGCCAGCAATCAAACCTGGGTCTCCTGCTTACTAGGCAGGTGCGTTAACCACTATGCCACATTGGCACAGTGGTTGGCGCAACTGTTTGTGCATAAGGGGAATTTACGGTAGACTAGGGTGGCAGTGAGAATTTGGATGGAGGAGGGAGACATGCCAGGAAAATCTGTGCAGTTGTGCTAACTGCTGTGACAAGGTGACTTTGTGCCTAATGCACCTCCCTCATAAGTAGGAGATCTGGGTTAGATTCCTGGCCTTGGTACAAGTTGTCACTTGCTTCTTTGGTCCATATACTTTAAACCATACTGGTAGGAGACTCAGAAAATCTCTGAAATTGTCATTTCATTTGTGCAAATTTTAAGTGTTGGCAGTATTCTTGATGCAACTCGTGTAGAAACAGTGGTGACAGCAGGTATCGAAAACAAATGTATAATTAGAGCATGGTAATGCTGACACATCAGTAGTGAATGGTTCAATTTCATGGAACTGTGATATTGGTGAAGACTGTTACAACTTGTCTTTCCAATTTGATGTCGTTAGGCAGGTTTGTCAGATGAAGGCTAAAAAGGTAGGGATAGCGAGTTTTTTAAAAGCCTGTACACAACTGGGAGTTAGTGATGTTACGGATTACATTTGGTAGGGAAAGATTTTACATAAAATAACAAAAGGGTACAATGTAGGTAGTGCAGCACCTGAAAGAGAACTAAGTAAAATAGTCTGATACGGATTAAAAATAATTACTCATCAGGTAGCAACAGGAGAAAATGCAATAAAGGTGGAGCTGTGTGAACTTCAGGAGTGGGTGGCTCATTCTTCTTACAGAAGGGATGAAGGGAAATTGGAAGAGCTATGCAAACATAGTCCAGTATGCTGGGTTGGGGGAGACAGGGTGGGATGAAAAGGAAAGAATTGCTTTTGGCAGTTCCACTGGATGAAATTAGAAAATTTCATAACCTAAAAGATGGAATTTATGGTGATAAGTGAGACAAAGATCATGATGAAATTAATAAGATTGGAATCATAAGCACATTATATGTGGTAAGGGAGTTTGGGATGGAGGGAGGAAACAGACAGGTCAGAAAATAAAATGGAGTGAAGAAAAGGGATGGTTACTAAAATAAAATGCTGAGACATTGAAAGTAAATACAGATTTTAGGCCTGGTGGATGGTGACTAGAGTACATTCCATGAAGGTTGTTCTCACCTGCTGAATTTTGAGACATTGGTTTCTGGAATGAGAATCCAGATGGCAGAGAAGTGGTGAAACAGGGACTGAGCTCTCGACTGTCACATTTCAGAGTAAGATTTGCGACAGAATGATGCATGTTGCCAATACACATCTGTCCATGGCTATTCATCGTAACTGATGATTAGGTTGTAATTGTACCAGTGCGGTAAGCTGAACAATCTTCCCATGACATGTTGTTCCATAGACGGCTCTCTCTTTGTTAGTGTGTGTTTCGCCAGTTAAAGGCTGGCACATGTTTCGTAGGAGGTTGCAGTGGGACTGTCACAGGGTTAGGAGCCATAGACTAGGGACATTGGTGCAGAAGGATCATGGGGTCTGACTGAAATTAGTCTAGGTGGGGTGGGCAAAGTTGTAGACACAATGGATCTCATTTCAGTGCATGATTTTAGGAAATGTGTCGAATTATTTCTAGGAGAAACCAGCAGTAACAGGATTTGATATGACGGTGCAGGAAATTTGCATGTAAACTAGACTCCTGAGGGGTTAAGTACAGTGAAGGCTGAGCTGAAAATGATATATTGGTGTGAAGTATCTTCATCTGAAAAGAAGTAAATTTGCCTCAAATGATGAGACTGTATTGAAGGGAATATGTGACATAAATTGGGCAGTAACTGTCAAAATGTGAGTGCTGTTCTTTGTTAGTAGGATTAATGTGAACAGAAGTGTGTAGCTGACACTCGGTGAGGGTGAGTTCAGCATCAAGGGAAAAAGCACAAAATTTGGAATATGACCATTTGCTGCTAGATAAAATAATGGTTCAACTATAAATAGTGGGCTGGAATGCCGTGAACGAACTGGCCGGGCAAACGTGAGGGAGAGAAACATAAGGTTGTGTCCTGTAGTGAGCTGTTGTAGAAGTTGGCATCCCTATATAGGGCATAGGTGTGTTTATATGGTAAGAGACCCTCCTTGCCCGTTGAGTTGTACTTCAAGTTGCTGTGTACTAATCATGTTAAGTTTGAAAGAGATCTACAATCAGCAGTTAGTGACAAATGACTGTTAATGACAGTGATTGTTTATGTTGATATTATCATCATCATCTTGGCATAAGGTAACATGGAAGGTATGAAAACTGGTTTTGCAAATATTTCCCCCAAATTTGAGTTTTAAATAAATTGTGCTGTGTGGATCTTGGATGGGATGTTAAAATCTTGTATTTAATATAGTCCCACTATTGTCATACTGATTTGTTGAAATTACCCAAGTATTATATTAATATATCACTGACAAATATACTGAAATATGAATTTATCTTCCAAAACATTTGCCAGAATCACTGCATGCTACATTGTGGTGTGGAAGTTGAGGATAGAGAATGGGAAAAAATTTGAGTGGATTGGACTTGGGTATTTGACCTTTGTGTGGTGAGCTACTGAGTGAAGATTAAACAATTTCAACATTGGTACTTGAACAAAAGTTTGACAAAAGCTGACACGCAATATATTACTTGACACATGAAGGTAGACCACAGCTAAACAAATGGTTTTTTGTGCAAGTAGACCATAAACTATCCACAGGTGCAGGCCCTGTATACAGAATTACTCACACCTGGCCACCTACTGACAGGAGTAAACAATCTTATAAGTACCTCAGTAAATACCATTTATTTATTAAAAACTTTTGCTCCTCATGCCAGGAGTTTAACTAAACAAAAATTTTAAGAAATCATTATTTTTATTATATAGCAAAAATAAACCTGAGCTTTTAAATTCAGAACTTCACTACAATTATTAGTTGAAAAAAATTAGAGGTGAGGAAAATATTATTGTACATAATTAAACAGTAAATATATTAAAAGACACACAGTTCTATTCTGTGAACTTAAATGACCTGAACCAGTAAACACTTCTGGGTTAAATTGCCGTGGTCAATCTGTAGAACTTCGTTTTCTCCCTGACGTTTCATTCTCAACTACGGAGAACATCTTCGAAGGTGAGACGACGACTGGCTACTAGGAGCTGGGGCCGCCGCTTATATGGAGATCATATAGGGCACCACCGCACGACATGTGGTGTTGATGTGTGGCTATCTCTGGCTATCGTTGTTCTCTAGATAGCAGGCAATCGATTGTCACGTGATTGATGCAACGTCAATCACCGTATCTTGTCCAATTTTAATCCTTCTTCTTTACGTTTAAAATTGTATTGATGTTTGTGGATTTCAGTTGCCTCTCTCTACATATGTGTATAATAATGCAACGTCCTCGCTAACATGCTTGTCTCACCAAATTTTATTTCATGATTTCCATCCTTAAAAACATGTTCCGCTACTGCCGATTTGTCGATATGTCCCAAGCGACAGTTTCTTTTGTGCTCTGTCAAACGTGTATTGATGCTTCTTTTTGTAGTTCCTATGTAAACCCTGCCACAACTACACGGAATTTTATATACCCCTGGGGTGGCTAGGGGGTGACGAGCATCTTTTGTTGATCTTAGGCGTTCACTAATTTTCTTAGTAGGTCTGAAAATAGTCTCCACCTGAAACTTGGCTAGTACTTTCCCAATGTAATCTGTGATGTTATGGATGAACGGAAGAAATACTTTTCCAGCTGATGGTTGTTGCTGTCTCCTATTTTTAGGAATTTTTCTACTTGGGTGAAGTGCTCGGTTAATCTCGTTTTTCGTATAACCATTTTTCGCAAAAGCCATTCGTAAATGATTTAGTTCTTCTTGTAAGTAGCCTGGTTCACAAATATTATTGGCCCTATCCACTAGTGTTTTTATGACCCCCCCCCCCCTCCCCCTCTTTTCCCTAGGGTGGTGATTTGAGTTCTTAAGGAGGTAGCGATCAGTATGTGTACCTTTCCTGTAGACCTTATGGCCTAAGGTCCCATCCACCCGTTTGATAACTGATACATCCAAAAAGTTAAGTTGTCCATTATTCTCTTTCTCCATGGTAAATTTGATCTTTGGGTTGATGCTATTTAAGTGCACCAGTAAATCATTAAAGTCCTCTTCCTCATGATTCCATATTACGAAGGTATCATCCACTTACCGATACCACTTCGAGGGGCTTTTTTTGGCCGACTGCAGTGCTTGATGTTCAAAATATTCCATGAATAAATTCGCAATTGTGGGGCTTAGGGGGCTTCCCATGGTTACCCCATCAATCTGTTCATAAAATTCACCATTGTACTGAAAATAGGTCGAGGATGGACAGTGTTGGAACAAGGCCAACAGTAGGGAACATATAGGCTATATGAGAGAGAGCTTTATCAACCGTAACCATAGTGAACAAAGACACTATATCAAAACTGACAAGTATGTCATTAGGACCGACAGTAATTTCCCTCAATTTCTCAATGAAGTGTAGAGAGTTTTTAAAATGACTCTGTTTTGCCTATGTAAGGTTGTAACAAAGAGGCAAGGTGTCTGGCTAGTTCTTGGGTAGGAGCTCCAATTGCGCTATCAGTCTCAAAGGAACATCAGGCTTATGTATCTTTAGTAATCCATATAATCTCTTTCTTACATATAAATATCAAAAAATAAATGCAAATATTACAAAATTGTTTTCCTGCTCATCTGCCGTAACTTACATTGTTTTCACATTTAGAGCAAACTGCCATGCATTGCATCAAATACACTCCTGGAAATGGAAAAAAGAACACATTGACACCGGTGTGTCAGGCCCACCATACTTGCTCCGGACATTGCGAGAGGGCTGTACAAGCAATGATCACGCGCACGGCACAGCGGACACACCAGGAACCGCGGTGTCAGCCGTCGAATGGTGCTAGCTGCGCAGCATTTGTGCACCGCCGCCGTCAGTGTCAGCCAGTTTGCCGTGGCATACGGAGCTCCATCGCAGTCTTTAACACTGGTAGCATGCAGCGACAGCGTGGACGTGAACCGTATGTGCAGTTGACGGACTTTGAGCGAGGGCGTATAGTGAGCATGCGGGAGGCCAGGTGGACGTACCGCCGAATTGCTCAACACGTGGGGCGTGAGGTCTCCACAGTACATCGATGTTGTCGCCAGTGGTCGGCAGAAGGTGCACGTGCCCGTCGACCTGGGACCGGACCGCAGCGACGCACGGATGCACGCCAAGACCGTAGGATCCTACGCAGTGCCGTAGGGGACAGCACCGCCACTTCCCAGCAAATTAGGGACACTGTTGCTCCTGGGGTATCGGCGAGGACCATTCGCAACCGTGTCCATGAAGCTGGGCTACGGTCCCGCACGCCGTTAGGCCGTCTTCCGCTCACGCCCCAACATCGTGCAGCCCGCCTCCAGTGGTGTCGCGACAGGCGTGAATGGAGGGACGAATGGAGACATGTCGTCTTCAGCGATGAGAGCCGCTTCTGCCTTGGTGCCAATGATGGTCGTATGCGTGTTTGGCGCCGTGCAGGTGAGCGCCACAATCAGGACTGCATACGACCGAGGCACACAGGGCCAACACCCGGCATCATGGTGTGGGGAGCGATCTCCTACACTGGCCGTACACCACTGGTGATCGTCGAGGGGACACTGAATAGTGCACGGTACATCCAAACCGTCACCGAACCCATCGTTCTACCATTCCTAGACCGGCAAGGGAACTTGCTGTTCCAACAGGACAATGCACGTCCGCATGTATCCCGTGCCACCCAACGTGCTCTAGAAGGTGTAAGTCAACTACCCTGGCCAGCAAGATCTCCAGATCTGTCCCCCATTGAGCATGTTTGGGACTGGATGAAGCGTCGTCTCACGCGGTCTGCACGTCCAGCACGAACGCTGGTCCAACTGAGGCGCCAGGTGGAAATGGCATGGCAAGCCGTTCCACAGGACTACATCCAGCATCTCTACGATCGTCTCCATGGGAGAAGAGCAGCCTGCATTGCTGCGGAAGGTGGATATACACTGTACTAGTGCCGACATTGTGCATGCTCTGTTTCCTGTGTCTATGTGCCTGTGGTTCTGTCAGTGTGATCATGTGATGTATCTGACCCCAGGAATGTGTCAATAAAGTTTCCCCTTCCTGGGACAATGCATTCACGGTGTTCTTATTTCAATTTCCAGGAGTGTAGAACTTACAACAAAGTCATCCTGTATCCGTCTGCAGGCAATAAATGATTCTTTCTGATATACAACCAGTGTCAGGCTACTGTTATTGCACTTCTTATGGCAAAGTTTGATTTAGAAAGATAACATATGCAAAAAGTGTTTCCAAATGAAAAGTGCAGGAAAGCAACCACATATCAGCGAACTTGACACTGTTGCAGTGGCGGTTCTGTGCAGTTTAATGGTCTGTACAAGATACGAGCCAGATAATCTGATGGGGACTCTGCTGAAGGACAGCTCAAAATTGTAGAAATGTACATTAACTGTTAGCTAATGTTCAAATTTTAGACAGTTTAACATGAATGTAAATGGGTGACAGGTGTTCTGAATTGTACTTGAATCACACAGATAGAGAATGGACCTGAACTAATTCACCTACAACACTGTCAACCTCAGGAAAAAATTGACACACACTACTTAATGATTTTGGTCATGGGTTACTCGTCATTTGCTCTTTGAGAATGAGTGAACAAGATACTTTATCCTAGTCAGTCACACAGTTCAGTAACAAACCTAAGTCCACCCGAAGGCATCAGGGATCCCTTAACTGTGTGTCAGTTATGTTTCCACAGAACACAATTATAGGATGGCTGTCCTCTGAGAGGGAGGTGGGGTTTGCTTCCCCACACCAATACTCTTCCCTCTGGCAGTCATAATTCTAATTTAATTATGTTCATGGGCAACTTCCAATTAATAGTGACCACACTCTGCACTATAATTATTTGAAAACAAAACTTGATGACATTCCACACACCAAACATCTTCACCTAACATGTGGATAGTTATTTCTGGTTCTACTGCTATGCAAAGTACATTGTCAGTTCCGTGATGTACGGATCCCATGGGTATGAGTGCCCATGGAAGTTGGATGTCAATATTAGGCAGATTCTTAAATTCCAAAGGAGTAATGACACTGAGAAATACTTTAAATTGTAGAAGCAGTCTGATTTCCAGCAGAAAAATGCCACTGCTTCCCATTAGAAACATTAATTTGTTGAAAGCTTAAAGACAACCAAAGGAAGAGAACAAAGTACCATCTCAGAAGGAACCTTTTGAAATCTATGCAGAAGCAAACACTCAAGCCAGAGTTCTTCAATTACCACCTACTTTTAATGGACAATTGCAGTCTACTAAGGCTTTGTCTTCAGACACATAGCTTGACAACCTTTCAAACTAAGACAGTTAGTCAGACGATTAAAGTTGTGTGTATATTTTGCTAAAAATAGGTGAATTGTTCTGAATTTGGCCAAAATCTTATGCTACATTTTCTGGTCTGTAATAATTCCATCTCCTAAGTGAGTTGAACAGCTTCACATTTATTTAGAAAGATGAGCAGAAAACAAATCCATGCCTAGCATGTGTCAGCAGTGATGCATTCTGAACAAACTAATCTAATTGTAATTTGTATTTAGAGTCATCAGTATTTTTTAAAAATGAATAAGAATGAGACAAAACCGTTGACTAATGTAAGAAAAAAATGAGTATGTAAAGACAATTTGGTCATTGTCTCCTCATGGTTGAATGGTGAATGATAGTTGTGGTGTCCCAAATTTTTAGTAAACAAACAGAAATCTTTCAAAAAAAATCTGAATTCTAAGTTGTGTGAAAGTCTTCTGAAGAATTTCCTCAGTCTTACATATTCTGACAAATATTCACTCACAAATATACCTTCCAGGACTTTAATCATCACAGTCATGTTTTTCTGACCTACGTCTCTCTCTACAAAACAAATGTCCACTTGATTTTAGGAAAAATGTTTCATATGAAACTAGATCTAAAACCATAATGTTTTAGCTGTGAAATGATGACAGTGCTCTTTACAAAGTTGTACTTTTCATTACACACACAAATACAACATAATATTGAGAAAACACGTGGTTAACCTTTCTCTCTCCTCTCTGTTCTACTTTTGAAACATTTATACTTACTTACTTACATACTCTGCAAGCCACTGTATGATGAATGGCAGTGTGTACCTTGCACCACTACTAGTCATTTCTTTTCCAGTTCCACTCACAAAATAAGTGAGGGGGAATAAGACTGTGTATATGCCTCCATATGTGCCCCAATTTGTTATGTTGTCTTCACACTTGCTATGCAAAATATACATTAATGGTGATAGGATCTTCCTGCAGCCAGCTACAAGTGCCAGTTTCTTAAAATGTCTCTGCAGTGTTTAGCAAAAAGAATGCTGTCTTCTCTCTAGGAATTCCCATTAGAGTTAATTGAGCGTTTGTATAATACTAAAATGTCAATTAGGCCTATTGGTAACAAATCCAGTGGTGCACTTCTGAATTACTTAACTTCTTCCCTGGTGGGGAGTCTTTCTTACATGCTGGTTCCATTTTGTATTGCTTTGCAACATGCTTTGCAACATTATGCCTAGATATTTGTTTGACATAACCAAGTCAAGCAGCATACCACTAACAATGAATTCAAATATTATACAATTGTTTTCCTGCTCATCTGCAGTAACTTACAGCTTTTTCACATTTAGTGCAAACTGCCATGCATTACATCAAATAGAACTTACAACAGTGCCTCCTGCAGGCAGTAAATGATTCTTTCCAATATACAACAGCAGCATCAACAACAAATGACAGCAGATTGCTATAAGCTCTGTCAAATTGTCTATGCATATATTGCGCTTCACTTGGGGGTAATCCTAGAGGTATCCTCATCTCAGAGGAACACTCGCTATCTGGGATGATGTACTGGGTCATACGTCTTGAGGAGTCTTGGGGTCTCATACATATCTGAGAACCCTTTCTGTACACTTTTGCCTCTGTCAAAGGCCCGGCCAGGTGGAACATGGCAAGACAGTGCAGATCATGCCACTATGAGTGACTAAGACATTCACTGGCGAGAGACACTGCACAAGAGTGGGTCACTGTGGAAACAGACACAAAAAAATCAGCTGTCACACTGGGGAAGTGGCTGAAACCTTGTCAGCAACTCACAGATGTGCCATAGTATGACAGACCTGCCTCCTGCAACAGTCACCACAGGGCAGTCAACTGCACAAGTGGACACATGTGGTCGCTCCGGCCTGTGGCAAATCTGTATCTCGAGATGGCTGGCACAATACGCTAATGAGCGTTTTGATAGTATGGACTCGATGCTGTGGGCTGAGTCCACAGGCCATACTACCAGACCTTGTTCTGTCTGGCCAGGTCTTATCTCTGCAAGGGATCTCTCTGAGAAACACTTCTGCAAATCTAGGGATATTGAATCTGGTGGCTGTCCTTCATCCAATGCCTGTAGGGTACTGTGTGAGAAAAGGACAAGCATAGTTGTGCACAAGTGTTGGCTTCTAACTTGGAGTTGATCTGTGGACGTGACCTTTCATTCTTGAGGAAATTTATTACATTTGAACTTCAGAACATGTTGGAGAATTCTGCAGCAAACTGATGTTACACATTTTGGTCTGTAATTCTGTGGGGTCTGTTCTTTCAGCATCCTTATTTACAGATGTCACCTGCACTTTTTTCAAAGCACTGAGGACACTGAGGACACTGAGGACACTGAGCCTTCACATCATTTGCTAAGAGTATGGTGCATTTGTGGTCTGTGAGTTTACCATAACACTGCTACTGACGTGCACAACTCGGTGATTACACATGGTCATTTATCTTTTTCACTCAGTTTTCTGTGTCTTGCCGTTAGCCATTAATTATAACCTCTCCCATCTATGAACTCAAATTGGTAGATGTGGAGTGAAACAGTATTTCCTCTTCTGATTTACTTGTTATTCTTTCAGCAATACACACTTATCTTTGAGGATCAGAAGCTTGACACCATTCGACAACATGCTGCTATTGATAACATTGTTGTGTAACTCTCATGTAAACAAATGTCACTTTATATGACAGAGAGGTGACTGAGCAGCAAGGTATGTCAGTCAGTTACATAATTCGTGTACGCATCCACATCCACACTATGCAAATTGCTGAAGTGTTTGGCACAGGGTATATCAGAGTGTAACAACTGTTACTGCTTAAACCATTCTGTGTGCCCTGTAATTAGTGTAATTTTGTGTTCCCAGTCCCCATGGGAATTATCTGCAGGGGAATGTAGTACATTTTTAGATTCCGTAATTATGGTTCTTCAAAATTCTGTAAGCGAGCTTTCAGGGGCTCTTGATGTTGACATTAAAGTGTCTGCCATTACAAGTTCTTTAGCATGTTTGTGACACCCTTGGATATCTGAAAGAAACTTGTCACTATTCGTGTTGTCCTTAGTATGCATTAGAGATTGGAAACATCGTGAATGAGTTTGTCAAGGTTCGCATACATTATAAATTGAGGTACTCTTTCACCTCGGTGCTGTACTGGCTTCCATTCTCCATGGTAAAGTTTCAAGAGTATGATGGATCTGAGGATGGTGACACTGGAGTCACTTCCTACTTATCAACTCATTCTCCTGCGGAAGCATGCAGGAGTGTAAGGCTGGTTCTGACTTGGTACAGTGCACAATCTTCTGTCACAAAGTAGTGTGATGGAGTTAAAATGACTGATTGTTGGAATTGTATTGCCTCTAACAAAGGTATGTATGATGAGGCTGTGGGCTGTGTAAAAGGAGAATTAAGTTATGTGGTGTATAGCATTGATAAAGTGCTCCTTCAGAGAAAAACTGTCTGAAATACGCTCAGTGCCATAGCTCATTAGGACATTCTTCAGACAAAAACAAATTGTGTCTAATGGAAAAAGGAGTTGTACTTCTGTTTGTTACTCCTCCACCATGAGAGAACAATGTCCACTATCAAACAAAAACTGGGTAGAAAGCAATGCCACTGTTCTGTCCCTGTGACCAAAAATTTGCTGTCTGTGTCGTCTTCTGATCTTGGTGACTTGTGTCTATGAGCTAATAGTGAACTGGGTAGCTTAACATTTGTTTCTTTAACTTTTAGCATTGGTATGCCAATTGGGCAAACTCAGGTACTCACCCTCCTTCATATGCTTGTACTCAACAAAACCAGAGCGACTCATTTTCATTAAACTGGGGAGTAGCACAAACTCAGGAGTTGAGTCTCTGAGTATATGGGGAATATGAATTCGGAGATGCAGTAGGACCCTCCAGCGAGTTTAAAGTGACTACACAGAGCTGTTTTTGATCCTTCAGTGTGTGTTTGGTATTCCCTGTTAGCTTATTCATTATAGCTCTCTCACAGCCTAGCTGTATTCAGCAGTGGGTCACAGAAAGTTCCACAAGCAGACTTTTTGGTGACTGTGTTTTTTCAGTATCCTGCCAATGGATGGATGGATGGATGGATGGATGGATGGATGGATGGATGGATGGATGGATGGATGGATGGATGGATGGATGGATGGATGGATGGATGGATGGATGGATGGATGGATGGATGGATGGATGGATGGATGGATGGATGGATGGATGGATGGATGGATGGATGGATGGATGGATGGATGGATGGATGGATGGATGGATGGATGGATGGATGGATGGATGGATGGATGGATGGATGGATGGATGGATGGATGGATGGATGGATGGATGGATGGATGGATGGATGGATGGATGGATGGATGGATGGATGGATGGATGGATGGATGGATGGATGGATGGATGGATGGATGGATGGATGGATGGATGGATGGATGGATGGATGGATGGATGGATGGATGGATGGATGGATGGATGGATGGATGGATGGATGGATGGATGGATGGATGGATGGATGGATGGATGGATGGATGGATGGATGGATGGATGGATGGATGGATGGATGGATGGATGGATGGATGGATGGATGGATGGATGGATGGATGGATGGATGGATGGATGGATGGATGGATGGATGGATGGATGGATGGATGGATGGATGGATGGATGGATGGATGGATGGATGGATGGATGGATGGATGGATGGATGGATGGATGGATGGATGGATGGATGGATGGATGGATGGATGGATGGATGGATGGATGGATGGATGGATGGATGGATGGATGGATGGATGGATGGATGGATGGATGGATGGATGGATGGATGGATGGATGGATGGATGGATGGATGGATGGATGGATGGATGGATGGATGGATGGATGGATGGATGGATGGATGGATGGATGGATGGATGGATGGATGGATGGATGGATGGATGGATGGATGGATGGATGGATGGATGGATGGATGGATGGATGGATGGATGGATGGATGGATGGATGGATGGATGGATGGATGGATGGATGGATGGATGGATGGATGGATGGATGGATGGATGGATGGATGGATGGATGGATGGATGGATGGATGGATGGATGGATGGATGGATGGATGGATGGATGGATGGATGGATGGATGGATGGATGGATGGATGGATGGATGGATGGATGGATGGATGGATGGATGGATGGATGGATGGATGGATGGATGGATGGATGGATGGATGGATGGATGGATGGATGGATGGATGGATGGATGGATGGATGGATGGATGGATGGATGGATGGATGGATGGATGGATGGATGGATGGATGGATGGATGGATGGATGGATGGATGGATGGATGGATGGATGGATGGATGGATGGATGGATGGATGGATGGATGGATGGATGGATGGATGGATGGATGGATGGATGGATGGATGGATGGATGGATGGATGGATGGATGGATGGATGGATGGATGGATGGATGGATGGATGGATGGATGGATGGATGGATGGATGGATGGATGGATGGATGGATGGATGGATGGATGGATGGATGGATGGATGGATGGATGGATGGATGGATGGATGGATGGATGGATGGATGGATGGATGGATGGATGGATGGATGGATGGATGGATGGATGGATGGATGGATGGATGGATGGATGGATGGATGGATGGATGGATGGATGGATGGATGGATGGATGGATGGATGGATGGATGGATGGATGGATGGATGGATGGATGGATGGATGGATGGATGGATGGATGGATGGATGGATGGATGGATGGATGGATGGATGGATGGATGGATGGATGGATGGATGGATGGATGGATGGATGGATGGATGGATGGATGGATGGATGGATGGATGGATGGATGGATGGATGGATGGATGGATGGATGGATGGATGGATGGATGGATGGATGGATGGATGGATGGATGGATGGATGGATGGATGGATGGATGGATGGATGGATGGATGGATGGATGGATGGATGGATGGATGGATGGATGGATGGATGGATGGATGGATGGATGGATGGATGGATGGATGGATGGATGGATGGATGGATGGATGGATGGATGGATGGATGGATGGATGGATGGATGGATGGATGGATGGATGGATGGATGGATGGATGGATGGATGGATGGATGGATGGATGGATGGATGGATGGATGGATGGATGGATGGATGGATGGATGGATGGATGGATGGATGGATGGTTTATTTGTAACTGAGAGTGTGTGATCATTTAATTTTATAGCCCCACAAATTGCTGCACCCATATATTTGTATAAATTGGCTCATTCAGTTTAATTCATTATGATAATGGTCCAAATTTCTCATTCCTTTATACATTTTGTGAAGTTCAAAAATTCATGTATCATTATGTTTAAAGCAAGTTACTTGTTCTTGTACCACTTTGAAAGGTTGTCAAGATCTGATTGTATATTTGAGCAGGTTTTTCCCAGCTCCAGTATAGATAACTGCATGTTCTGATGACTGCCTGAAACTACAATTATCATCATCTACTAGGCTATTGTTATAAGACATAGACAGACCAATTTCCTGGAGCACACTCAAAATTGCTTCTGTATGGAGTGAGCATAAAAGAACAATTTTGAAAAGTTGTAAAACTAAACAGTGAGACATATCCACTTTAAACATTATCCTTAAGCTCTGAAAGTTTTTTATGGGTTATGGGGTTTGGTATGTGCACTGAGTTACATGGTAGATGTTGAAGATATTCACACTCTTCACAAACCTAATGTGATGTGTCAGTGGTGACACAGGACTGCAGCTGCAGCTGCAGTTCAGTGTCATAATTGTGAAGAATTTGGCTGGGATGGGATAAATACCTTCTTTCACATAATCCAGTAAAGGTAGCATTTTGGATTGCTAGAAGTGGGGTAGTTTGATTTTCAGGTCTGTTATATGTGCTGTACGTTCTGATAAATAAAAGCTTTAAATATTCTCCCCTTGTATTTTATCTGCATCTTCCAGATGTCACTAAGAAATGGCACATTTTCAGTGTTTTCTCAGTAACTCACTTCCAGTGCATTTTTGGCAAAACTGTGCCATTATCAGTTTTAGAGTGTGTTGAATTTCCTGAGAGTTTCATAAATTACATTCTGGAAAATTTCAGACAGCTGCTAAGATATGAGGCTGTCAAAATTACAAAAAAAAATTACAAGAAATGGTAAAAAGTTAGATATGTCAGTAGTTCTGCATTAACAACTCTTTCAGTGAAGTTTTCTGCACAGTGAATAATAATCAGTGTTGGATGGGATTTACTTTCCCTCCAGATACATAAAAAAGAATTGTAAGTACTCCCTTTACAAGCAGAGAAACGTTTAATTAACAATTTGCCGATGTAGACCCTAAACTGAAAATACCACGCTCAGTCAAAAATCCTGTTGGTGGAAGTAATATCATCTATAAGTCTATGTATACATTAGTTTTTTTTTCCAAAAAGGACCTTACGACTTTGAAAATTTGTATAAATTCATTCATAGTACTTGCAGAGGTGACTGTAGTGTCAATTTAAAGAGAAATACGTGAAGATTTGACTTGTGTAGTTTGCTAGTTTAGTCACATAGTAAGAAGCACTAGTGGCAGTTGTGTTAAAGGTGAATTCCATCACTGGACTTCAGCATGCTAGCTGTGTGTTTTGGTTAGAAGAATTGAAGTCGGCAACAACAGTTCAACATAATTTCCATACCACGTACATTAAAGGTGCTCCTACTAGGCCTACCATTTATGAGTGGCATAAATGCTTTGGGTGCTCAGTAAGACAAGCAAAATCATCACGTTGTCAGTGAGTGAGTGAGATGAATTTTTGTCAGCAGCCCTACAAAATTGACGTCATGTGCATCTCGTGAACTACAAATCTCACATATGAATGTCTGACATATGTTAAGAAACCATTAATGTTTGAAACCGTACAGATTGCTGATTGTAAAAACAATGAGACAATGATAAAATTTCACACGAGAACTTCTGTGTGGATATGGTAAACTGTTTACATGAGTATGAACATTTCTTGGACAAAATCATTTTTTCTTTTATGAAAAGTTGACTTTTCACTCAGTGACAAGGTTAACACACATAACTGGGATTTGGGGAAGTGAATATCGACATCAAACATTGCAATATATTTGTGATAGTCCTAAACAGAATGTTTTTGTGCACTGGACAAGAACAAAGCATACAGCCCCCTTTTTTTCCACAAGAGAACCATCAATGGGATAGTGTACCTGTATGTTAAAACAATTTTTGATACCACAAATCGATGAGGATGGCCAAGAATGAAATGTTTACTCCATGCAAGGTGGTGCACCATGCTTCTACCTGGCTGTTGTCTGGGGTTTTCAGACCAATTGATTGGCAGTGATGCACCAATTGCATGGCCCCACATTTCCCAGACCTGACACAACTCAACTTTGAGGATTTATCAGGGAGATTGTGTTTGTACCTCCTATGCTGGCTTTTCTACCTGAGATTACAGCAAGTATTTACACCACCACTGAGCAAGTTACACCTGCACTGCCACAGTGAGTCTGTGAAAAATTGACTTCCAATGGGATGTGTGCAACATAACAAATGGAAGCCACATAAATCATCTTTAGTCCAAGGAAAAAGAACTTGATATTTCATGCCCATGCAATAAATCTTGTGACAACAAATACAGTTGTCAAAAAGCAGAACTGCACTGTACCTATTTATTGTGTATTTGCAGAACTGCAATGTATGTGCTCATTGTGGATTCAAAGCATTTGGTAATGCACCAGATGTTGAATTCAACATGGGAGAAGATGAGTTCACTAATTCACTTTGTACTGGTTGAAGTAAAGATTGTACTCATACACATGAATTAGATCTGAACCAAAACAGAAGTCGATGAATTTTCAACTTATTGTATATATATCATTAAAATAAAGCTTAAGTGTGTATACCAGAAATAACATCAATGATATCTTTTAGAGTCAGGATGCTTAGAGTTCATTTTCACTAAAATTGTTAATGCAACATTTCTCTGGATGGGTAGGGAGTCTAACAAATATTCTGTATGAATCGTAAAGAAATGTAAATCCTCTATAACATCAGTTACTATGCATAGAGCTCAAAGAAGCACTAAAAAAAAGTTACTAAGTTAGAGACATATCTCACATTTTAAATTCCTGGAAGTTGTTTTCAGAATTCTTGGTAGCTGTCTGAAATTTTCCAACATGTTTTATATGAAACTTGTAGGGAATTTAATGACCTTAAAAATTGATGATGGCATACTTTTACCTAAAACACACTAGAAGAGAGTTGTTGTTGTTGTCTTTAGTCCTGAGACTGGTTTGATGCAGCTCTCCATGCTACTCTATCCTGTGCAAGCTTCTTCATATCCCAGTACCTACTGCAACCTACATTCTTCTGAATCTGCTTAGTGTATTCATCTCTTTGTCTCCCTCTACGATTTTTACTCTCCACGCTGGCCTCCAATACTAAATTGGTGATCCATTGATGCCTCAGACCATGTCCTACCAACCGATCCCATCTTCTAGTCAAGTTGTGCCACAAACTCCTCTTATTCCCAATTCTATTCAATACTTCCTAATTAGTTATGTGATCTACCCATCTGATCTTCAGCATTCTTCTGTAGCACCACATTTCAAAAGCTTCTATTCTCTTCTTGTCCAAACTATTTATCGTCCATGTTTCACTTCCATACATGGCTACACTCAATACAAATAATTTCAGAAATGGCTTCCTGACACTTAAATCTATACTCAATGTTAACAAATTTCTCTTCTTCAGAAACGCTTTCCTTGTCATTGTCAGTCTACATTTTATATCCTCTCTACTTCGACCATCATCAGTTATTTTACTCCCCAAATAGCAAAACTCCTTTACTACTTTAAGTGTCTCATTTCCTAATGTAATTCCCTCAGCATCACCCGACTTAATTCGACTACATCCCATTATCCTAGTTTTGCTTTTGTTGATGTTCATCTTACATCCTCCTTTCAAGGCACTATCCATTCCGTTCAACTGCTCTTCGAAGTCCTTTGCTGTCTCTGACAGAATTACAATGTCATAGGTGAAAATAGAAGTTTTTATTTCTTCTCCATGGATTTCAATACCTACTCCGGACTTTTCTTTCATTTCATTTACTGCTTGCTTAATATACAGATTGAATACCATATGGGAGAGGCTACAACCCCATCTCACTCCCTTCCCAACCACTGCTTCCCATTCATGTCCCTCGACTCTTATAACTGCACGCTGGTTTCTGTACAAATTGTAAATAACCTTTGCTCCCTGTATTTCACCCCTGCCACCTTCAGAATTTGAAAGAGGGTATTCCAGTCAACATTGTCAAAAGGTTTCTCTAAGTCTACAAATGCTAGAAACGTAGGTTTGCCCTTCCTTAATCCAGCTTCTAAGATAAGTCGTAGGGTCAGTATTGCCTCATGTGTTCCAACATTTCTACGGAATCGAAACTGATCTTCCCCGAGGTCTGCTTCTCCTAGTTTTTCCATTCGTCTGCAAAGAATTCACGTTAGTATTTTGCAGCTGTGACTTATTAAACTGATATTTCGGTAATTTTCACATCTGTCAACACCTGCTTTCTTTGGGATTGGAATTATTATATTCTTCTTGAAGTCTGAGGGTATTTCACCTGTTTCATACATCGTGTTCACCAGATGGTAGAGTTTTGTCAGGATGGGCTCTCCAGAGGCCGTCAGTAGTTCTAATGGAATGTTGTCTACTCCGGGGGCCTTGTTTTAACTCGGGTCTTTCAGTGCTCTGTCAAACTCTTCACGCAGTATCGTATCTCCCATTTCATCTTCATCTACATCCTCTTACATTTCCATTATATTGTCCTCAAGTACATCACCCTTGTATAGACCCTCTATATATTCCTTCCACCTTTCTGCTTTCCCTTCTTTCCTTATAACAGGGTTTCCATCTGAGCTCTTGATGTTCATGCAAGTGGTTCTCTTATCTCCGAAGGTCTCTCTAATTTTTCTATAGACAGTATCTATCTTACCCCTAGTGAGACAAGCCTCTACATCCATACATTTGTCCTCTAGTCATCCCTGCTTAGCAATTTTGCAGTTCCTGTCGATCTCGTTTTTGAGACGTTTGTATTCCTTATTGCCTGCTTCATTTACTGCATTTTTATATTTTCTCCTTTCATCAATTAAATTCAATATATCTTCTGTTACCCAAGGATTTCTACTAGCCCTCGTATTTTTACCGACTTGATCCTCTGCTGCCTTCACTACTTCATCCCTCAGAGCTACCCATTCTTCTTCTACTGAATTTCTTTCCCCCATTCCTGTCATTTGTTCCCTTATGCTCTCCCTGAAACTCTGTACAACCTCTGGTTTAGACAGTTTATACAGGTCCCATCTCCTTAAATTCCCACCTTTTTGCAGTTTCTTCAGTTTTAATCTACAGATCATAACCATTAGATTGTGATCAGAGTCCACATCTGCTCCTGGAAATGTCTTAAAATTTAAAACCTGGTTCCTAAATCTCTGTCTTACCATTATATAATCTATCTGAAACCTTTTAGTATCTCCAGGCTTCTTTCATGTATACAACCTTCTTTTATGATTCTTGAACCAAGCGTTAGCTATGATTAATTTGTGCTCTGTGCAAAATTCTACCAGGTGGCTTCCTCTTTGGTTTCTTAGCCCCAATCCATATTCACCTACTAAATTTCCTTCTCTCCCTTTTCCTCCTACCGAATTCCAGTCACCCATGACTATTAAATTTTCGTCACCCTTCACTATCTGAATAATTTCTTTTATTTCATCGTACATTTCTTCAATTTCTTCATCATCTGCAGAGCTAGTTGGCATATAAACTTGTACTACTGTAGTAGGCGTGGGCTTCGTGTCTATCTTTGTCACAATAATGCGTTCACTATGCTGTTTGTAGTAGCTTACCCACATTCCTATTTTCCTATTCATTATTAAACCTACTCCTGCATTACCCCTATTAGATTTTGTGTTTATAGCCCTGTAGTCACCTGACCAGGAGTCTTGTTCCTCCTGCCACCGAACTTCACTAATTCCCACTATATCTAACTTTAACCTATCCATTTCCCTTTTTAAATTTTCTAACATACCTACTTGATTAAGGGATCTGACATTCCACATTCCGATCCGTAGAATGCCAGTTTTCTTTTTCCTGATAATGACATCCTCTTGAGTAGTCCCCGCCCGGCGATCCGAATGGGGGACTATTTTACTTCCGGAATATTTTACCCAAGAGGACGCCATCATCATTAACCATACAGTAAAGCTGCATGCGCTCGGGGAAAAATTACAGCCGTAGTTTCCCCTTGCTTTCAGCTGTTCGCAGTACCAGCACAGTGAGGCTGTTTTGGTTAGTGTTCCAAGGCCAGATCAGTCAATCATCCAGACTGTTGCCCTTGCAACTACTGAAAAGGCTGCTGCCCCTATTCAGGAACTACACGTTTGCCTGGCCTCTCAACAGATACCCCTCCATTGTGGTTGTACCTACGGTACAGCTATCTGTATCAGTGAGGCACGCAAGCCTCCCCACCAGCGGCAAGGTCCATGGTTCAATGGAGGAGGAGGAGGAGGAGGAGGAGGAGGAGGAGGAGGAGGAGGAGGAGGAGGAGGAGGAGGAGGAGGAGGAGAGTTATTGTGGAAACCTGATTTAAGTGCCATTTCTTGGTGGGGTTTTCAAGATGGTGGATAACACACAAGGAAGAAGTTCCAAAACTTAGGTTTTTCACAAGAGGGGTAATACATAAAACATACATGAAAATTAAAAGCTATTCCACATTTTGCAACCAATACCCTTTGTCAGAGCTTTCTACTAGGCTATAAAACCATTTAAAAAAACACAAGTGATTCAATCTGGTAACAATCATGGCCATGTGCATCACAAACAACCACCACTACCACCAGTGTGGCAGTCATTGCCCAGGCAAATGTGCAGCTGAGAGGAAGTGAGGAGTTGCACCACCTAATTATGGGGTGAAGTAGTTGGATTCTTCTTACAATTGAGGTGGAATCACTAAAAGAATCAAATAATGGTAACATGGCTATGGCAGTTCTCTCCATGAAAAAGAAAGGGTCATAAATCTTTTCGCTTGACACTGTGCAGAAACTTTAAAATTTTGCAAATCTTGCTTGTTTGGTGGATAAATGGGGATTTGGTGTTCCCAAAAAGTGGATCTTACGCAGATTGACTTCACTGTTAGAGTGAAACATTGCTTCATAAAAAAAATAGAAAAATATCTTTGTGTCATCGTGGTCTGTGCTTGCCAACATCTCAGTGCAAAAGTCATATTGTGCAGCATAATTTCACAGCATTAGTACCTGTATCAATTGCAATCTGTAAGATTTTAAGTGTGAACATTTACACAGTATTTTGGAAACTACTGTTAATGAAATGTATCAAAACTTGCTATATGTGTCAATTTCTGTGTACTTCACTATACAGCTCAAATCTGATTGAGATTTTCCTCTGGCATGGAAGACAGACTTCAAAACTAATGGTACGAGGAGTGTGGCTCTAAGTGAAAGTGTGTGTGGAATTCTGAATGGTGGTCACTGACTCCCTTTTTGCTAACTGGAGGACACGCCAGTTGCAGTGTTGTGGTGTAATTGCCAATTTCTACACTCCAACACTCTCTTGACATTAGTCCATGACAAAACAAATTTTTGAAAGTACAGAATTGTTAATTGTTCTCAATCAAATAACATATGAGACAGTCAGCCCCATCTCTTAAATAATGGGAGCTGGAGCGAATGAGAGGTGCTTCCTTTCCAGGAGGATAGGTAGCTTGAAGCTCCTACTTGATGGAACTGCCTCATTTCTCCAGAAATCCCTCCTATTTCTAAATAAATATGAGCCTAAGAATACTGGTTACACAGTGTGGGGCCTCGTCACTAACTGAGCTTTTCCATCTGCAGTGCTGCATAGACCTGGGCAAAAATGTACTCAGGTTCCATAATGGCAGAGAGACACCCTTTCTGCCACCATGTGAAGAAGTGTCCACCCCCAGGGAGGCCTTTGCTGCTGTGCCGAACGAGAGGCCAGATGGCCCCGAGCCTATGCACACCGCCCAGGACTCACGTGCTGGTGCAGCACCACTCCTCGGTGAGTTCAATACTGCTCTGCTCTGCTCCATATTGTATCTTCCTGGCTTTGTATCCATAGAGCCAGCGCAGCTGGCATGTGGTTACTTAAGTGAGTTTGCTAGTTATTTACATTTTATGTGAACTGTATCTACCATGGTCAGCATGATGTCGAAATTTTAGTAAATTATCTTAAGCTTTCTTTACTCCCATACAATAATTTGAATTTGTTCCATCTACTATGTATTCCAGGAGTGTCTCCCAGGAGTTGTTACACATGTTTCACCAGATATTTCCAGTTTGTTTCTGCACTATGTAGCTGCAGTTGGCTGAAACAAATATTACCGATTCTATCTTTTGGGCAAAATTCAGTGTTTTTGGAAAGTGTCAGTTTGTTTCCTTTTAGAAACAAAATTTTTTTGAAGTGGAAATTTAGAAGCCTATTCTATAGAGCATCTCAAATTAGTTTAGTGTGATATTCTTTTAATTGATATGTATTAGTGGGTACAGTGATACACAATGAATAACCACTACTCCAGAAGTAAAAGAACTGCCCAAGTGTACTGATTGCTACTGCAATGCGCCAGTGCTCCTCAGTCACTGCATGAGTATTGGTTATTCTGTGTGTCTCAATCTGCCTGTTCATATGAACTGATAAAATGAGTATCATGTTAGAGTAAATGAGAACTGCACTATGACACGTGCAATTAAAATACTGTTTCCGAAAGCATTTTGCTTGTAAACATAAGTATGCTTCCCGAAGACCGTATGTCTCTCATGAAAGACATGATCATCAGTATTTATTGCAGTTGACTCGATGTTCACATTGAAAAAATGAAATCACTAATACCTGCCGAAACACCAGAGAAAATTAATCTGATCATCATTCAGAAATTCTTGAAAGGTATAAATGTTGTCAAGCATATGAATTATTATTTGCTGTTTGAAATTAATTACAATTCCTACTACATTTCTTAAATCACCATGTGGTCAAAGATTTTTGTAGCTGAAATAGAAACCCACCCCAATTGCACCAAGTATTATTAAGACATATCTGACATAGCAGTAATAATTATATACCCAAACCTTCCACATGTTTGACTCCATCTATTAGTGTAAACCATATAAAAATCCATTCAATAGTTACTGATAATATTCTTCACTTAGACAGAAAAGTGCAGTGCAGGACTTTAATTTATATTATATATAGAAGAAGATGCACATGAATGCATAGATTTTAGCAATAATTATTGTATGGCACATTGTGATCATGTCCCTGACCTATGCTACTGGGAGAGGGGATCTACAGTTCAACACAGAATCTGAACCGTGTGCTGATTCGGGCAAATATTAAAATATTTGAGGTGTGAATATGAGGTTAAAAAGCAAACTGAAACGTCTGTGCTCAGTCACAGTCAATGCCGCAGCTTTTCACTTTCTGAGCCCATGCTCTGCTAGCCCACCAAGCCCGACAAAGAGCCTGGTCAAGCTAGGTTGGTATTAGCAGTTGAATCAGCTGTGTGCTGCTTTTCCTGAGACACACCACTTCCTCAGTATCTGAGCAACATTTACATGCTACTGCTGCCAGGAGCTGTCATTCCAAACACAAAATAAATATGGATCAGATAATGGCACATGTACTACAGGCTCATTGTCAGTGGTGATAAAATATAAGCAAAGAACTCCTCATGATTGTTTATTAGCGAAAGCCATATGAAAATCCCTGTAATAGTTTGAGATTGGTCTGAATCAAATAGAAACTGTGGCAGGGGACTTCGATTTACATCATGTATAGATATAGATGTGTACAATCTACTCCTTTCTCTGCTGCTCTGAGGCTGAATGACAGATAGTGTAAATTGACAATATTCAAAGTGGTCTTCGCAGAGCTTCCAGTTGTCCTCACTGTTGTGTAAAGATTATGGGAGCTGACGCAAGGATTATATGGTTATCTTGAAGAAAGCCTTTAATGAGATTATTCAAACAGAGAGCTGAATTACAAGCTTTTATAATTTGTCATTTCTTTCAGATTAAGACAGTTTGAGTGATGTCTTCATTGTTTGTAATTACTTTTTGACATATATATTTTGAAACTTTAATGAATTATATCCATCTGTACAAGGAAAACAGAAAATAGTTATCAATACTAATAAGAAACAAAATAGATTTTTGTATTTCTTCTGTTGGTAAGGGAAAACTACAAAGCTTTCAGACATGGAATATTTGAAGAATCGGTCGAGTGTCTCGACAGTGGGAATATTTCTTTGTGGGATGTGTTTTCATGAACAACAGAATACAAAATAGAAAATGAATTCATGGGTCCAGAATACTTTATTTGCTGAAACCAGAAAATTTGTGAAACAAACCCTTTGCAGAAATGACATCAGATTAAAGCATGGAATCATTATTCAAAACAGTGTCACTTGATTTTTGGTGCAGGGTTTGTGATGATTGTCCACAACAGAGTACGAAGCTGCAAAGACAAAATACACCAACCCTTATATAAATGTTGATATTAAACTATTGGTCATAAATGAGGGGGAGAAAAGATTGTCATGTCCCATAAAATCAATTTATTAGTGGAATCAATACAGTGCTGTTTTTGTGTGTTGTGTTCAGGTGTAGTGGTTTGTATATTGTTGTAGATGACAGTGGTATATAAAGTACAGTTTTTGAATGATTTTCATCAAATGATTATAATTTAAGAATGATTCAGGTTTTGCTTAATGTAAGGCTTCATAAAATATTTAGTGTCTCAAAAGGTTTCTGTCACTAAACAAGGTTGAGAATTTTTGGTGGAACTCATTCCTTCTCTAGTATGACATCTGTTAACATTACTATTGTGTTCAGATTGTGAATAGTTTCCCGAACCCAACATTGTACAGCAGCAAATATGCTGTAGGACTGTGGTCAATCTGGCCAATGGTTGGGACTCCCTTCCCAACAGTCACAGCTCAGCTGTCCATCATCATATTATTTCTATTATCCACTTCTGGCCAACAATTATTTTATTTCAATGTGGAGTTAATTCAGAAAATCCCATAAATCATTGACTCTAAATAGGAAAATTATGCCAGCTTTTTTAAATTTTATTTTCAAAAGTCTCTTATTAATTATAATGCATACATTGCAGAGTTTGTTCAATATGAGATGCAACACATGATTCTCAGTTAGGTCCTCGCCAGTATTAAAAGCTGACAGTTCAAAATGTTTTGTTTCATTTATTGCTTTGCCCTCAATCATTATTTCCGATGGTGTGGTCAAGGTATCTGCATTTACTGTTTCAGTTAATATTTCTGTTACAGGAATAATAAGCACTAAGAATAATTTGTGGTGCTCACCCATGGTCATCATGTAGATACCATTTCAAGGAACTATGGACTTTAAATTAATTGCCAAAATACTAATAAAATTCATAATAAATAATCCACCATAATTTGAAAATAAGTTATTACATATGTAAAACACCAGAGGGGAAAAACATCTTTACTACCCAATATTAAAGCTGTCAGCGGCACAGAAAGAAGTTCAATATTCAGAACAGAAATTTATCATAACATAAAACTCTGACAGATAGTAAAGCAAGTAACAGACTGATTCTGTGTGCACAGATTATATTAGATTAGATTAGTACTTGTTCCATAGATCATGAATACGACTATTCATAATGATTCATAGTTTATCTGATCTGACACCTTCTGTTCTGTTGAAATATTATGGTAAATCTCTGTCCACTCTACACTACATACATGGGGTCGCGTCAGAGATATGAAGGTCAACTTTTTTTAAATGGGTTGCTATAGTTTGGTACTTATTTTCTGATAGCAGCTATTGAGACAAATCCAGTAATGTGTAACAGTAAGGTCTTTGAAGGTCAATGAAGGTCACAAATATGGCATGAACGTCGTCCATTTACAGAAAGTATTTGAAGTGATGACCATTGGTATGAATGCAGTGCTGCGATGTTATCATAGATGGAGTTGTATTCCTTATCACATCTGCACTCATCAAAGCACATGCTCTGACAATTCTCTCTTCCATATCTTCAGGTGTAGTTGGAACATGTTTATAAATAATGCATCTGTATTTTTTATTGTGGGGATTCTCAAGAGACATTAAATCCGACAAATGAGCCCGCCATGACACATCTCCTCTGTGTCCAATCCAATGATTTGGGAATTGTCTCTGCAACTAATTTATAGCCATCAGTGAAAAATGTGCTGGACACCCATCGTGTTGATAACACACTCTCTTCCTTGTTCATAGATTTCTTCGAATAACAGACCTAATGTTTGTTGCAGAAATTTGGTTTACTTCCTACCATTAAGATTACCTTTGATAGAATAAGGGCCTATAATTCTGTCCTCCAGAATCCCACACCATACATTCACCAAACACATTTTTTGGGGTGCAACTTGCCGCAGCCAACATGGATTTGCAGCTGCCCAATAATACATGTTATGCAGATTAACATTTCCATGGATAATGTGAATGTAGCCTCATCAGTAAATAGTCAAATTAATAAATGTGCCGTCCCTCTGAATGTGAAGTTGAGCACATCAGCAGAATTCAATGTGATGCATACAATCTGTACCAGTTAATTCTTGGTGGAGACTGATATGGTAAGAATGATATTTATGGTGATACTGAACATGACAAACACTACTCTGGCTCATGCCAGATTTCCTTGCAATTCGACATGAACTAACACAAGGACACCGAACAACAGTGGCAAGAGTGCTAATTTCCGTTTCCTCATTAATAACTTTCCTTTGCTGGATATGTTCCCTGTGCATTAAAGATTCAGTTGTTCTCAATTTATCATACACACATTTAAATGTATGATGTGATGTGTAGGGTGAGTATGTTAAGGATGTATTTCAGTGGATAAGTCTCTAGCACTCACTGAATTTCGTTGGCATTCTCCACAAATGAGAAACATATTGACCTGTTCTTTGAAGGAATACATCATTCACATTTGTTTGATTTGATAATACTAGTCTTACCATTCCTATTAGTGTTGTATTGCAAAACTTTTGAATGGTGTTAACATG